>NC_057800.1:647922135-648592823 GCF_018294505.1 Triticum aestivum
GGTTTTTAGGCTGTTCATCGTCTTGGCTTCGGCGACGACGATGACGACACTGAATAAAGATTTTCGGATCCTTCTCTGACGAGGCCATCGGTCCTACGGTTGGGGATGGATTTGAGAACTAGTCTGCTAAACCAAGGATGGCATGACGGCGGCGGCATCCTGGTGATGGACATGTGTCCTCGGGCTTCGCCGTTGCGACGACGTTTGCTTCAGCGTCGGCGCGGAGCTTGAGAGGTAGTCCATAAGCATAGTATTGCCTTGTTCCTGAAAACTATAGCCGGTCATTGTATGGTGCGGAGAGGCCCGGACTACTGGATGGGGCTCTAGTTAACCCCGCGTTGGGGCTTTTAGTAGGGTTGTGCGGTGGCGCTTTGTTGGTGGATCTGGCGGATAATTTTTCCTTGAGCTTCTCCATCTCAAAGGTTTCAGCTGCGGCGGCATCGACGGCTCGATGGCGTAGATTCCTCCTGCCCATTCTGGCTTGTGGGGTTAGGGATTGCATGATTTGTCTGCGTCGCGGCAACAGCGGTTTCCCTTTCCAGTTTGGTCATCCAACCTCATCCATGTTGGTGCGACATACATTGTAGGCATGTGAGCTCATGTGGAGGTTAGAATCTTAAATATGTGGATCTTTTAGCATCAACTTCAACGGTTTCTTTTTATGACTGCTTACTAAATTTTCGTGTATGGTGAACAACAACTGGATGGCTTTGCAGTGGAGAGGCAACTGCGTGGGTAGAAGATTGTCCTCAGACACCTCGGTGTACTTGTTTTTGTTGACAAGTTTGCTCGTGTTAGTAGGATTTTCTTGTTATGCACGGGGAAAATGATTTTGACCATGCAACATGTTGGTAAGTAAAAGTGAAAATAAGTGGTCTCAAAAATGATTTTGAGGGGAAGTTTGATCGTATTAGTAAGATTTTTCTTGTTACGGGGAAAGTGATTTTGACCATGCAACATGTTGGTAAATAAAAGTGGTCTTTTTTTAGGGTGGTAAATAAAAGTGGTCTCGAAAAGCAAATAGGTAAACAGAAGGAGTAAACTTATTTGAAGATAGACGTCATATTTTGCTTTTCTTGAGAATATATCATTTGTGGTTTTGTTGCAAAAAAAGATTAATATGAAAAGTGGTCTTTTTTTTAGGGTGGTAAATAAAAATGGTCTCGAAAAGCAAATAGGTAAACAGAAAGAGTAAACTTGTTTGAAGATAGACGTCATATTTTGCTTTTCTTGAGAATATATCATTTGAGGTTTGGTTGCAAAAAAAAGATTAATATGGCCCATGCAGGTCTCGAACCTGCCACCTTGGCGTTATTAGCACCACGCTCTAACCAACTGAGCTAATGGGCCACCTTTCTATATATTTTTTTGAACTAACCCTTTTATTTCAATATGTTACTATTTCTTTTTTTTCAAATTTAAAAACATACCGAAATCTAAAAAATAGATGGCCCATGCAGGTCTCGAACCTGCGACTTCGGCCTTATTAGGCCCACGCTCTAACCAGCTGAGCTAATAGGCCAATTTAATATCATAATAAAAGGATATTTAATAATTAATTAAATCGAAATCCGAAGGTAGTAGCTTTCGTAATTTTCTACCAAAAAGGCACAGTAACAACGCTGCCCAAAATGTACTGGCAAAGTCCCCGCAAAAAAATGTAGTGGCAAAGAGGAGAAAACAAGCAGTATACTGAACAACTGGTATATTTGAAATTCACGAGAATAAGCATTTTCTTCGAAAAAATTAATAGAATCCTTTCCCCAAAAATTAATAGATTCCTTTCCCAAGTAGAGGACGAGTATCAGCTAACTCCTTCAAAATATACCTATTTACTCCCTCCATCCCAAAATAAATGACTCAACTTTATACTACATTTATTTTAGAACGGAGGAAGTACATGTGTGTGCGCCTTATGCACATATATATGTCGCACATCACAACGGGAGTTTTTTTAGGAGGAGCAACCATTGCAAGGTAAAAAAAAAACAGCTTGCATGGACATCAAAATAGCATGCAGGGAATTGTGTGGCTGATACATGCATGACCAGCAAGCACATGTTCGGCGATAAATTCCCCTTTTTATGATATTACATAAACATATAAATCATTTGATTCAGAAATATACACCATATTTACGATAGATAGATAGGTTGTTTCTTCATAACATGGCATTTTTATGTTTTGTATTTGTGTGGACTCTAAATTATTTGTTTAGTGAGAGGTAAACTACAAGATTGACTTTAAAATAGTTTTCTCTACACTTTGTCGTCGGAAGTTTTGTGGATATTTCACACCGTCCCATATAGATATCAGAATCAAATATATCATATTATTACATCTCATGTGCCAAATCACATTTTAGCCTACAATGACCACATCCAATTGATCTAACTTTGTGCTTTATGTACCATTAGGTTAATTACCAAACCATATTACATTTTTATTGAGGAGGATATTATTGCTTATGAGAATAACACGTTGTTGTGAGGTCATATTTTACAATAAAAAATTTGGGCAATAATCTTCCATTACACTTTTCCATTGGAAGATTTTAGATTTCACAGCCTACTTTGGAGATCTCAGTATCTCCCATCCCATGTCATATATATGGTAGGGTTGAGTCGAGGCTATAGTACTAACAAATAATTAACTTACAAAAATATTTTAAATATTCATTTTCCCCTTCATATTTTGTTGGGAATGTAGCATGCAATTTCAAAAAAAAAATCCTACAATCATGCAAGATCTATCTAGGAGATGCATAGCAACGAGAGGGGGAGAGTGTGTCCACGTACCCTCTCGTAGACTGAAAGCAGAAGCACTAGGTTAACGCGGTTGATGTAGTCGAACGTCTTCACGATCCAACCGATCCAAGTACCGAACGTACGACACCTCTGTGTTCAGCACACGTTCAGCTCGATAACGTCACTCGAACTCTTGATCCAGTAGAGGGTCGAGGGAGAGTTCCGTCAGCACGACGGCGTGGTGACGGTGATTGAAAGTGCGTTATATCGACTAGAGGGGGGTGAATAGGCGATTTTTATGAAATTCTTCACTGAGGAATTTGCTGGTGAGGAAATTCCTTAGCGAAGAACTACTAGCAGCGGAATAAGTACTCAAAAGTAAACACAACAGAATACAAGCATAGTCATCATGATGAAATGAAGACATGCACAGAGTACAGGAAGCGTAATCACAGGATAACACATGATGAAAACAAACAGACTGAAGAAATTGAACTGAGGAAATTGAGAAAGTCTTCAGTCAAAGTCTTCAAACACAGATATGAACAAACATACAGCACAATTATGAGGAAATGAAAGAGTTGAGGAAATAGAACCAGTAAGCTCGGTGAAGACAATGATTTGGTAGACCAGTTCCAACTGTTGTCTCAGTTGTACGTCTGGTTGGAGCGGCTGAGTATTTAAACTCAAGGACACACAGTCCCAGACACCCAGTTAAGGACACTTAGTCCAAGACACCCAGTCCTCACCGTATTCTCCTTGAACTAAGGTCACACAGACCTCGTCCAATCACTCGTGGTAAGTCTTCAGGCGACTTCCAAACCTTCACAAACTTGGTCACTCGGCGATCCACAATTCCTCTTGGATACTCTAGATCATGACGCCTAACCGTCTGGAAGAAGCACAGTCTTCAAAGGTAACAAGCGTCGGATCCACTCAGGATCAATCTCTTCAGTGATGCTCAATCACTTGGGGTTTGTAGGTGTTTGGGTTTTGGGTTTTTGGTTTTTCCTCACTTGATGATTTTTGCTCAAAGTCCTCGGAGGATGGGTTGCTCTCAAATGACAAGTGTCAGCTTCTCTCGGAGCAGCCAACCAGCTAGTGGTTGTAGGGGGCGGCTATTTATAGCCTAGGGAGCAGCCCGACATGATAAGACATAAATGCCCTTCAATGATATGACCGTTAGGTGGATAGATATTTTGGAACAGCTGGCGCATAGCACAGCAACGGTCAGAATTTTGAGTAGCAAAATCCTCAGGGCTATCATGTTCCTCACTGTGTAGGCAATCCGCACTGGCGAATTCCTAACTCCTCAGTCAGGACAAATTCCTCAGAGACCAGAAGAACTTCGTCTCTGTCATTGAAGAAATTGACTGAACTGTATGAGATTTCCAATGGCTTCACTCGAAGGGATTGGTAGGTGTAGGATTTTGAGTTGAGCATCACATGGAAATTTTTCCTTAGTATTTCCTCGACCCCCTTTTAACAGTACGGTGTTTCCTATGACTCAAGAAAGAGAAAAACAAAACTATGAACACGAAAGTCTTCAAGCTTCATATTTCTCGCATGAATATCAAGTCTTCATGGACACACCAATTTATTCACTTTGAAAGTCTTCATGAAAGTCTTCAGAAATACCAAAATCTTCAGTCGAAGATGTTCATTTTTAGGGGTCGACTTTTCCTGTAAATATCAAACTCCTCATAGACTTATAGACCTGTGTACACTCACACAAGCATTAGTCCCTTAACCTATAAGTCTTCAATACACCAAAATCACTAAGGGGCACTAGATGCACTTACAGTGATGATGATGTGATCCCCGCGCAGGGCTTCGCCTAAGCACTACGACGCTATGGCCGGAGGAGTAAACTGTGGAGTCAGGCACCGCACATGGCTAAGAGAACAATTATTGTGCCATTGGGGTGCCCCCCTGACCCTTCTCATTCGCATGACATGTGTCACCCACGTAGTGAGAGGTGGAGATCGTGTTAGATCATGGGTGAGTGGATAAGTGTATCATGGGATGCGGAACGGTTTGAGCGGCAAAGCCGAAAATTTAGAAAAGATAGATTTTAAAGTTCCGTTCACAATTTCTTCAGCTGACAAGGACACAATGAAGATTTTGAACGAGTTTCAAATAAAACGCACATGAAAAGTTTGTGAACAGATTGGCTTGAGTATAGCATAGAGGGGAAGGGTCCGATCACATTCAGTTGGCAGAAAACCAACTTGAAGAAATAGGAATAAGTGAATGTTGTAGAGGACATAAACTCACATATATATATATAGCCAATGAAGAAAAACGACGGAACCAGTGAAGACTATGCAAAGTTGAAGAATATGAATAATTTGAGGAAATTCAACTTTTGGTGGTGGCGTGACCCACCGTATAAGAATGATGATTTCAGACACCGCGTACAATTATCGTAGGGTTCTGAGAATCAAATTCTTCGTTAATTTCTTCACACTAAGAGTGTTATTCGTCATTGATTGAAGTAAAACGTTTCTTCATGTGTTGCACATCTAAGTCATCAATTTTGCATAAGTGTTAGGATGAGTGTCCTTTTCAAAGAACATTCGAAGACTCTAAGATATTTAGCTCACGTCGCAACTTGCTAAATCTCTTCTCATCCAAGGGCTTTGTGAAGATATTGGCTAGCTGTTCTTCAGTCTTCACATGCTCAATAGAAATGTCGCCCTTCAACACATGATCACGAAGAAAATGATGACGAATCTGAATGTGCTTTGTCTTCGAGTGCTGAACTGGGTTGTGAGCAATCTTGATGGCACTCTCATTGTCACAGAAGAGAGGTACATTCTTCATGTTGACGCCGTGGTCCTTGAGAGTTTGCTTCATCCATAGCAATTGGGCACAGCAAGAACCAGCGGCAATGTACTCATCTTCAGCAGTAGATAGTGATACGCAGTTCTGTTTCTTCGAGAACTAACAGACCAAAGATCGTCCGAGGAAATGACATGTACCAGATGTTGACTTGCGATCCACATGATCACCAGCATAGTCAGAGTCAGAATATCCAACAAGATCAAAAGCCGAGCCCTTGGGGTACCATAATCCAAGTGTTGGTGTGTGAGCTAGATATCGAAGAATATACTTCACAGCCTTATGGTGTGATTCCTTCGGTGCAGCTTGAAATCGGGCACACATGCAAACACTAAGCATTATATCTGGCCTAGATGCACATAAGTATAATAAGGAACCTATCATGGAGCGGTATACCTTATGATCAAAGTCAATACCATTTTCATCAGTGCACAGATGGCCATTTGTGGGCATAGGAATTTTGACGCCTTTGCAATCTTGCATGCCGAATTTCCTCAGTACATCCTTGAGGTATTTCTCCTGAGATATTAATATGCCATTGTGTTGTTGACGAATTTGAAGACCTAAGAAGAATTTCAACTCTCCCATACTAGACATTTGATATTCTTCACTCATCATATAGGCAAATTTATCACTATAACGTTGGTCAGTACAGCCAAAGATAATATCATCAACATATACTTGGCACACAAACAATTCACCATCATAAGATTTAGTGAAAAGAGTAGGGTCGAGTGAACCGGGTTTGAAGCCTTTCTTCATGAAAAGTTCCTTCAAAGTATCATACCAAGCCCGTGGGGCCTGCTTGAGGCCATAGAGGGCCTTGTTGAGTCTGAAGACTTTGTCAGGATTCTTTGGATCTTCAAAACCTGGGGGTTGAGCAACATATACTTCTTCCTCAAGCTTACCATTGAGGAATGCACTTTTCACATCCATTTGATATAGAGTGATATCATGATGGTTAGCATAAGCAAGTAATATGCGAATAGCCTCAAGTCTAGCAACAGGTGCAAAAGTTTCATCAAAATCAATTCCTTCAACCTGTGTGTAGCCTTGAGCTACAAGTCGTGCCTTATTCCTCACTACAAGGCCATTTTCATCTTGCTTGTTGCGGTAGATCCACTTTGTGCTGATGATATTGTGCTTGCGAGGATCTGGACGTTTGACCAGTTCCCAGACATTGTTGAGCTCGAACTGATATAATTCTTCTTGCATGGCCTGAATCCACTCAGGCTCCAGAAATGCTTCATCTACCTTAGTGGGCTCTATAATAGAGATAAAAGCATACTGCCCACAAAAGTTAGACAAATGTGAAGCTTTTGAGCGTGTGAGAGGACCTGGCGCTTTGATGTCATTGATAATCTTTTCAATTTGCACTTCTTTTGCAATGCGAGGATGAGCTGGTTGTCGTTGAAGAATTTGATCAGCGTTTTCTTCAACACCATTTTCTTCAACACCATTTTCTTCACATTTTCTTCAGGTGCATTAGCTCGACGTTCTTCATGTTCTGGAATGAATTCTTCAGCAGATTCTTCAGTAGGAATGACACCTTAGTAGCCTTGAACTTGATAGTCTCCTCAGGTGCCGGTTCATCTATCATAGTAGGTAGGTGCTCTCTTTGCGAGCCATTAGTTTCATCGAACCGCACATCTATAGTTTCAACAACTTTGTGAAGAACGTTGTTGAAGAATCTGTAGGTGTGCGAGTCCTTTCCGTAACCAAGCATAAAACCTTCATGTGCTTTCGGTGCAAATTTTGAGTTGTGATGAGGATCTCTAATCCAACATTTAGCACCGAAGACTTTGAAATAACTTACATTGGGTTTCTTATCGGTGAGGAGTTCATAGGCAGTCTTTTTGAAGAATTTGTGAAGATATACTCTGTTGATGATGTGGCACGCAGTATCAATTGCCTCAGTCCAAAAACGACGAGGCGTTTTGTATTCATCAAGTAAGAGAACTGATAAAGCAATATGAGGATGTGAGAAATGAAAGTTCATTTCTTCATGATTAGCCTGCGTCCTATCAGGCATGCTCAGGTCTCCAGCAAATTCTTCATATGATTATGTGCGTCTGGAGACCTGACCCTGCAGAAGAGATTAGTTCTTTTTCTTCACCACCCACATCTGAAGGGGTGGCAAAGAGTTCATCATTCTGCAAGCTTCATACGAGAAGGATGGCATAGAAGCCAGTCCATCTCGTTTCACATAAGAGGGGTTAGAGTAAGCATAAGAGTATGCAGAGAAATTCTTCGAGGACTTATGGACATAATGATTTGAAGAATAATGCACATATCCATAATCCTTAGATCTTCCCTGTGAAACAGACGGATTAGCATGATGATGTTCATGTGAGGACTTTGATCCATATGAGGAATTTGGTCCATATGAAGAATTTGATCTGGGGTTCCTATTCTTCACAGGTGGTGTCATGATGACATTCATCTGAAGATTTTCAAGACATCTTTTGGGAACCCAGATTTTCTGCATAGGGGAGCCGTTCCTGCAGTTAGTGCCAACATATCTAGCAAATACCTCACCATTCTGATTTTTGAATAGCTTATAGTTGGAGTCAATTGACTCATCATCAGAATGAGGAGATTCACATGCAAATCCAGATAAGTTAGATGGATCAACTGGAGGTCCCTTTGCAGCAACCCATGTAGTTTTGGGGTACTGCTCAGGCTTCCAATATGTACCATCAGCATTGAGTTTTCTCTCAAAGGCGATATCCTCTTTCCTAGGGTTCCTGTTGAGGATCTGCTTTTTAAGCACATCACAAAGAGCCTGATGCCCTTTGAGGCTTTTGTACATGTCTGTCGTGTACAATTCCTTCAGCCCTACATTGTCAGTGATACTAGCAATGTCCTTAGATGAGGAATTAGTGATAGCAGAGGCATGTGAAGAATTTGAAACATTAGCAGCATTTGAACATTCAGGTGAAGAATTAGCAGATTCACGTTCAATGCACTTCAAGCATGGAGGAACAAATTCTTCCTGAGATGCGCTGATTTGTTGAGCAAGTAATGAATCATGCTCCTTCTGAAGATCTTCATAACTCACTCTTAGCTTCTCAAGGTCCTGCTTTCTTTGAAGAAATTCATAAGAAAGCTTCTCATGATCTGATAAGAGAGTGTTATGATGACTTTGAAGTTTGTCAAGCTTGGACTAAAGTCTTTGAAGATTTTCAGTCAAAGTTTCGGTGCGATCCATTTCTTCACCCAACATATCATCACTTTTATTTAGCATGTTTTGAACCTTTTCTAAAGCCCTTTGTTGTTTTATAGCAATCTTAGCCAGTTTAGAATAGCTGGGTTTAAGATTTTCATCAGATTCATTCTCACTTGATTCGGAGGAGGTATATTTGAGTACCTTGGCACCCTTTGCCATGAAGCAATAGGTGGGAGCGTAGTCATCATCGCCTTCATCAGCCTTGTTAGTGAGGTCATTTTCTTCAGTGTTGAAGATAGACTTGCTGACGAATGTTGTAGCGAGAGCAAGGCTCGCCACTCCGGATTCGGACTCCTCAGATGACTCCTCTTCCTCATTTTCTTCAGATTTAGCCTCAGAGTCCATTTCCTTGCCAATGAATGCCCTGGCCTTCTTGGAGATGCTCTTCTTGTGATATGAAGGCTTGGAGGATTTTTATGATGAGGATTTTGTGGATTTCTTATTTTTCTTTGCATCATCAGAACTATAATCCTTGTATTTCTTCTTCTTTGATTCCTTTTCCCACTGAGGACAATCTTGAATGAAATGTCCAGGTTTCTTGCATTTGTGACAGAGCCTCTTCTTGTAGTCACTGGATGAGGAATCATTGCTCCTTGAGGATCTTCCAAGGCGACCACGTCTTGAGAACTTTTGGAACTTCTTCACTAGCAGAGCCAGATCATGGCTCAGTTCTTCAGGATCACCAAGGCTGCTACCAGAGTCTTCATCTTCGGACTCATATACTGCCTTGGCCTTCAGTGCACGTGTTCTGCCATAGCTTGAACCATAGAGATCTCTCTTTTCAGCAAGTTGGAACTCATGAGTATTTAGCCTCTCGAGAATATCAACGGGATCAGGTGACTTGTAATCAGCACGTTCTTGTATCATCAATGCCAGAGTGTCAAATGAGGAATCAAGCGATCTCAGCAATTTCTTCACCACCTCATGGTCAGTGATGTCAGTGGCACCAAGTGCTTGAAGCTCATTTGAGATGTCAGTGAGGCGATCGAAGGTTTGTTGAACATTTTCATTGTCGAGTCTTTTGAAGCGGTTGAAGAGATTGCGAAGAACATCAACTCGAGAGTCACTCTGAGTTGAGACTCCTTCATTCACTTTGGACAACCTGTCCCAGATAAGCTTCGCTGTTTCCAAAGCACTCACTCTGCCATACTGTCCTTTGCTCAGATGGCCACATATGATATTCTTCGCTTGAGAGTCGAGTTGCTTGAATCTCTTCACATCGGCAGCATTCAGAGAAAGTGTGACTGAGGGAACACCATTTTCCACGACATACCAGAGATTGTTATCAATTGCTTCAAGATGCATTCGCATCTTATTCTTCCAGTAGGGGTAGTCCGTCCCATCGAAGGTAGGACACCCAGCAGAGACCTTGATCATACCTGTGGTCGACATAACTAAAACTCCAGGCGGTTAAACCAAAATCACATAGAACAAGGGAGTACCTTGCTCTGATACCAATTGAAAGTGCGTTATATCGACTAGAGGGGGGGTGAATAGGCGATTTTTACGAAATTCTTCACCGAGGAATTTGCCGGTGAGGAAATTCCTTAGCGAAGAACTACTAGCAGCGGAATAAGTACTCAAAAGTAAACACAACAGAATACAAGCATAGTCATCATGATGAAATGAAGACAGGCACAGAGTACAGGAAGCGTAATCATAGGATAACACAGGATGAAGACAAACAGACTGAAGAAATTGAACTGAGGAAATTGAGAAAGTCTTCAGTCAAAGTCTTCAAACACAGATATGAACAAACATACATCATAGTTATGAGGAAATGAAAGAGTTGAGGAAATATAACCAGTAAGCTCGGTGAAGACAATGATTTGGTAGACCAGTTCCAACTATTGTCTCAGTTGTACGTCTGGTTGGAGCGGCTGAGTATTTAAACTCGAGGACACACAGTCCCGGACACCCAGTCAAGGACACTTAGTCCAAGACACCCAGTCCTCACTGTATTCTCCTTGAACTAAGGTCACACAGACCTCGTCCAATCACTCGTGGTAAGTCTTCACGCGACTTCCAAACCTTCACAAACTTGGTCACTCGGCGATCCACAATTCCTCTTGGATGCTCTAGACCATGATGCCTAACCGTCTAGAAGAAGCACAGTCTTCAAAGGTAACAAGCGTCGGATCCACTCAGGATCAATCTCTTTAGTGATGCTCAATCACTTGGGGTTTGTAGGTGTTTGGGTTTTGGGTTTTTGGTTTTTCCTCACTTGATGATTTTTGCTCAAAGTCCTCGGAGGATGGGTTGCTCTCAAATGACAAGTGTCAGTTTCTCTCGAAGCAGCCAACCAGCTAGTGGTTGTAGGGGGCGGCTATTTATAGCCTAGGGAGCAGCCCGACATGATAAGACATAAATGCCCTTCAATGATATGACCGTTAGGTGGATAGATATTTTGGAACAGCTGGCGCATAGCACAACAACGGTCGGAATTTTGAGTAGCAAAATCCTTAGGGCTATCATGTTCCTCACTATGTAGGCAATCCGCACTGGCGAATTCCTAACTCCTCAGTGAGGACAAATTCCTCAAAGACCAGAAGAACTTCGTCTCTGTCATTGAAGAAATTGATTGAACTGTATGAGATTTCCAATGGCTTCACTCAAAGGGATTGGTAGGTGTAGGATTTTGAGTTGACCATCACATGGAAATTTTTCCTTAGTATTTCCTCGACCCCTTTAACAGTATGGTGTTTCCTATGACTCAAGAAAGAGAAAAACAAAACTATGAACATGAAAGTCTTCAAGCTTCATATTTCCCACATGAATATCAAGTCTTCACGGACACACCAATTTCTTCACTTTCAAATCTTCATGAAAGTCTTCAGAAATACCAAAATCTTCAGTCAAAGATGTTCATTTTCAGGGGTCGACTTTTCCTGTAAATATCAAACTCCTCATAGACTTATAGACCTGTGTACACTCACACACGCATTAGTCCCTTAACCTATAAGTCTTCAATACACCAAAATCACTAAGGGGCACTAGATGCACTTACAGTGATGATGATGTGATCCCCGCGCAGGGCTTCGCCTAAGCACTACGACGCTATGGCCGGAGGAGTAAACTGTGGAGTGAGGCACCGCACATGGCTAAGAGATCAATTATTGTGCCGTTGGGGTGCCCCTCGCCTCCGTATATAAAGGAGGGGAGGAGGAGGTGGCCGGCCCTAGGGGTGGCGCGCCATGGGGGGAGTGTTGGGGAACGTAGTAATTTCAAAAAAATTCCTACGCACACGCAAGATCATGGTGATGCATAGCAACGAGAGGGGAGAGTGTGATCTACATACCTAGTAGATCGACAACGGAAGCGTTTGGCTGATGTAGTCGTACGTCTTCACGGCCCGACCGATCAAGCACCGAAACTACGGCACCTCCGAGTTTTAGCACACGTTCAGCTTGATGACGATCCCTGGACTCCGATCCAGCAAAGTGTCGGGGAAGAGTTCCGTCAGCACGACGGCGTGGTGATGATCTTGATGTACTATTGCAGCAGGGCTTCGCCTAAACTCCGCTACAATATTATCGAGAACTATCATGGAAGGGGGCACCGCACACGGCTAAGAATATGATCACGTGGATCAACTTGTGTGTCTCTGGGGTGCCCCTGCCTCCATATATAAAGGACTAAAGGGGGGAGGCCGGTCGGCCATGAGGAGCGCACCAGGAGGAGTCCTACTCCCTCCGGGAGTAGGACTTCTCCCCCAATCCTAGCTGGAATAGGATTCATGAGGTGGAAAAGAGAGAGAGAGAAGGAGGAGGGCGCCGACCCCCTCTCTCCTTGTCCTATTCGGACTAGGAGGGAGGGGCGCGCGGCCCAAGCCCTGGCTGCCTCTCCTCTTCTTCCACTATGGCCCATTAAGGCCCATATAGCTCCCGGGGGGGTTCCGGTAACCTCCCGGTACTCCGGTAAAATCCCGATTTCACCCGGAACACTTCCGATATCCAAACATAGGCTTCCAATATATCAATCTTTATGTCTCGGCCATTTCGAGACTCCTTGTCATGTCCGTGATCACATCCGGGACTCCAAACAAACTTCGGTACATCAAAATGCATAAACTCATAATATAACTGTCATCGTAACCTTAAGCATGCGGACCCTACGGGTTCAAGAACAATGTAGACATGACCGAGACACGTCTCCGGTCAATAACCAATAGCGGGACCTGGATGCCCATATTAGCTCCTACATATTCTACGAAGATCTTTATCGGTCAGACCGCATAACAACATACGTTGTTCCCTTTGTCATCGGTATGTTACTTGCCCGAGATTCGATCGTCGGTATCCCATACCTAGTTCAATCTCGTTATTGGCAAGTCTCTTTACTCGTTCTGTAATACATCATCCCGCAACTAACTCATTAGTCGCAATGCTTGCAAGGCTTAAGTGATGTGCATTACCGAGAGGGCCCAGAGATACCTCTCCGACAATCGGAGTGACAAAACCTAATCTCGAAATACGCCAACCCAACATGTACCTTTGGAGACACCTGTAGTACTCCTTTATAATCACCCAGTTACGTTGTGACATTTGGTAGCACCCAAAGTGTTCCTCCGGTAAACGGGAGTTGCATAATCTCATAGTTATAGGAACATGTATAAGTCATGAAGAAAGCAATAGCAACATACTAAACGATCGGGTGCTAAGCTAATGGAATGGGTCATGTCAATCAGATCATTCACTTAATGATGTGATCCCGTTAATCAAATAACAACTCCTTGTTCATGGTTAGGAAACATAACCATCTTTGATTAACGAGCTAGTCAAGTAGAGGCATACTAGTGACACTCTGTTTGTCTATGTATTCACACATGTATTATGTTTCCGGTTAATACAATTCTAGCATGAATAATAAACATTTATCATGATATAAGGAAATAAATAATAACTTATTATTGCCTCTAGGGCATATTTCCTTCAGTCTCCCACTTGCACTAGAGTCAATAATCTAGATTACACAGTAATGATTCTCACACCCATGGAGCCTTGGTGCTGATCATGTTTTGCTCATGGAAGAGGCTTAGTCAACGGGTCTGCAACATTCAGATCCGTATGTATCTTGCAAATCTCTATGTCTCCCACCTGGACTAGATCCCGGATGGAATTGAAGCGTCTCTTGATGTGCTTGGTTCTCTTGTGAAATCTGGATTCCTTTGCCAAGGCAATTGCACCAGTATTGTCACAAAAGATTTTCATTGGACCCGATGCACTAGGTATGACACCTAGATCGGATATGAACTCCTTCATCCAGACTCCTTCATTTGCTGCTTCCGAAGCAGCTATGTACTCCGCTTCACATGTAGATCCCGCTACAACGCTTTGTTTAGAACTGCACCAACTGACAGCTCCACCGTTTAATGTAAACACGTATCCGGTTTGCGATTTAGAATCGTCCGGATCAGTGTCAAAGCTTGCATCAACGTAACCTTTTACGATGAGCTCTTTGTCACCTCCATATATGAGAAACATATCCTTAGTCCTTTTCAGGTATTTCAGGATGTTCTTGACCGCTGTCCAGTGATCCACTCCTGGATTACTTTGGTACCTCCCTGCTAGACTTATAGCAAGGCACACATCAGGTCTGGTACACAGCATTGCATACACGATAGAGCCTATAGCTGAAGCATAGGGAACATCTTTCATATTCTCTCTATCTTCTGCAGTGGTCGGGAATTGAGTCTTACTCAACTTCACACCTTGTAACACAGGCAAGAACCCTTTCTTTGCTTGATCCATTTTGAACTTCCTTCAAAATTTTGTCAAGGTATGTGGTTTGTGAAAGTCCAATTAAGCGTCTTGATCTATCTCTATAGATCTTAATGCCTAATATGTAAGCAGCTTCACCGAGGTCTTTCGTTAAAAAACTCTTATTTAAGTATCCCTTTATGCTATCCAGAAATTCTACATCATTTCCAATTAGTAATATGTCATCCACATATAATATCAGAAATGCTACAGAGCTCCCACTCACTTTCTTGTGAATACAGGCTTCTCCAAAAGTCTGTATAAAACCAAATGCTTTGATCACACTATCAAAACGTTTATTCCAATTCCGAGAGGCTTGCACCAGTCCATAAATGGACCGCTGGAGCTTGCACACTTTGTTAGCACCCTTTGGATCGACAAAACCTTCTGGTTGCATCATATACAACTCTTCTTCCAGAAATCCATTCAGGAATGCAGTTTTGACATCCATCTGCCAAATTTCATAATCATAAAATGCGGCAATTGCTAACATGATTCGGACAGACTTAAGCATCGCTACGGGTGAGAAGGTCTCATTGTAGTCAATCCCTTGAACCTGCCGAAAACCTTTTGCGACAAGTCGAGCTTTGTAGACAGTAATATTACCATCAGCGTCAGTCTTCTTCTTGAAGATCCATTTATTCTCAATTGCTCGCCGATCATCGGGCAAGTCAACCAAAGTCCATACTTTGTTCTCATACATGGATCCCATCTCAGATCTCATGGCTTCAAGCCACTTTGGGGAATCTGGGCTCACCATCGCTTCTTCATAGTTCGTAGGTTCATCATGATCTAGTAGCATGACTTCCAGAATGGGATTACCATACCACTCTGGCGCGGATCTTACTCTGGTTGATCTACGAGGTTCGGTAGTATCTTGTTCTGAAGTTTCATGATCATTATCATTAGCTTCCTCACTAACTGGTGTAGGTGTCACAGAAACAGTTTTCTATGATGTACTACTTTCCAATAAGGGAGCAGGTACAGTTACCTCGTCAAGTTCTACTTTCCTCCCACTCACTTCTTTCGAGAGAAACTCCTTCTCTAGAAAGTTTCCGAATTTAGCAACAAAAGTCTTGCCTTCGGATCTGTGATAGAAGGTGTATCCAATAGTGTCCTTTGGATATCCTATGAAGACACATTTCTCCGATTTGGGTTTGAGCTTATCAGGTTGAAGCTTTTTCACATAAGCATCGCAGCCCCAAACTTTTAGAAACGACAACTTTGTTTTCTTGCCAAACCACAGTTCATAAGGCGTCGTCTCAACAGATTTTGATGGTGCCCTATTTAACGTGAATGCGGCCGTCTCTAGAGCGTATCCCCAAAACGATAGCGGTAAATCAGTAAGAGACATCATAGATCGCACCATATCTAGTAAAGTACGATTACGACATTCGGACACACCATTATGCTGTGGTGTTCCGGGTGGCGTGAGTTGCGAAACTATTCCACAATTTTTCAAATGTACACCAAACTCGTAACTCAAATATTCTCCACCACGATCAGATCGTAGAAACTTTATTTTCTTGTTACGATGATTTTCAACTTCACTCTGAAATTCTTTGAACTTTTCAAATGTTTCAGACTTATGTTTCATTAAGTAGATATACCCATATCTGCTTAAGTCATCTGTGAAGGTGAGAAAATAACGATATCCGCCACGAGCCTCAATATTCATCGGGCCACATACATCTATATGTATGATTTGCAACAAATCTGTTGCTCTCTCCATAGTACCAGAGAACGGTGTTTTAGTCATCTTGCCCATGAGGCACGGTTCACAAGTACCAAGTGATTCATAATCAAGTGGCTCCAAAAGTCCATCAGTATGGAGTTTCTTCATGCGCTTTACACCGATATGACCTAAACGGCAGTGCCACAAATAAGTTGCACTATCATTATCAACTCTGCATCTTTTGGCTTCAACATTATGAATATGTGTGTTACTACTATCGAGATTCAACAAGAATAGACCACTCTTCAAGGGTGCATGACCATAAAAGATATTACTCATATAAATAGAACAACCATTATTCTCTGATTTAAATGAATAACCGTCTCGCATCAAACAAGATCCAGATATAATGTTCATGCTTAACGCTGGCACCAAATAACAATTATTTAGGTCTAATATTAATCCCGAAGGTAGATGTAGAGGTAGCGTGCCGACCGCGATCACATCGACTTTGGAACCGTTTCCCACGCGCATCGTCACCTCGTCCTTAGCCAATCTTCCCTTAATCCGTAGTCCCTGTTTCGAGTTGCAAATATTAGCAACAGAACCAGTATCAAATACCCAGGTGCTACTGCGAGCATTAGTAAGGTACACATCAATAACATGTATATCACATATACCTTTGTTCACCTTGCCATCCTTCTTATCCGCCAAATACTTGGGGCAGTTCCGCTTCCAGTGACCAGTCTGCTTGCAATAGAAGCACTCAGTTTCAGGCTTAGGTCCAGGTTTCGGTTTCTTCTCTTGAGTAGCAACTTGCTTGCCGTTCTTTTTGAAGTTTCCCTTCTTCTTCCCTTTGACCTTTTTCTTGAAACTAGTGGTCTTGTTGACCATCAACACTTGATGCTCCTTCTTGATTTCTACCTCCGCAGCTTTCAGCATTGCGAAGAGCTCGGGAATAGTCTTATTCATCCCTTGCATATTATAGTGTTGGGTTTCGTAGTAATTTCAAAAAAATTCCTACACACACGCAAGATCATGTGATGCATTGCAACGAGAGGGGAGAGTGTTGTCTACGTACCCACGTAGAACGACTGCGGAAGCGATGACACAACGTAGAGGAAGTAGTCGTACGTCTTCACGATCCAACCGATCAAGCACTGAAACTACGGCACCTCCGAGTTCGAGCACACGTTCAGCTCGATGATGATCGCCGGACTCTGATCCAGCAAAGCTTCGGGGAAGAGTTCCGTCAGCACGACGGCGTGGTGACGATCTTGATGCACTACAGCAGCAGGGCTTCGCCTAAACTCCGCTACAGTATTATCGAGGACTATGGTGGCAGGGGGCACCGCACACGGCTAAGGAATAGATCACGTGGATCAACTTGTGTGTTTCTGGGGTGCCTCTGCCTCAGTATATAAATGACTAGAGGGGGGAGGCTGGCCGGCCATAGGAGGCGCGCCAGGAGAGTCCTACTCCCTCTGGGAGTAGGATCCCCCCCAATCCTAGTTGGAATAGGACTCCTTGAGGGGGGAAAGAGAGAGAGGGGGGGGCGGCCACCTCTCCTAGTCCTAATAGGACTAGGGGAAGGGGGGAGGCGCGCGGCCACCTTGGGCTGCCCCTTTCTCCTTTCCACTAAGGCCCATCAAGGCCCATATGGTTCCCGGGGGGTTCCGGTAACCTCCCGGTACTCCGGTAAAATCCCGATTTCACCCGGAACACTTCCGATATCCAAACATAGGCTTCCAATATATCAATCTTTATGTCTCGACCATTTCGAGACTCCTCGTCATGTCCGTGATCACATCCGGGACTCCGAACAACCTTCAGTATATCAAAATGCATAAACTCATAATATAACTGTCATCGAAACCTTAAGCGTGCGGACCCTACGGGTTCGAGAACAATGTAGACATGACCGAGACACGTCTCCGGTCAATAACCAATAGCGGGACCTGGATGCCCATATTGGCTCCAACATATTCTACGAAGATCTTTATCGGTCAGACCGCATAACAACATACATTGTTCCCTTTGTCATTGGTATGTTACTTACCCGAGATTCAATCGTCGGTATTCCAATACCTAGTTCAATCTCGTTACCGGCAAGTCTCTTTACTCGTTCTGTAATACATCATCCCGCAACTAACTCATCTAGTTGCAATGCTTGCAAGGCTTAAGTGATGTGCATTACCGAGAGGGCCCAGAGATACCTCTCCGACAATCGGAGTGACAAATCCTAATCTCGAAATACGCCAACCCAACATCTACCTTTGGAGACACCTGTAATGCTCCTTTATAATCACCCAGTTACGTTGTGACGTTTGGTAGCACCCAAAGTGTTCCTCTGGCAAACGGGAGTTGCATAATCTCATAGTCATAGGAACATGTATAAGTCATGAAGAAAGTAATAGCAACACACTAAACGATCGGGTGCTAAGCTAATGGAATGGGTCATGTCAATCAGATCATTCAACTAATGATGTGACCTCGTTAATCAAATAACAACTCTTTGTTCATGGTTAGGAAACATAACCATCTTTGATTAACGAGCTAGTCAAGTAGAGGCATACTAGTGACACTCTGTTTGTCTATGTATTCACACATGTATTATGTTTTCGGTTAATACAATTCTAGCATGAATAATAAACATTTATCATGATTATAAGGAAATAAATAATAACTTTATTATTGCCTCTAGGGCATATTTCCTTCAGTCTCCCACTTGCACTAGAGTCAATAATCTAGATTACACTGTAATGATTCTAACACCCATGGAGCCTTGGTGCTGATCATGTTTTGCTCGTGGAAGAGGCTTAGTCAATGGGTCTGCAACATTCAGATCCGTATGTATCTTGCAAATCTCTATGTCTCCCACCTGGACTAGATCCCGGATGGAATTGAAGCGTCTCTTGATGTGCTTGGTCCTCTTGTGAAATCTGGATTCCTTTGCCAAGGCAATTGCACCAGTATTGTCACAAAAGATTTTCATTGGACCCGATGCACTAGGTATGACACCTAGATCGGATATGAACTCCTTCATCCAGACTCCTTCATTTGCTGATTCCGAAGTAGCTATGTACTCCGCTTCACATGTAGATCCCGCTACGACGCTTTGTTTAGAACTGCACCAACTGACAGCTCCACCGTTTAATGTAAACACGTATCCGGTTTGCGATTTAGAATCATCCGGATCAGTGTTAAAGCTTGCATCAACGTAACCTTTTACGACGAGCTCTTTGTCACCTCCATATACGAGAAGCATATCCTTAGTCCTTTTCAGATATTTCAGGATGTTCTTGACCGCTGTCCAGTGATCCACTCCAGGATTACTTTGGTACCTCCCTGCTAGACTTATAGCAAGGCACACATCAGGTCTGGTACACAGCATTGCATACATGATAGATCCTATTGCTGATGCATAGGGAATATCTTTCATATTCTCTCTATCTTCTGCAGTGGTCGGGCATTGAGTCTTACTCAATTTCGCACCTTGTAACACAGGCAAGAATCCTTTCTTTGCTTGATCCATTTTGAACTTCTTCAAAATTTTGTCAAGGTATGTTGTTTGTGAAAGTCCAATTAAGCGTCTTGATCTATCTCTATAGATCTTGATGCCCAATATATAAGCAGCTTCACCGAGGTCCTTCTTTGAAAAACTCTTATTCAAGTATCCTTTTATGCTATCCAGAAATTCTATATCATTTCCAATCAGCAATATGTCATCCACATATAATATCAGAAATGCTACAGAGCTCCCACTCACTTTCTTGTAAATACAGGCTTCTCCAAAAGTCTGTATAAAACCAAATGCTTTGATCACACTATCAAAACATTTATTCCAACTCCGAGAGGCTTGCACCAGTCCATAAATGGATCGCTGGAGCTTGCACACTTTGTTAGCTCCCTTTGGATCGACAAAACCTTCTGGTTGCATCATATACAACTCTTCTTCCAGAAATCCATTCAGGAATGCAGTTTTGACATCCATCTGCCAAATTTCATAATCATAAAATGCGGCAATTGCTAACATGATTCGGACAGACTTAAGCATCTCTACGGGTGAGAAGGTCTCATCGTAGTCAATCCCTTGAACTTGCCGAAAACCTTTTGCAACAAGTCGAGCTTTGTAGACAGTAATATTACCGTCAGCGTCAGTCTTCTTTTTGAAGATCCATTTATTCTCAATTGCTTGCCGATCATCAGGCAAGTCAACCAAAGTCCACACTTTGTTCTCATACATGGATCCCATCTCAGATTTCATGGCTTCAAGCCACTTTTCGGAATCTGGGCTCACCATCGCTTCTTCATAGTTCGTAGGTTCATCATGATCTAATAACATGACTTCCAGAACAGGATTACCGTACCACTCTGGTGCAGATCTTACTATGGTTGATCTACGAGGTTCAGTAGTATCTTGTTCTGAAGTTTCATGATCATCATCATTAGCTTCCTCACTGACTGGTGTAGGTGTCGCAGAAACAGTTTTCTGTGATGTACTACTTTCCAATAAGGGAGTAGGTACAGTTACCTCGTCAAGTTCTACTTTCCTCCCACTCACTTCTTTCGAGAGAAACTCCTTCTCTAGAAAGTTTCCGAATTTAGCAACAAAAGTCTTGCCTTCGGATCTGTGATAGAAGGTGTATCCAATAGTTTCCTTTGGATATCCTATGAAGGCACATTTCTCCGATTTGGGTTCGAGCTTATCAGGTTGAAGCTTTTTCACATAAGCATCGCAGCCCCAAACTTTTAGAAACGACAACTTTGGTTTCTTGCCAAACCACAGTTCATAAGGCGTCGTCTCAACGGATTTTGATGGTGCCCTATTTAACGTGAATGCGGCCGTCTCTAGAGCGTATCCCCAAAACGATAGCGGTAAATCAGTAAGAGACATCATAGATACCACCATATCCAGTAAAGTACGATTACGACGTTCGGACACACCATTACGCTGAGGTGTTCCGGGTGGCGTGAGTTGCGAAACTATTCCACAATTTTTCGAATGTACACCAAACTTGTAACTCAAATATTCTCCTCCACGATCAGATCGTAGAAACTTTATTTTCTTGTTACGATGATTTTCAACTTCACTCTGAAATTCTTTGAACTTTTCAAATGTTTCAGACTTATGTTTCATTAAGTAGATATACCCATATCTGCTTAAATCATCTGTGAAGGTGAGAAAATAACGATATCCCCCACGAGCCTCAATATTCATCGGACCACATACGTCTGTATGTATGATTTCCAACAAATCTGTTGCTCTCTCCATAGTACCGGAGAACGGCGTTTTTGTCATCTTGCCTACGAGGCACGGTTCGCAAGTACCAAGTGATTCATAATCAAGTGGTTCCAAAAGTCCATCAGAATGGAGTTTCTTCATGCGCTTTACACCGATATGACCTAAACGGCAGTGCCACAAATAAGTCACACTATCATTATCAACTCTGCATCTTTTGGCTTCAACATTATGAATATGTGAGTTACTACTATCGAGATCCAACAAGTATAGACCACTCTTCAAAGGTGCATGACCATAAAAGATATTACTCATATAAATAGAACAACCATTATTCTCTGATTTAAATGAATAACCGTCTCGCATCAAACAAGATCTAGATATAATGTTCATGCTTAACGCTGGCAACAAATAACAATTATTTAGGTCTAATACTAATCCCGAAGGTAGATGTAGAGGTAGCGTGCCGACTGCGATCACATCGACTTTGGAACCGTTTCCCACGCGCATCGTCACCTCTTCCTTAACCAATCTTTGCTTGATCCGTAGTCCCTGTTTCGAGTTGCAAATATTAGCAACAGAACCAGTATCAAATACCCAGGTGCTACTGCGAGCATTAGTAAGGTACACATCAATAACATGTATATCACATATACCTTTGTTCACCTTGCCATCCTTCTTATCCGCCAAATACTTAGGGCAGTTCCGCTTCCAGTGACCAGTCTGCTTGCAATAGAAGCACTCAGTTTTAGGCTTAGGTCCAGGTTTGGGTTTCTTCTCTTGAGTAGCAACTTGCTTGCCGCTCTTTTTGAAGTTCCCCTTCTTCTTCCCTTTGCCCTTTTTCTTGAAACTAGTGGTCTTGTTGACCATCAACACTTGATGCTCCTTCTTGATTTCTACCTCCGCAGCTTTCAGCATCGCGAAGAGCTCGGGAATAGTCTTGTTCATCCCTTGCATATTATAGTTCATCACCAAGCTCTTGTAGCTTGGTGGCAGTGATTGAAGAATTCTGTCAATGACGCTATCATATGGAAGATTAACTCCCAGTTGAATCAAGTGATTATTATACCCAGACATTTTGAGTATATGCTCACTGACAGAACTGTTCTGCTCCATCTTGCAGCTATAAAACTTATTGGAGACTTCATATCTCTCAATCCGGGCATTTGCTTGAAATATTAACTTCAACTCCTGAAACATCTCATATGCTCCATGACGTTCAAAATGTCGTTGAAGTCCCGATTCTAAGCCGTAAAGCATGGCACACTGAACTATCGAGTAGTCATCAGCTTTGCTCTGCCAGACGTTCATAACATCCGGCGTTGCTCCTGCAGCAGGCCTGGCACCCAGCGGTGCTTCCAGGATGTAATTCTTCTGTGCAGCAATGAGGATAATCCTCAAGTTACGGACCCAGTCCGTGTAATTGCTACCATCATCTTTCAACTTTGCTTTCTCAAGGAACGCATTAAAATTCAACGGAACAACAGCACGAGCCATCTATCTACAATCAAACATAAACAAGCAAGATACTAATCAGGTACTAAGTTTCATGATAAATTTAAGTTCAGTTAATCAAGTTAATTAAAGAACTCCCACTTAGATAGACATCCCTCTAATCCTCTAAGTGATTACGTGATCCAAATCAACTAAACCATAACCGATCATCACGTGAGATGGAGTAGTTTTCAATGGTGAACATCGTTATGTTGATCATATCTACTATATGATTCACGCTCGACCTTTCGGTCTCCGTGTTCCGAGGCCATATCTGTATATGCTTGGCTCGTCAAGTATAACCTGAGTATTCCGCGTGTGCAACTGTTTTGCACCCGTTGTATTTGAACGTAGAACCTATCACACCCGATCATCACGTGGTGTCTCAGCACGAAGAACTTTCGCAACGGTGCATACTCAGGGAGAACACTTCTTGATAATTTAGTGAGAGATCATCTTATAATGCTACTGTCAATCAAAGCAAGATAAGATGCATAAAAAGGATAAACATCACATGCAATCAATATAAGTGATATGATATGGCCATCATCATCTTGTGCTTGTGATCTCCATCTCCGAAGCACCGTCGTGATCACCATCGTCACCGGCGTGACACCTTGATCTCCATCGTAGCATCGTTGTCGTCTCTCCAAGCTTATGCTTCCACGACTATCACTACCGCTTAGTAATAAAGTAAAGCATTACATCGCGATTTCATTGCATACAATAAAGCGAAAACCATATGGCTCCTGCCAGTTGCCGATAACTCGGTTACAAAACATGATCATCTCATACAATAAAATTCAGCATCATGTCTTGACCATATCACATCACAACATGCCCTGCAAAAACAAGTTAGACGTCCTCTACTTTGTTGTTGCAAGTTTTACGTGGCTGCTACGGGCTTTAAGCAAGAACCAATCTCACCTACGCATCAAAACCACAACGATAGTTTGTCAAATAGACTCCGTTTTAACCTTCGCAAGGACCGGGCATAGCCATACTCGGTTCAACTAAAGTTGGAGAGACAGTCGCCCGCAAGCCACCTATGTGCAAAGCACGTCGGGGGAACCGGTCTTGCATAAGCGTACGCGTAAGGTTGGTCCGGGTCGTCTCGTCCAACAATGCCGCCGAACCAAAGTATGACATGCTGGTAGGCAGTATGACTTATATCGCCCACAACTCACTTGTGTTCTACTCGTGCACATAACATCAACATAAATAACCTAGGCTCGGATGCCACTGTTGGGTTTTGTAGTAATTTCAAAAAAATTCCTACGCACACGCAAGATCATGTGATGCATTGCAATGAGAGGGGAGAGTGTTGTCTACGTACCCACGCAGACCGACTGCGGAAGCGATGACACAACATAGAGGAAGTAGTCGTACGTCTTCACGATCCAACCGATCAAGCACCGAAACTACGGCACCTCCTAGTTCGAGCACACGTTCAGCTCAATGATGATCCTCGGACTCCGATCCAGCAAAGCGTTGGGGAAGAGTTCCGTCAGCACGACAGCGTGGTGACGATCTTGATGCACTACAGCAGCAGGGCTTCGCCTAAACTCCGCTACAGTATTATCGAGGACTATGGTGGCAGGGGGCACCGCACACGGCTAAGGAATAGATCACGTGGATCAACTTGTGTGTTTCTGGGGTGCCTCTGCCTCAGTATATAAAGGACTAGAGGGGGGAGGCTGGCCGGCCATAGGAGGCGCGCCAGGAGAGTCCTACTCCCTCTGGGAGTAGGATTCCCCCCCCCCCCAATCCTAGTTGGAATAGGACTCCTTGAGGGGGGAAAGAGAGAGAGGGGGGTCGGCCACTTGTCCTAGTCCTAATAGGACTACGGAAGGGGGGAGGCGCGCGGCCACCTTGGGCTGCCCCTTTCTCCTTTCCACTAAGGCCCATCAAGGCCCATATGGTTCCCGGGGGGTTCCGGTAACCTCCCGGTACTCCGGTAAAATCCCGATTTCACCCGGAACACTTCCGATATCCAAACATAGGCTTGCAATATATCAATCTTTATGTATCAACCATTTCGAGACTCCTCGTCATGTCCGTGATCACATGCGGGACTCCGAACAACCTTCGGTATATCAAAATGCATAAACTCATAATATAACTGTCATCGAAACCTTAAGCGTGCGGACCCTACGGGTTCGAGAACAATGTAGACATGACCGAGACACGTCTCCGGTCAATAACCAATAGCGGGACCTGGATGCCCATATTGGCTCCTACATATTCTACGAAGATCTTTATCGGTCAGACCGCATAACAACATACGTTGTTCCCTTTGTCATTGGTATGTTACTTGCCCGAGATTCGATCGTCGGTATTCCAATACCTAGTTCAATCTCGTTACCGGCAAGTCTCTTTACTCGTTCTGTAATACATCATCCCGCAACTAACTCATCTAGTTGCAATGCTTGCAAGGCTTAAGTGATGTGCATTACCGAGAGGGCCCAGAGATACCTCTCCGACAATCGGAGTGACAAATCCTAATCTCGAAATACGCCAACCCAACATCTACCTTTGGAGACACCTGTAATGCTCCTTTATAATCACCCAGTTACGTTGTGACGTTTGGTAGCACCCAAAGTGTTCCTCCGGCAAACGGGAGTTGCATAATCTCATAGTCATAAGAACATGTATAAGTCATGAAGAAAGCAATAGCAACACACTAAACGATCGGGTGCTAAGCTAATGGAATGGGTCATGTCAATCAGATCATTCAACTAATGATGTGACCTTGTTAATCAAATAACAACTCTTTGTTCATGGTTAGGAAACATAACCATCTTTGATTAACGAGCTAGTCAAGTAGAGGCATACTAGTGACACTCTGTTTGTCTATGTATTCACACATGTATTATGTTTCCGGTTAATACAATTCTAGAATGAATAATAAACATTTATCATGATTATAAGGAAATAAATAATAACTTTATTATTGCCTATAGGGCATATTTCCTTCATATAATGTCATGCATGATGTTCTTGAGCGCTGGCAGGATGGAAGAATTCTGTCAATGACCAAGCATTGGAGATTAACAGTCGGATATTAACCCAGAATTTGAGTATGGCTCACGCTACTGTTTCCCCCTGCAGCTATAGAACTTATGGAGACTCATATCTTCATCGGGCATTTTTGAATAAACTTCAATCCTGAAACACTCATATGCTCCATGACGTTCAAAGTTGAAGTCCCGATTCTAACCGTATGGCACACTGAACTATTGAGTAGGTCATGCACGCTGCTCTGCCAGACATTTCATAACACCCCGGGGCATTGCTCCTGCAGCAGGCCTGTCACCCAGCGGTGCTTCCAGGACGTAATTCTTCTGTGCAGCAATGAGGATAATCCTCAAGTTACGGACCCAGTCCGTGTAATTGCTACCATCATCTTTCAACTTTGCTTTCTCAAGGAACGCATTAAAATTCAACGGAGCAACAGCACGAGCCATCTATCTACAAACAAGCATAAACAAGCAAGATACTATCAAGTACTAAGTTTCATGATAAATTTAAGTTCAGTTAATTTACTTAAAGAACTCCCACTTAGATAGACATCCCTCTAATCCTCTAAGTGATTACGTGATCCAAATCAACTAAACCATGTCCGATCATCACGTGAGATGGAGTAGTTTCATTGGTGAACATCACTATGTTGATCATATCTACTATATGATTCACGCTCGACCTTTCAGTCTCCGTGTTCCGAGGCCATATCTGTATATGCTTGGCTCGTCAAGTATAACCTGAGTATTCCACGTGTGCAACTGTTTTGCACCCATTGTATTTGAACGTAGAGCCTATCACACCCGATCATCACGTGGTGTCTCAGCACGAAGAACTTCCGCAACGGTGCATACTCAGGGAGAACACTTCTTGATAATTTAGTGAGAGATCATCTTATAATGCTACCGTCAATCAAAGCAAGATAAGATGCATAAAAAGATAAACATCACATGCAATCAATATAAGTGATATGATATGGCCATCATCATCTTGTGCTTGTGATCTCCATCTCCGAAGCACCGTCGTGATCACCATCGTCACCGGCATGACACCTTGATCTCCATCGTAGCATCGTTGTCGTCTCTCCAAGCTTGTGCTTCCACGACTATCGCTACCGCTTAGTGATAAAGTAAATCATTACATCGCGATTGCATTACATACAATAAAACGACAACCATAAGGCTCCTGCCAGTTGCCGATAACTCGGTTACAAAACATGATCATCTCATACAATAAAATCAGCATCATGTATTGACCATATCACATCACAACATGCCCTGCAAAAACAAGTTAGACGTCCTCTACTTTGTTGTTGCAAGTTTTACGTGGTTGCTACGGGCTTAAGCAAGAACTAATCTTACCTACGCATCAAAACCACAACGATAGTTTGTCAAGTTGGTGCTGTTTTAACCTTCGCAAGGACCGGGCGTAGCCACACTCGATTCAACTAAAGTTGGAGAAACTGTCACCCGCAAGCCACCTATGTGCAAAGCACGTCGGGAGAACCGGTCTCGCATAAGCGTACGCGTAATGTCGGTCCGGGCCGCTTCATCCAATAATACCGCCGAACCAAAGTATGACATGCTGGTAAGCAGTATGACTTATACCGCCCACAACTCACTTGTGTTCTACTCGTGCATATAACATCAACATATAAAACCTGGCTCTGATACCACTGTTGGGGAACGTAGTAATTTCAAAAAAATTCCTACGCACACGCAAGATCATGGTGATGCATAGCAACGAGAGGGGAGAGTGTGATCTACATACCTAGTAGATCGACAATGGAAGCGTTTGGTTGATGTAGTCGTACGTCTTCACGGTCCGACCGATCAAGCACCGAAACTACGACACCTCCGAGTTTTAGCACACGTTCAGCTCGATGACGATCCCCGGACTCCGATCCAGCAAAGTGTCGGGGAAGAGTTCCGTCAGCACGACGGCGTGGTGATGCTCTTGATGTACTACTGCAGCAGGGCTTCGCCTAAACTCCGCTACAATATTATCGAGAACTATCGTGGAAGGGGGCACCGCACACGGCTAATAATATGATCACGTGGATCAACTTGTGTGTCTCTGGGGTGCCCCTGCCTCCGTATATAAAGGACTAAAGGGGGGAGGCCGGCCGGCCATGAGGGGCACGCCAGGAGGAGTCCTACTCCCTCCGGGAGTAGGACTTCTCCCCCAATCCTAGTTGGAATAGGATTCATGAGGTGGAAAAGAGAGAGAGAGAAGGAGGAGGGCGTCGGCCCCCTCTCTCCTTGTCCTATTCGGACTAGGGGGGAGGGGCGCGCGGCCCAAGCCCTGGCTGCCTCTCCTCTTCTTCCACTATGGCCCATTAAGGCCCATATAGCTCCCGGGGGGGGGGGGGTTCCGGTAACCTCCCGGTACTCCGGTAAAATCCCGATTTCACCCGGAACACTTCCGATATCCAAACATAGGCTTCCAATATATCAATCTTTATGTCTCGACCATTTCGAGACTCCTCGTCATGTCCGTGATCACATCCGGGACTCCGAACAAACTTCGGTACATCAAAATGCATAAACTCATAATATAACTGTCATCGTAACCTTAAGCGTGCGGACCCGACGGGTTCGAGAACAATGTAGACATGACCGAGACACGTCTCCGGTCAATAACCAATAGCGGGACCTGGATGCCCATATTGGCTCCTACATATTCTACGAAGATCTTTATCGGTCAGACCGCATAACAACATACGTTGTTCCCTTTGTCATCGGTATGTTACTTGCCCGAGATTCGATCATCGGTGTCCCATACCTAGTTCAATCTCGTTATTGGCAAGTCTCTTTACTCGTTCTGTAATACATCATCCCGGAACTAACTCATTAGTCGCAATGCTTGCAAGGCTTAAGTGATGTGCATTACCGAGAGGGCCCAGAGATACCTCTCCGACAATCGGAGTGACAAAACCTAATCTCAAAATACGCCAACCCAACATGTACCTTTGGAGACACCTGTAGTACTCCTTTATAATCACCCAGTTACGTTGTGACGTTTGGTAGCACCCAAAGTGTTCCTCCGATAAACGGGAGTTGCATAATCTCATAGTTATAGGAACATGTATAAGTCATGAAGAAAGCAATAGCAACATACTAAACGATCGGGTGCTAAGCTAATGGAATGGGTCATGTCAATCAGATCATTCACTTAATGATGTGATCCCGTTAATCAAATAACAACTCCTTGTTTATGGTTAGGAAACATAACCATCTTTGATTAACGAGCTAGTCAAGTAGAGGCATACTAGTGACACTCTGTTTGTCTATCTATTCACACATGTATTATGTTTCCGGTTAATACAATTCTAGCATGAATAATAAACATTTATCATGATATAAGGAAATAAATAATAACTTTATTATCGCCTCTAGGGCATATTTCCTTCAGGGAGTCCTACTAGGACTCCACTCCTAGTAGGATTCGCCCCCTTCCTTCCAACGGAGAGGGCAAAGGGGAAAGAGGGGAGAGGGAGAAGGAAAAGGTGGCTTCGCCTAAGCACTACGACGCTATGGTCGGAGGAGTAAACTGTGGAGTGAGGCACCGCACATGGCTAAGAGAACAATTATTGTGCCGTTGGGGTGCCCCCCGCCCCCGTATATAAAGGAGGGGAGGAGGAGGTGGCCGGCCCTAGGGGTGGCGCGCCATGGGGGGAGTGTTGGGGAACGTAGCAGAAATTCAAAATTTTCCTACGTGTCACCAAGATCTATCTATGGAGAGACCAGCAACGAGTAGAAAGAGAATGCATCTACATACCCTTGTAGATCGCTAAGCGGAAGCGTTCAAGAGAACGAGGTTGAAGGAGTCGTACTCGTCGTGATCCAAATCACCGGAGATCCTAGTGCCGAACGGACGGCACCTCCGCGTTCAACACACGTACAGCCCGGTGACGTCTCCCATGCCTTGATCCAGCAAGGAGAGAGGGAGAGGTTGAGGAAGACTCCGTCCAGCAGCAGCACAACGGCGTGGTGGTGGTGGAGGAGCGTGGCAATCCTGCAGGGCTTCGCCAAGCACCGCGAGAGAGGAGGAGCACTTGGGAGAGGGAGGGCTGCGCCAGGGGCAAGGGTGAAGCTCCCATGCGCCTCCCCACTATATATAGGGGTGGAGGGGGCTGGTTTCTTGCCCTCCAAGTCCATTGGGGCGTTGGCAAAGGTGGGAGGAAAGAAATCCCATCATTTCCTTCCCCACCGATTGCTATCCCCCCTTTTTAGGGATCTTGATCTTATCCCTTTGGGATATGATCTTATTCCTTCTAAGGGGGATCTTGGTGCGCCTTGACCAGGGGTGTGGGGCCTTTCCCCCACTACCCACGTTCATGTGGGTCCCCCCATGCAGGTGGGCCCCACTCCGGAACCTTCTAGAACCTTCCCGGTACAATACCGAAAAATCCCGAACATTTTCCAGTGGCCAAAATAGGACTTCCCATATATAAATCTTTACCTCCGGACCATTCCGGAACTCCTCGTGACGTCCGGGATCTCATCCGGGACTCCGAACAACATTCGGTAACCACATACAAACTTCCTTTATAACCCTAGCGTCATCGAACCTTAAGTGTGTAGACCCTACGGGTTCGGGAGAAATGCAGACATGACCGAGACGTTCTCCGGTCAATAACCAACAGCGGGATCTGGATACCCATGATGGCTCCCACATGTTCCACGATGATCTCATCGGATGAACCACGATGTCAAGGACTTAATCAATCCCGTATACAATTCCCTTTGTCTAGCGGTATTGTACTTGCCCGAGATTCGATCGTCGGTATCCTTATACCTTGTTCAATCTCGTTACCGGCAAGTCTCTTTACTCGTTCCGTAACACATCATCCCGTGATCAACTCCTTGGTCACATTGCGGATATGATGATGTCCTACCGAGTGGGCCCAGAGATACCTCTCCGCTTACACGGAGTGACAAATCCCAGTCTCGATTCGTGCCAACCCAACAGACACTTTCGGAGATACCTGTAATGCACCTTTATAGCCACCCAGTTACGTTGTGACGTTTGGTACACCCAAAGCACTCCTACGGTATCCGGGAGTTGCACAATCTCACGGTCTAAGGAAAAGATACTTGACATTAGAAAAGCTCTAGCAAACGAACTACACGATCTTTGTGCTATGCTTAGGATTGGGTCTTGTCCATCACATCATTCTCCTAATGATGTGATCCTGTTATCAACGACATCCAATGTCCATAGCCAGGAAACCATGACTATCTGTTGATCACAACGAGCTAGTCAACTAGAGGCTCACTAGGGACATATTGTGGTCTATGTATTCACACGTGTATTACGATTTCCGGATAATACAGTTATAGCATGAATAAAAGACAATTATCATGAACAAGGAAATATAATAATAACTAATTTATTATTGCCTCTAGGGCATATTTCCAACAGGGAGTCCTACTAGGACTCCACTCCTAGTAGGATTCGCCCCCCTTCCTTCCAACGGAGAGGGGAAAGGGGAAAGAGGGGAGAGGGAGAAGGAAAAGGGGGGCGCCCCCACCCCTTATCCAATTCGGATTGGGCAGGGGGAGGCGCGCACCTCCTCTTGTGGCCTTTCTCCCTCTCTCCACTATGTCCCATGAGGCCCATTAACTTTCCTAGGGGGTTCCGGTAACCTCCCGGTACTCCGAAAAATCCCTGAACCTCTTCGGAACTATTCTGATGTCCGTATATAACCTTCCAATATATGAATCTTTACCTCTCGACTATTTCGAGACTCCTCATGTTCGTGATCTCATCCGGGACTCCGAACAAACTTCAGTCACCAAAACACATAACTCATAATACAAATCGTCATCGAACGTTAAGCATGCGGACCCTACGGGTTCGAGAACTATGTAGATATGACCGAGACAAATCTCCGGTCAATAACCAATAGCGGAACCTGGATGCTCATATTGGTTCCTGCATATTCTACGAAGATCTTTATCGGTCAAACTGCATAACAACATATGTCATTCCCTTTGTCGTCGGTATGTTATTTGCCCGAGATTCGATCGTCGGTATCATCATACATAGTTCAATCTCACTGCCGGTAAGTCTCTTTACTCGTTCCGTAATTCATCATCCCGCAACTAACTCATTAGTTACATTGCTTGCAAGGCTTATAGTGATGTGCATTACCGAGAGGGCCCAGAGATACCTCTCTGATACACGGAGTGACAAATCCTAATCTTGATCTATGCCAACCCAACAAACACCTCCGGAGACACCTGTAGAGCATATTTACAATCACCTAGTTACGTTGTGACGTTTGATAGCACACAAGGTGTTCCTCATGTATTCGGAAGTTGCATAATATCATAGTCAGAGGAATATGTATAAGTCATGAAGAAAGCAATAGCAATAAAACTAAACAATCATAATGCTAAGCTAACAGATGGGTCTTGTCCATCACATCACTCTCTAATGATGTGATCCCGTTCACCAAATGACAACACATGTCTATGGTCAGGAAACTTAACCATCTTTGATTAACGAGCTGGTCAAGTAGAGGCATACTAGGGACACTCTGTTTGTCTATGTATTCACACATGTACTAAGTTTCCGGTTAATACAATTCTAACATGAATAATAAACATTTATCATGATATAAGGAAATATAAATAACAACTTTATTATTGCCTCTAGGGCATATTTCCTTCAGTCTTCTACGTGCACTAGAGTCAATAATCTAGAATACATAGTAATGATTCTAACACCCATGGAGTCTTGGTGCTGATCATGTTTTGCTCGTGGAAGAGGCTTAGTCAACGAGTCTACAACATTCAGATCCGTATATATCTTGCAAATCTCTATGTCTCCTTCTTTGACTTGATCGCGGATGAAATTGAAGCGTCTCTTGATATGTTCGGTTCTCTTGTGAAATTTGGATTCCTTCTCCAAGTTAATTGCTCCAGTATTGTCACAAAATATTTGCAGTGGACCCGATGCACTAGGTATTGCACCTAGATCGGATATGAACTCCTTCATCCAGACTCCTTCATTTGCTGCTTCCGAAGCAGCTATGTACTCCGCTTCACACGTAGATCCCGCCATGATGCTCTGCTTGGAACTGCACCAACTGACAGCTCCAGCATTCAATATAAATACGTATCCGGTTTGTGACTTAGAGTCATCTGGATCAGTGTCAAATCTTGCATCGACGTAACCATTTACGACAAGCTCTTTGTCACCTTCATAAACGAGAAACATATCCTTAATACTTTTTAGGTATTTTAGGATGTTCTTGACCGCTATCCAGTGGTCCACTCCTGGATTACTTTGGTACCTCCCTGCTAAACTTATAGGAAGGCACACATCAGGTCTGGTACACAGCTTTGTATACATGATAGAACCTATGGCTGAGGCATAGGGAATGACTTTCATTTTCTCTCTATCTTCTTCTGTGGTCAGGCATTGAGTCTGACTCAACTTCACACCTTGTAACATAGGCAAGAACCCTTTCTATGACTGATCCATTTTGAACTTTTTCAAAACTTTATCAAGGTATGTGCTTTGTGAAAGTCCAATTAAGCGTCTTGATCTATCTCTATAGATCTTGATGCCCAATATGTAAGCAGCTTCACCGAGGTCTTTCATTGAAAAATTCTTATTCAAGTATACTTTTATGCTATCCAGAAATTCTGTTCTATTTCCAATCAACAATATGTCATCCACATATAATATTAGAAATGCTACAGAGCTCCCACTCACTTTCTTGTAAATACAGGTTTCTCCAAAAGTCTGTATATACCATATGCTTTGATCACACTATCAAAGCGTATATTCCAACTCCGAGATGCTTGCACCTGTCCATAAATGGATCGCTGGAGCTTGCACACTTTGTTAGCACCATTAGAATCGACAAAACCTTCTGGTTGCATCATATATAACTCTTCTTTAAGAAAATCCATTAACGAATGCAGTTTTGACATCCATTTGCCAAATTTCATAATCATAAAATGCGGCAATTGCAAACATGATTCGGACAGACTTAAGCATCGCTACGGGTGAGAAGGTCTCATCATAGTCAACTCCTTGAACTTGTCGAAAACCTTTCGAGACAAGTCGAGCTTTGTAGATAGTAACATTACCGTCAGCGTCAGTCTTGTTCTTGAAGATCCATTTGTTCTGTATGGCTTGTCGATCATCGGACAAGTCAACCAAAGTCCACACTTTGTTCTCATACATGGATCCCATCTCAGATTTCATGGCCTCAAGCCCTTTCGCAGAATCTGGGCTCATCATCGCTTCCTCATAGTTCATAGGTTCATCATGGTCTAGTAACATGACTTTTAGAACAGGATTACCGTACCACTCTGATGCGGACCGTACTCTGGTTGACCTACGAGGTTCGGTAGTAACTTGATCTGAAGTTTCATGATCATCATCATTAACTTCCTCACTAATTGGTGTAGGCACCATTGGAATTGATTTCTGTGATGAACTACTTGCCAATTCGGGAGAAGGTACAATTACCTCATTAAGTTCTACTTTCCTCCCACTTACTTCTTTCGAGAGAAACTCATTCTCTAGAAAGGATCCATTCTTAGCAACGAATATCTTGTCTTTAGGTCTGTGATAGAAGATGTACCCAACAGTTTCCTTTGGGTATCCTATGAAGACTCATTCTCTAGAAAGGATCCATTCTTAGCAACGAATATCTTGTCTTAGGGTCTGTGATAGAAGATGTACCCAACAGTTTCCTTTGGGTATCCTATGAAGACGCATTTTTCAATTTGGGTTCAAGCTTATCAGGTTGAAACTTTTTCACATAAGCATCGCAACCCCAAACTTTAAGAAACGACAGTTTAGGTTTTTTGCCAAACCACAGGTCATATGGTGTCGTCTCAACAGATTTAGATGGTGCCCTATTTAACGTGAATGCAACTGTCTCTGAAGTATAACCCCAAAATGATAGCGGTAAATCGGTAAGAGACATCATAGATTGCACCATATCTAATAAAGTGGTTACGACGTTTGGACACACCATTACGCTGTGGTATTCCAGGTGTCGTGAGTTGCGAAACTATTCCACATTGTTTCAAATGAAGACCAAACTCGTAACTCAAATATTCTCCTCCACGATCAGATCGTAGAAACTTTATTTTCTTCTTACGATGATTTTTCACTTCACTCTGAAACTCTTTGAATTTTTCAAATGTTTCAGACTTATGTTTCATTAAGTAGATATATCCATATCTGCTCAAATCATCTGTGAAGGTTAGAAAATAACGATACCCGCCGCGAGCCTCAACGCTCATCAGACCGCATACATCAGTATGTATTATTTCCAACAAGTCAGTGGCTCGCTCCATTGTTCCGAAGAACGGAGTCTTATTCATCTTGCCCATGAGGCATGGTTCGCAAGCATCAAGTGATTCATAATCAAGTGATTTCAACAACCCATCAGCATGGAGTTTCTTCATGCGCTTTACACCAATATGACCTAAATGGCAGTGCCACAAATAAGTTGCATTATCATTATTAACTTTGCATCTTTTGGCTTCAATATTATGAATATGTGTATCATTACAATCGAGATTCAACAAAAATAGACCACTCATCAAGGATGCATGACCATAGAAGATATTACTCATATAAATAGAACCACCATTATTCTCTGATTTAAATAAATAACCGTTTCGCATCAAAGAAGATCCAGATATAATGTTCATGCTCAACGCTGGCACCAAATAACAATTATTCAGGTCTAAAACTAATCCCGATGGTAGATGTAGAGGTAGCGTGCCGACGGCGATCACATCAACCTTGGAACCATTTTGCGGTGTGCATGATACGTCCATTTCGCATCATGTTTTCTTACTGTTATTTATAATGTTTTTATCCATAATAATGCTTTTTGGAGTAATTCTAATGCCTTTTCTCTCATAATTTACAAGAAACACACCAAGAGGGAGAATTCTGACAGCTGAAAATCTGGACCTGGAAAAGCTACGTCAGGCCACCTATTCTGCATAACTCCAAATGAGCTGAAACTTTATGGAGAATTTTTATGAATTATTTGAGGAATATTGGAGCCAATAAACACCAGAGGGTGGCCACCAGGTGGGCACAATCCACCTGGGTGCGCTAGGCCCCCAGGCGCGCCCTGGTGGGTTGTGGCCTCCTCGGCCCACCTCCGGTGCCTATCTTTTGGTATATAAGTGGTTTTTACCTGAAAAAAAATAAGGAAAGGACTTTCGGGACGAAGCGCCGCCACCTCGAGGCGGAACTTGGGCAGGAGCACGTTTGCCCTCCGGCGGAGCGATTTTGCCAGGGGAACTTCCCTCTCGGAGGGGGAAATCATCGTCATCATCACCACAAACAACTCTCCCATCTTGGGGAGGGCAATCTCCATCAACATCTTCGCCAGCACCATCTCATCTCAAACCCTAGTTCATCTCTTGTATTTAATCTTATTACCGGAACTATAGATTGGTGCTAGGGGGTGACTAGTAGTGTCGATTACATCTTGTAGTTGATTACTATATGGTTTATTTGGTGGAAGATTATATATTCAGATCCATTACGCATCGACGACTCGTTGGCGTAGATTCCTGCTGCACATTCTGGCTTGTGGGGTTAGGAATTGCATGATTTGTCTGCTTCGCGGCAACGGTGGTTTTCCTTTGCAGTTTGGTCATCCAACCTCATCTGTGTTGATGTGACATACGTTGTAGGCATGTGAGCTCATGTGGAGGTTAGAATCTTGAATCTGTGGATCTTTTAGCATCAACTTCAATGGTTTCTTTTTTAGGACTGCTTAATGAATTTTTGTAGATGGTCAACAACGACTGGATGGCTTTGTAGCGAAGAGGCAACTGTGTGGGTGCGCCATCAGACCACTTGGAAGGTAGAAGATTGCCCCTAGACACCTCGGTGTATTTGTTTTTGTTGGGAAGTTTGCTCGTGTTAGTAGGATTTTCTTGTTATGCACGGGGAAAATGATTCTGACCGTGCAACATGTTGGTAATATAAAAGGGAAATATGTATATGACAACTGTGTGGCAGATTGCGAAACTGCCACACGCATCCAGCGCCGTCAGTTCCCTCCCGATCTCCTTCCTTTCCCGCACGCCCTCCCTCCCGACCTCCCAATTTCTTTCCTTTCCCGCACGCCTATACCTCCCGATTTCTTTCCTTTCCCGCACGCCTCGACCTTCCCTGATTTCTGTCCTTTCCTGCACGGCCTCCCCGATTTTATCGGACACACCCGCTCGTGCCTTCCTAATTTTTGTAATCATCGATTATGACCCGACGCGCCTTCCCGAGTTTCGGGCAAAAATAATGCTTGGACTAGGATTTGATCTCTGGTCTGCAAGTAATCAACAAAGGGAGCTAACCACCTCACCTATGACACTCATTGTTGAACAAGCTAAGGGAAATACTGTTTTGACATGTTTTTGCCTTTAATATGTTAGCACTGAAAAACTTATTGTTTCAAGCATCGTGGTAACTTTGATCATTGGGAATAAATTTGTTGACCCCCCCCCCCCACGCGGTAATTTCTGTAAATAGCACGATAACATTCATACCATAGACCTGATAATTTAGATACAAACATCATGGTAACTTTAACCATTGGAGAAGACAAATGTGAAAAAATACCCGATAATTTATGTGTAAATAGATGGTAATATACACAACGCACATCTGATAACTGAGGTAGAAACACCATGATAACTTTGACCGCATAGAATATTTTTTTAAAAAGATACTCCGGTATCTTCTGTGTAAATAGCACGGTAGTATACCTCCCTTCCCTGGCATTTTTATGTGTAAATAGCATGAAAACATATGCACTGCGATAACTAAACACTATGATAAGTTTTTGACCCGTGGGGGGAAATTTGCTGAAACATACCCCTGATAAATTTTATGTAAATATCATGATATTTTAAGCACTACGGGCTTGATAGGTTACCTAGAATCACCAATGATAACTTTTTGTCCCAGGAAAAAGTTGTTCAAAACATCCCTAATATTTTGTGTGTAAATAACATGATAATATAAGCACCGCATAACCGATAATTTGCAATATAAACATGATGGTAACTTGTTTACCAAAGGAAAATAAGTTGTTAAAAACATACACTCGCCTCGCGCGTGGGTTCTTGGATGAACACAACACATGGCGTGCAACGGAAAATTCACATAATGTTTAGTGTCATAAGGGGCGCACGTACTATAGGTGTGATAAGTTATGCAAAAACATTGTGGTAATTTTTGACCTATGGAAAAAGTTACCGAAACACACCAAGGTTTTTAGGTGCAAGTACCATGATAATATACGAATTGTAGACCCGGTAACTCATGTACAATCCCCCATGGTAACCTTGACCGGGGGAGGTTGATGTACATATAACCTGATAACTTATGTGTAAGTACCATGATATTTTACAGATCGAAGACCTTATAACTTGTGTACAAAACACAATGGTAACTTTGAAGGGGTCATAGTTGTTGAATCATAGTACCTGGTACGTTCTATGTAAATAGCACGGTAAGTTATGCAACACATGCCTGATAATTTGCATGTGAATACCATGGTAACTTTGTCCTGAGGAGAAATCATGTGGTAGACGTGAAGAAGTGGCAGTTTTCTCGGGGGTGGGCGCGCGAGATGTGCGGGAGAAGCAGGTTTCTCGGGCGAGCCCGCGGGGTCGCTTGGGACGAGGCGAGGTCAAAGGACGGGGGTCGTGTATGGTACTTTAAAATGAAAGAAATAGTGGTGTGGCAGTTTTGCTTATATAACACACGTGTGCCAAATATCACAGACCATATAAAACACAATGGTAACTCATGATAATATACGAATTGTAGACCCGGTAACTCATGTACAATCCCCCATTGTAACCTTGACCGGGGGAGGTTGGTGTACATATAACCTGATAACTTATGTGTAAGTACCATGATATTTTACAGATCGAAGACCTTATAACTTGTGTACAAAACACAATGGTAACTTTGAAGGGGTCATAGTTGTTGAATCATAGTACCTGGTACGTTCTATGTAAATAGCACGATAAGTTATGCAACACATGCCTGATAATTTGCATGTGAATACCATGGTAACTTTGTTCTGAGGAGAAATTATGTAGTAGACGTGAAGAAGTGGCAGTTTTCTCGGGGGTGGGCGCGCGAGATGTGTGGAGAAGCAGGTTTCACGAGCGAGCCTGCGGGGTCGCTTGGGACGAGGCGAGGTCAAAGGACGGGGGTCGTGTATGGTACTTTAAAATGAAAGAAATAGTGGTGTGGCAGTTTTGCTTATATAACACACGTGTGCCAAATATCACAGACCATATAAAACACAATGGTAACTCATGATAATATACGAATTGTAGACCCGGTAACTCATGTACAATCCCCCATTGTAACCTTGACCGGGGGAGGTTGGTGTACATATAACCTGATAACTTATGTGTAAGTACCATGATATTTTACAGATCGAAGACCTTATAACTTGTGTACAAAACACAATGGTAACTTTGAAGGGGTCATAGTTGTTGAATCATAGTACCTGGTACGTTCTATGTAAATAGCACGATAAGTTATGCAACACATGCCTGATAATTTGCATGTGAATACCATGGTAACTTTGTTCTGAGGAGAAATTATGTAGTAGACGTGAAGAAGTGGCAGTTTTCTCGGGGGTGGGCGCGCGAGATGTGTGGAGAAGCAGGTTTCACGGGCGAGCCTGCGGGGTCACTTGGGACGAGGCGAGGTCAAAGGACGGGGGTCGTGTATGGTACTTTAAAATGAAAGAAATAGTGGTGTGGCAGTTTTGCTTATATAACACACGTGTGCCAAATATCACAGACCATATAAAACACAATGGTAACTCATGATAATATACGAATTGTAGACCCGGTAACTCATGTACAATCCCCCATTGTAACCTTGACCGGGGGAGGTTGGTGTACATATAACCTGATAACTTATGTGTAAGTACCATGATTTTTTACAGATCGAAGACCTTATAACTTGTGTACAAAACACAATGGTAACTTTGAAGGGGTCATAGTTGTTGAATCATAGTACCTGGTACGTTCTATGTAAATAGCACGATAAGTTATGCAACACATGCCTGATAATTTGCATGTGAATACCATGGTAACTTTGTTCTGAGGAGAAATTATGTAGTAGACGTGAAGAAGTGGCAGTTTTCTCGGGGGTGGGCGCGCGAGATGTGTGGAGAAGCAGGTTTCACGGGCGAGCCTGCGGGGTCGCTTGGGACGAGGCGAGGTCAAAGGACGGGGGTCGTGTATGGTACTTTAAAATGAAAGAAATAGTGGTGTGACAGTTTTGCTTATATAACACACGTGTGCCAAATATCACAGACCATATAAAAGTGATCTTGACAAGTAAATTGGTAAACAAAAGGAATAAACTTTTTTGAAGATATACGTCATAGTTTTTTTCTCTTGAGAATATATCATTTGAGATTTCGGTTGCAAAAAAAGATTAATATGGCCCATGCAGGTCTCGAACCTGCGACCTTGGCGTTATTAGCACCACGCTCTAACCAACTGAGCTAATGGGCCATCTTATTATCAGTATTGAACTAAATTATTTGACTTTATACGTTACTATTTCCCTTTAATCACGTGAAATTCCGTTCAGAGAAAACAAAACGAAATATCAAAAATAGATGGCCCATGCAAGTCTCGAACCTGCGACCTTGGCCTTATTAGGACCACGCTCTAACCAGCTGAGCTAATAGGCGAATTTAATATAAAAAACGGATATTTAATTATTAATAAAATCAAAAAGGCACAGTAACAACGCTGCGAAAGCACCTTAAATGATGAGCACTGTTCGACGACACATTGACCTGTGCGTTCCACAGTTCACGTTGCATCATCGGCCATCGTTGTTGGCAGCATAGGCATAGCAATGCCCCACTCCATCAGCGACGACATTCTGCAGTAACCAGGAGTAGCTCGGCACGTACTACCGCTCGGCCTCGAGCGGGTCCTTGACGCGGACCAGCGGTCCACCACCATCTTGTTCCCTCCGTAGTCCCGTCGGTCCGTCCGTCCGTTCGTTTCCGGGAACAGTGCGCTGGCTGCGCGCACAACTATTCGAGCGTGGCGGATCATACCCTGTGCGATCACGGCCGTACGCCCGGTGAATGCCCTGACGGGACGCGACGTGCGCGGGGCCGCCGGTGTTAATTCCATGCCTACTGCATCTGCATGCCGCTACGCGTAGGCGCATGCAGTGCATGCACGCGCGCGCGCGCCCTCGGGCAGGCCAGGCCGCAGCCCTATGCAGCAGCCTCTTTGCTGTTTTCTTGTACTCGCACTAGTCGTTTCGTTCATTTTGATAGACAGAAGAAGAAGAAAAATGAAATCGGGCGATGAAGAGCGAGCTCCGGCCCTTCCCGTCGACCTGCGCGCGACCGTCGTCGTGGGCGGAAGTCGATCGGCCGGCGCGCGCGTGCTCCCATGACCAACCAGCCGGTGCCCGATCGGTGGTCACGGTGACGAGACGACCGTCTGGGCCGTTGAGGCGCATTAACGAACACGCGCCGGAGCAAAATCGAGCCCGCACGCACGCGCCGCGCGCTCTGCCGGGGCGGCGTGGTGACGTGACGGGGGAGATCGCGAGCAGCAGGGCCTCGTGGCCGACGCCGGCCGGGGCCGGGGCCGCCTCCGACAGCGGCGCAGAAGCGTTCGCATTTAACGCCCGGCGCAGGAGGGGATGGGGGTTATCGAGGCGGCAGCGGCAGCGGCAGCGAAATCTCTCTCTCCTCTCCGCGATGTGCTGCTCGCTGCCACCGTCGTACCGTCGTCGCCATCATTGCCTCGCCTGCCGTTTCGCCCCCCGCCCCAGCCATCATTGCGTGACGCGCTACCAGTACATGCCTGCCTCGGTCGATCGATCGATCGGACCGGCCGGCCCCAACCATTCCCATCGTCACTGTGGCAGTGCATGCATGGCACCGTGCAATCCTCGCTTCGAAAGCATGTGAAATACTACGGCCATGTTGACGCGTACTATCAAAAGCATCAGTGTCGAGTACGTACTTAAGTTAAGCATCCCCGCCATGAGGTCTAGCTGCTGCTACAGCCTACAGCGCGTCTCTACAGCACGTACGTACACCGGGTTTACGTTTTAACCGTTGGTCCACATGCATGGATTCAATAACCTAATGGTGGCATGGCAAGTCAGATAAAATGAAGAGCCAAGAAATGGCACTGTAGGTAGCGTGTGCGGGAGACCAGCTACGTGTCGCTAGAGCCAGAGGAACGCGGCTATGCGTGCGACTGTGCTGGTATATGTGCCTGTACGTATACGTGCCGCCATGAATGCAGGGAGATGCGCAATGAATGTCTCCTGCAGAACGAACGACATTTCTGGGAGGCCTGATGACCCGACGCTGCCATCTCTCTCTCTCTCCCTGGTGCTGCAGCTAGGGGTCCTGCAACATGCATTCTGCCTCATCGAGCGGGCACCTCCCAAAATTCAGAGGGCTGCGTCCGGAGAGAGAGAGAGAGAAGGAAACAACAGCGGGACGACGAGGGATGATCAAAAGCGAATGCCATGTACACTAAAACTGGCACCGGTCAACGGAGCATACAGTGGTGTAATCAGCTGCATGACTCAAACGAGCGCCAGCTCTGTTGCGTGTGGCACGGCCGGCCTCCACTGCTCACTGCAGCTGCATGCCACGACGCGCGATCGCGCCATGCCATGCCATTGCCATGGAGCACACTGCACACACCAACGCCAGTTCGCTTTTGTGCATGATCATGACTTTAGCTATATGCATCTAGGCTCACTAGCACGGCGTGGCCGGCCGGCTGGAGTAATTACCAGCTGCATGCACATGCATGCGAGTAGTAAAGCATCTTCCCAAATAAACCTACCGGTTAGGACTTAGGAGTAGCCATCTTAGCTCAGTACCATGATCTTCTCAGGGATTCACCGTGAGAAAGATCGCCATCCACACTGACCACTGCCCCGTCTGACGATGTGACCTCTCCAGGCGCCCATTGACCTCACATCACATCACCTCACAGCCTAGGGATCGGGTGTAGGCTGCGGAAATCTTCTCCCATGGATCTCTTCACAGAGAGTGTGTGTGGCCGGCCTTTAGTTACTCCCACACAGCCCTACAAAGCTAGCCTACGAGTAGCGGTTCCTCTACCCCGGCCACGCGCGCGCAGTTTGCCTCCGGCGCAAGCAAAAGCGAGCCAGCTGCAGCGTCGTCGCAGCGCAGGAATTGAAGAGAAGCGCTGGTGCTCTACGAGTAAATGCTTGCTTTATTAGGCACTCACGTCGTCTACTACTAGTACTACTTGATCGATCGACCCATCCACCTGACCAGTCCTGCAGAGGATCCATGCAATGATGCAGCATATTTCACCACAGACAAGCGCGCGCGCATGCACCGCAGGCCCTAGCTACCATAGCATGCCATGTCCAATCGTATGTATGTGTAGCCTTCCTAGGTCACCGTAACACACACAAGTCAACCCGAAGATACTACTAGAGCTACTACTGATCTACTGTGATCTCGAACAGATTCAGCAAAACCTGCAAGGTCAGCTTAACCAGTAAGCAGGGCAGGCCATCCTACTTACATGCATGCCTTTCTTTTCATTATGTATTTTTATTTATATCTATTTAGTCCAAATTTGAAACAAAATACTTCCTTCGGAATTTCATTGTGAGTCCAAGGCGTTTTGGATCTCGGCCTGCATGGAGGCTGATTTTTTTTAAAATTAAAAATTCAAATTTTTTGGATTCATGCACAAGTAAACAAGGATGTGGGTGTGTGTGTGTGTGTAAAATTTCAGGATGAAAATACATTGAAATGCAACCTGTACAAAAAAGACAAATTCATGGTTGGGAGGATGAATAGTATCATGTGTTAAAAAAGCCCTAACTTTTTTTTTTTGCACAACCCCCATTTCAACTTATTTTCATCCTGAAAATTTACACAATTGTTCATTATGCCTTCATCTCCATCTGTATTTTTTTCAGATTTTTTGAAATATAAAATAATGAATTTTCAATTTGGAATCTTGCATTTGGAGGCGTCCATGGAGCTCGGCCTCCAAAATCAATTTCCTGTCAAAGGCCTACTTTGATTTACAGAAATTATGTAGAAATTTTAAAAGATAAATGTTATTGAAAATTTCTTTGGAGCCTCCCTCATATTTCAAAGAGAAAAAACATTAGCTCTTGGACATAATGAAAAGTCCCATCCTATAAATCAAATATGACATCTTTTTCCCTATAGAAATTGACATATGTTTTCTCACCTCCTATGATTTCCATACTCCCATGATATTCCAATCCTATGAAACGAAGGAGGCTCAACTGATTGAACCCTTGCATAATTATGGGGATGCATAGTGAGTCGAACCAATCGTCAAAAACCGGCACGAGACCATTTGATCCACCACACATATTTCTATACATAATTAAGGGAGAGGTCTGATCAAGTGGTAGAAGTCAAGGACAAACACCATGCATGGATGCAGCGGTACAGCAAAACACAAGAAGGAGAAACAAGCAAAGTAAACATATGCATTCATGCCAAATAGACTAGTAAATTAATTAACACTCTCGCGATCAAGATAGGTAATAATTCAGGTCGTTGCACAGCCACCTAGGTCTTCAACATGGTGAATCTTTTTCCTCGTCAGCAACCTATAGAATATTGGCAAATATCAAAGTGAGGTCAAAGATAGTTCCTTCGCTTTTGATGTATGAATAACTGATCAATTATTAGTTCTTGCTTGTACTACTATATTCTGAAGTATACTTGTTCTACTTGCTACGAGAGGGAACTGTTACTGCCCAACTGTACGTAGTCAGCGTTTGATAAGTTTATACAGAGAATGAAATGGATAGATTATTTCCACTTTTTGTCTTATAGTAGTAGAAGACTAGCTTACTACCCAAACTGCTGAAATTGGGGTGCATCACTGTTGAACATGACAACACAACGCAACTGTATCGGCAGATCAGCGCCAAACTGTTCATGATCAGCTACTTATCACTGGTACAAACAGTTTTCTTCTTCTTCGAAGCTACACTGGAAAGATGAATGCTAATTTGTTTATTATTCGCGCCATTTTAGCTCATTCTTGTTGCGCTTAATTTGTCTTACCACTTACATTTAACTTGAAAAAGAGATGCACGCGCAATAGTAGACATGAAATATCAGTAATTTTCCCCACAGGTGAGGTGTTTAGGTCGCAGTGGCAGCAGGCTAGCTAGATAGCTAGCTCTACCTGCTGATAGATAGTACCCATGAGGCCATGACTTAGAAATTTAGAAAACCTTACGAGTTACTACGGTACTCCACTAGCTATAGCTACTTAGCTAGGCATGGCACCTAAGTTGAAACTAAGCATGCATGCTGGAGCACTATCAAGAGGTCAAGCATGAAACAGATTTTTGTTTCCACATTGATCGACCAACAGCACCATATTTTTTTTGCGTTCATTCACGCGTGACGTGCATGTACTCCTACTAACCAAATGCTGAAGATATGTTCACCACAAGAGTGTGCATGGACACTTAAAATAACCAGAGTAAAAGCTAAACAGTGCGCCGAGGCCGGATTAATGGCTGCGCACACGTAACAGATCATCAATATTTTACAAGCAAATCCGGCAGCCAATCATCAACATTAATTGGGTTCCAACGCATCATTGCACACAGTAAATAAACTAACCAAAGAACCGTGATGATTTATTCATGATCACAAGTGGAAGAGGAAGACCGGCCGGAAGAGTGGAGTAGTTAATGCCGCACCTGGCCTGACAGAGGGCAGCCGCTCGATCGGCTACTGCCCGGCGCCGCCCCTCTCGTCGCTGCCGGCGATGCCGGGCTTCAGGAACGGCGAGCCGCCGAGCATGCCGAGACCTGGCACCGACCCTGCGCCAGCCAATGCGGCCGCCGAGTACCCGAACTCGTAGCCGCCGTTCAGGCCCAGCCTCGCGATGGGCTCGGCCGCCTCGTAGCTCCTGGACAGCATCTGCACGGCAGCGAACTGATGGTCTTGCCCGAAGCCCGTGACCCCGCCGACGGAGCCGAGCGCCGCGGAGTGCCCAACGTTGATGAAGCTCGCCACGCCGTTCGGCACCGCGCTGCCGATGAACTCCGCCATCGACTGCGACCCGTTCGGCCCCGCCGCCGACTGAAACAAGGATCACAGTCAAACACCACCAACAAATGTATGTGCATCAGCGTATGAGCGATGATCGATGGTAAAGAAGATCGACGAGTGTGATGCAATAAAAGAAACCTCACCTGGTACTTGGAGAGCTCGTACTTGGCGCGGGCGAGGTCCTGCTGGAGCTGGCGGAGGTTGCGCTGGAGGATGGAGATGACGGCGACGCAGCCGTAGACGGGGTCGCGGAGGCGCATGTCGGCCTCGTAGGCGAGGGAGTTCACGGCGTCCTCGCGCTGGTACGGGTGGAGCTCGTTCAGCAGCTTGGTCACGTTGCTGGCGCCGAAGACGCGGTGCACGTGCACGAACTTCTGCGGGTTGTCCGGCGGGAAGTAGGGCGCGAACACGCAGTCAGGCTGGCACTTGCGGCGGAGGAACTTGCACGCCGCGCACGGCGACCCCGTGCCGCACACGCCGCCGGCGCCGTTGCCCCCCGCCGATGAGGCGGCCAAGGTGATCACCGATCCTCCCGGCGCCGGCAACGAAGACGCCGACGACGAGGCCATCCTTCACGCCTGCTGAAACAAGAGGAAGATGTGTATAAGCAGAAAGAATCAGTGATTTTATTCTCTTGCCAAATACTCCGTGGAGAACGAACGATGCCTAAAAAGCACAGGAAAATATACCAAATATGCACCCGCATCTCCTATATATTAGAAGGAAACAAATACTGGGCAGAAATCAGAGTAGAATTCGTTTCCTTCTGAGCAGAAATGCCAAGAAAACTCTGGGCATGTGCCTTTCTTGGATCAATGGCCGGAAGCGTAGTTAACTGGGACCAAGAAGAGAAAGGAAGAGACTACAAAAAGCAAGGGGGGGAGAGAGATAAAAGAAAGGAAGAGAAGTTATCGGATCCGACGCCGGCGGTGGTGGCTGCCTACTTACATACGCACGTACCCTTTTTGCACGATCCTTTTCCGCTATCTCTGCGCGCGCCGCCGCCGCCTCCTGCTGCTCACCGCGCTCCTCGCCTTCCTCTCCGGCCTCCCGGCTGTCGCTGCACCTTTTAGACGGAGCGAGCTTCTTTTTGCTCGCCTGCGGATTTACCCTGTGGAGGTTGGAAGGAGAGGGAGAGGGAGAAGCGGAGAAGTGAGGAGGTTAGGGACAGGCCACCGAAAGATGGTGAGGTGCGTGGTATATGTTGCGAGGAAGGGGGAGGAGAAGCGGAGGGGGGATGTATGTTGGCTTGGGACGGAGGGTTAAATGAATGGAATTTGATATCTGTGTTCTTTATTGGATGGGTAGATATTAAGGAAGAGAGAGAGAGAGAGAGAGAGAGAGAGAGAGAGAGAGAGAGAGAGCTGTGAGAGAATGGAATGAAAGAATACTGATTGGACATCCGAGGTCAATGTGATGATCTACTCAATCGTATCCATGATCATTATGTTTTGTGTAAAATTTCAGTTCATGGGAAATACATCGATGTGCAATATATATGTACTTTTAGTGTAAAATGTTAAAAACTGTGCAAACCAAAAATAGTTTAACTTTTCATGAAAATAATATTAATCTAACATGCACCCGACCAAGAGAGAAGACAGTGTCAAGCCGACGCCACCCTTCCTCACCTGCCTAAATGGAATGAATATCTCCTTCGTATAGTTCTTGCATAATTTGGGTACATGTTTTTTTGAAGCACTTGATTTTTTATTGCTCTAAACTTAATTATTTCCAAGAAACTTTGGAATCTTCTATTTCTAAGTAGTTACGACCCACTACCAATTTTTCCTAGACATACAATCAATGCCACATAAGCAAGTCATGCATGCAAGTCATAAATTAAATTGGTCTTGTATTACCCTCTGGACGAGACTTGCCTGCTCCCCGCGCGTGCGCTCATCCGTGCTCCCGCATACGTGGCTTGATTTGATTGGAACAAAATAAGGCCCCGCCCCACCCCCTTAAAATCAGGGGGGAGATGATTAGATTAGAAAGAAAAAGAGAAAAAGACAGCCGTAGGATAAAGTGGGAGCACGGATGGGAGCATGGAGAGGGAGCAGGCAAGCCGGATCCTCTCTGGCATGATACTCTCTATGCATGAAGCGCGCCACATCATCAATTCATGCATGATACTCTCTATGCATGCAAGTCATAATTTATTTTTAAAAATTGATTTTGTATTGGCAGCATGTGTTGAGAGATTGCAGCATGTAGTTCACTCTTCATATTTTTGTTAGAAATGCCATTCTTTTAACTGAAATCTCTTTTTTTTCTCTACTTATACTCTTCATATTATTTTTTATTTTTTAAGCTTACATTTACTTCCTATTAGTTTTAGATGTTTTTAGCAACTTTTATGCATGTATTTTAGCACAAACAATTACACTTTAAAGTGATCATCTACTCAACTTTTATTTTTATTTTTAGCAACGAAACTCTTATGCGGGGGGCATTCATCTATAGTACAAGCATTTACACACACACACACACACACACACACACACACACACACACACACACACACACACACACACACACACACACACACACACACACACACACTTTAAAGTGTTTTTAAATTTGTTGTTCAATTCGGAAGCATGATCATACGCGAACAGTTTTGTTGTACCCTTCTATTATACTTACTAATTGACCAGCACACTTTCATATTTGATCTTTCGACAAGTTTCTAGTTAATTTAACCCGTATGAAAATCACAGCAAAAGATTTAAAAAATATCATTACCATGCTATGATCTAACAATACTAGTGCGTACTAGACATAGAAGAGACATATATATAAATATCACAGGTATGTCAAACACATGAACCAGCAAGAGAATTAGCAGTTCATGCTATCTAGTTGGGTAGGTCAAGGTTGTGGTGGCAACGAAAACCTTCTTCGTGGCATTATCCTTGCCACCCATGGCGAATTTAGTGAAGTTGCAAAAGAAGTTAAAGTGCTGGTGGTGAGCGGTAGCGCTGAGACGCTCTCCAAAGATCTTAACACCTTCCCTCCAGTATAGGATCGCAAAAAGGTGCAATCATGGTGATTTTCTCACCTTTAGAATCATGCGTGTGATCTTTGCAAGTAGCAATGGCAAGAGGAAGGATGACATGTGTGCGAGAAGGCGGAGCATGTGATATGACCATATGAAAGCTAGATCCCACTATACCACATAGATCTGGAAACTGATGTTATTAATATGTTGGGTGGCCCCTATCCCGACCAGCAAAAAAACCACATTCATGGCATGGATCTGAGTCTGCCTTGGCTCGGGTCATTCATCAACCACGAGCTGGACATGGCGAGGCGGGCGGCAGAGGAGGAGTTCACATGTACCACACTTCTTTCTCATGCTCTAGTGGGATGTGAGGGAGAGTTCTTTGTCCAAACTCTCATCCGCTTCACATGTAGGACTATATTCTCACCTATGCCATGACACCACAAATAAGATTTTAAACTTTAATTCAGGAAAAATGAATATGTGGGCCTAAATCTCGTATGTAATTCAAAATTTCATATGTGACCGCATTTGAATTATATTGGGTTTAATAGTCAAACAACAATTATAGTGGGCTTGATGTATTATTAAAATAAAAATAGTTTCGCAATTGTAGTTTTAAAAATAATTGTTAATATTGCTATAATAGAAATTCACATGTCAAAATATATAGTGTGGACCATCTACCTACTGAACGTCAATTGAAGATAGATATCAACCTCCCAAGTTAAAGAGGTGGCTTTAATTTAGTTGTTGGTTATCGCAAATTTGCCTATGCACATCTCAAAAAATTGCACCATGCTCTCTACTCATTTTGCTACAAGGTATACGGTCCTCCCTCTAGTGTTATTGAAGCTTAAACCCTAGCCATTAGGTGGCAGTTGATGAATGCTATCTGATAAGATGGAGAACTTGCACCTAGGGTGGTACCAAGTAGTATAAACAATTAGAAGGCAACCATGTCAGATTATGCCATGGTTGTGGATTTGACAGAAGAGAAAAATTAAGCATAGTTCTAATCTAGACCAGCCATGTCACCATTGAGAAGGGACTTTGAACTGGAGAAAGTTCGATGGGTGAAAGTATTGAAAGTATTGTGGTCGTCATGTCAAGCAACAATTTACCGATAGATCGGGTGCACCGGTAGCAGTTCAAGTGGTCATATAGAATTCAGAGGTTGGTGAAGAAGTGATTTGGGAAGATTAGAACATTACATTTATGTAAGGATGAAGTAGTGCATGCATAGATATACTATAAAGTGAGTGAATTTCTTGCTCTTAAGTTCCATAAAGCCCTTCTTTTTGAAAAAAAATGATGATTATATTTAAAGTTTCAATTTTTTGAATAAAACACACATAAACATTGAGATGTTTACTAAAATTCTATAAATTTTCATGGTCAAATTTGCTTTGGCTAAGTTGTATAGAAACAAAAAATCATAGACTTTATAGTGAAAATAATGCATGTGCTAGAAAGGCATGGTTTTCTTTGTAGCATGAACCACAACATATTTCGTCATGTAAATTTATGGAGATGTATTATACATCCCCAGATTCATGTGTAAATTTTTCAGACTATTTTGAAACTTCAAAATATGGTTTTTGTAATAAAAAATTCGGCCGCATGGAGCCGGAGATCCAAAAGCATTTTCCGAAAAGATAGCAGTTACTAGATGTGTAGTACAAAATAATAGTTTTAAACTTTATTTTTCAGTTACTCCTTACATAGATGGGCATTCTTCTTTCTTTCTTTTTTTCTATTTTGCGGGGAGCATTATACTTTTTTTATGAGAACATTGGACTTGAGCAAGCATAATAACAAAATGTACTCCCTCCAATCCATATTAATTGGTGCTGATTTAGTATAAAGTTATACTAAATCAGCCGCAATTGCTTCCTTTTTTTTAATGATTGTAAAGACCCATGCATGGCAATGGCAACGCCCTTGATTCACACGGCAAAGAGCATGTCCGGAACGAACAACAGCACTTGGCCCACCGGCCGGGCGGGACCGGGCCGTTTTTAATACGAGTAGCACGAGCCAGAAACGCGGGCCAGCGCCCTCCTCCTCCTCCTCCTCGCGCGCTGCCAAGCCAATAACAGCAGCCCAGGGCAGGGCAGCAGACGATTCAAATATTGAATGCAGGAATGTAACGGTGCATGATTGAGCACTGGGGTCGTCCCAGGACAGGACCCTTCCCATTCAATACCGTGATGGCCACAACTCACGCTTCCACGACTCTCATCATGACTAGGTTAGCCACCACCTCGCAGGTGCTGCCCAAGCTAATTAGCTAAGCACGCCCTTACGTCATAACATGGATATCTTTAGGCCTAATCATCATTGTACGGCGGGGCAATTGGGCCGACGCCGACTGCTTAATTTGTACTGGCCCGTGATGGGAGCAAGCGGGCACACTGCTAGAGCTTGACAAATCATCACTTGATCGGCTAGTGTAGCAAGTAGGAGTGGCGCCGGCCGGGAGGAAGGATGGCTGTGGCTGGACCGCTTGGCGGGTGGCCGGCTGCCAATTCTAGCTCGGCAATCAATTCGATCGATCGGGTGGTTCGTGCGTGCGTGTTTCCTCCTGCATGATCCAATTCTTAGTCGAGATCGATCGGTGTCATCATCATATGGTGGTACTGGTCTACTGGAGGGAGGGATAATCTTTGCAGCGCTGCAAGATTGTCAGTACTTATCTAGGGCACCCCGGCCTGCACGGCCGGTGCTGCCGCAGTTAAGTTAAGCCCTTCAGTTTCTTTTACTTGCACGTTTAGTTTCCACGGGGGATCGTGGTGGCACCTGGTCGATGGTACTAATCCTACGAGGAGAGGGGCAGAAATCACACGCGCCAGCGCGCGCGGGGTGTGTCGGTGACCCGGAAAACCATGGAGGTAGCGGGCGGCGGGGAGAAAGAGCGTGGGCAAGCGGAGAGCGGCGATGCCGGTGACCCCCAAGTTGCATGTCCCTTCCGACGGGTAGGATGGGATTGCATGCATGCCGGTGACCACCGGATGGGATTGGCGAATGGCCTCGCTTCTCACGGTAGCCTTTTAGGGTTATACAGATCGATCATGTGTACAGTACTGGCTAATCAATCAGTCGCCGGAGACAAGTGATGTGCTCAATTCCTGGAGCCGGCGGTGCAACAGGGGAACCGAGCCATTTTCGTCGTTTGACCCGTCGAAAGGCGAATCGATCGAGTGCGAGTTGATGTGAAGAAGAAACGCCTTTCGCTCGCTGCAGGATATACCGGCGGCCCCAGCGAGGGAGGGAGGTGTGGATCGGTCCATCGAGTTGTCAACGTCCAAGGCTCCAAGCAGGCGCAGGGGAGTTATGCGTAACACTGATCCTCCCACTCTGTCTGCCTGCTTCCGTGCTCCGTGCTGTGCTGTGCTGTGCTTGGGCCACCTCGCTCGCTCTCGTCTCATCCGGAGCAAATGCGATCGACCGACTACGACTATCCCTCGTCACTCTTGGGATCCGCGCCCGCGCGCTCTTGATGCCTGCACCGTCCTGCCGGCCGTGTCTGCGAGTGACACTGTCTGTACCGCGTACGTGGTGTGCGCACCGCCTTAATCCCACCCCGTGTACGTGCTACAGTACTCCAATTGCTAGTATTCCCTTTTTTTTGAAATTCAACTCGTGTTTAACCATTAGTTAGAATCGTGGCATCATTTACAATGAGAGGGATTACTGCCCCTGAGCCATTTCCCATATCCAAACGTTTGAAGGGGAGTATTGTCACGGATCTGTAGTCTAGGCAACGGGATTTACTCTTACTGGATCGAATCAAGGATACAAGTGTTCTAGGGTTCCTTAGCAAGAAAGGGGATCAGGATGAGAGAGCCAGGGAAGGAAGGAAGGGTACATCGCCCAACGGCGCCGCCAGTCTGTGATCTAATGATACCCAAGCGAGTGGCTCACTCGCCTTAAGTAGTCTCACTTGCTCCACCCTGGCCCAGTCACTTGCCGGTTGGGCTTGGTGATCCTCTTGGGCCGGGCTGGCGGTGCTGGGCCTTGGCCTTCAGTAGTTCCCGTGACATTCCCTCCCCCTTGCATTTTGGCTTGTCCCCAAGCCAAGGCTCGAAGGAATCTGGTGCGGAGAGGTACTTCATCTTCCCAGGTAGCCAGCGACGCCGGAAATCCGAACCAGTGGACTAGCACTTGCGGTACCTGCCGCACTCCGCGTTGCACATCGCGACGTTGGAGGATGGCTGCTGGTACATGGAAGGGTAGGAGATCCTCGTCGAGAATCAGCAGCTCCGGCACGATCTGTGTGTTCGGAGGCATGCCCGCGCAGAGCTGGGAGACGTGGATGACAGGGTGGATCTTGGCCTGCTCCGGCAGCGCCAATCTGTATGTGACCTCGCCGACGCGCCCAGTAACCTGAAACGGACCAAAGAACCGAAAAGCTAGTTTGTGGTTAGCTCGAGCCGCGACCGATGATTGCGCGTACGGTTGCAGCTTGAGGTACACCCAATCCCCAACTGCGAACACTCGATCCGATCTCTTCTGGTCCGCTTTGGCTTTCATCACTTGACGAGCGCAGTGCAAATGTTGCTTCAAGGACTGCAACACTGTTGCTCGATCTTTTGTCCACGCCGCCAGATCAGACACCGTATCATTAGCGATGTTGGTGATGCCGAAGAATTGAGGTTTGTGGCCATACAGTACCTCGAAGGGAGAGGACTTGAGTACGGAGTGGTATGATGTGTTGTACCGGAACTCCGCCAACGCCAGCCAGTTAGCCCATTTTCTCGGACAATTGTGGACAAAGCATCTCAAGTACAGCTCCATGCACTGGTTCACTCTCTCAGTAGTCCCGTCGGTCTACGGGTGCCGTGCTGATGATATGTTCAGGGTGGTCCGTGTCAGTTTGGCCAGCTCTCGCCATACCCTGCTAGTGAAGATGCGGTCCCGATCTGAAACCATCTTGTCCGGGGGTCCGTGGAGCTTGAAGACGTTCTCCATGTATGCTTTAGCCACTTGCAGTGCGGAGAACGGGTGCCGGAATGGAATGAAATGGGTGTACCGTGTCAACTTATCCACTACCACTAGGATTGAGTTGTAGCCCTTTGATCTTGGTAGCCCTTCTACAAAGTCCAAGGTCACCATTTCCCAAGCCTGCTCTGGTATTGGTAGTGGTTGGAGGAGGCTGGGATACTTGACATGCTCTGGCTTGGCTTGTTTGCAAATTGCACAATTGCCCACAAATCTCTTCACAGCTTGTTTCAGTTTGGGCCATGCGAATAGCCTGATAATGCGTTTGTATGTCGCCTGAACTCCCGAGTGTCCACCTATCGCCCCTGAGTGCAGCTCATGAAGAATTTTGTCTTGAGCCTCTTTGTTTTGACCCAGCCACACTCGTCCTTTATACCTGATGAGCCCGTCTGTCACTTGGAAGGGTCCCTTGGGGGCGATCCCTTGTTTTGCCTTGGTCAACATGTCACTACAACTAGGGTCCATCTCATACCCTTGCTTGACTTGGGTTAGCCATGCTGGAACACAGACCATGATGGCACAGTTGGACCCCGCTGGTCTGCATGACCAGGCGTCAGCAGCCAAGTTTGTTGCTCCTTTGCATTACTCAATTTTGTATTGTAGCCCCAACAGCTTCGACAACGCCTTGTGTTGCCAGGGTGTGGTCAGTCGCTGCTCATCCAAACAAGCCAGGCTGCGATGGTCAGTGCGAATGGTGAACTCAGATTGCAACAGGTATGGTCTCCACTGCTCCACCGCCATGAGGATGGCCAGGCACTCCTTCTCATAGGTAGACAACATCCGGTGTCGAGGGCCAAGCGCTTGGCTCAGAAAGGCGATTGGGTGGTGGCGTTGCATCAGGATAGCACCGATACCAACGTCTGATGCATCGGTCTCCACTGTGAAAGGCTGCTTGAAATCCGGCAATGCCAGCACTGGGGCTGAAGTCAACGCCCATTTCAGGGTCTGGAATGCTTTCTCACACGTGTCTGTCCACTGATATGGCACACCCTTCTTCAGAAGATCTGTGAGCGTACGGCTGATCACCCCAAAACTTGATGAACCGGCGGTAATACCCGACCATTCCCAAAAACTGACGCAGCTCCTTCACCGAGGTGGGTGGATCCCATGCTGGAACTTTCTCAATGTTCTTGGGTCAGTGTGTACTCCATCCGCACTGATCACATGTCCCAAGTACCTGAGCTGCGATTGTGCAAAGGCACATTTCTTGATCTTGAGCTTGAGAGAGTATTTGTCCAGTCGCTGAAAGACCTCACGCAAGAGCTGGACATGTTCCCGGAGGGTTTTGTTAAATACCAGGATGTCGTCGATGAACACTAACATGTCATGGTGAATCAGAGGTCCTAGAACAATGTGCATGCCTTGCTAAAATGTAAAAGGCCCTCCGGTCACTCCATATGGCATCACCTTAAACTCGAAGTGCCCGTGATGAGTTTGGAAAGCTGTCTTCGGCTCGTCCCCTGGACGCATCTGAATCTGGTGATATCCCGATCTCAAATCGAGACTAGTGAACACTGTTGCTCCATGCAGCTCATCCAAAAGTTCCTCGATGACTGGAATTGGGTATTTATTCTTGATGGTGATTGCATTCAAATGGCGGTAATCGACACGGAATCTCCATTCTCTGTCCTTTTTCTGCACGAGTAAAACATGCGAAGAAAAGGGGTTGCGGCTGCACTGGATGATTCCTTGGCGTAGCATCTCTCGGACCTGTGCCTCAATCTCGTCTTTCTGGACAGGGTTGTACCTGTATGGTCGCACGCTCACCGGTTGAGCTCCTAGGATGAGATCAATGGAATGATCAAACTCTCGCGATGGTGGCAGAACTTGTGGTTCTGTGAAATAACTGCTTAATTCCACAAGTAAGGCTTGAACTGCAGGTGGCACCGGGGTTGTTTCCACGTCTGCTTTGACCTCAGCTACCAACAACACATGCGCGATGGCTGTCCTTACTTGCAACAGGTTCAGTTGAGTGGATGAAATAGGTTCACAAATGATATCCGAACTGTCTATCCCTTGGAGTTGCACCTGCTTGCCTTTGTGTGTAGAAGGCATTGATTTTTTAGTCTAGTTAACTGTCATCAACCCTCGAGACTCGAGCCAATCCATTCCTAATATGATATCATAGCAGCCGAGCGGAAATAGCTTGAATGTGGATCGGAACTGTTCCCCTTGGATCTGGTATTCGCACACCGGCAATTCCTTGTCACACAAAGTAACTGCTCCATCGGCCACCTTCACCTTCATTGGATGTTGCATTGGTTGTACCCCTGGCTAGTTCTGCGCAACCTCCGAATTGACAAAACTATGGGAAGAGCCCGAATCCACTAGCATTAGCAGCACCTTGTTACCCACTCTACCATGAAGACGGAAAGCCTGGGGCGCCTCTATACGGCTGTACCAGTAACAGCGGCTGCTAACAGCAAGCACAAATCTTCTTCTGAACTATCCATCTGAGCACTCGGCGAGGGATCCGGTGATGTTGGTGGCGACAGCATGCCCACCATCTCTTCCACAACGTGCAGTTGTACAGTGGATGCGCAAGTATGCCCTGGCCCCCATCGATCGCCACACGTGAAGCATAGCCCGCGTGCTTTCCCGAAGTTACACAAGGCCTTGAGCTTGTCGTCCACTGTCGTAGACGAACCCACGGGCGTCTTGACGATGTCGAGCCCGCGGCGTGTCTCGAGTGGCGATGGCGTTGGTGAGGTGCACCCCGCCTGTGTGGGCACCGGAAGCGCGACAGCCAGCGGAGGCCGTGAGGTGAATCGCCCCGCTCGAGTATGAGCGCTCCCCGGCCGAGAAGGGCCATTATTTTCCTACTCCAAACGCACCAACTCGACCACCTCCTCCTGCAATTCAGCCAAAGAGACGGCAGTTTCCAAGTCCGGGGGTCGATGAAGCATCACAACAACCTTAATGTCATGATGTAATCCTTCGACAAAATGAGTAGTAAAGAACAGGGGATCCCAAGAGCTATGATGCGCTAACAGGCTATGCATGGATAAATTGAATTGTTCGGCATATTCAAGAACTGAGCCTGTTTGCTTCAGTTTCGAAAACTTGCGCAGAACGAATTGAAACTCAGAGCAGCCAAATTTGTCTAGCACAGCTATGCAAAACTCCTCCCAGTTAGCACTCTTCAGATGCATTTTAGACCACTCTAACCACAAGGAAGCCGCCCCCGTGAAGTGAACAATAGAAGTGTCCACCCAGATGTCCGGGTCTAGCCCATTCACACGGAAAAAGGCTTCGCAACGAAGGCGCCAACCCGTGGGATTGTCGCCATCAAATTCAGGACTGAAGGAAATATGCCCTAGAGGCAATATTAAAGTTATTATTTATTTCCTTATATCATGATAAAAGTTTATTATTCATGCTAGAACTGTATTAACCGGAAATATAATACATGTGTGAATACATAGACAAACAGAGAGTCACTAGTATGCCTCTACTTGACTAGCTCGTTAATCAAAGATGGTTATGTTTCCTAACCATGGACAAAGAGTTGTCATTTGATTAACGGGATCACATCATTAGTTGAATATTCTGATTGACATGACCCATTCCATTAGCTTAGCACCCGATCGTTTAGTATGTTGCTATTGCTTTCTTCATGACTTATACATGTTCCTATGACTATGAGATTATGCAACTCCCGTTTGCCGGAGGAACACTTTGTGTGCTACCAAACGTCACAACGTAACTGGGTGATTATAAAGGAGCTCTACAGGTGTCTCCAAAGGTACATGTTGGGTTGGCGTATTTCGAGATTAGGATTTGTCACTCCAATTGTCGGAGAGGTATCTCTGGGCCCTCTCGGTAATGCACATCACTGAAGCCTTGCAAGGATTGCAACTAATGAGTTAGTTGCAGGATGATGTATTATGGAACGAGTAAAGAGACTTGCCGGTCACGAGATTGAACTAGGTATGGGATACCGACGATCGAATCTCGGGCAAGTAACATACCGATGACAAAGGGAACAACGTATGTTGTTATGCGATCTGACCGATAAAAGATCTTCGTAGAATATGTAGGAGCCAATATGAGCATCCAGGTTCCGCTATTGGTTATTGACCGGAGACATGTCTCGGTCATGTCTACATTGTTCTTGAACCCGTAGGGTCCGCACGCTTAAGGTTACGATGACAGTTATATTATGAGTTTATGCATTTTGATGTACCGAAGGTTGTTCGGAGTCCCGGATGTGATCACGGACATGACAAGGAGTCTCGAAATGGTCGAGACATAAAGATTGATATATTGGAAGCCTATGTTTGGATATCGGAAGTGTTCCGGGTGAAATCGGGATTTTACCGGAGTACCGGTAGGTTACCGGAACCCCCCGGGAGGTATATGGGCCTTAGTGGGCCTTAGTGGAAGAGAGGAGAGGTGGCCAGAGATGGGCCACGCGCCCCTCCCCCGCTTGGTCCGAATAGGACAAGGAGAGGGGGCCGGCCCCCTTCCTCCTCTCTCTCCTCTTTTCCCCCCTCTGCGAATCCTATTCCAACTAGGAAAGGGGGGAGTCCTACTCCCGGAAGGAGTAGGACTCCTCCTGGCACGCCACCTCTTGGCCGGCCAGCCCCCCCTTTGAGCCTTTATATACGGAGGCACGGGGCACCCCTAGAGACATAAGTTGATCCACGTGATCATATTCTTAGCCGTGTGCGGTGCCCCCTTCCACCATAATCCTCGATAATATTGTAGCGGTGCTTAGGCGAAGCCCTGCGACAGTAGAACATCAAGATCGTCACCAGGCCGTCGTGCTGACGGAACTCTTCACCAACACTTTGCTGGATCAGAATCCGGGGATCGTCATCGAGCTGAACATGTGCTAGAACTCGAAGGTGCCGTAGTTTCGGTGCTTGATCGGTCGGGCCGTGGAGACGTACGACTACATCAACCAAGTTAACGCTTCCGTTGTCGATCTACAAGGGTACGTAGATCACACTCTCCCCCTCTCGTTGCTATGCATCACCATGATCTTGCGTGTGCGTAGGAATTTTTTTGAAATTACTACGAAACCCAACAGTGGCATCCGAGCCTAGATTTTATGTGTTGATGTTATATGCACGAGTAGAACACAAGTGAGTTGTGGGCGATATAAGTTATACTGCTTACCAGCATGTCATACTTTGGTTCGGCGGTATTGTTGGACGAAGCGGCCCGGACCGATATTACGCGTACTCTTACGCGAGATCGTTTCTCCCGACGTGCTTTGCACAAAGGTGGCTAGCGGGTGACAGTTTCTCCAACTTTAGTTGAACCGAGTGTGGCTATGCCCGGTCCTTGCGAAGGTTAAAACAGCACCAACTTGACAAACTATCGTTGTGGTTTTGATGTGTAGGTAAGATTGGTTCTTGCTTAAGCCCGTAGCAGCCACGTAAAACTTGCAACAACAAAGTAGAGGACGTCTAACTTGTTTTTGCAGGGCATGTTGTGATGTGATATGGTCAAGACATGATGCTAAATTTTATTGTATGAGATGATCATGTTTTGTAACCGATATCGGCAACTGGCAGGAGCCATATGGTTGTCGCTTTATTGTATGCAATGCAATCGCGCTGTAATGCTTTACTTTATCACTAAGCGGTAGCGATAGTCGTGGAAGCATGAGATTGACGAGACGACAACGATGCTACGATGGAGATCAAGGTGTCGCGCCGGTGACGATGGTGATCACGACGGTGCTTCGGAGATGGAGATCACAAGCATAAGATGATGATGGCCATATCATATCACTTATATTGATTGCATGTGATGTTTATCTTTTATGCATCTTATCTTGCTTTGATTGACGGTAGCATTATAAGATGATCTCTCACTAATTATCAAGAAGTGTTCTCCCTGAGTATGCACCGTTGCGAAAGTTCTTCGTGCCGAGACACCACGTGATGATCGGGTGTGATAGGCTCTACGTTCAAATACAACGGGTGCAAAGCAGTTGCACATGCGGAATACTCGGGTTATACTTGACAAGCCAAGCATATACAAATATGGCCTCGGAACACGGAGACCGAAAGGTCAAGCGTGAATCATATAGTAGATATGATCAACATAGTGATGTTCACCAACGAAACTACTCCATCTCACGTGATGATCGGACATGGTTTAGTTGACTTGGATCACGTAATCACTTAGAGGAATAGAGGGATGTCTATCTAAGTGGGAGTTCTTTAAGTAATATGATTAATTGAACCTAAATTTATCATGAACTTAGTACCTGATAGTATCTTGCTTATGTATGTTTGATTGTAGATAGATGCCCCGTGCTGTTGTTCCATTGAATTTTAATGCGTTCCTTGAGAAAGCAAAGTTGAAAGATGATGGTAGCAATTACACGGACTGGGTTCGTAACTTGAGGATTATCCTCATTGCTGCACAGAAGAATTACGTCCTGGAAGCACCACTAGGTGCCAGGCCTGTTGCTGGAGCAACACCAGATGTTATGAACGTCTGGCAGATCAAAGCTCATGACTACTCGATAGTTCAATGTGCCATGCTTTACGGCTTAGAACTGGGACTTCAATGACGTTTTGAACGTCATGGGGTATATGAGATATTCCAGGAGTTGAAGTTAATATTTCATGCAAATGCCCGGATTGAGAGATATGAAGTCTCCAATAAGTTCTATAGCTGCAAGATGGAGGAGAACAGTTCTGTCAGTGAGCATATACTCAAGATGTCTGGGTATTGTAATCACTATATTCAATTGGGAGTTAATCTTCCGGATGATAGCGTCATTGACAGAATTCTCCAATCACTTCCACCAAGCTACAAGAGCTTCGTGATGAACTATAGTATGCAAGGGATGAATAAGACTATTCCCGAGCTCTTCGCAATGCTGAAAGCTGCGGAGGTAGAAATCAAGAAGGAGCATCAAGTGTTGATGGTCAACAAGACCACTAGTTTCAAGAAAAAGGGCAAAGGGAAGAAGAAAGGGAACTTCAAGAAGAACAGCAAGCAAGTTGCTGCTCAAGAGAAGAAATCCAAGTCTGGACCTAAGCCTGAAACTGAGTGCTTCTACTGCAAGCAGACTGGTCACTAGAAGCGGAACTGCCCCAAATATTTGGCGAATAAGAAGGATGGCAAGGTGAACAAAGGTATATGTGATATACATGTTATTGATGTGTACCTTACTAATGCTCGCAGTAGCACCTGGGTATTTGATACTGGTTCTGTTGCTAATATGTGCAACTCGAAACAGGGACTACGGATTAAGCGAAGATTGGCTAAGGACGAGGTGACGATGCGCGTGGGAAACGGTTCCAAAGTCGATGTGATCGCGGTCTACGCGCTACCTCTACATCTACCTTCGGGATTAATATTAGACCTAAATAATTGTTATTTGGTGCCAACGTTAAGCATTAACATTATATCTGGATCTTGTTTGATGCGAGACGGTTATTCATTTAAATCAGAGAATAATGGTTGTTCTATTTATATGAGTAATATCTTTTATGGTCATGCACCCTTGAAGAATGGTCTATTCTTATTGAATCTCGATAGTAGTGACACACATATTCATAATGTTGAAGCCAAAAGATGCAGAGTTGATAATGATAGTGCAACTTATTTGTGGCACTGCCGTTTAGGTCATATCGGTGTAAAGCGCATGAAGAAACTCCATACTGATGGACTTTTGGAACCACTTGATTATGAATCACTTGGTACTTGCGAACCGTGCCTCATGGGCAAGATGACTAAAACACCGTTCTCCGGTACTATGGAGAGAGCAACAGATTTGTTGAAAATCATACATACAGATGTATGTGGTTCGATCAATATTGAGGCTCGTGGCAGATATCGTTATTTTCTCACCTTCACAGATGACTTAAGCAGATATGGGTATATCTACTTAATGAAACATAAGTCTGAAACGTTTGAAAAGTTCAAAGAATTTCAGAGTGAAGTTGAAAATCATCGTAACAAGAAAATAAAGTTTCTACGATCTGATCATGGAGGAGAATATTTGAGTTACGAGTTTGGTATACATTTGAAACAATGCGGAATAGTTTCGCAACTCACGCCACCCGGAACACCACAGCGTAATGGTGTGTCCGAACGTCGTAATTGTACATTACTAGATATGGTGCGATCTATGATGTCTCTTACTGATTTACCGCTATCGTTTTGGGGTTATGCTTTGGAGACGGCCGCATTCATGTTAAATAGGGCACCATCAAAATCCGTTGAGACGACGCCTTATGAACTATGGTTTGGCAAGAAACCAAAGTTGTCGTTTCTGAAAGTTTGGGGCTGCGATGCTTATGTGAAAAAGCTTCAACCTGATAAGCTCGAACCCAAATCGGAGTAATGTGTCTTCATAGGATATCCAAAGGAGACTATTGGATACACCTTCTATCACAGATCCGAAGGCAAGACTTTTGTTGCTAAGTTCGGAAACTTTTTGGAGAAGGAGTTTCTCTCGAAAGAAGTGAGTGGGAGGAAAGTAGAACTTGACGAGGTAACTGTACCTGCTCCCTTATTGGAAAGTAGTGCATCACAGAAAACTGTTTCTATGACATCTACACCAATTAGTGAGGAAGCTAATGATAATGATCATGAAACTTCAGAACAAGTTACTACTGAACCTCGTAGATCAACCAGAGTGAGATCCGCGCCAGAGTGGTACGGTACTCCTGTTCTGGAAGTCATGCTACTAGATCATGATGAACCTACGAACTATGAAGAAGCGATGGTGAGCCCAGATTCCGCAAAATGGCTTGAAGCCATGAAATCTGAGATGGGATCCATGTATGAGAACAAAGTGTGGACTTTGGTTGACTTGCCCAATGATCGGCAAGCAATTGAGAATAAATGAATCTACAAGAAGAAGACTGACGCCGACGGTAGTATTACTGTCTACAAAGCTCGACTTGTCGCAAAAGGGTTTCAGCAAGTTCAAGGGATTGACTACGATGAGACCTTCTCACCCGTAGCGATGCTTAAGTCTGTCCGAATCATGTTAGCAATTGCCGCATTTTATGATTATAAAATTTGGCAGATGGATGTCAAAACTGCATTCCTGAATGGATTTCTGGAAGAAGAGTTGTATATGATGCAACCAGAAGGTTTTTTCGATCCAAAGGGAGCTAACAAAGTGTGCACGCTCCAGCGATCCATTTATGGACTGGTGCAAGCCTCTCGGAGTTGGAATAAACGCTTTGATAGTGTGATCAAAGCATTTGGTTTTATACAGACTTTCGGAGAAGCCTGTATTTACAAGAAAGTGAGTGGGAGCTCTGTAGCATTTCTGATATTATATGTGGATGACATATTACTGATTGGAAATGATATAGAATTTCTGGATAGCATAAAGGGATACTTGAATAAGAGTTTTTCAATGAAAGACCTCGGTGAAGCTGCTTACATATTAGGCATTAAGATCTATAGAGATAGATCAAGACGCTTAATTGGACTTTCACAAAGCACATACCTTGACAAAATTTTGAAGAAGTTCAAAATGGATCAAGCAAAGAAAGGGTTCTTGCCTGTGTTACAAGGTGTAAAGTTGAGTCAGACTCAATGCCCGACCACTGCAGAAGATAGAGAGAAAATGAAAGATGTACCCTATGCTTCAGCCATATGCTCTATCATGTATGCAATGCTGTGTACCAGACCTGATGTGTGCCTTGCTATAAGTCTAGCAGGGAGGTACCAAAGTAATCCAGGAGTGGATCACTGGACAGCGGTCAAGAACATCCTGAAGTACCTGAAAAGGACTAAGGATATGTTTCTCGTATATGGAGGTGACAAAGAGCTCATCGTAAACGGTTACGTTGATGCAAGCTTTGACACTGATCCGGACGATTCTAAATTGCAAACCGGATACGTGTTTACATTAAACGGTGGAGCTGTTAGTTGGTGCAGTTCTAAACAAAGCGTCGTGGCGGGATCTACATGTGAAGCGGAGTACATAGCTGCTTCAGAAGCAGCAAACGAAGGAGTCTGGATGAAGGAGTTCATATCCGATCTAGGTGTCATACCTAGTGCTTTGGGTCCGATGAAAATCTTTTGTGACAATACTGGTGCAATTGCCTTGGCGAAGGAATCCAGATTTCACAAAAGAACCAAGCACATCAAAAGACGCTTCAATTCCATCCGGGATCTAGTCCAGGTGGGAGACATAGAGATTTGCAAGATACATACGGATTTGAATGTAGCAGACCCGTTGACTAAGCCTCTTCCACGAGCAAAACATGATCAGCACCAAGGCTCCATGGGTGTTAGAATCATTACAGTATAATCTAGATTATTGACTCTAGTGCAAGTGGGAGACTGAAGGAAATATGCCAAGTTATTATTTATTTACTTATATCACGATAAAAGTTTATTATTCATGCTAGAATTGTATTAACCGGAAACATAATACATGTGTGAATACATAGACAAACAGAGAGTCACTAGTATGCCTCTACTTGACTAGCTCGTTAATCAAAGATGGTTATGTTTCCTAACCATGGACAAAGAGTTGTCATTCGATTAACGGGATCACATCATTAGTTGAATGATCTGATTGACATGACCCATTCCATTAGCTTAGCACCCGATCGTTTAGTATGTTGCTATTGCTTTCTTCATGACTTATACATGTTCCTATGACTATGAGATTATGTAACTCCCGTTTGCTGGAGGAACACTTTGTGTGCTACCAAACGTCACAACGTAAGTGGGTGATTATAAAGGAGCTCTACAGGTGTCTCCAAAGGTACATGTTGGGTTGGCGTATTTCGAGATTAGGATTTGTCACTCCGATTGTCGGAGAGGTATCTCTGGGCCCTCTCGGTAATGCACATCACTGAAGCCTTGCAAGCATTGCAACTAATGAGTTAGTTGCAGGATGATGTATTACGGAACGAGTAAAGAGACTTGCCAGTAATGAGATTGAACTAGGTATGGGATACCGACGATCGAATCTCGGGCAAGTAACATACCGATGACAAAGGGAACAACGTATGTTGTTATGCGGTCTGACCGATAAAAGATCTTCGTAGAATATGTAGGAGCCAATATGAGCATCCAGGTTCCGCTATTGGTTATTGACCGGAGACGTGTCTCGGTCATGTCTACATTGTTCTCGAACCCGTAGGGTCCGCACGCTTAAGGTTACGATGACAATTATATTATGAGTTTATGCATTTTGATGTACCGAAGGTTGTTCGGAGTCCCGGATGTGATCACGGACATGACGAGGAGTCTCGAAATGGTCGAGACATAAATATTGATATATTGGAAGCCTATGTTTGGATATCGGAAGTGTTCCGGGTGAAATCGGGATTTTACCGGAGTACCGGGAGGTTACCGGAACCCCCCGGGAGGTATATGGGCCTTGGTGGGCCTTAGTGGAAGAGAGGAGAGGTGGCCAGAGATGGGCCGCGCGCCCCTCCCCCCTTGGTTCGAATAGGACAAGGAGAGGGGGCCGGCCCCCCTTCCTCCTCTCTCTCCTCTTTTCCCCCCTCCGCGAATCCTATTCCAACTAGGAAAGGGGGGGGGGAGTCCTACTCCCGGAAGGAGTAGGACTCCTCCTGGCGCGCCACCTCTTGGCCGGCCAGCCCCCCCTTTGAGACTTTATATACGGAGGCACGGGCACCCCTAGAGACATAAGTTGATCCACGTGATCATATTCTTAGCCGTGTGCGGTGCCCCCTTCCACCATAATCCTCGATAATATTGTAGCGGTGCTTAGGCGAAGCCCTGCGACAGTAGAACATCAAGATCGTCACCACACCGTCGTGCTGACGGAACTCTTCACCGACACTTTGCTGGATCAGAATCCGGGGATCGTCATCGAGCTGAACGTGTGCTAGAACTCGGAGGTGCCGTAGTTTCGGTGCTTGATCGGTCGGGCTGTGGAGACGTATGACTACATCAACCAAGTTAATGCTTCCGTTGTTGATCTACAAGGGTACGTAGATCACACTCTCCCCCTCTCATTGCTATGCATCACCATGATCTTGCGTGTGCGTAGGAATTTTTTTGAAATTACTATGAAACCCAACGAGGAAACTCCATGAGTTTGTTACCAAAACGGCCTCCCATGCCTCCCTGATTACTGCTACCGCCCAACTCCATGGAAGGGGGAGGAGGGAACAGAGTTCGAAACGTACCATTGGCCGGCAATGGCGTAGTGAGGATTGGTCCCTCACTAGCAGAAGCCCGGGGAAGTAAAGCCCTGCGGTGGCCAGTGTGCTTGTGACCGTCGTCACCTTGCTCGATGTTGGTCAGTGGCGCGTCCGCCGTGACGGGATCCGACAGCGGCCTGTTGGCTGGCGCGGTGCCTGCGGCGATCTTCTCCAGCTGCGCCCGGATGTCGCCGAGGTCTGCTTGGAGTTGTCCCACCGCCGCGTCCACGGTGGATCGCCAGGTCAAGAGATCCTGGACGACCGGCTCGAGTGCGACGAGCGCCGGCTCCATCTTCGCGACCGCGGGGGCCATCCAATCCAATGTCTGCTGGATCGATAGGAAGGCCTTGGTAATGCTGCTTCGCTCCGCCGCCGCTTCCTCCAAATGCTTCTGGGCATCCGTCCCCACCATGATCTCCTTGAGGGTGCGAGTCTTCGGCGCCAGCTCGCGATGCGGAAGAGAATTTTTTGGTGGAATTGGAGGCTCTGATTACCAGATGTCACGGATCTGTAGTTTAGGCAACGGGATTTACTCTTACTAGATCGAATCAAGGATACAAGTGTTTGTTGGGGAACGTAGTAATTTCAAAAATTTCCTACGCACACGCAAGATCATGGTGATGCATAGCAACGAGAGGGGAGAGTGTGATCTACGTACCCTTGTAGACCGACAGCGGAAGCGTTAGCACAACGCGGTTGATGTAGTCGTACGTCTTCACGGCCCGACCGATCAAGCACCGAAACTATGGCACCTCCGAGTTCTAGCACACGTTCAGCTCAATGACGATCCCCGGACTCCGATCCAGCAAAGTGTCGGGGAAGAGTTCTGTTAGCACGACGGCGTGGTGACGATCTTGATGTACTGCCATCGCAGGGCTTCGCCTAAGCACCGCTACAATATTATCGAGGATTATGGTAGAAGGGGGCACCGCACACGGCTAAGAATATGATCACGTCGATCAACTTGTGTCTAGAGGTGCCCCCTTGCCCCCGTATATAAAGGAGCAAGGGAGGAGGAGGCCGGCCCTAGGAGGGGGCGCGCCAAGTGTGGAGTCCTACTAGGACTCCCTAGTCCTAGTAGGATTCCACCTCCCATATGGAATAGGAAAAGAGGAAGGGAAAAGGAGAAGGAAGGAAGGGGGCGCCCCCCTTCCCTAGTCCAATTTGGACCAGACCAAGGGGAGGGGTGCGGCCACCCTTGATGCCCTTTTTCTTCTTTCCCGTATGGCCCAATAAGGCCCAATACGTATTCCCGTAACTCTCCGGTACTCCGAAAAATACCCGAATCACTCGGAACCTTTCCGATGTCCGAATATAGTCGTCCAATATATCGATCTTTATGTCTCGACCATTTAGAGACTCCTCGTCATGTCCCCAATCTCATACGGGATTCCGAACTCCTTCGATACATAAAAACTCATAAACTCATAATATAACTGTCATTGAAACCTTAAGCGTGCGGACCCTACGGGTTTGAGAACAATGTAGACATGACCGAGACACGTCTCCAGTCAATAACCAATAGCGGAACCTGGATGCTCATATTGGCTCCCACATATTCTACGAAGATCTTTATCGGTCAGACCGCATAACAACATACGTTGTTCCCTTTGTCATCGGTATGTTACTTGCCCGAGATTCGATCGTCGGTATCTTAATACCTAGTTCAATCTCATTACCGGCAAGTCTCTTTACTCGTTCCGTAATACATCATCTCACAACTAACTCATTAGTTGCAATGCTTGCAAGGCTTATGTGATGCGCATTACCGAGAGGGCCCAGAGATACCTCTCCGACAATCGGAGTGACAAATCCTAATCTCGAAATACGCCAACCCAACATGTACCTTTGGAGACACCTGTAGAGCTCCTTTATAATCACCCAGTTACGTTGTGACATTTGGTAGCACACAAAGTGTTCCTCCGGCAAACGGGAGTTGCATAATCTCATAGTCATAGGAACATGTATAAGTCATGAAGAAAGCAATAGCAACATACTAAACGATCGGGTGCTAAGCTAATGGAATGGGTCATGTCAATCACATCATTCTCCTAATGATGTGATCCCGTTAATCAAATAACAACTCTTTTGTTTATGGTTAGGAAACATAACCATCTTCGATTAACGAGCTAGTCAAGTAGAGGCATACTAGTGACACTTTGTTTGTCTATGTATTCACACATGTATTATGTTTCCGGTTAATACAATTCTAGCATGAACAATAAACATTTATCATGATATAAGGAAATAAATAATTACTTTATTATTGCCTCTAGGGCATATTTCCTTCAGTGTTCTAGGGTTCCTTAGCAAGAAAGGGGATCGGGATGAGAGAGCCAGGGAAGGAAGGAAGGGTACATCGCCCAACGGCGCCGCCAGTCTGTGGTCTGTGATCTAACGATACCCAAGCGAGTGGCTCACCTCGCCTTAAGGGCATCTCCAGCCGCGCCCCCAGGAAGGCCTCCCCAGGCGATTTTTTCGCGCCGGCGCCAAAAAAACGGCCCAGTCGCGCCCCCAGGAGCCCGATTTTCGCTAGCCTGGGCCGAATACAGCACCGGCGGACCCAGGCCGAACCCGGCGCGCTGGGGGGCGCCCGGGGGCGCCGGGGCGAACTGTTTTGGCGCGAAACAGGCGCGGGCCCGCTGCATCAGCGACACGACGCCTCGTCTTCCCCCAACGGCCTCGGTTCCCGCGGGGAATCAATGCCAAGGCTGCCGCCGGTCAGCCTTGCCATTGATTCCTCACGGGCGGCGCGTCACGGGACGGCGCGCCGACGCCTCCCCTCCCTCACACGCGTACACACGGGTGCGGCGCGGCTATATAGCCGGTGGCCTGCACTCGCCTGTGCCCACACCAGCCCCGCCCCTCGCCGCCGCCTAGCCCCTTCCCTAGTCCAATTTGGACCAGACCAAGGGGAGGGGTGCGGCCACCCTTGATCCCTTTTTCTTCTTTCCCGTATGGCCCAATAAGGCCCAATACGTATTCCCGTAACTCTCCGGTACTCCGAAAAATACCCGAATCACTCGGAACCTTTCCGATGTTCGAATATAGTCGTCCAATATATCGATCTTTATGTCTCGACCATTTTGAGACTCCTCGTCATGTCCCTGATCTCATACGGGATTCCGAACTCCTTCGATACATAAAAACTCATAAACTCATAATATAACTGTCATTGAAACCTTAAGCGTGCGGACCCTACGGGTTTGAGAACAATGTAGACATGATAAGACACGTCTCCAGTCAATAACCAATAGCGTAACCTGGATGCTCATGTTGGCTCCCACATATTCTACGAAGATCTTTATCGGTCAGACCGCATAACAACATACGTTGTTCCCTTTGTCATCGGTATGTTACTTGCCCGAGATTCGATCGTCGGTATCTTAATACCTAGTTCAATCTCGTTACCGGCAAGTCTCTTTACTCGTTCCGTAATACATCATCTCACAACTAACTCATTAGTTGCAATGCTTGCAAGGCTTATGTGATGTGCATTACCGAGAGGGCCCAGAGATACCTCTCCAACAATCGGAGTGACAAATCCTAATCTCGAAATACGCCAACCCAACATGTACCTTTGGAGACACCTGTAGAGCTCCTTTATAATCACCCAGTTACGTTGTGACGTTTGGTAGCACACAAAGTGTTCCTCCGGCAAACGGGAGTTGCATAATCTCATAGTCATAGGAACATGTATAAGTCATGAAGAAAGCAATAGCAACATACTAAACGATCGGGTGCTAAGCTAATGGAATGGGTCATGTCAATCACATCATTCTCCTAATGATGTGATCCCGTTAATCAAATAACAACTCTTTTGTTTATGGTTAGGAAACATAACCATCTTCGATTAACGAGCTAGTCAAGTAGAGGCATACTAGTGACACTCTGTTTGTCTATGTATTCACACATGTATTATGTTTCCGGTTAATACAATTCTAGCATGAATAATAAACATTTATCATGATATAAGGAAATAAATAATAACTTTATTATTGCCTCTAGGGCATATTTCCTTCAGTCTCCCACTTGCACTAGAGTCAATAATCTAGTTCACATCGCCATGTGATTCAACACTAAGAGTTCACATCACCATGTGATTAACACCCATAGTTCACATCGTCATGTGACCCATACCCAAAAGGTTTACTAGAGTCAATAATCTAGTTCACATCATTTATGTGATTAACACCCAAAGAGTACTAAGGTGTGATCATCTTTTGCTTGTGAGATAATTTTAGTCAACGGGTTTGTCACATACAGATCCGTAAGTATTTTGAGAATTCTATGTCTACAATGCTCTGCACGGAGCTACTCTAGCTAATTGCTCCCACTTTCAATATGTATCTAGATCGAGACTTAGAGTCATCCAGGTCTGTGTCAAAATTTGCATCGACGTAACTTTTTACGACGAACCTTTTGTCACCTCCATAATCGAGAAATATTTCCTTATTCCACTAAGGATAATTTTGACCAATGTCCAGTGATCTACTCTTAGATCACTATTGTACTCCCTTGCTTAACACAGTGTAGGGTACACAATAGATCTGGTACACATCATGGTATACTTTATAGAACCTATGGCTGAGGCATAGGGAATGACTTTCATTCTCTTTCTATCTTCTGCCGTGGTCGGGCTTTGAGTCTTACTCAATTTCATACCTTGTAACACAGCCAAGAACTCTTCTTTGACTGTTCCATTTTTGAACTACTTCAAAATATTGTCAAGGTATGTACTCATTGAAAAAACTTATCAAGCGTCTTGATCTATCTCTATAGATTTTGATGCTTAATATGTAAGCAGCTTCACCGAGGTCTTTCTTTGAAAAACTTCTTTAAAAACACTCCTTTATGCTTTGCAGAATAATTCTACATTATTTCCGATCAACAATATGTCATTCACATATACTTATCAGAAATGCTGTAGTGCTCCCACTCACTTTCTTGTAAATACAGGCTTCACCGCAAGTCTGTATAAAACTATATGCTTTGATCATACTATTAAAGCGTTTATTCCAACTCCGAGAGGCTTGCACCAGTCCATAAATGGATCGCTGGAGCTTGCACACTTTGTTAGCTCCTTTTGGATTGACAAAACCTTCCGGCTGCATCATATACAACTCTTCTTCCAGAAATCCATTCAGGAATGCAGTTTTGACATCCATTTGCTGGATTTCATAAAATGCGGCAATTGCTAACATGATTCGGACAGACTTAAGCATAGATACGAGTGAGAAACTCTCATCATAGTCAACACCTTGAACTTGTCGAAAACCTTTTGCGACAATTCTAGCTTTGTAGATAGTAACACTACTATCAGCGTCCGTCTTCCTCTTGAAGATCCATTTAATCTCAATGGCTCGCCGATCATTGGGCAAGTCAATCAAAGTCCATACTTTGTTCTCATACATGGATCTCATCTCAGATTTCATGGCCTCAAGCCATTTCGCTGAATCTGGGCTCATCATCGCTTCCTCATAGTTCGCAAGTTTGTCATGGTCTAGTAACATGACTTCCAGAACAGGATTACCGTATCACTTTGGTGCGGATCTCACTCTGGTTTACCTACGAGATTCGGTATTAACTTGATCTGAAGTTACATGATCATCATCATTAGTCTTCCTCACTAATTGGTGTAGTAGTCACAGGAACAGATTTCTTGTGATGAACTACTTTTCAATAAGGGAGAAGGTACAATTACCTTATCAAGTTCTACTTTCCTCCCACTCACTTCTTTCAAGAGAAACTCCTTCTCTAGAAAGGATCCATTCTTAGCAACGAATGTCTTGCCTTCGGATCTGTGATAGAAGGTGTACCCAATAGTCTCCTTTGGGTATCCTATGAAGACATATTTCTCCGATTTGGGTTTGAGCTTATCAGGATGAAACTTTTTCATATAAGCATCACAATCCCAAACTTTAAGAAACGACAACTTTGGTTTCTTGCCAAACCACAGTTCAGATTGTGTCGTCTCAACGGACTTAGATGGTGCCCTTTTAAACGTGAATGCAGCTGTCTTTAATGCATAACCCCAAAACGATAGTGGTAGATCGGTAAGAGACATCATAGATCGCACCATATCTAATAAAGTACGGTTATGATGTTCGGACACACCATTATGCTGTGGTGTTCCAGGTGGCGTGAGTAGTGAAACTATTTCACATTGTTTTAACTGAAGGCCAGACTCGTAACTCAAATATTTTACCTCTGCGATCATATCGTAGAAACTTTTATTTTCTTGTTACGATGATTCTCCACTTCACTCTGAAATTCTTTGAACTTTTCAAATATTTCAGACTTGTGTTTCATTAAGTAGATATACCCATATCTGCTCAAATCATCTGTGAAGGTCAGAAAATAATGATACCCGCCACGAGCCTTAACACTCATCGGATCTCATACATCAGTATGTATTATTTCCAATAAGTCAGTTGCTCGCTCCATAGTTCCGGAGAACGGCGTTTTAGTCATCTTGCCCATGAGGCATGGTTCGCAAGCATCAACTGATTCATAATCAAGTGATTCCAAAAACCCATTAGCATGGAGTTCTTCATGCGCTTTACACCAATATGACCTAAACGGCAGTGCCACAAATAAGTTGCACTATCATTATTAACTTTGCATCTTTTGGTTTCAATATTATGATTATGTGTATCACTACGATCGAGATCCAACGAACTATTTTCATTGGGTGTGTAACCATATAAGGTTTTATTCATGTAAACAGAACAACAATTTATTCTCTTACTTAAATGAATAACCGTATTACAATAAACATGATCAAATCATATTCATGCTCAACGCAAACACCAAATAACACTTATTCAGGTTCAACACTAATCCCGAAAGTATAGGGAGTGTGCGATGATGAACATATCAATCTTGGAACCACTTCCAACACACATCGTCACTTCACCCTTAACTAGTCTCTGTTTATTCTGCAACTCCCGTTTCGAGTTACTAATCTTAGCAACTGAACTAGTATCAAATACTGAGGGGTTGCTATAAACACTAGTAAAGTACACATCAATAACATGTATATCAAATATACTTATGTTCACTTTGCCATCCTTCTTATCTGCCAATCACTTGGGGTAGTTCCGCTTCCAGTGACCAGTCCCTTTGCAGTAGAAACACTTAGTCTCAGGCTTAGGACCAGACTTGGGCTTCTTCACTTGAGCAGCAACTTGCTTGCTGTTCTTCTTGAAGTTCCCCTTCTTCCCTTTGCCCTTTTCTTGAAACTAGTGGTCTTGTCTACCATCAACACTTGATGTTTTTCTCGATTTCTACCTTCGTCAATTTCCGCATTACGAAGAGCTTGGGAATCGTTTCCGTTATCCCTTGCATATCATAGTTCATCACGAAGTTCTACTAACTTGGTGATGGTGACTAGAGAATTCTGTCAATCACTATCTTATCTGGAAGATTAACTCCCACTTGATTCAAGCGATTGTAGTACTCAGACAATCTGAGCACATGCTCACTAGTTGAGCGATTCTCCTCCATCTTTTAGCTATAGAACTTGTTGGAGACTTCATATCTCTCAACTCGGGTATTTGCTTGAAATATTAACTTCAACTCCTGGAACATCTCATATGCTCCATGACGTTCAAAACGTCTTTGAAGTCCCGATTCTAAGCCATTAAGCATGGTGCACTAAACTATCAAGTAGTCATCATATTGAGCTAGCCAAACGTTCATAACGTCTGCATCTGCTCCTGCAATAGGTCCGTCACCTAGCGGTGCATCAAGGACATAATTCTTCTGTGCAGCAATGAGGATAAACCTCAGATCACGGATCCAATCCGCATCATTGCTACTAACATCTTTCAACACAATTTTCTCTAGGAACATATCAAAATAAACACAGGAAAGCAACAACGCGAGCTATTGATCTACAACATAATTTGCAAAATACTACCAGGACTAAGTTCATGATAAATTTAAGTTTAATTAATCATATTACTTAAGAACTCCCACTTAGATAGACATCCCTCTAATCCTCTAAGTGATTACGTGATCCAAATCAACTAAACCATGTCCGATCATCACGTGAGATGGAGTAGTTTCATTGGTGAACATCGCTATGTTGATCATATCTACTATATGATTCACGCTCGACCTTTCGGTCTCCGTGTTCCGAGGCCATATTTGTATATGCTTGGCTCGTCAAGTATAACCTGAGTATTCTGCGTGTGCAACTGTTTTGCACCTGTTGTATTTGAACGTAGAGCCTATCACACCCGATCATCACGTGGTGTCTCAGCACGAAGAACTTTCGCAACGGTGCATACTCAGGGAGAACACTTCTTGATAATTAGTGAGAGATCATCTTATAATGCTACCGTCAATCAAAGCAAGATAAGATGCATAAAAGATAAACATCACATGCAATCAATATAAGTGATATGATATGGCCATCATCATCTTGTGCTTGTGATCTCCATCTTCGAAGCACCGTCATGATCACCATCGTCACCGGCGCGACACCTTGATCTCCATCGTAGCATCGTTGTCGTCTCGCCAATCTTATGCTTCCACGACTATCGCTACCGCTTAGTGATAAAGTAAAGCATTACAGCGCGATTGCATTGCATACAATAAAGCGACAACCATATGGCTCCTGCCAGTTGCCGATAACTCGGTTACAAAACATGATCATCTCATACAATAAAATTTAGCATCATGTCTTGACCATATCACATCACAACATGCCCTGCAAAAACAAGTTAGACGTCCTCTACTTTGTTGTTGCAAGTTTTACGTGGCTGCTACGGGCTTAAGCAAGAACCAATCTTACCTACGCATCAAAACCACAACGATAGTTTGTCAAGTTGGTGCTGTTTTAACCTTCGCAAGGACCGGGCGTAGCCACACTCGGTTCAACTAAAGTTGGAGAAACTGTCACCCGCTAGCCACCTTTGTGCAAAGCACGTCGGGAGAACCGGTCTCGCGTAAGCGTACGCGTAATGTCGGTCCGGGCCGCTTCGTCCAACAATACCGCCGAACCAAAGTATGACATGCTGGTAAGCAGTATGACTTATATCGCCCACAACTCACTTGTGTTCTACTCGTGCATATAACATCAACACATAAAACCTAGGCTCGGATGCCACTGTTGGGGAACGTAGTAATTTCAAAAAATTCCTACGCACACGCAAGATCATGGTGATGCATAGCAACGAGAGGGGAGAGTGTGATCTACGTACCCTTGTAGACCGACAGCGGAAGCGTTAGCACAACGCGGTTGATGTAGTCGTACGTCTTCACGGCCCGACCGATCAAGCACCGAAACTACGGCACCTCCGAGTTCTAGCACACGTTCAGCTCGATGACGATCCCCGGACTCCGATCCAGCAAAGTGTCGGGGAAGAGTTCCGTTAGCACGACGACGTGGTGATGATCTTGATGTACTACCATCGCAGGGCTTCGCCTAAGCACCGCTACAATATTATCGAGGATTATGGTGGAAGGGGGCACCGCACACGGCTAAGAATATGATCACGTGGATCAACTTGTGTCTAGAGGTGCCCCCCTGCCCCCGTATATAAAGGAGCAAGGGAGGAGGAGGCCGGCCCTAGGAGGGGGCGCGCCAAGTGCGGAGTCCTACTAGGACTCCCTAGTCCTAGTAGGATTCCACCTCCCATATGGAATAGGAAAAGAGGAAGGGAAAAGGAGAAGGAAGGAAGGGCGCCCCCCTTCCCTAGTCCAATTCGGACCAGACCAAGGGGAGGGGTGCGGCCACCCTTGAGGCCCTTTTTCTTCTTTCCCGTATGGCCCAATAAGGCCCAATACGTATTCCCGTAACTCTCCGGTACTCCGAAAAATACCCGAATCACTCGGAACCTTTCCGATGTCCGAATATAGTCGTCCAATATATCGATCTTTACGTCTCGACCATTTCGAGACTCCTCGTCATGTCCCCGATCTCATCCGGGACTCCGAACTCCTTCGGTACATCAAAACTCATAAACTCATAATATAACTGTCATTGAAACCTTAAGCGTGCGGACCCTACGGGTTCGAGAACAATGTAGACATGACCGAGACACGTCTCCAGTCAATAACCAATAGCGGAACCTGGATGCTCATATTGGCTCCCACATATTCTACGAAGATCTTTATCGGTCAGACCGCATAACAACATACGTTGTTCCCTTTGTCATCGGTATGTTACTTGCCCGAGATTCGATCGTCGGTATCTTAATACCTAGTTCAATCTCGTTACCGGCAAGTCTCTTTACTCGTTCCGTAATACATCATCTCACAACTAACTCATTAGTTGCAATGCTTGCAAGGCTTATGTGATGTGCATTACCGAGAGGGCCCAGAGATACCTCTCCGACAATCGGAGTGACAAATCCTAATCTCGAAATACGCCAACCCAACATGTACCTTTGGAGACACCTGTAGAGCTCCTTTATAATCACCCAGTTACGTTGTGACGTTTGGTAGCACACAAAGTGTTCCTCCGGCAAACGGGAGTTGCATAATCTCATAGTCATAGGAACATGTATAAGTCATGAAGAAAGCAATAGCAACATACTAAACGATCGGGTGCTAAGCTAATGGAATGGGTCATGTCAATCACATCATTCTCCTAATGATGTGATCCCGTTAATCAAATAACAACTCTTTTGTTTATGGTTAGGAAACATAACCATCTTCGATTAACGAGCTAGTCAAGTAGAGGCATACTAGTGACACTTTGTTTGTCTATGTATTCACACATGTATTATGTTTCCGGTTAATACAATTCTAGCATGAATAATAAACATTTATCATGATATAAGGAAATAAATAATAACTTTATTATTGCCTCTAGGGCATATTTCCTTCAGTGTTCTAGGGTTCCTTAGCAAGAAAGGGGATCGGGATGAGAGAGCCAGGGAAGGAAGGAAGGGTACATCGCCCAACGGCGCCGCCAGTCTGTGGTCTGTGATCTAACGATACCCAAGCGAGTGGCTCACCTCGCCTTAAGGGCATCTCCAGCCGCGCCCCCAGGAAGGCCTCCCCAGGCGATTTTTTCGCGCCGGCGCCAAAAAAACGGCCCAGTCGCGCCCCCAGGAGCCCGATTTTCGCTAGCCTGGGCCGAATACAGCACCGGCGGACCCAGGCCGAACCCGGCGCGCTGGGGGGCGCCCGGGGGCGCCGGGGCGAACTGTTTTGGCGCGAAACAGGCGCGGGCCCGCTGCATCAGCGACACGACGCCTCGTCTTCCCCCAACGGCCTCGGTTCCCGCGGGGAATCAATGCCAAGGCTGCCGCCGGTCAGCCTTGCCATTGATTCCTCACGGGCGGCGCGTCACGGGACGGCGCGCCGACGCCTCCCCTCCCTCACACGCGTACACACGGGTGCGGCGCGGCTATATAGCCGGTGGCCTACGGGGTGGAGGTTCAGCGCCGGGGGAGTGCCCATTCCCCCGTTGCCCGACGCCATGGCGAAGCCGACGCACTTCGCCGAGGAAGTCGAGGTCGTGCGCGCCCCCCTCACCGACGCCCAACTCTCCCTCCCCCAGTACGCCGCCGACAACCACGCGGCTTGGGCGGCGTATTTCGAGCGCCGCCAGCAGCAGCGCTTGGCGTCCATCAACGGCGCGCCGGTGGTTGGCGGCCGGCAGAACAGCGAGGGAAGCCACCTGTGGTGGGGCGTCCCCGGCCGCACACTCGAGGGCGTGCTGACGTACCTCGAGGGCGGCAACGACCCGCCGTTGGCGTACCCAGCGAGGGCGGCCGCCCCGGCGCAGCACCGACGCGCCGGGCCATGGGCGCCAAGGAGGTTCGGGTCCTCCTCCTCTTCTTCCTCCTCCCGATCTTCATCGCACTCCTCCGGCACTCCGGCCCTGCTCGGCGTCAAGGCCGAGCCCGCGGCGGAGACGCCGCTCGGCCGGCGCACCCGCAGCGCCGGCATCGTCATCAACGAGGGCGGCCGGCGCGCCTCCTCGTCGGCTCCTCCTCCGCGCTTCGTCAAGCCAAAGACGGAGTCGGGGCTCGCGCCGGTGAAGACGGAGCCGGGGCTCGCGCTGGTGAAGAAGGAGCCGACCGCGCCGGTGACGACGGAGCTCGACGACGACGAAGTGGCCCTGGAATGGGCGCGCAGGGACTCCATAGCGATGGAGAAGGAGCGCCTGGAGAAGAAGAAGGAGTGGCAGCGCGCCGCCCTGCTTCGCTTCGCGGAACGTCGACGCGGCCGCGACGAAGGCGGAGTCGTCGTCATCTGCGACAGCGACGACGACGACAACGATGCGCCGCCACCAGTCCGCCATGGTGACGCCGGGCAGGGGTCCAGCAGGGGCGCCCGCGTCAAGGAGGAGAAGGCCGACGACGACGATGGCGGCGACAGCGGCGACTTCAGCTAGTTTTTCCTTTAGATTAGTTTATGTATATGTGCTATGTAATGAAAATCCGCGAACTTCGCCGAAATGTGCCAAAATTTATCGTGTTTGGCCGAAATTTATTGTGTTTGGCGGAATTTTATCGTGTTTAAGCCGAACTTCGCCGAACTTCTTTTATTTTAAAACATGCCTGGGGGCGGTCCTGGGCCCCCAGGCCCAATTTTTGCGCCGGCTCACCCCCAGGCGGCGATTTTAGGCGCTCTCTGAGGGGCCAACGGCTGGAGATGCCCTAAGTAGTCTCACTTGCTCCACGCTGGCCCAGTCACTTGCCGGTTGGGCTTGGTGATCCTCTTGGGCCGGGCTGGCGGTGCTGGGCCTTGGCCTTCAGTAGTTCCGGTGACAAGTATCTAGCTAGCCTTGCTACCTCATGTACAAAACTCAAGAGATAATATGCTTCAAGGCCAAGGACATGAAATAGCAGTCGTCAAGAACGGGGTTTTACCATCTTGAGCATAGTATTACCATCATGCACTACCGATCGATGGCCAAGGCATGGGCGGAGGAGTGAGAACGGCATGGACGGGAACGCGACTAGGGGCCGAAACCAACGAAGGCGGGTCCATGTAGCACGTACGAGGGGCCATGAGGGATGGATGGATGGGGGGACAAAACGGAAGGAAGGCGAGCCAAGAGAATGAGGGAGTAATGGCGTCGCGCCTACTCGGTCGTCCTCTCATTCCCCCCCACTCGGCCGTCCCGCCTCGGGATGTGAGATCAGAATGAATGCGACGCCGGCCCAACTATGTGCAGCGTCGCGCGCAGGCCAGGCCAGACCCGTCCCCATCGGCGCCTCGCCTCGCCTTGGAGCCATGTGCGTGCGTCTCCCTCCCTCCCTCCCTGGGCCATGGCCCCTCTCTCTCTCTCTCTCTCTCTCTCTCTCTCTCTCTCTCTCTCTCTCTCTCTCTCTCTCTCTGCTGCAGCTGCACCCCCGTGCTTTCAGTTCTCGCATTCCCCGGCGGAGGAGCTCAGCCCGCTCTGCGCCCCTTCCGATCGGACGAGAGGCCACTGTTGCGTCCCCGATCTGATCGTTCATTCACTCCGTGTTGGTGAAAAGAAAACCCTGCTGCAATCTCTCGCTCCTCCGTTCTGTCTGCGGAGCTCAGAGCGGAGCGCTGTTGCTGGACGGGTGCGGGGAGCAGGAGGGGATTAATGGCGGCAGTGTAGCTAGTTGCGGTCGTAGGGCGGACAGACAGGCTGACTCGAAGTGACGGGTCCTCGCCTCCCTCCAGAATTGTGGACAGTACGTACGCGAGAATTGCAGTAGGAGGTGTACACGCGCGGCGCAGCGAGCGCATGCCTGCCATCCTTCCTGCCTGCCTGCCTGCCTGCTGGCTGCGATGAGGAGGGTATAGATGGAGTCGTAAATGCATACCGGCCGGGAAGAATGCACCTCGGAGTCCACGTTTTGACACTACTTCTCGCTCCGCCTGCTGATGATGGATCGATCGATGCTCCTGCATGGCATGGTTGACCTGTCCTGTTGAACGGACGAGCAACGTCTACACTGGCCTGTACTGCAGTAGTACTCCCTCCGGTCCTTTTTACTTCGCACATTAGCTTTGTCTGAAGTCAAAGCTTGCTAAGTTTGACCAAATTTGTATTAAAAAATATTAACATCTATAACATCTAATAAATATAATATGAAAATATATTCTAAGATGGATCTAATAATAAATGTGTTGTTATGTGAATGTTAATATTTTTTTGTATAAACTTGGTCAAAGTTGGATGAGATTGATTTCAGACAAACCTAATATGCAGAGTAAAAAGGACCGGAGGGAGTAACTCGTAGGAGTAAGACCAACGATTCATACGATGCCACTCCGCCCTAGTAATACCCCTAGTACCAACTTTGTGCCTTGTATATTGATTGAAGCAGCTTCGTTTCTACTATATATGTGATGCTTTGAGGGAGCTGCTACACAAATTGCTCTCCACTGCCTATCTGCAAAGGCTCGATTGAAACATGCAACTCGGCCATGCATGAGCGGCACGACGCGAGTCAAGTTGGCACGAGCAGCCGCCCAACTTGGTGAATCTGTCTATCTATCTGCATGGCAAGATTAGATAGACAGAATGTTCATCAGTTCGAAAAACATGGAATGCTCATCCAATAGCTTTTGCAAGCTGCTCGGCTAACCATACGACACCGGTATTGGGAGCCGGGAAAGCGCGGCCCGATCGACAAAGGATCGCGTACGAGTTTATCACCAATTGAATCTTTTTGTTTTTTGAGAAAAAAAAAAGAAGATTCAGTTGATGCGCCGGGGCTGGCATAAAAGTTAACCTTTTTTTTCCTGAGAATTGGAGTTAATTAACCTAGCCACAAAAGATTGGGACTGTACTAATATCTTTCTTTTTTCTTCGAGACGAGAGGGGATTGGAACTGTAACACGGGAAGTTCCTATAGGACGCTCTTTGCGTCAAAATGCTAGGGCTTCATACAGAGCTTCCAGTTGGCGGGCTTTCTGAGTCTTTTTTTTTCGACTGTAGCGAATGGCTCACAAAGAGGGTGCCCCCGCGGGGAATCAAACCCAGCTTATTGATTCATCTAATTGGTCATGGAGACAAGAACTTGTTCGACATACTTTCATTGCTCTTGATGCTGAAGCAATATTGAATATCCCTATTCGGCAAGGAGGAGGAGATGATTTTCTTGCATGGACATTCGAAAGATCGGGGAACTACACTGTGAAGTTGGCGTACCGTGCTCTCGTGACTCAGAAAGAGCGTGTTGCTCTAGAAGAAGGGACGGCTACCGGAACTCAGAGGAAGATACACAGATGTGGAAATCTCTTTGGAAATTGAATGTCATCCCAAAGGTTAGAGTGTTCTGGTGGAGGGTTCTTCGTGGAATTCTCCCAGATGAGGCCACTCTTAACTATCGACATATTGCAGAGATCCGTCGATGCAATGTTTGTTTGGCTATGGACGAGAATCTGGAGCATGCACTCATACATTGTTCACACGCAAAACGCTTCTGGGAAGAAGCGTATGCTTGGTTCGGCCTCAGACTTCCTCGTCTTCATCCAGACTCTTGGGCGCGGGATATCATATGTGATCCCTGTTTCACTAATGATGATCGCGCAAAGATCACAACAATTATGTGGTTTCTATGGCACTCCCGAAACAGAATCAAGCACGACGAAGAGGGAATGAATCCAACGGCAACGCTCAGGGCCACCAAGGAGGCGATTGCCCTCCTTCATCTTCCACGTCGAGATGCAATGATTTTGCCTGGCTTTGGTTGGAGACCGCCTGATGATGGACTTGTCAAGATCACTACAGACGGTGCCTTAAACGTAGCAGATGGCAGGGGCGGTGCAGGAGGGGTGGCCAGATCCTCTTCGGCGCTCCTAGGAGCATGGTGCAAACCATATTTGGGTATCTTTGATCCCTTGATTATGGAGGGTTTATCACTTCGAGACAGAGTCCGTTTTGCATCACTTCGAGGATTCTCGCATGTGGTAATGGAGACTGATTGCTTGGAGATGGTGACGCTCTGGAACACTCGTCATAATTCTCGGTCAATTGTGGCTCCTTTATTGTTAGAGATAGGAGAGCTATGTAATAACTTTACTCTTTTTGATATTTAGCATGTAAACAGGTCAGCTAATCTCCCGGCGCATCTTTGTGCAAAGCGCGCTTGCACTCTGAATGTGACCGATAGCTGGCTTGAGGAGACTCCGGGTTTTTTGGTGACCAGCCTTTTGTCTGATTGTCCCAAGAATGCCTTCATATGAATAAAGCTCTCTGGTTTCCCCGCAAAAAAAAGAGCTAGCGAGCTTTAGCGATAAAATAACACATCACAATCTATTAAGAACCCAGCACCAGGACAGGTTCAATTTTTTTTTCTAAAATTACGAAAGCAACTTTTTTCTAAGGTAGCGCAAATCATTATATGCTGAAAAACATTTTCTGCAAATCATGAACATTTTTCTGAAATGGTAACATATTTTGTAATTCCAAAACAAAATTTGGAAAAGTGCACAACTTTTGAAACTCCAAACAATTTTTTGAAAATGCGAACATTTTTTAAGTTACAGATAGTTTTTAAATAACCTTCCGAACAATTTTTGAGAAACACAAATAAAATTTGAAAACACGAACATTTTTTGAAATTTGCATAAAATTTTATAAACTCCTGCAAAAATGGAAACATGATCTTTTTCTAAAATTTGTGCAAATTGTTGAAAGCAGGAACATTTTTCGAAATTCCAAACAATTTTTTCAAAACCTGTAAACATTTTAAAGAAAAACATGCCGAACAAAATTTTAAGAATGATCAGTTTTTAAAAATTGCGAACAATTTTTAAACTACTGAAAAAATGTACATTTTGAGAAAAATTCTTGTAACATGAACAATTTTTAAAATTATGAACAATTGATTATAATGGGAACATTTTTTGAAATTGTAACTTCTTTTGAAAAGTACAGACATTTTCTGAAATCTTGGACATTTTTCGGATTTATGGACAAAACAATAAAACACATCAATTTTAAAAAATAAAAGTAAAATGGAAGAAATAAAAATAAAATGAAAGGAAAGAAAATAAAAAATAGATATAAAAAAATAAAGAAAAGGGAAAATGGAGAGAAAATAAAAAAAGCAAAAAAATAGAACAAAGAAAAAACCGGTTCAGGAACCTTCTAGAAGTTTCCCAAAACCAGAAAAAAACGGCTGGGAACCTCTAGAATGTTCCCCAAACCGGCGACATTGAAATGATTAAACGGGACGGTCCAATCGAACGGTCGCTCGATATCCCCTATGCGAAACCTCGACAGCTTGATGCAACGTGCGTCCAATAGGAAATTTCCTGTAACACGGCGTGACCGACCGAGCGTGCCAATGACATGGGCCCGAATAACGTCTACGAAAACCACGAGAAGAAAGTGGGCCGAGCAGGGCTGAACTGATATGACCACAAGGCCGTAACTAGTTGGGTGTTTTGCTTTCACTTGAGAAAAAACAAGGAGATTGTTTTTTCTGCAGTCTATATATGTGTTGGATGCTTGTAGGTTTGTATTCTTTTTGATGGGTAAAAGACTTAATTTCTCAAATAATAGACATGTCGTTTACAAGACAATAAGAAATAAATCTGGAATCACAGATTCCCAAGAACTAGAGGATCTACTAATAAAAGAATTCTTTGCTAACTCATTCGCCACACCTCACGGTAGCAATGCTTGAAAGAAATGCTTCCGAACTCCAACACTAACTGTTTACAATTGGCCACTATTGCCACATGAGGACCCAAATAATCAACGGAGTTGAAGGTGTCCACCGCAAATAAGCAATCTGATTCAACCTCGACGAAATTGCACCCAACGCTGGCCGCTAGAAAAAGACCGTCCCTAGTAGTAGTAAGTTCAACAGCATCAATGTTTTGTATATGCAGGATAAACCAAATTTGCAGTACCAATAAAATCTCCTTTCTCATCACGAGCTATGGCTCCAGAAGCACCGGACAAAGTATCTCCATGAAACGATGTGTCTATATTTATTTTCACCACACCGTGACTTGGCTTCTTCCACATGCAATCATCCCTCCTGCTAGAATGCTTGTATTTTTAGTACGACTAGAACGCCCGTCCATAGCCACACCATGGGAATGAAGTGAATTTCAATTTACGGTACATGAATCATTACTTATACTAAGATTGTTTAAATGTGAGCCCTTCATGCCCTTGATTGGGTGCGCATCTTTTTTTCATCGTTTCTTTGTTTTTGATATAGATTGCCACTCATGCCCTTGATTGGGTGCGCATCTTCGCACTCAGAACTGTTAAATGAGAATTTGGCAAAATTGTATAAACGAAGCATGTTGCAGTTGCAACTTTGTTTTGCAATGGTGCATTGGTGACTCGCCTTAAGATCTCATTGCATGTTGCTCGACATCTTGAACCTTTACCAGCAGGTTCCGACAGATGCAACACCCCAATCTAGGGTCATATTTAGAATATCAGGCACAAAACCCAACATTGAAACCATCGTCATGGCAGTGCTGGTCACATTGGTCATTCATGCATTTACGATCAGTGTAGGTCTTGCTAGGCTACCTGCAACCCACACACGCTCGCCTTCATATCCTATAATGAGAATAAGGATAACATTTTGCATATCAACATGACAAAAAATATAACACCATTAAATTTCTATCTACTTTATTTAATTATTTTAGGAAAGGCTTACCATGAGGCAACGCGAGTGTCACGAGCAGTAGCAAGCACACACAAGTCATCTTGACCTTGAGGATCTCCATGTCTCCGGAAACAAGCAATCAACAAAAGAAAAATATATGGAAATCCAAATATGTTAACTTGGTAGTGCCACTCATTCTTATAGCCATGGATGATGGAACCTCACCAAAAACAAAAACAAACCTCATATTTATCTCAATGACCCAATTGTATATATCTAGATGATATGTGTTGCAAATTTATAAAAGACGCCCTAATACAACATAGGTTGTTGATGCGCGTGCGTTCATGCATGTGTTGTCGGGGGTGAGGTATCGCGTGATGTTCCTATACTTCTCAAAATGGTGCATTTGTTGCTTAGATGGAACCTTACGAAAAATAATATAAAATGTCACATATATCTAGATGATGCAATTGCGTATATATGGATGATGCAACAATGTGATGCACATTAAAAAAGACACTCCGAGGTGATAAAAGAACACCCTAGGTTATTGATGCAAGGGTGTGTTATTGGTATGAGGTATGGCTCGATGCCTTGAAGCAATCGGGAAGTTTGCTGCTTTGTTTCATGGGAGGCTGCCTTCCATCGCCGCCAATGCACTCCGAGCGCTTTTTCACCTGGACTGTGATCTCACGAGAACAGTTGAGGAGGCGTTGGTATCTCATGGAGGTGCGAGCGCTCTGGACCACACGGAAGACGAGGAAGTGCAGTTGGCGGCCGCCGCTGTTTGATCAATGTTGTTTAGGCTACTGTTTGCCAGGGCTCTGTTAGTTTCTCATGTTAGTTACATTTGCATGTTAAGAGCGCATGTCTGCCCTTGTAGTCCTATTTGAAAGAGCTCCAGTGCTGCTGTTTGCTGTGTTGCTCTCCTGTTAGCTAAGTGTCCGCTTCAGAGTCTGAAGCTTGCATCTAGTTCTACCATTGCCATCTCAATATTACTTATTTATCTCTGGAGCAATTGTGGCCTTGCTACATTCCGTTGCATTTCCTACCCAGGTGGCCTACCCAAGGTGGTTTTATCCTTTGCTACCTTTCTGGTAAACAGGGGCCACAGACTTGCTTGTTCTTAGCTTGAATGTCCGCGAGCTCAACTGCCTGGATAGGAAGGCCACTGTCCATGAAACGATCGTGGCCTCCCAGTGTCATATTGTCAGCTTACAGGAATCCAAGTTGTCTGAGATGGACCAATTCACTGCCTCATAGTTTTGCTCATCGTCCTGCAATCGGCACCCGCGGAGGCATTCTTATGCTGTGGGACAACAACATGGTCCATTGCTCAAACATCTTGGTTGGCGACTATTGTTTATCCGCGAAGGTCCACATCCTGTCCTCCAATGAGAGCTTCACGATCTCGACTGTTTATGCCCCCACTACATCCAACCAGAAGGAGGCTTTTATGTTGAGCTCCTATCGTAGAATCCACCCTCTAGCGATAAATGGCTCCTCTGCAGGAACTTCAACCAATTATATAGGGCCCACGACAAAAACAAACAAAATTTTAGCATAAGAGAATGAATAGGTTCCACGAGGTCATTCCGAGGGGGGGGGGGGGGGGGGGGGGGGGGGGGCTGCATGAGATTCACCTCCAAAACCGACTCTTCACCTGGAGTAATGAAAGGCAGAATCCAACCCTTAGGAAGCTGGACTCTTTTTTGTGCAACTCGGAATGGGATATCTCCTTCAATGGTCACATCCGACACGCTTTATCATCCTCTCTATCAGACCATTGCCCCTTCCTGCTTTCTTAGGTTCATGGTCCTAAACGCCCACGAAGCTTCCGTTTCAGAAACTTCTGGATCACGATGCCCGACTTCTTGCAGGTTGTGCAACAGTCATGGGATGCCTTGTCAGAGCACGCTGAACCTTGTCATGTTTTGTTTAACAAGCCCTGCAAGACGGTTTTTATGCTTAAATACTGGAGCAAGAGGTTGTTCTCCAATGCTAAAATTCAGCTCCACACGGCTCTACAGATAATACTGCACCTTGATATGGTCAAGATATTCGGGCGCTCTCTGCGGAGGAGGCCGACCTGCGCTCTAGGCTAAAAAGAAGGGTGATTGGACTAGCTGCCTTAGAGAGGGCTAGGAAAAACAATGCGCAAGGCTTAATAATCTAAAAGAAGGTGAAGCAAACACCACATTTTTTCATTTACAGATGAATGCGAGAAGAAGGAAAAACTTCATTCACAGACTCAAAGTTGGCCCAGGAAGGGTTACCTCTCAAAATGAAAAAGAGTGAGTCAGCTCATGACCACTTCTCCGCAATTTTGTACAAGGGTCCAAAATGGAACATGGACTTTAATTGGGAGGCTCTTAATTTCAACGAGTGTGATTTGTCCAGCCTTGGCGATAACTTCACTGAGACAGAGGTCCTTACAACTATCTCTCACTTACCGGCTGACAAAGTGCCTGGACCAGATGGCTTCACAGACACTTTTTAAAAATAATGTTGGGACATAATCGAGGATGACAGCAGCCGACGCCTCCCTCTCCACCAGTCGCCGGTGGTAACTCAAAGGATGCCTACCGATAATGGTTGCCCCATCCCTTTTCCTTCCTCCCTTGACCTCCTCTCGCTTCTCACCGCCACTCCTCCTCTTGTGAGGACATCGGCCAATGTGCCACAATCCACATGGAAGACGGGGCATTGTTACCAGATGCGTACACAGTTCGTAGGAAGGAAGCTCTCATTGCTTCGGCGCTGATTCAATTGGAATCAGCACCGCTATTAGTGAAGGCGCGTTCAAACAACAACTTTTTTCTATCTACGCCCAATAATAAAGGGTCTATTGTTTTTGGCGATACGTCACTGAAATTGCCCCCAGTTACAAAATATTACCTACCGAGGCCACCTATAAGTGATAAAAAATGTTTCTACTTTAAATAAATTGGGTTAAAAGTTCCAAATTTTTTTAAAAATGAGAATTTTGAACAAAAATGTTTAATAATACATATCTTTTATGATTTAAAAAAATGTTTGCATATTCAAAAAAGTTCACAATTTTGAAAACAAATTTTCCGGAAACTCAAAAATGTTTCTGATGTTTCAAGGAAAGTTCGTGTATTAAAAATGTTAATGAAATTGAATAGAACTTTGCCAATTCAAAAAATATTCATGAATTGAAAAATATCCTAAAAATTCAAAAACTGTTTGTGACTTAAAAAATAGTTTATTGATTCATAAAATGTTTGCTGATTCAAAAAATGACCCTTAAAGCAAAAAAAAAATGTTCGTGAATTTCAAAAACTGTCCCACCAATTTCCAAAAACGTGTTCGTCAATTCTACAAATGTTCGCCTATTCAATAAAAATGTTTTTAAAAATGTGCAAAATTTTACAAAATGTTTGCAAGTAGGTAAAATGTTCATAAAACCAAAAACTGTTCATGGTTTTATAAAATGTTGAAATTATGTAAAAATGTTCACGATTTCAGATATTTTCAAGAGTTTAAAATATGAAAAGTTCATTTTTTTTTTCTTAAAAAAATCGGCCTCCAAGACGCCATCCTTTCACGAGAGACAATTACTTAAAGAAACTGCAGGTGCAACTGAGCCAAGTTAAGATGGGAGAAATAATATGGATCCATGATGGCCATTTTGTTCTTTCCAGGACGAGGTGGCCACCACCTCTATGTCCTCGGTGTGAGCAGTGACCCACCTGGGCTCCGGTTGCCGATTCTGCCTAAACCAGAAGGCAGACCCGTAGCACAGCACCGCAAACCTCTCACGCTTTGTCTTTAGGCCTTCGTGGCGCGCATTTCACATGGCCCCTGTGCTGCGTGCGTGTGCCCAGGAGGCCACGACTCTCTCCCATCCCATCTTCCTGACGAGAGCTCCTGCGCGCCAGGTTTCCTGGCTACGATCCAACACAATTCTTGGACGCAGCCTCCACCGGCCGTCGCCCCCTGCCCAGATCAAGGATCCGCACCCAGCTTGCTTGCCGCCCCACCCAACGCTCTGACCTCCATCCTTAGCGCCGACACCCCACTGCTTATCCCAAGGAAGTACGGTGTGCAGAGTCCAGTTGCAACGCCCGCCTCTCCTCCGCCTCCAAGCTCTACCGACCGCACTTCTACGATCACCTGCTGTCTTCGAGGAGTTCGACTCGACGTCCTCGAGCCGGCACCCTCTCCACGGCATCATCCTGCTCTGGTACGTAGCCAGCCGGTCCTCCTCTCTCGTCATAAACCCACTTTTCCCCTCCTCTATTTTCTTGATTTACAGAGCTTAGGGGCCCTTGAATGATTCCGAGACCTAGTACTTCTACAGTGGTACACGGTCTTTCCTTCACTGCATATTACTCCCTCGGTTCCATATTACTTGTCGTGGTTTTAGTTCAAATATGGAACAGAGGGAGTAGTTCTTAAAATAAAGATTACACGGCCTTTCCTCCACTGCATATTTCTTCTGCTAGATAATCAATGGAGTGGGTTGAGTTGGGCCACTGATATGGATTTTCAAAACCTTTTGATCAGGTTAGTCTAGCTGGAGCGAGTTTCTTTTTCAGAAGCATAGAGAAACACTGGGATACAAAAGTTGAATACACGGGCTTTCGTTGTTCATTTTTAGGTGTAATTTAGCCTTTTCCAGGGCTCTTTTATGTTCGTTTTTTTAGCTTCTTTGATCCTATGTAGCTTGTGTAGTGCATTAATGAAGTCGAACTGTTTACTAAAAAAAAACATAACCAACATAGCAGATGAATGACAAAAAAGCTTGGTGCAGCAACAATCTTTGGACATTATACACTTCCATTTTTTTAGAGTGCATTGTGTAATATATATCTATACTCTTAATTATGGGTTGCATATACATATAAGTACCAGTTCTCTCAATTGCTGTTAATTTGGTATTGATCCGATTCATGGTTAAAAATGTCATGTATTGACATCAGTCACTGTAAGAAGGCCTGCCATTGATCTGTACTACTTTGCAACTTAGAGCGAGAAAGGAGATCAGAGTTCCTATCAACACCACATCTACTAGCTAAGATGCAGATTACACGGATGCTGCTCCTGATTCTCGCCTTCCTCGTGTTATCACCAGGTATTATTTCTGTGATGTGTGTTGCTTCAACAACTCGACCAAGAAAGCTATGGCCATGATGTGTGACTCGTTTAGTTTGTTAATGGTAAATATTTTTCAGGGGCCATAATAAAGGTGTCGAGTTATTGCGCAGGAGCAATTAAACCGACACCTTTGCCGTGTGATCGTCCAGGTTGCCTGTTCGTTTGTCGCCAGGCTCTCCATATTTGCCCTGAGTGCACTTGGACTGCTGAATGCAGCCCCGAGGGATGCAAGTGCAATGTGTGTGGTCCTGGTTAAAAACGAAAATGAGACTGTACTAGTATCTTGTGAATATACTGTAGTAGGACGGTGTGCGTGTTATGATAATTAAAACGACGTCGTAATGGATTGTATGCATTTGTATGGCCTTCTTGGTCTTATATCAAGACCTTACATTTGTACACGTGTGTCACGGTTCTTTTACCCCTTCCGTATCAAAATATAGTGTCCAAACACGTCGTATATTTTGATACAAAAGGAGTATAAATGAAGTGCACATGCTTCAGATTCAAAACTGATTCATTACAAGTACCAAATTCGGTGAACAAATGGACAGAAAACATAGGCATAAAACGATACAGTTATTGCATCACAAATCCTATTCCTAGGATGACGCCTATATTGGCTAGGATGCCACATAACCTATAGTTTAGAACCTATCATTTGTTATAAACTAAATCGATAAGTCAACTATGCGAAGCCAAACATAAAACACACATTCCAACAAAAAAATTGTGAACTTTATTGGCTCAAATGGATGTCCATTCGTGTGGGTATAGGGATCAATATGAATGTCCACAGTTCCGCTATTGACCATTGATCGAAAAGAGTTCCTGTCATGTCTATATTTCACCCAACCTACGGGGTCACACGCTTAAGAGTCACCTATCTGCTGTGTACTGGGAAAGGAGTCTGAGAGAAGTCACCAGAAAAGTTTCGGAGACACTGAAAATGTTTCAGATAGAGAACTAGAAGTGTTTCGGAGAAACCAAAAGAAAAAAAAATCAGAGTGAACCATCATCCCAGAAAAGTTTTGAAACACGTCTGGAATTTTTCGAAGGGTGCCAAAAATGTTCTGGGACCTTCCGAATTTTTTTGGAGAGAACACATGCGAAAAGCGCCATGTTCCTGCAAGAGGGACATGACCCCCCTCTTCATGGGGAGCTGTTTTTCATTGGCGCACCCCACAATTCTTGAAAAATTTGTTGCGCATGACTAGAAAACTAATCGCCCAGTTGTACAACCATACCTTCTGTGTCAAGACGCTGTCCATAGATCTGGAGAGAGAGGAACCATCGCAAATACCTTCCAATGGCACGGCAATCCATAGCGAGGCCACCGCCACAGGCCCGGGTTTTCACCACATGGACCAACACCGACGGCGAAGCACATCACCACCGGCTACCATTTTCGCCGAAGATAGCCCTACCCAGACTCGTGAAGGTAGATCAGTCTGTGGCGCCGCATCTCGCCTCATCGCAGCACCCACGCCGGATCCACCCGGGGCGGCTAGGAGGAAAGGATCTGGCAGGGATGCCAAGGCGATCCAGACATGCCATGTAGGAGGCGCGTGCGTCCTCAAACAGTCGCAGATGGAGTCCGAGTTATCGGCATCCCAATGGATCCAGGATTTGCAGGCCACTATCGGGCCAACACTGCATCTCTGTGGCTTAGTAGCTCAGAAGCCCTCGCCATTGGCGACGATGTGCGCGAGTAGCTATCTAAGGGTCAGCACACGCCGACCGGAGAGCAGATGGCGACTCCGAGACCTTGGATCTGAGGGAGAGGGGTTGGAGGCGCCAAGGTGAGGCAGATCACGTCCTTGCCGCTGTTGTCCGTAGCAAGGCTTAGCCCGGGGGCCTCCTCCGGCGACGAAGAGGGAGGGAGTAGCAGTGGTGATGGCTTCTAGGAGTGGCGGCAGCGGCCTCCGGAGTCGCCCTCGAGCCATCCGGGAGGCAGTTGGAAAACAATAATCTGGGGATACAAAAATTATGTGCCTACATTTCTCTCAATGTTGAAGATATTTATCTCTACTCAGACCATGAATTTCACTATATTTATCTATCTCATTAATAGCATCTACCAATTACTCTTTTTTTGTATATAGTTCAAGTTCCACCCTTTTAATATATTTTTTCCTCATGCCACTGATCCTTTATATTTCTATACCGCAATAAGCACTATTGCAAACCTTAGAAACAACACTTTCAAGATCCTCCCTTTAAAACCAGCATAATTCAAAGTTAAAGGGCTTTACAATTTTTGGTTGATCAATTCCAAAATCTAATAGTAAGGGAGCATGCTGTGAATTAACCCAGGCAGTCAACGACATACCTTTAAAAAAAATCTATGATCAGACCTCTATTCTAGATATGCATTCCTTTTTTATGCTAGAACAAAACATGCTATCACTGGTCAAGTTAGTTTGTAAACATATCATTTTTTTAGAATGATATCATTTCATATCTGTAGTGACGAAATACTTAAGTCGTTTTTCTTGAGAATGATATTTTTTTTGAAACGAAGGCAAAACATTTGCCTCATCGAAAGAGAGTTGCCCAGTTAATTTATGGAAAACCCGTCGAAAACCGATTGAGAATGATTTGAATCTTGCCATGCATCCACATTGAGTATGACATATGGCATGTATCATACCTGAAACCTATCAGCACCTCAAGAGTTTTCCAGGACAGACATGAAAAAGAAACAAGATTAATCTCCGAGAAGCAAACTTCTTATCGATGCAAATCATAATTTACATCCAGAAACTCAAACGGGCATATATAGTATCCATTTCATTTCAAACAACCACAGGCCAACCAGCTAGTCCCTAGCTACATCCAGAACGCCACAGGAGAAAAATGTGTGATATGCTTGGACAATGGATAAGAGCTGGTGGTACAATCGATGGTGGTCTGCAGCTCTCCCTTATGAGTGTACCTGAGGCCAAACCTGGTCATATGGAGCATGCAGCCATCGCAATCACCGAAGGCGTACTCATACTCCACTTCCTCACGGACCACACTCTCCACAAGGCAAAACCTGGCGTTGCCCATGTACGTGAGAGTGGCATACGTGGCCGCCCGCTTCCTCTCCGGTACCTTGTGGAACATCTTCTCCTTGACGATCTTCCACTCCGGCCGCATGGCGCCGCTGCGGGGGGCGACCTGGCAGGCGCAGACGTAGCCATCCTCGCGAAGGCCGACCCACGCGTCCAGCGTGCTGTCGTAGTAGCCCTGGCCTTGGAAAGGCAAGGCCCGTTCCCCATGGAACCTCCACTCGGAGCGCCCGGTGTCGAAGGAGAAGGTACGGCGTTTCAGATTGCGGTTGTGGAGCACAGACATGAAGATGGTGCGTCCGTCCGGGTGCACGGCGTAGGAGGTGACTCATTCATGCTCCTCGAACGGCGGCGGCGAGGGCACGCTTCTCCATGACCAGCTCTTGGTACTTGAAGCAGGATCACCTCCGGGACTTGGAGGATCCCGAGACATCACCTCGAAGGCGTGCTGCTGATCCCACTGGCGAAAACTCAGCGCATGCAGCATGTCCGCGGTGGCCACGGAGGTGTGGAAGTCAGGCCAACTCCACCACGTGACCCATTTTTACCCCCAAATCGTCCGTTTGTATCCGTTTGGGGTAAAATAGACAAACCGAACGACCCAACGCATGGGAGCATATGGACGTTTCATCCGGTCCGTGTCCGCTTTTGCCTCATTTCCAGACCAAAATTGCTCTCGGTTTGAGGCCAAAGCGGACAGAAAGCGGACGTCTTCGCGTCCTCGTCGTCCGTCTGTGTCCACCCTCGACCCCACCTGCCAGTCTTTCTTTTTCTCCTTTTCTGTACCTGCCCACCACGCGCACCACGCCACTCCAGTACAGCAGCAGCACCGGCCCCCCTCCAGTTCACACCCATGGCGCCTCCGCCTTTGCTCTCCCTCTCCACGCTCCTTCTCCTGCTCGCCGCCGCCTCCCATGCCTCTGCCAAGCCCGTCGGAAATGCTCAAAGAACGCCACCGCGGCTGAGCTGCTCGCGTACCGGCTGGAGCAGGACGAGAAGAGGGCAGCGCCGCTCTCTGCGGCCGCCGGCGCGGCCAACGGCACGCGTCGCGCCGTGGGAGGGGTCGTGGCGCCGGTGGTGTCCGGCCTGGCCCAGGGGAGCGGGGAGTACTTCACCAAGATCCCGGGCACGCGCACCTCATACACCCACTGCCCGACGCGCTCCCGGCGCTGGCCCGGCTCGACGGCCTCGCCTTCTGCTACTTCTGGCTGCGCCTCTCCGGGCGCCGGAGCGACAGGCGCCACCGCGAGGGGGAGAAGGTCGCGCCTCTCCGGGCGCCGGGCTGCTCTTCATGCCCCTACGGAACGGCCAACTCCACCGCGGGCAGCCATGGCGCGGGCGCGCGGGCGCGGCGCGCGGCGGCGGGCTGCGGGCGCTGGCGCGTGGGCGCGGCGCGCGGCGACGGGCGGCGGGGGCGAGGGGCGCGGCGGCACGGGCGGCATGGCCCGGGCGCGGGGCGCGGCGGCGAGCTTGGGCGGACGAGGCGGCCGCGGCGGCGAGTTCTCTATGCCTGCTACGTGTTTGAAGAAATGACGAGGACGGACAGCTGGTGAAATGGGGTAAAAATGGGGTAGCAGCGCTGCGTGCAGCGAATTTGTCCGGCCTCTGTCCGGCGTTTTCTCTCCCTATTTCTACCCCATACGGACAAAATCCAAACAAAATGGGGTGAGTTTTAGGGTCGTGCGGTGGAGTTGGCCTCACCCACCAGTGGAGGGGGGAGTGGAGGGCCGACGGTGAGTCCTGTTCTCTTCGTGTCATAGACAAGTGTGGGAGCCTGGAAAACCAGGTGCCGGTGACACCAACCGGAGGACAGGTGTCTGGCCAAGGTCCCCGTCATCGTCGGCGGCGTCAATCTTGTGGATGCTGAACGCATCTTTCCAGTCATCCAGTACCAGATAGAGGTGGTTCAGGCCGTGACCTTTTGCAGGCGCAGTTCGCGTGCTTCTCCTGTCCCCACCGCCGCTTAGACATCCGTGATCTCTGATCTGCTCCTCCCTCCGAGTATGTTCTTGACTATCTGCAAGCAGCATAGGCCTAAGACTCGATTTTATTTTATTGTACCCGGGGCCTGAGCAAGTTGGAATCGAATTCGGAGGCAAGATTGCGCACCTGAACTTGAATAGAAGCCAAAGCCGGCCCTGAGAGGGGCGGCTGCCCCGGGCCCCAAAAGTCAGGGGCCCCTCCCAGGTATGTGTACGTAGGGTACAATATAGGTATATACTTCGAGCGAAAAAAATTGAAGCCAAACTCAGCGACGCCTCAGCCTCTCGCGACTCGCGTGTAGGCCTAGGAAAGAACCTAAACGCTGAACGGCGCGCGCGCGTGATTCAGCTAGCGCGAGATCGCGCCACGTGGTCGACAGTGCCGACCACCCGAAAACAGAGCGGTGGGGTTTGTCGTTCCCAAATTTTGGGGAAACTCGTCCACTCAGCCTGGCCTCCATTCCCCTCTCCCCTCCTCACCTTCCCACACGAGCAGAGGGAGAGAAATCCCTAGGTCATCAGTGACTGCGGCCGGTGAGAATCGACGAGCGCGACAAAATCAGGGCGACGGAAGCATGTGCAGATGACGAGATCAATGACACCGACCCGCCCCCACCCACCATGAAGGCGAGCACCGCCAAATTGGGGGTCGAGGCGCTCGTGCGGCCGGAGAGGTGGGGCACGGACCGCCAGAGACGCGAAGGACCACGGGGGAGGCGACCTAGGACGCCACGATGGGCGAGTTGAACGCTTGGTGAGGCGACTGCCTAAGAAAAACCACCCGTCCCCCAAAATCGCCGGTTCCGACCAACCAACTCGTCCATCGTAGAGTGCTAGGCCCCCTCACCAAGCATTCAAGTCGCCTACCAGCATGTCAAACTCCATGCCAGCATAAGGAGTCCCTGGCATAGAATAGGGCAAGTTACAATCAATCGATAGTTAGGTCAAGCGAATCCGCTCCCTTATAATCGATACTCAAGCAACAAGAGTAGGAGTAGGCTTTTACCTCCGCTATGAGGGGCCGAACCTGGGTAAACTCGTGTCTCTCATCCCGCTCAACCCCGACAAGTTTATCACTGTCACGATGGCCTCACGTTTAAATTCTTTCACGAGGACATCTGCCGTAACAAAACCACGACAGATAATGATAATGGAGATGCTGTGGAGAAGCCATATATATCAATTAGGCTTCAAGTGCGTACTTGTTGGTGAAAGTGTTGTCTAATGAGAATTATATTTGTATTACTCATGTAGGCTACAAAGTGTGTCGCACAACCTTGTAACATCGTACTCCATTTCTAAATTTTTAGTACTAGTAGTCCTCTATACCATATATTGCGCTACTCATACTACTACCTCCCTCCTGGTTTTTTGGTCCTCTTCGTAATTTGTGTCAAATTTTGATCATAAATTTAACTAACTAAATGTTAATGCATGTCAAAAAAATTATTTGAACATAGTTTCCAATGGTATAATTTTCGATGACATGCACTGACATTTTGTTAGTTAAACCTATGCCTAAAATGTGACACTAAATACGATTAGTAAGTAGTACAGTAGTACTAGTACACGTCGGTCAAATTATTCATCATGTCCTCACAATGAATTGACGTGACAACACGCTACGCGTGGGTGACACAAGAGTCCCAGCGACGTGTTCGGTGCACCGAAGTGAGTCTCACCCCATTCGTAATACAACAACACTCTCCCATTCTCTACGAAATCACTCTCCCATTCTCTACCGGTCTCCTTGCCTCCCAGCCGCCCCCTTGTTCCGATCTAGTTGGTACAATAAGCGAGATCTATTGGAGCTGCTATACTTCATTACAAGTAGTCAAAAGGAAGACGCTGAAAAACTTAAGCTCAACAAGGAACTCTTCAAGCTAGCCGGATGAAGAACGAACCAGCAAGGCCGCTCCTATGAGTATTCGTCCCGCCACCCTGTACGACGATTTCAATCTTGGGTTTTCAAGTTTTACGAGTATGCATGTAGTAATGAAATCGAGACCCCAGTTTGTTCGGGTATTGTGGACTTCAGATTTGGAGTAGCACTTATCTGTCGAAATCTTTCATCATTTACTTAAACAGTTGATGATCATACATTTAGTACCATTTAACTAGAATTAACCGATGCAAGTCCAAGAAGGGTTGGCCGGTGCTGCCGGCTGATACGTCTCCAATGTATCTATAATTTTTTATTGTTCCATGCTGTTATATTATCAATCTTGGGTATTTTATATTCATTTTATAGCAATTTTACATCATTTTTGGAGATTAACCTATTGACATAGTGTCCAGTGCCAGTTGTTGTTTTTTGCTTATTTTTTACTTCACAGAATATCAGTACCAAACGAAGTCCAAATGCCACGAAACTTTTTGGTGATTTTTTCTGGATAGAAGACAACTTGGGAGCCAACGAAGTGCCTGAGGGGAGGCCCGTGGGGCCCACAAGGCACCAGGGCGCGCCCTAGTGGGTAGTGGGGCCCACGAGCCCCCTCTCCACCGACTATCAACTCTATAAATACTCAAAAATGCCAAAAACCCTAGGGGAGCAGAGAGATCAGAGTTTCTGAAAGTGCGTTAAATCGACTACAGGGGGTGAATAGGCGTCTTTTATGAATTCGTCACTAAGGAAATTCTAAGTGAGGAATTTCCTAAGCAATGAACTACAAGCAGCGGAATAAGTACTCAGGTGCATGCATAACAAAGCAGTAGCATAGTCATCATGATGAAATGAAACATACACAGAGCATAGGTAACGTGAAAACAGGATAAGCAGGCCGAAGATAAGATGACTGAAGAATTAGGATTGAGGAAATTGATAAAGTCTTCAGTCAAAGTCTTCAAATAGTAACGATCAAGTTCATCAACACATGAATGAGAAAATGAAAGGGTTGAGGAAATATAACAAGTAGCTCGGTGAAGACAATGATTTGGTAGACCAGTTCCAACTGTTGTGACAGTTGTACATCTGGTTGGAGCGGCTAGGTATTTAAACCTCAGGACACATAGTCCCGGACACACAGTCCTCACAGTATTCTCCTTGAGCTAAAGTCACACAGATCTCGCCCAATCACACGTGGTAAGTCTTCAGGTGACTTCCAAACCTTCACAGACTCGGTCACTCGGCGATCCACGATTCCTCTTGGATGCTCTAGACCATGACGCCTAACCGTCTGTAGGATGCACAGTCCTCAAAAGTAACAAGCATCGGTTCCACACAGGAACAATATCTTCAGTGATGCTCAATCACTTTGGGTTTTAGGTGTTTGGGTTTGGGTTTTCCTCACTGATGATTTTCGCTCAAAGTCCTCGGAGGATGGGATGCTCTCAATGCCAAGTGTCAGTTTCTCGGAGCAGCCAACCAGCTAGTGGTTGTAGGGGGTGGCTATTTATAGCCGGGGAGCAGCCTGACATGATAAGACATAAATGCCCATCAATGATATGACAGTTTGGTGGATAAGATATTTTGGAACAACTGGCGCGTAGCACAGCAACAGTCGGAAATTTGAGCTCTTAAATTCCTCAGGGCTATCACGCTCCTCACTTGTAGGTAATCCACACTGGCGAATTCCTAACTCCTCAGTCAGAATAAATTCCTCAGAGACCAAAAGATCTCTGTCTCTGTCACTGAAGAAATTGACTGAATTGTATGATATTTCAAATGGCTTCACTCGAAGGGATTGGTAGGTGTAGGATTTTGAGTTGAGCATCACATGGAAAATTTTCCTTAGTATTTCCTCGACCCCCTTTAATAGTACGGTGTTTCCTATGACTCAAGAAAGAAAAAATGAAACTATTAAAACAGAAGTCTTCATGCTTCATGTTCCTCGAATGAATACCAAGTCTTTAGGATTGCACCAATTTCTTCACTTTCAAAGTCTTTAGAAAGTCTTCAGAAATCCAAAGTCTTCAGTCGAAGAACCTCATTTTTAGGGGTCGACTTTCTCTGTAAATATCAAACTCCTCATAGACTTATAGACATGTGTACACTCAAAAACACATTAGTCCCTTAACCTATAAGTCTTCAATACACCAAAATCACTAAGGGGCACTAGATGCACTTACAATCTCCCCCTTTTTCCTTAGTTTTACCTTGGGTATGTGTAGGCTTTGAGATGAGCATCACTTGGAAAGTTTTTCCTTAGTTTTACCCCGAACCCCTTTAACAATACGGTGTTTCCTATGACTCAAGAAAGAGAAAATTAAACTACGAAAACAAAAGTCTTCACGCTTCATAATCCTCGCGTCAATATCGAAGTCTTCGAGGTCACACCAATTTCCTCATTTTCAAAGTATTCAAGAAAATCAAAGTCTCCAAATGAAGACATTCATTTTTAGGGATCGACTTTCATCGTAAATATAAAACTCCTCGTAGACTTATAGACTCTGTTGTGACGCCCCTGATTCAATCGTACACTAATCATACACGCAAACGTGTACGATCAAGATCAGGGACTCATGGGAAGATATCACAACACAACTCTACAAATAAAATAAGTTATACAAGCATCATATTACAAGCCAAGGGCCTCGAGGGCTCGAATACAAGAGTTCGATCATAGACGAGTCAGTGGAAGTAACAATATATGAGTACAGACATAAGTTAAACAAGTTTGCCTTAAGAAGGCTAGCACAAACAGGGATACATCGAAAGAGGCGCAGGCCTCCTGCCTGGGATCCTCCTAAAGTACTCCTGGTCGTCGTCAGCGGCCTGCACGTAGTAGTAGGCACCTCCAGTGTAGTAGGAGTCGTCGTTGACGGTGGCGTCTAGCTCCTGGACTCCATCGTCTGGTCGCAACAATCGGGTATCGAAAGGGGAAAAGGGGGAAGCAAAGCAACCGTGAGTACTCATCCAAAGTACTCGCAAGCAAGGAGCTACACTACATATGTATGCATTGGTATCAAATGAAAAAGGGTAGTATATGTGGACAGAACTGCAGAAAGCCAAAATAAGAGGGGGATAGCTAGTCCTATCGAAGACTACGCTTCTCGCCGCCTCCATCTTGAAGCATGTAGAAGAGACTAGATGGTAAGTTCACCAAGTATCATCGCATAGCATAATCCTACCCGGCGATCCTCTCCTCGTCGCCTTGTTAGAGAGTGATCACCGGGTTGTATTTGGCACTTGAAAGGGTGTGTTTTATTAAGTATCCGATTCTAGTTGTCATAAGGTCAAGGTACAACTTTGGGTCGTCCTTTTACCGAAGGACACGACTATTCGAATAGATAAACTTCCCTATAGGGGTGCACCACATTTCCCAACATGCTCGATCCCCTTTGGCCGGACACACTTTCCTGGGTCATGCCCGGCCTCAGAAGATCAACACGTCGCAGCCCCACCTAGGCACAACAGAGAGATCAGCACACCGGTCTAAATCCTATGACGCAGGGGTCTGGGCCCATCGCCCATTGCACACCTGCACGTTGCATGGGCGGCCGGAAGCATACCTAGCCTCCCTAATACAAGAGCAAGCCTTCCAGTCCAATCTGGCGCGCACTGCTCAGTCGCTGACATCAAGAAGGCTTCGGTTGATACCACGATGTCGAGTGCCCATAACTGTTCCCGCGTAGTTGGTTAGTGCGTATAGGCCAGTGGCCAGACTCAGATCAAATACCCAGATCTCGTTAAGCGTGTTAATTGAATTAACCACGGACGCTGACCAGGGCCAAGCCCACCTCTCTCCTAGGTGGTCTCAACCTACCCTATCACTCCGCCACAAAGATCCACTCAGAGGGCCGTCGGGACAAACGTCCTTTTGGACCCAATCCGTGAATCACTCGCGGGTACTCTTCGAGCCGACCCATCTTTAGTCACCACAAGTATCATATATTATGTATAAGTATATGCCCGTGATCACGTCCCGAGTGATCATGGCCCGATAGTATAGCATGGCAGACAGACAAGAATGTAGGGCCACTAATGATAAACTAGCATCCTATACTAAGCATTTAGGATTGCAGGTAAGGTATCAATAACTGTAGCAACAATGATAGGCTATGCATTAGGATAGGATTGACGGAAAGCAGTAACATGCTACACTACTCTAATGCAAGCAGTAGAGATAAGAATAGGCGATATCTAGTCATCAAGGGGGGGGGCTTGCCTGGTTGCTCTGGCAAGTAGGGGTCGTCAACAACGTAGTCGGTCGGGGCACCAGCAGCGGCGTCAGTCTCGTAGTCTACCGGAGAGAAGAACGGGAAGAAACAATGAATACAATGCAAACAGATGCATATCGATGCATGACATGACAATCAACGATGCTAGGTGCACCCTAACGCAGTAGGTGGTGATATCGGTGAAGGGGAAAAACAACCGGGAAAATATCCCCGGTGTTTCGCGTTTTCGGACAGATGAATCGGAGGGGGAAATTTGCGTGTTCACTATGTTAGGGATGCATGGCAGACGAACGGGTTGCGTATCCGGATTCGTCACGTCGTTCTGAGCAACTTTCATGCACAAAGTTTTTCCATCTGAGCTACGGTTTATTTTCTATTAATTTTAAAAGATTTTAAATCATTTTTAGGTTTTATTTAATTATTTTAATTCAACATTATCCAGAATAGTGCTTGCTGGTGTCAGCAGTCAACAGAGGTGTTGACTGGGTCAAACTGATGTGTGGGTCCCACTGTCATACTCTATTTAATTAACTAACAGTTAATTAGGTTAATTAGTGATTAGATTAATCTAATTATGATTAATTAACTTAATTAATTCTTTAATTAATTAATGTAATTATTAATTATTTACTGCTTTTTAATTCTTTTTTTCTAAAACGTTCTGGGGCTGGGCCCCTCAGTCCAGTGGCACAGGGGCCTTAGTGGGTCGGGCGACGGGAGATGGCAAATAGGCGCAGGGCGCGGGCGAACCCAGGGCACAGGGAGGGCGCCGGCCAAGTGCGGCACGGGTGGTTAGCGGCCGGACGGTGCAGGCGATGCGGCCAGGGCGCGGCCGGTCCAGCAGGGCATGGCCCGGCACGCGTGGCGCCGCCACACACGCAGGCGAACGCGGGGCGAAGGCGAGGCGAGGCACGGGCGGGCACCGTGTGGAGCAGCAGCGGTGCGGTCGGCGGGCGGCGCTCGCACGGTGGCTGCCGGAGCAGGGCCAGCGGCGGCCAAGGAGGGCGGGGGCACAGGCTGCGGCAGCCGGAGCGGCGGGGCTGCAGTGGAGCTCGGGGTGTGAGGCGCGGTGAGGCGGAGCCAGGGTGGCGGGGCGCTAGGAAGTGAGGGCGAGCGGAAGCGGTGGAGGGCATCGCCGGCGTAGGGCGGCGCGTGCGTGGAAGACGAGTGGGACGGCGCCGGCGAGTGTTGGCAGCTGGGGGCGGGCGCTGCATGGACGACGGTGGCGAGTGGATGAAGGTGGGGCACGGAGCGCCGGTGCGCGCGGTGCGGCCAGGGTGGCCAGTGCGCGTGCGGGCGCCGGTAAGCGAGGCCATGGCCAAAGTGGCCGGAGCAGGGGAGGGAGGAGGACCGGGGTCCTCACCGCGGGTGTAGGGAACGAGGCAACGAGGCTTGGGGTGGTCGATGGGGACGACGGCGGCGTGGAGGAGGCAGGCCGGCGAGGAGGTCCTAGGCGGCGGCAGCGTGGTGGCGCGGTTCGGTTCCCCTTCCCGATCCAGATTTGGATCGGGGAAGGAGGAGAGAGCGACGTGGGAGGGGGGAGAAGTGGGTGCGGTTTGGGTTGCGTTCAGGGGGGGGAGTGGATAAGGGGGAGTGGGTGGAGTGACCGGCTGGGCCTGGTGGTTGGCCCAGTGGGGCTGATGGCCTGCTGGGCCGGAGCCCGGGGGGGGGGGAGGGTTCTTCCCCCATTTTTGTATTTGTGTTTTTTTATTTTTTTATTTTCCTTTCTTTTTTATTTAGTTTAGGGCATTTAAGTATTTTATAAAATGTGTTTCCTCCACCACAATTACCTATGTCATATTTGGCACTGTCCGAAGATTTTCGTTTCATCTTTTGAAAACTTTTGTTGTTTGCCATATGTTTTAGATTTGAAATTTGAACTAGATTTCAAACTAACGCGAGTTTATCCACAGTAACCGAGGTGACATGGCATCATTAGCGGGGGATCACTGTAGCTTAATTATCCGGGCGCTACAAAACTCCTCCACTACAAGAAATCTCGTCCCGAGATTTAGGAGGTAGATGGAAACAGTGCGGGGTATTCATCATGCAGGTGGTCCTCGCGTTCCCAAGTGGCTTCTTCTTCAGAGTGATGCGACCACTTGACTTTGAGGAACTTGATCGTTTTCTGACATGGGCCGCATTCAGCTTGGTCGAGAATGCGGACCGGATGCTCTTTATAGGAGAGGTCCTGTTGCAATTCGAGCACTTCATGATCCACTGCTCGGATTGGGTCCTTGAAGCAACGGCGAAGCTGTGACACGTGGAACACATCGTGAACCTGAGAAAGGTTGGACGGAAGCTCCAATTGATATGCCACTTTTCCACGCCTTTCTAGAATAGTGAAGGGACCGATATAGCGAGGAGCTAGCTTGCCCTTGATCCCAAAGCGGTGAGCACCCTTCATTGGTGTAACTCGAAGATAAGCCTTTTTGCGAGGTTGATAGACCATGTCTTTGTGATGACGGTCATACTGACTCTTCTGTCGTGACTGGGCAGTCTTGAGATTCTCACGAATAATGCGGACTTGTTCTTCGGCATGTTGGATAATATCCGGACTGAAGAGTGGACGTTCCCCAGTTTCTGACCAGTTCAGAGGGGTTCGACACTTTCGTCCATATAACACTTTGAAGGGGGCCATCTTCAGACTAGCTTGATAGCTATTATTATAAGAGAACTTGGTATACGGAAGAGATTCCTCCCATTTCTTGCCGAAGGAAATTACACAAGCTCGAAGATTGTCCTCGAGAACTTGGTTGACACGTTCAACTTGTCCTTGCGACTGAGGATGAAACACAATACTGAACGACAGATGAGTTCCCATAGCTTCTTGGAAACTTGCCCAGAATCTTGAAGTGACAAGATGCCACGGTCTGAACTGATAACCAGTGGAATACCGTGAAGTGAAACAATTATGGACATGTAGAGAGTTGCAAGCTGACTAGCAGTGATTGTTTCTTTGACCGCCAGAAAATGTGCAACTTTAGAAAGCCGGTCAATGACGACAAGAATAGCATCATTACCCTTTCGCAATTTGGGAAACCTAGTGATGAAGTCCATTTCAACATGGTCCCATTTCCATTCAGGAATAGTGATAGATTGTAGAGTTCCAGCATGCCTTTGATGTTCTGCTTTGATACAATGGCAAACGTCGCACTCATCAACATAACAAGCAATGTCTTGCTTCATATTAGACCACCAGAATCTCTAATGAATATCATGGTACATCTTTGTACTACGAGGATGGATGGACAGAGGCGTATCATGAGCTTCTTTCATAACCTTTTTAGTCTGATCCAGGTTTTTCCTCGAACATGGTACCACTAGGCGGCCTTTGAAGTACAAGGCGCCATCATCCGTGATAGTGAAGAATGAGGGCTTTCCTTCTGTGAGATGGCATTTAATCTTCTGGACTTCAGAGTCATAACCTTGAATAGTCTTTATGCCATCTACGAGATCTGGTACGACAGCCAGGGTATTTAGAGAACCCTTAGTAACAACACGAAGATTCATCTTTTGGAACTCTGGGGGAAGGGGAGCGAGTGCACCAGGGGGGACAATATGAAGGTTCATCTTTCTAAATTCTTCGACAAGCGATGGCTGAACTTTGTGAACCTGGAGGTGGTTGCAGTAAGACTTGCGGCTCAAGGCATCAGCCATTACATTAGCCTTGCCTGGGGTATAGGATATACCCACATCAAAGTCTGCAAAAATCTCCATCCATCTCTGCTGACAGAGGTTCAGGTCTGGTTGAGTAAACATGTACTTCAGATTTTGGTGGTCGGTAAAGATCTCGCAACGATTACCGAGAAGGTAATGTCGCCACTGCTTCAGTGCATGAATGACAACAGCAAGATCGAGGTCGTGAACTGGATAGTTTTCTTCGTGAGGGCGCAGTTGACGAGAGGCATAAGCAATCGCTCTGCGCTCTTGCATTAGGACACAGCCTGATCCTTGATGGGAAGCGTCGCAGTAAATGACGAAGTCCTTCTTAGTATCAGGTGGAGCAAGCACTGGGGCAGAAGTCAACTTGTCTTTGAGTGCCTGGAAACTTTCCTGACATTTGTCTGTCCATTGGAACTTGACGCCCTTATGCAACAGGTTAGTCAGAGGTCTGGCGATCTTGGAGAAGTTCTCGACAAATCGACGGCAATAGCTGGTGAGACACAAGAAACTTCAGACTTGCTTGAAATTCTTCAGAGGAGTCCAATCGAGAATAGCCTGAACTAGTTCAGGGTTGACGGCAATACCTGTTGGGTAACGTAGCAGAAATTCAAAATTTTCCTACGTGTCACCAAGATCTATCTATGGAGAAACCAACAACGAGGAGAAGGAGAGTGCATCTACATACCCTTGTAGATCGCAACGCGGAAGCATTGAAGAGAACGGGGTTGATGGAGTCGTACTCGTCGTGATCCAAATCACCGATGATCCTAGTGCCGAACGGACGGCACCTCCGTGTTCAACACACGTACAACCCGTTGACGTCTCCCATGCCTTGATCCAGCAAGGAGAGAGGGAGAGGTTGAGGAAGACTCCATCCAGCAGCAACACAACAGCGTGGTGGTGGTGGAGGAGCATGGTACTCCAGCAGGGCTTCGCCAAGCACCGCAAGAGACGAGGAGGGAGAGGGGTAGGGCTGCGCCAAGAAGGAGATTGAATCCGTGTCTCTGGCAGCCCAAAACCTCAAGTATATATAGGGGGAGGGGAGGGGCTGCGCCCCCACCTAGGTTTCCACCCCTAGGGGTGGCGGCCAGCCCTAGATCCCATCTAGGGGGCGGCCAAGGGGGGGAGAGAGGGAGGCGCACCACTAGGTGGGCCTTAGGCCCATCTGAGCCTAGGGTTTGCCCCTTCCACTCTCCCTTGCGCCTTGGGCCTTGGTGGGGGGGCGCATCAGCCCACCTGGGGCTGGTCCCCTCCCACACTTGGCCCATGCAGCCCTCCGGGGCTGGTGGACCCACTTGGTGGACCCCCGGGACCCTCCCGGTGGTCCCGGTACGTTACCAATAAACCCCGAAACTTTTCCGGCGACCAAAATAGGACTTCCCATATATAAATCTTTACCTCTGGACCATTCCGGAACTCCTCGTGACGTCCGGGATCTCATCCGGGACTGTGAACAACATTCGGTAACCACGTATATCTATTCCCTATAACCCTAGCATCATCGAACCTTAAGTGTGTAGACCCTATGAGTTCGGGAACCATGCAGACATGACTGAGACGTTCTCCGGTCAATAACCAACAGCGGGATCTAGATACCCATGTTGGTTCCCACATGTTCTATGATGATATCATCAGATGAACCACGATGTCGAGGACTTAATCAATTCCGTATACAATTCCCTTCGTCTAGCGGTACGATACTTGCCCGAGATTCGATCGTCGGTATCCCAATACCTGGTTCAATCTCGTTACCGGCAAGTCTCTTTTACTCATTCCGTAACACATCATCCCGTGATCAACTCCTTGATCACATTGTGCACATTATGATGATGTCCTACCGAGTGGGCCCAGAGATACCTCTCCGTCACACGGAGTGACAAATCCCAGTCTCGATTCGTGCCAACCCAACAGACACTTTCGAAGATACCCGTAGTGCACCTTTATAGCCACCCAGTTACGTTGTGACGTTTGGCACACCCAAAGTATTCCTACGGTATCCGGGAGTTGCACAATCTCATGGTCTAAGGAAATGATACTTGACATTAGAAAAGCTTTAGCATGCGAACTACACGATCTTGTGCTATGCTTAGGATTGGGTCTTGTTCATCACATCATTCTTCTAATGATGTGATCCCGTTATCAATGACATCCAATGTCCATGGTCAGGAAACCGTAACCATCTATTGATCAACGAGCTAGTCAACTAGAGGCTTACTAGGGACATGGTGTTGTCTATGTATCCACACATGTATCTGAGTTTCCTATCAATACAATTCTAGCATGGATAATAAACGATTATCATGAACAAGGAAATATAATAATAACTAATTTATTATTGCCTCTAGGGCATATTTCCAACAGTCTCCCACTTGCACTAGAGTCAATAATCTAGTTCACATCGCCATGTGATTAACACTCACAGGTCACATCGTCATGTGACCAACATCCAAAGAGTTTACTAGTGTCACTAAACTAGTTCACATCATCATGTGATTAAGACTCAATGAGTTCTGGGGTTTGATCTTGTTTTGCTTGTGAGAGAGGTTTTAGTCAACGGGTCTGCAACAATCAGATTCGTATGTATTTTGCAAATCTCTAGGTCATATTATAAATGCTGCTTCCACGCTCCACTTGGAGCTATTCCAAATGGTTGCTCCACTATACGTATCCGGTTTGCTACTCAGAGTCATTCGGATAGGTGTTAAAGCTTGCATCGATGTAACCCTTTACGCCGAACTCTTTATCACCTCCATAATTGAGAAACATGTCCTTATTACTCCAAGGATAATTTTGATCGCTATCTAGTGATCCACTCCTGGATCACCTTTGTACCCTCTTGCCAGACATGTGGCAAGGCACACATCAGGTGCGGTACTCAGCATGGCATACCGTATATAGCCTATGACAAAAGCATAGGGGACGACATTCGTCCTTTCTCTTTCTTCTACCGTGGTCGAGCTTTAAGTCTTAACTTCATACCTTACAACTCAGGCAAGAACTCCTTCCTTGACTGATCCATCTTGAACACCTTCAAGATCATGTCAAGGTATGTGCTCATTTGAAAGTACCATTTAGCGTTTTGATCTATCCTCATAGATCTAGATGCTCAATGTTCAAGTAGCCTAATCCAGGTTTTCTATTGAAAAACACTTTTCAAACAACCCTATATGCTTTCCTGAAATTCTACATCATTTCTGATCCACAATATGTCAACAACATATACTCATCAGAAATTCTATAGTGCTCCCACTCACTTCTTTGGAAATACAAGTTTCTCATAAACTTTGTATAAACCCAAAATCTTTGATCATCTCATCAAAGCATACATTCCAACTCCGAGATGCTTACTCCAGTCCTTAGAAGGATTGCTGGAGCTTTGCGTACTTATTAGCATCTTTCAGGATTGACAAAACCTTCCGGTTGTATCACATACAACCTTTCCTCAAGAAAATCGTCGAGGAAACAATGTTTTGACATCCTATCTGCAAGATTTCATAAATAATGCAGTAATCGCTAATATAATTCCAACAGACTCTTAGCATCGCTACGAGTGAGAAAGTCTCATCGTAGTCAACTCCTTGAACTTGTCGGAAAACATCTTAACGACAAGTCGAGCTTTCTTAATGGTGATACTTACCATCATTGTCCGTCTTCCTTTTAAAATCCATCTGTACTCAACAGCCTTACGACCATCGAGCCGTTCTGCCAAAGTCTACACTTTGTTTTCATACATGGATCCTCTCTCGGATTTTATGGCCTCGAGACATTTATCGGAATCTGGGCCCACCATCGCTTCTCCATAGCTCGTAGGTTCATTGTTGTCTAGCAACATGTCTTCCAAGACAAGATTCCATACCACTCTGAAGTAGTACGCATCCTTGTCGTCCTACGAGGTTTGGGAGTGACTTGATCCAAAGTCTCATGATCAATATCATAAGCTTCCACTTCAATTGGTGTGGGTGCCACAGGAACAACTTCCTGTGCCCTGCCACACACTAGTTGAAGAGACGGTTCAATAACCTCATCAAGTCTCCACCATCCTCCCACTCAATTCTTTCGAGAGAAACTTTTCCTCGAGAAAGGACCCGATTCTAGAAACAATCCCTTATTGCTTTCGGATCTGAGACAGGAGGTATACCCAACTGTTTTGGGTGTCCTATGAGGATGCATTTATCCGCTTTGGGTTCGAGCTTATCAGCCTGAAACTTTTCACATAAGCGTCGCAGCCCCAAACTTTTTAGAAATGACAGCTTAGGTTTCTCTAAACCATAGTTCATACAGTGTCATCTCATCGGAATTACGTGGTGCCCTATTTAAAGTGAATGTGGTTGTCTCTAATGCCTAACCCATAAACTATCGTGGTAATTCGATAAGAGACATCATGGTATGCATCATATCCAATAGGGTGCAGTTATGATGTTTGGACACACCATCACACTATGGTGTTCCAGGCTGTATTAGTTGTGAAACAATTTCCACAATATCTTAATTCTGTGCCAAACTCGTAATTCAGATATTCATCTCTATGATCATATCATAGATATTATATCCTCTTATCACGACGATCTTTCAACTTCACCTTGAAATTACTTGAACCTTTCAATAATTCAGACTCGTGATTCATCAAGTAAATATACTCAACATCTACTCCAATCATTTGTGAAGTAAGAACATAACGATATCCACTACACGCCTCAGCACTCATTGGACTGCACACATCAAAATGTATTACTTCCAACAAGTTGCTTTCTAGTTCCATTTTACTGAAAACGAGGCTTTCAGTCATCTTGCCCATGTGGTATGATTTGCATGTCTCAGGTGATTCAAAATCAAGCGAGTCCAAACGGTCCATTTGCATGGAGTTTTCTTCATGCATATACACCAATAGACATGGTTCGCATGTCTCAAACTTTTCAAAACGAGTGAGCCCAAACATCCATCAACATGGAGCTTCTTCATGCGTTTTATACCGATATGACTTACGTGGCAGTGCCACAAGTAGGTGGTACTATCATTACTATCTTATATCTTTTGGCATGAACATGTGTATCACTACGATCGAGATTCAATAAACCATTCATTTTAGGTGCAAGACCATTGAAGGTATTATTCAAATAAACAGAGTAACCATTATTCTCCTTAAATGAATAACCGTATTGCGATAGACATAATCCAATCATGTCTATGCTCAACGCAAACACCAATCTCGATGGTAGAGGGAGCGTACGATATTTGATCAAGCTTGGAAATACTTCCAACACATATCGTCATCTCACCTTTAGCTAGTCTCCGTTTATTCCGTAGCTTTTATTTCGAGTTACTAACACTTAGCAACCGAACCGGTATCTAATACCTTGGTGCTACTAGGAGTACTAGTAAAGGACACATTAACATAATGTATATCCAATATACTTCTATCGACCTTGCCAGCCTTCTTATCTACCAAGTATCTAGGGTAATTCTGCTCCAGTGGTTGTTCCCTTTATTACAGAAGCACTTAGTCTCGGGTTTGGGTTCAACCTTGGGTTTCTTCACTAGAGCAGCAGCTGATTTGCCGTTTCATGAAGCATCCATTTTTGCTCTTGCCCTTCTTGAAACTAGTGGTTTCACCAACCATCAACCATTGATGCTCCTTCTTGATTTCTACTTTTGTGGTGTCAAACATCGCGAATATCTCAAGGATCATCATATATGTCCCTGATATATTATAGTTCATCATGAAGCTCTAGCAGCTTGGTGGTAATGACTTCAGAGAAACATCACTATCTCATCTGGAAGATCAACTCCCACTCGATTCAAATGATTGTTGTACTCAGATAATCTGAGCACAAGCTCAACAATTGAGCTTTTCTCCCTTAGTTTGTAGGCTAAGAAAATCATCGGAGGTCCTATACCTCTTGATGTGAGCACGAGCCTGAAATCCCAATTTCAGCCCTCGAAACATCTCATATGTTTCGCGACGTTTCAAAACATCTTCGGTGCCTCAACTCTAAACCGTTTAACTAAACTATCACGTAGTTATCAAAATGTGTATGTTAGATGTTCGCAACATCCACAGACGACGTTCGAGGTTCAGCACACTGAGCGGTGCATTAAGGACATAAGCCTTCTATGAAGCAATGAGGACAATCCTCAGTTTACGGACCTAGTCCGCATAATTGCTACTATCAACTTTCAACTAAAATTTCTCTAGGAACATATCTAAATAGTAGAACTAAAGCGCGAGCTACGACATAATTTGCGAAGACCTTTTAACTATGTTCAGGATAATTAAGTTCATCTTATGAACTCCCACTCAGATAGACATCCCTCTAGTCATATAAGTGATTACATGATCCGAGTCAACTAGGCCGTGTCCGATCATCACGTGAGACGGACTAGTCAACATCGGTGAACATCTTCATGTTGATCGTATCTTCTATACGACTCATGTTCGACCTTTCGGTCTTCTGTGTTCCGAGGCCATGTCTGTACATGCTAGGCTCGTCAAGTCAACCTAAGTGTTTGCATGTGTAAATCTGTCTTACACCCGTTGTATGTGAACGTTGGAATCTATCACACCCGATCATCATGTGGTGCTTCGAAACAACGAACTGTCGCAACGGTGCACAGTTAGGGGGAACACTTTCTTGAAATTATTATGAGGGATCATCTTATTTACTACCATCGTTCTAAGTAAACAAGATGCATAAACATGATAAACATCACATGCAATCAAATAATAGTGACATGATATGGCCAATATCATATAGCTCCTTTGATCTCCATCTTGGGGCTCCATGATCATCTTGTCACCAGCATGACACCATGATCTCCATCATCGCGATCTCCATCATCGTGTCTTCTTGAAGTTGTCTTGTCATCTATTACTTCTACTACTATGGCTAACACTTTAGCAATAAAGTAAAGTAATTACATGACGTTTAAGTTGACACGCAGGTCATAAATAAATAAAGACAACTCCTATGGCTCCTGCCGGTTGTCATACTCATCGACATGCAAGTCGTGATTCCTATTACAAGAACATGATCAATATCATACATCACATATCATTCATCACATTCTTCTTGGCCATATCACATCACATAGCATACCCTGCAAAAACAAGTTAGACGTCCTCTAATTGTTGTTTGCATGTTTTACGTGGCTACTATGCGTTTCTAGCAAGAACGTTTCTTACCTACGCAAAGACCACAACATGATATGCCAATTGCTATTTACCCTTCATAAGGACCCTTTCATCGAATCCGATCCGACTAGAGTGGGAGAGACAGACACCCACTAGCCACCTTATGCAACTAGTGCATGTCAGTCGGTGGAACCAGTCTAATGTAAGAGTACGTGTAAGGTCGGTCCGGGCCGCTTCATCCCACAATGCCGCCGAATCAAGATTGGACTAGTAACGGTAAGCATATTGAACAAAATCAACGCCCACAACTACTTTGTGTTCTACTCGTGCATAGAATCTACGCAAAGACCTGGCTCATGATGCCACTGTTGGGGAACGTAGCAGAAATTCAAAATTTTCCTACGTGTCACCAAGATCTATCTATGGAGAAACCAGCAACGAGGGGAAGGAGAGTGCATCTACATACCCTTGTAGATCGCTACGCGGAAGCGTTGAAGAGAACGGGGTTGATGGAGTCGTACTCGTCCTGATCCAAATCACTGATGATCCTAGTGTCGAACGGACGGCACCTCTGTGTTCAACACACGTACAACCCGGTGACGTCTCCCATGCCTTGATCCAGCAAGGAGAGAGGGAGAGGTTGAGGAAGACTCCATCCAGCAGCAGCAGAACGGCGTGGTGGTGGTGGAGGAGCGTGGTACTCCAGCAGGGCTTCGCCAAGCACCGCGAGAGACGAGGAGGGAGAGGGGTAGGGCTGCGCCAAGAAGGAGATTGAATCCGTGTCTCTGGCAGCCCAAAACCTCAAGTATATATAAGGGGAGGGGAGGGGCTGCGCCCCCACCTAGGTTTCCACCCCTAGGGGTGGCGGCCAACCCTAGATCCCATCTAGGGGGGCGGCCAAGGGGGGAGAGAGGGAGGCGCACCACTAGGTGGGCCTTAGGCCCATCTGAGCCTAGGGTTTGCCCCTTCCACTCTCCCTTGCGCCTTGGGCCTTGGTGGGGGGGGGGGCGCACCAGCCCACCTGGGGCTGGTCCCCTCCCACACTTGGCCCATGCAGCCCTCCGGGGCTGGTGGACCCACTTGGTGGACCCCCGGGACCCTCCCGGTGGTCCCGGTACGTTACCGATAAACCCCGAAACTTTTCCGGCGACCAAAATAGGACTTCCCATATATAAATCTTTACCACCGGACCATTCTGGAACTCCTCGTGACGTTCGGGATCTCATCCGGGACTGCGAACAACATTCGGTAACCATGTATATCTATTCCCTATAACCCCAGCGTCATCGAACCTTAAGTGTGTAGACCCTACGGGTTCGGGAACCATGCAGACATGACCGAGACGTTCTCCGGTCAATAACCAACAGCGGGATCTGGATACCCATGTTGGTTCCCACATGTTCCACGATGATCTCATCAGATGAACCACGATGTCGAGGACTTAATCAATCCCGTATACAATTCCCTTCGTCTAGCGGTACGATACTTACCCGAGATTCGATCGTCGGTATCCCGATACCTGGTTCAATCTCGTTACCGGCAAGTCTCTTTTACTCGTTCCGTAACACATCATCTCGTGATCAACTCCTTGATCACATTGTGCACATTATGATGATGTCCTACCGAGTGGGCCCAGAGATACCTCTCCGTCACACGGAGTGACAAATCCCAGTCTCGATTCGTGCCAACCCAATAGACACTTTCGGAGATACCCGTAGTGCACCTTTATAGCCACCCAGTTACGTTCTGACGTTTGGCACACCCAAAGTATTCCTACGGTATCCGGGAGTTGCACAATCTCATGGTCTAAGGAAATGATACTTGACATTAGAAAAGCTTTAGCATGCGAACTACATGATCTTGTGCTATGCTTAGGATTGGGTCTTGTCCATCACATCATTCTTCTAATGATGTGATCCCGTTATCAATGACATCCAATGTCCATGGTCAGGAAACCATAACCATCTATTGATCAACGAGCTAGTCAACTAGAGGCTTACTAGGGACATGGTGTTGTCTATGTATCCACACATGTATCTGAGTTTCCTATCAATACAATTCTAGCATGGATAATAAACGATTATCATGAACAAGGAAATATAATAATAACTAATTTATTATTGCCTCTAGGGAATATTTCCAACAATACCATCCTTGGAGATGACATGCCCAAGATAGGTTACTTCGGGGAGCCAGAATTCACACTTGGAATACTTAGTGTAGAGTTGATGCTCTCGAAGCTTTGCCAGCACAAGACGAAGATGTTCAGCATGTTCTTCTTTGTTCTTGGAAAATACAAGGATATCATCCAGATAAACCACGAAGAACTTGTCGAGGTAATTCATGATTATATAGTTCATCAGACGAGAGAAGGTGACGGGAGCATTCGTTAAGCCGAATAACTTGATGGTGTACTCGTATGATCCATATCGGGTCACGAAGGCGGTCTTTGGGATATCCTCTTCACGAACACGGATAGGTGGTAACCCAACCTCAAGTCAAGTTTGGAGAACATTGATGAACCAGCCAGTTGATCATAAAGATCATTGATCCGAGGGAGTGGATATTTGTTCTGAATAGTGGCTTGGTTAATAGGACAATAGTCTTGGACTAATCGGTTCGTCCCATCCTTCTTCTTGACAAAGAGAGAAGGTGCTCCCCAAGGAGATCAACTAGGGCGAATGAAACCTTTGCTAAGAGATTTTTTGATTTCCTCCTTAAGCTCAATGAGTTCATGCGGCGACATCTTGTAGGGTCGTTTGGATATAGGGGTGGTGCCTGGTTTCTAGTCGATGATCAATTCGACAGCTCTAGCAGGGGGAATCCCTGGAAGTTCTTCCAGAAAGACATCTTGGAATTCACGAACGATGGGAATGTTTTCAATGCCCTCGAGTGGTGCAGCGTTCAATGCATTCAAGGCATAAAGTCATGCCTCGGCATTCTGAACTAGATGAGCTTGGTAAGTAATTATTTCATCAGAAGGGTGTAGCAGATGGACGGTCTTAGTGGCGCAAACTATATAAGCAGTATGCGCTTTCAACCAATCCATTCCCAAAATGAGATCAATGCTACAGGACTTCAGTACGATGGAGAGACAAGGAATTCCAGTCCTTCTATTTCAACGGGGACGTCATTGCAAATCAAGGAGGTCGGACATTGGCCCGCGGAGGTGTGCACTAATAGCGAAGTGTTCATGCCTTCACATTTAATGTCGTGCAAGCATGCAAAATATTCTAACATGAATGAATGCGATGCACCTGTATCAAATAAAAAAGATGTTGGTACTGAATTTACGAGGAGTGTACCCATAACGGTAGCAGTCTGGTCTAGAACTTTAGTCAGATCAACGTGGTTGGCATGAACACGACCATAAGACTTGGCATTGTTGTTGCGGGGCTGGTTGCTTCCATGGCCAACTGCAGGGGGAGCCAGTTGATTCTGGTTCTGGTTGCATTCCCTAGCATGGTGTCCTGGTTGACCACACCTGATGCACAGACCATTATTGGGAGTGGGAACAGGAGCTCGGGGTGGTGGAGCTGGAAGTCTTGGCTGCCTAGTTGGTGGGGGAGGCAGACGCGGTCCAGCATAGGACTGCCTTGGAGCAGGTGCAGTTGGCTGGTACATGCTATTGGGAATCCATATCCTACGCTTCTGCGAGGACGGGCCCGAAGATGAGACAGTGTCACGGTTGCGCCTGTGAGAGCTCTGGTGTTCCTGTAGACCAGTTTTGACATTGATGGCCTTGTTCACCAAGGTGGCGAAATCAGCAAAGTCATGCACTAGAAGTGCGAGCTTGATGTCAGCTTGAAGGCCATCATGGAATTTCTTCTGTCTGCATGCATCAGTTGCGGAACTCCACAGTTTTCTTGCCCTGGGTGAGGTTGCGGAACTCATGCTTCTTCCGGTCCATGACTCCCTGAGGGATGAAGCGGGAACGGAAAGCAGCTTGGAAGTCTGGCCAGGTGATGATTGTTCCAACCGGCAGAGTACGCCTGTGGCTGTTCCGCCATTGAGCAGCGGGTCCTTTCAGGAAGAAGGAAGCAAAGGTGACATAGGTGGCAGGGGCTGCATCAACAGACTCCATCTCATAGGTGATGTCACGGAGCCAGTCATCAGCATCCAGAGGCTGAGTTGAGCTGCGATACACAGTTGGGTTGAGGCGCATGAAATCCTGTAGAGTCACTTGGGCTGGCTGCTGGTTCATATTTGGGCGAGGAAACTGATCCATCATATTTTCCATGAACTGGCGGTTCAGCTCGAACTATTGGATCATACCAGCCATGTACTCAGGCGGTGGTGGGGCATGGCCACCACGACCACGACCACCAGGTCTAACCATCCTGCTAATATATACCAGGGGTAGTTCAGCATTGAGAAATTTGCAAGGACAAAAATCATTCATGACGAAACAGGCATAATGAAAGGAACATGATAGATACAACATAGTAGTTGGCATATCTTAGAAAAGGGATCATGCATAGAGTTTGGTACACAGAGTTCAGTACATAGGCTAAGGACATCATAGGCGGCACGTAGGCTCACGGAGAATGCATCTAATACTAATAAACAAGTGTACATCAGTCCTAGAAGGAACTATGGAGGTAGGTGTAGCCTCACAGCTGGTAGTGACGCGACGGGAATTCCTCCACGTTAGTAGCCTGGGGTCCGCGGATACTCTGGTGCAGAACCCGACGTGCAGGTGGCTGATACGTCTCCGTCATATATACTTTTCCAAACACTTTTGCCCTTGTTTTGGACTCTAACTTGCATGATTTGAATGGAACTAACCCGGACTGACGCTATTTTCAGCAGAATTGCTATGGTGTTATTTATGTGCAGAAACAAAAGTTCTCGGAATGACCTAAAACTTCACGTAACATATATTCGGAAATAATAAAAAATCCTTGCAAAAGATGAAGACTAGAGGGGCCCACCACCTGTCCATGAGGGTGGGGGGCACGCCCCCCTACCTCGTGGGCCCCCTGGAGCTCCTCCGACCTCAACTCCAACTCTATATATTTGGTTTCAGAGAGAGAAAAATCAGAGAGAAGAATTCATCATGTTTTACGATACGGAGCCGCCGCCAAGCCCTAAAACCTCTCGAGAGGGCTGATCTGGAGTCCTTCGTGGCTCCGGAGAGGGGAATCCGTCGCCAATCGTCATCATCAACCATCCTCCATCACTAATTTCATGATGCTCACCTCTGTGCGTGAGTAATTCCATCGTAGGCTTGCTGGACGGTGATGGGTTGGATGAGATCTATCATGTAATCAAGTTAGTTTTGTTAGGGTTTGATCCCTAGTATCCACTATGTTCTAAGATTGATGTTGCTATGACTTTGCTATGCTTAATGCTTGTCACTAGGGCCCGAGTGCCATGATTTCAGATCTGAACCTATTATGTTTTTATCAATATATGAGAGTTTTTGATCCTATCTTGCAAGTCTATAGTCATATATTATGTGTTATGATTCTTTAACCCCGAAGTGACAATAATCGGGATACTTACCGGTGATGACCATAGTTTGAGGAGTTCATGTATTCACTATGTGCTAATGCTTTGTTCCGGTACTCTATTAAAAGGAGGCCTTAATATCCCTTAGTTTCCATTAGGACCCCGCTGCGACGGGAGGGTAGGACAAAAGATGTCATGCAAGTTCTTTTCCATAAGCACGTATGACTATATTCAGAATACATGCCTACATTACATTGATGAATTGGAGCTAGTTCTGTGTCACCCTAGGTTATGACTGTTACATGATGAACCACATCCGGCATAATTCTCCATCACCGATTCATTGCCTACGAGCTTTCCATATATTGTTCTTCGTTTATTTACTTTTTCGTTGCTATTGATATCATCACTAAAAAATACCAAAAACACTACTTTTACTACTGTTACCTTTTGTTACCGTTACCACTACTATCATATTACTTTGCTACTAAATACTTTGCTGCAGATATTAAGTTTCCAGGTGTGGTTGAATTGACAACTCAGCTGCTAATACTTGAGAATATTCTTTGGCTCCCCTTGTGTCGAATCAATAAATTTGGGTTGAATACTCTACCCTCGAAAACTATTGCGATCCCCTATACTTGTGGGTTATCAAGACTATATTCTGGCGCCGTTGCCGGGGAGCATAGCTCTATTCTTTGAGTCACTTGAGATTTATATCTGCTTATCATCATGAAGAACTTGAGAGATCTAAAAACCAAGATTTATCCCTTAACTACGAGGGGAGGTAAGGAACTGCCATCTAGCTCCACACTTGATTCAGCTTCTGTTTTGAGTAAGCTTGCGACACCTAAACCTGCTTCTGCTATTCGTTCTGATATGTCGCATGTTATTGATGATGCCACTTATGCTATGCATGATACTTATGATGAAACTACTTCTATGCTTGATAGTACTGTGCCACTTGGTGAATTTCTTGATGAACAACTTGCTAGGGTTAGAGAGAATGAAAATATTGAATCTGATAATATTAATGAAAGTGATGATGAAGACTTGCCCGTTATTCCTAAGGGTTATGCTTTTGATAAAGAAGGTTCTTTAGCTATTTTAGCTTGCAAAGATAGTTATGAACTTAAGAGGTTATTAGCTAAATGGAATAAGCAATCTCTAAATGCTAGGATGAAACCTGGCCCTGCTTTTGCTACTTCACCTATCTTTGTTACTGATAAGGATTATGAATTCTCTGTTGATCCTGATATGATTACTTTGGTTGAATCTGATCCTTTTCATGGCTATGAATCTGAAACTGTTGTGGCACATCTTACTAAATTAAATGATATAGCCACCCTGTCACTAATGATGAGAGAACTCGTTACTTTTATATCCTTAAAACATTTCCATGCTAATTAAAGGGTGATGCTAAGATATGGTTTAATTCTCTTGATCCTGGTTGTGTGCGTAGTCCCTAGGATATGATCTATTACTTCTCTGCTAAATATTTCCCTGCTCATAAGAAACAAGCTGCTTTAAGGGATATATATATAATTTTGTGCAAATTGAAGAAGAGAGTCTCCCACAAGCTTGGGGGAGGCTTCTCCAATTACTTAATGCTTTGCCTGATCATCCTCTTAAGAAAAATGAAATACTTGATATCTTTTATAATGGACTAACCGATGCCTCCAGAGATTACCTGGATAGTTGTGATGGTTCTATTTTCAGGGAAAGAACACCGGATGAAGATGAAATTCTATTGAATAATATGTTGACAAATGAAAATAATTGGACACTTCCTGAGTAGCTCCTAAGCCTATTCCTAAACCAACTCCGAAGAAGAGGGGTATTCTATTTCTCAGTCCTGAAAATATGCAAGAGGCAAAGAAATCTATGAAAGAAAAAAGTATTAAAGCGGAAGATGTTAAGAATTTATCTCCTATTGAAGAAATACACAGTCTTAATTTACCGCCTGTTGAAGAAACACATGATCTTAATCCATTACCTATTGAAGAAGTACATGGTCTTGATAACCCGACACAGGTAGTAAAGGTAAATTCTCTCTATAGATATGATAAAGCTGAAATCCCGTTTACTAAATTTGCTAGCCCATGCTTAGATGAGTTTGATAAATTTATGGTTAAGCAAGAAGATTTTAATGCTTATTTTGGTAGACAATTGAAATACAATTCAAATATGCTTGAACACTTGGGTGATTATATGGCTAATGTCAAAGGTGAACTTAAACTTATTAGTAAACATGCTTCTATGGTTACCACTCAAGTAGAACAGGTACTTAAAGCTCAAAATGATTTACGCAATGAATTGAATAGTAAGGATAATGATAATGCTGTTAGAGTTATGACTAGAGGTGGTAAAATGACTCAGGAACCTTTGTATCCTGAAGTCCATCCTAAGAGAATTGAGAAAGATTCTCAGAGAAATAATATAGATGCACCTAGTCCTTCTAAAAGGAAGAAAAAGAAAAATGATAGGACTTTGCATGCTTCTAGTGAACCTATTACTGAAACACCTGAGAATCCAAATGATATTTCTATGTCTGATGCTGAAACACAGTCTAGTAATGAACCTGAAACTAGTGATAATGTCAATGATAATGTTCATGATGATGCTCAACCTAGTAATGATAATGATATAGAAATTGAACCTGCTGTTGATCTTGATAACCCACAATCAAAGAATCAATGTTACGATAAGAAAGACTTTGTTGCTAGGAAACACGGTAAGGAAAGAGAGCCTTGGGTTCAGAAACCCATGCCTTTTCCTCCCAAACCATCCAAGAAAAAGGATGATGAGGATTTTGAGTGCTTTGCTGAAATGATTAGACCTATCTTTTTGCGTATGCTATTAACTGATATGCTTAAAATGAATCCTTATGCTAAGTACATGAAAGATATTGTTACAAATAAAAGAAAGATACCGGAAGCTGAAATTTCCACCATGCTTGCTAATTATACTTTTAAGGGTGGAATACCAAAGAAACTTGGAGATCCCGGTGTACCAACTATACCATGCTCCATTAAAAGAAACTATGTTAAAAATGCTTTATGTGATCTTGGAGCCGGTGTTAGTGTTATGCCTCTCTCTTTATATTGTAGACTTGATTTGAATAAGTTGACACCTACTGAAATATCTTTGCCAATGGCTGATAAATCAACTGCTATACCTGTCGGTATTTGTGAGGATGTGCCTATTGTAGTTGCAAACATTACTATTTTAATGGACTTTGTTATTCTTGTTATTCCCGAGGACGATAGTATGTCTATTATTATTGGAAGACCCTTTTTGAATACTACACGGGCTGTTATTGATTGCACTAAAGGCAATGTCACTTTTCATGTTAATGGTAATGAGCATACGGTACACTTTCCGAGGAAACAACCTCAAGTTCATAGTATCAACTCTATTGGAAAAATTCCATCGATTATATTTGGAGGTTTTGAATTTCCTCTTCCTACTGTCAAGAAGAAATATGATATTCTTATTATTGGGGATGTGCATATCCCCGTTGAGGTAACATAGTGTTATTCGAAATTTCTCCGGTCCATGTTATTCGGAATGAGTTCGTTAACAAGACTTGATCAACCTTGTTAGTGGATTCCTTTTGATAATCATGAGATGGATGAAACTAGAAGGCACAACCTGGTGTACCCTCCTCTTACTTTCTGTTATTTATATAAAATAAAATAAAAATAGTATTTTTCTATCTATTATCTGATTTATCCGTGCAATATAAAAACACCCCGAAAATAAAAGTTCTCCAAATGCCCTGAAATTTAAATATGATTTTTTCTGGAATATTTGAGAATATTTGGCACTGAGAACACAGTAGGAGGAGCTGGCACCTGGCCACGAGGGCCAGGGGCGTGCCCTACCCCCTGGGCGCGCCCCCTGCCTCATGGGCCCATGGTGGCCCTCCTCCACTTATTCCTGCACCCACACACTCCTTCCTCCCACAAACACGAATATCCAGCTCAAACCCGAGTCCAAGCTCATTTTGCTGCTATTTTTGATCTCCTTGCTCAAAGCACCTCTCACAAAACTGCTTGGGGAGATTGTTCCTTGGTATGTGACTCCTCCATTGGTCCAATTAGTTTTTGTTCTAGTGCTTTATTCATTGCAAATTTGTGCTGCCTAGGTGACCCTGTTCTTGAGCTTGCATGTCAAATTTATATGGTCAAAAGTAGTTTTGATGCATGATATAGGCTCTAGGCACTTGTAGGAGTAGTTGCTATCAATATTATCGAGTTTGGTTCACTTTTGTTTTGAAGTTACTAAAAATTTCAGAAAGTTTTCAGAGGAACAAATATATTTAGATAAATGTACCAAGGGGGCTCTTCAAGGAAACAAGAGCCCATGCTTGCAATGCGTGATGCTGATGATGAGCCACCAAGAAACACTCCAGTGCGTCCTTGTGAATGGCCTTCGGAAAACTTTATGGATCGAGTGGGAATTAAGGAAGAATTTAACGCATATTTGCGTAATGCTGATCTTGTGAGCTTCGAGGAAGAAAAATGCCATCAGTACCACTATCTCACTAGTTCCTTTGTGAGGAGGTTTGAATTTTCATCTTCACGTAATTCTCCAACTGTCCTGTTTGATCTTTGTGAAAATTCTTACACTATGGACTTAGAGGATTTTACCACTGCTTGCAAACTTCCACATTGGGGTAGTATCAGGGAACCTCGTAAATCTTAATTTAGAGATTTTCTTGCTAGTATAACCGTGGGGGAATCTAGAGATATAACACAAGCTACCATAGGGAGCATTCATTTTCCTGCTATACATTATTTTGCTCTCTTCATAGGTAGATGCATTAACGGTAAAGATGAAGCATGTCACATGTGTGTCCCCGACCTCGATATTCTTAGGAGTGCTGTGTTGGGAGATAAATCTTATAATTTGGGAGCCATTGTTGCACGTAGGTTACATCTGAATAGATTTAATGGAGATTTCTTTGGTGGAATTTATGCTACCCGCTTAGCTGATTTTCTTGGTGTAACTATATGTAATGATGATATTGAATTACCTCCTGCTTACCTAGACTTTAATGCTATGGTTCACCACCAGTTTGCTGAGAGGAATGAATCACCTCTCCAATATCGTTTAATCTTTGACAGACATCGTGCTGTCCATATTACTCTCCTTGATCCTGCCTTCTTTGATTATCAGGCAAAAGGAAGATATGTTATTACCAAAGAGGAGGCAGATGAGTACGAGAGGATGGCGGAGGCCGCTTGTCGCCACGCTACACCTCAGGAGGCGATAACCGCCGCATCTCAGTACGACCCCAACTATTACTATGGATATCCGCCAGGCCAACCGTGGCCATAGACCAACTTAGGCCAAAAGCCTAAGCTTGGGGAGTACGTATTTCTCACTGACATTACATTTATGTTCACACACTCATTGCTAGATGTTGGTGCTCATACTCTAGTTTATTTTCCTTTTTTATGCCTTCTTCTTGTGTGTTTAATAAACCTTAAGAAAAACCAAATTTTTTTATTAGTTGTAGCTTTTAATTAGTTTACTTTCCATGCTTGTAGTAGTAATTAAAAAGAAAACCCAAAAAGATTTCTTGTTCTTCTTTTTCTCGTTGGGAGCTTTCCCGTGTAAATAGTTTTATTTCTTTTCTTTGGGGATCGATAGGAGAAGACCATAATTAAATTGTTGAAGTGGCTCTTATATGCATTATTGTTGATCTGACAAAAGAGCCCATATTGCCTTGTCTTCTCTTGTTTATTGAATGCTTGTAGATTCCAGCTTAGTCCAATGCACGTGCACTCTTAATATTATTCACATCATTCAATCGTGCAAGTGAAAGGCAATTATGACGATATATGATGGACTGACTAAGATGAGAAAGCTGGTATGAACTTGACCTCTCTTGTTTTTGTAAATATGATTAGTTCATCGTTCCTGATCCAGCCTATTATGAATAAACATGTTTGCAATGACAACTAGAGATCATAGTTTCTTGTGCCATGCTTGATTAGCTAGGAGCTTATAATGGTTTACCTTGCGTGCCAACATGCTATTAAAATGGTTGTGATGTGGTATGATAGGGTGGTATCCTCCTCTGAATGATTTAAGTGACTTGACTTGGCGCATGTTCATGCATGTAGTTGAAACAAAATCAACATAGCCTTCACAATATTTATGTTCATGGTGGATTATATCCTACTCATGCTTGCATTCGGTGTTGATTAATTTTAATGCATGTTCATGACTGTTGTCGCTCTCTAGCTGGTCGCTTCCCTGTCTTTTGCTAGCCTTCACCTGTACTAAGCGGGAATACTTCTTTCGCATCCAACTCCATAAACCCCAAGTATTCCATATGAGTCCACCATACCTACCTATATACGGTATCTACCTGCCGTTCCAAGTAATTTTGTATGTGCCAAACTCTAAACCTTCAAATAAATATCATGTTTTATATGCTCCAATAGCTCATGTATCAACTAGGGATGTCCGTATCTTCCATGTTAGGCGGGTTATTCTCAAGAGGAGTGGACTCCGCTCCTCACTCACGAGAAAGTGGCTGGTCACCGGGATGCCCAGTCCAATGCTTTATGCAAATCAAATCAAAATAATTGCAAACAAAACTCCCCCTGGGACTCTTGTTAGTTGGAGGCACTCGTTGTTTCGAGCAAGCCATGGATTGATGCTTGTTGGTGGAGGGGGAGTATAAACTTTACCATTCTGTTTGGGAACCGCCTATAATGTGTGTAGCATGGAAGATATTGCCATCTCTTGGTTGTTATGTTGACAATGAAAGTATACCGCTCAAAATATTATTCATCTCTATTTCAAAACCGAGCTCTGGCACCTCTACAAATCCCTGCTTCCCTCTGCGAAGGGCCTATCTATTTACTTTCATGTTGAGTCATCATCTTCTTATTAAAAAGCACCAGTTGGAGAGCACCACTATCATTTGCATTCATTACTGTTAGTTTACATTGAGTATGACTTGACTGGATCTCTTTTACCATGAATTACAATGTCTAGTCAGTCCTTGATCTTTAAAGGTGCTCTGCATTTATGTTTTGCAGTCTCAGAAAGGGCTAGCGAGATACCATCTTGTTATATCATATTATGATTGTTTTGAGAAAGTGTTGCCATCCGAGATTTATTATTATTGCTCGCTAGTTGATTATGCCATTGATATGAGTAAACTTGAGACCTAAGCGTTATTGTGAATGTGGTTAGTCATAATATTTGCTGAAAACTTGAATGCTAGCTTTACATATTTACAACAACAAGAGCAAACAGAGTTTGTAAAAGTTTTTCTTTATCACTTTCAGTTTATCAACTGAATTGCTTGAGGACAAGCAAATGTTTAAGCTTGGGGGTGTTGATACGTCTCCGCCGTATCTACTTTTCCAAACACTTTTGCCGTTGTTTTGGATTCTAACTTGCATGATTTGAATGGAACTAACCCGGACTGACGCTGTTTTCAGCAGAATTGCTATGGTGTTATTTATGTGCAGAAACAAAAGTTCTCGGAATGACTTGAAACTTCAAGGAACATCTATTCGGAAATAATAAAAAATCCTTGCAAAAAATGAAGACCAGGGGGGCCACCACCTGTCCACGAGGGTGGGGGCGTGCCTGCCCCCCTAGGGCGCACCCCTACCTCATGGGCCCCCTGGAGCTCCTCCGACCTCAACTCCAACTCTATATATTTGGTTTCGGAGAGAAAAAATCAGAGAGAAGATTCATCGCGTTTTACGATATGGAGCCGCCGCCAAGCCCTAAAACCTCTCAGGAGGGCTGATCTGGAGTCTGTTTGGGGCTCCATAGAGGGGAATCCATCGCCAATCGTCATCATCAACCATCCTCCATCACCAATTTCATGATGCTCACCGCCGTGCGTGAGTAATTCCATCGTAGGCTTGTTGGACGGTGATGGGTTGGATGAGATCTATCATGTAATCGAGTTAGTTTTGTTAGGGTTTGATCCCTAGTATCCACTATGTTCTGAGATTGATGTTGCTATGACTTTGCTATGCTTAATGCTTGTCACTAGGGCCCGACTGCCATGATTTCAGATCTGAACCTATTATGTTTTCATCAATATATGAGAGTTCTTGATCCTATCTTGCAAGTCTATAGTCACCTATTATGTGTTATGATCCGTCAACCCCGAAGTGACAATAATCGGGATACTTACCGGTGATGACCATAGTTTGAGGAGTTCATGTATTCACTATGTGCTAATGCTTTGTTCCGGTACTCTATTAAAAGGAGGCCTTAATATCCCTTAGTTTCCATTAGGACCCCGCTGCCACGGGAGGGTAGGACAAAAGATGTCATGCAAGTTCTTTTCCATAAGCACGTATGACTATATTCGGAATACATGCCTACATTACATTGATGAATTGGAGCTAGTTCTGTGTCACCCTAGGTTATGACTGTTACATGATGAACCGCATCCGGCATAATTCTCCATCAACGATCTATTGCCTACGAGCTTTCCATATATTGTTCTTCGTTTATTTACTTTTCCGTTGCTATTGCTATCATCACTACAAAATACCAAAAACACTACTTTCACTACTGTTACCTTTTGTTACCATTACCACTACTATCATATTACTTTGCTACTAAAACTTTGCTGCAGATATTAAGTTTCCAGGTGTGGTTGAATTGACAACTCAGCTGCTAATACTTGAGAATATTCTTTGGCTCCCCTTGTGTCGAATCAATAAATTTGGGTTGAATACTCTACCCTCGAAAACTGTTGCGATCCCCTATACTTTTGGGTTATCAGTGGCAGAAGAGGACCAAGTGCGGGAGAGTAGCCTCCCACATCTGGCCAGCCGACACCCTGGGGCATCACGGTCCTGGCAGGGTAGATCACAGAACGCAACAGATCACCAGATCGGACAAGGGGGTGCAACAACGTCAGAGCATGATACAGGTGCTGACAGGTGGTGTACAACTCGTGGCAAAGAGCTCGGTTAGCTCTATCCAGCCCATCAGTATGCAGAACCAGGTTCTGACGGTAGAAGGGCTCTCGGGTGACAGTGGAGTAGGCAGCAGTGTAGTACCCCTCTACACCAACATCGGATTCGATAGCAATCTGCCTGAAAGGGGAGGTGTCCAACTCCCGATACTCTCCACGAAGACGTGTCAGCGCAGCATAAGCAGCATCGTGGACCGCCATGTCGATAGTCACTCCAACACCATGAGCAGTGTGCATCATGGTAGTGGAGTCATACTCCCGAGAGTAGAGGTGGACGATGGCACGCTACTGCTCCTGGTTAAAGTCCTGGTAATCCTCATAGACGGTGTACTCAGGGTGCCAGCGATAACCCGAATAGGTCATCATCTCAACCAACACATCAGGTGATCCTGAGGCATCAATGGTCGTCGTGTGGTGCACGACCTGCCTCGTGGGTTCCATATGAAAACAAAGATGTTTCAAAGGAGTCAAATGACAGTGTGGCTAATGTTTAATATACTACTATAAGGAATAGCTAGGGCTTATCCAACTTTGGGGTGAATGTGGTTACGGGATCCTAATGTTAGCGTTAGTAAATTCGTTTAACCCTAGTAGAAGAGAGTTTAGAGTCCTAGAGTAAGGATCAAGGAGTAAAAGATCCTAATACCACCCAAATGGCGACGTGGGCCCGTAAGACACACATCCATGTTAGTAAAAAGTTTTGTAATGTCTAGACTCGACTTCGGCCAAGGAGTGTGGAAGGGGGATTCCTGCAGGTAGTCGGCTCTGATACCAACTTGTGGCACCCCGATTCAATCGTACACTAATCATACATGCAAACGTGTACGATCAAGATCAGGGACTCACGGGAAGATATCACAACACAACTCTACAAATAAAAAATAAGTCGCACAAGCATCATATTACAAGCCAGGGGCCTCGAGGGCTCGAATACAAGAGCTCGATCATAGACGAGTCAGCGGAAGCAACAATATCTGAGTACAGACATAAGTTAAACAAGTTTGCCTTAAGAAGGCTAGCACAAACAGAGATACACATCAAAAGAGGCGCATGCCTCCTCCCTGGGATCATTCTAAACTACTCCTGGTCGTCATCAGCGACCTGCACGTAGTAGTAGGCACCTCCAGTGTAGTAGGAGTCGTTGTCGACGGTGGCGTCTGGCTCCTGGACTCCATCATCTGGTCACAACAATCGGGTAATGAAAGGGGAAAAGGGGGAAGCAAAGCAACTATGAGTACTCATCCAAAGTACTCACAAGCAAGGAGCTACACTACATATGAATGCATTGGTATCAAATGAAAAAGGGTAGTATATGTGGACTAAACTACAGAAAGCCAGAATAAGAGGGGGATAGCTAGTCCTATTGAAGACTACGCTTCTGGTCACCTCCATCTTGAAGCATGTATAAGAGAGTAGAGGTAAGTTCACCAAGTATCATCGCATAGCATAATCCTACCCGGCGATCCTCTCCTCATCGCCCTGTTAGAGAGCGATCACCGGGTTGTATTTAGCACTTGAAAGGGTGTGTTTTATTAAGTATCCGGTTCTAGTTGTCATAAGGTCAAGGTACAACTCCGGGTCGTCCTTTTACCGAGGGACACGGCTATTCGAATAGATAAACTTCCCTGCAGGGGTGCACCACATTTCCCAACACCCTCGATCCCCTTTGTCCGGACACACTTTCCTGGGTCATGCCTGGCCTCGGAAGATCAACACGTCGCAGCCCCACCTAGGCACAATAGAGAGGTCAGCAAGCCGGTCTAAATCCTATGGCGCAGGGGTCTGGGCCCATCGCTCATTGCACACCTGCACGTTGCATGGGCGGCCGGAAGCAGACCTAGCCTCCCTAGTACAAGAGTAGGCGTTCCAGTCCAATGCGACGCACGCCGCTCAGTCGCTGACGTCAAGAAGGCTTCGGCTGATACCACGACGTCGAGTGCCCATAACTGTTCCCGCGTAGTTGGTTAGTGCGTATAGGCCAGTGGCCAGACTCAGATCAAATACCCAGATCTCCTTAAGTGTGTTAATTGCATTAACTACGCATGTCGACCAGGGCTAGGCCCACCTCTCTCCTAGGTGGTCTCAACCTACCATGTCGCTCCGCCACAAAGATCCACTCAGAGGGCCGTCGGGACAAATGTACTTTCGGACCCAATCCGTGAATCACTCGCGGGTACTCTTCGAGCTGACCCGTCTTTAGTCACCACAAGTATCATATATTATGTATAAGTAGATACCCGTGATCACCTCCCGAGTGATCACGACCCGATGGTATAGCATGGCAGACAGACAAGAATGTAGGGCCACTGATGATAAACTAGCATCCTATACTAAGCATTTAGGATTGCAGGTAAGGTATCAATAACTGTAGCAACAATAACATGCTATGCATCGGGATAGGATTAACGGAAAGGAGTAACATGCTACACTACTCTAATGCAAGCAGTAGAGATAAGAATAGGCGATATCTGGTGATCAAGGAGGGGGGCTTGCCTGGTTGCTCTGGCAAGTAGGGGTCGTCAACAATGTAGTCGGTCGGGGCACCAGCAGCGGCATCAGTCTCGTAGTCTACCGGGGAGAAGAGTGGGAAGAAACAATGAATACAATGCAAATAGATGCATATCGATGCATGACATGACAATTAGCGGTGCTAGGTGCGCCCTCATGCAGTAGGTGGTGATAACAGTGAAGGGGGAAAAACAACCAGGAAAATATCCTCGGTGTTTCGCGTTTTCGGACAGATGAATAGGAGGGAGAAAGTTGTGTGTTTGCTATGCTAGGGATGCGTGGCGGACGAACGGGCTGCCTATCCGGATTCGTCACGTCATTTTGAGCAACTTTCATGTACAAAGTTTTTCCATCCGAGCTACAGTTCATTTTCTATTAATTTTAAAAGATTTAAATCATTTTTAGGTTTTATTTAATTATTTTAATTCAACATTATCCAGAATAGTGCTTGCTGATGACAGCATGATGTCAGCAGTCAACAGAGGTGTTGGCTGGGTCAAATTGATGTGTGGGTCCTACTGTCATACTCTGTTTAATTAACTAACAATTAATTAGGTTAATTAGTGATTAGATTAATCTAATTATGATTAATTAACTTAATTAATTCTTTAATTAATTAATTATTGCAATTATTAATTAATTTTTTAAATTCTTTTTTTCTAAAATGTTCTAGGGCCGGGCCCCTCTGTCTGGTGGCACAGGGGCCTTAGTGGGTCGGGTGATGGGCGACGGGAAACAGACGCAGGGCACGGGCGAACCCGGGGCGACAGGGCAGTCGCCGGCCAGGTGCGGCACGGGCAGTTGGTGGCTGGACGACACGGGCGACGCGGCCGGGGCGCGGCCGGTCCAGCAGGTCATGGCCCAGCGCGCGTGTCACCGCCACACACACAGGCGGACGTGGGGCGAAGGCGAGGCGAGGCACATGCCGGCACCGCATGGAGCAGCGGCGGTGCGGCGGGCGGGCGGCGCGCGTGCGGTGGCCGCCAGAGCAGGGCCAGCGGCGACCAAGGAGGGCGGGGGTGCAGGCTGCGGCATCCGGAGCAGGCAAAGGGAGGAGCGGCGGGGCTGCAGAGGAGCTCGGGGGTGCGAGGCGCGGTGAGGCGGAGCCAGGGCGGCGGGGCGCTAGGCAGTGAGGGCGAGCGGAAGCGGTGGAGGGCAGCGCCGGCGTAGGGCTGCGCGCGCGGTAGACGAGCGGGATGGCGCCGGCGAGCGTTGGCAGCCGGGGGCGGGCACCGCGTGGACGGCGGTGGCGAGTGGATGGAGGCGGGGCGCGGAGCGTCGGTGCGGCCGGAGCGCGTGCGGGCGCCGATGAGCGAGGCCATGGCCGAAGTAGCCGGAGCAGGGGAGGGAGGAGGACCGGGGTCCTCATCGCGGGCGTAGGAAACGGGGCAACGGGGCTTGGGGTGGTCGATGGGGACGACGGCGGCGTGGAGGAGGCAGGCCGGCGAGGAGGTCTTAGGCGGCGGCGTGGTGGCGCGGGCTCCGGGCGGCGGCGTCCTGGTGCGATTCGGTTCCCCTTCCCGATCCAGATTTGGATCGGGAAGGAGGAGAGAGTGACGTGGGAGGGGGAGAAGTGGGTGCGGTTAGGGTTTGCGTTCGGGGGGGAGTGGATAAGGGGGAATGGGTGGAGTGGCCGGCTGGGCCTGGTGGTTGGCCCAGTGGGGCTGATGGCCTGCTGGGCCGGAGCCCGGGGGGGGGGATTCTTCCCTTTTTTGTATTGTTTGTTTTCTTTTTTTTGTTTTGTTTTATTTATTTTCCTTTCTATTTTATTTAGTTGAGGGCATTTAAGTATTTTATAAAATGTGTTTCCTCCACCGCAATTACCTATGTCATATTTGGCACTATCCGAACATTTTTGTTTCAACTTTTGTTGTTTGCCATATGTTTTAAATTTGAAATTTGAACTAGGTTTCGAACTAATGCGCGTTTATCCACAGTAACCGAGGTGACGTGGCATCATTAGCAGGGGATCACTGTAGCTTAATTATCCGGGCGTTACATCTGTGTACACTCACAAACACATTAGTCCCTTAACCTATAAGTCTTCAATACACCAACATCACTAAGGGGAACTAGATGCACTTACATTCTCTCCCTTTTTGGTGATTGATGACAAATAGGTTAAGTTTTGAATGGGGATAAACATATGAAGTGTAAATACTAATATTGAGGAATTTGATTGCAAGATATAGAAGAACTCCCTTGAAGATGTGCATATTTGAGGAATTTTCTTTGGATTGCAAATGCACATTGTAGAGTAATATGATGGAGATATCCCCTATATCTTGTAATTCGTACACGCATTTAACATATGATCTGAAGAATTTGAAATGCATGACAAAATATGGTGTCTAACAAAATTCAGCATGCGTGTATTATGATACTTGAGGAAATAAGCATGCAGAAAGCAATTCAAAAGTATCAGAATACCATCGGACTTAAGTTTACAACTCAATCAACAAATACTTCAGAAGAGAGAGAGTTGTAACTTAACAAAAAACAACCCATATATAAGACCCGCTTGAAGACTAACTCAAATTTCTACCCCTTTGTCATCACATGACCAAAAGGGATGAAAAATGAGGACTAGCGCCCCTGAAGAATATCATCATGATGTCAATGGAGAGCAACAGCGTCGTTGGGGTCTTCCGTTAAAGTAGGGCCTGCCGCAGTGTCGTTGAGATCTTCAGCTTCATCCATCTCACGCGATGAATAATATGAACTTGTAACCAGCCGAGAAACTTTGACCTTCTTGAATTTGTTTAAAGGAGGTTGAGACCAGTCAAAGTCCTGTTGAAATCCCATCTGTTTGAGGTCTTCATCACCATAGAGGTGAGACAATATGGCCCAAGTGCGATCGTAGATTTCATGTGCATAGTAATGATTCTTCTTCACCGTGTTTTGCGTGACTGTCATATTCTGAAGAATTGAGCCAAATTGACGCTTGACCCACTTGTGATTGCGATTGACCTTCTGATGAAGACTTAGGAGAAGCTCATGATCAGTCATCACTCGTGGAGCAGTGGCTTGAGGAATAGGCTTTGAAGCTTTTGTGGTAGAATCTTGAGTTGCGGAGTCATAATTTGTGGAGTAAGATGCAACTTTGCGAAGCTGACCATCCAATGGACGAGTGCCTTCATCAATTACAGCAACTTTGCCTTTTTCATCAACTGAACAAATGGTCCGCTTGAGGACATCAATAGGAGGCAAATAGATGAGGTGATTCTGACAATCTGCCTTTAGTGAATTGAAGACCTGGTTCTGATGAATTTCATAATCCATGGAGCATAAGGCTTCAACTCAAATGGTGATAATGTAGGGGAACGTAGCATGCAATTTCAAAATTTTCCTACGCTCATGCAAGATCTATCTAGGAGATGCATAACAATGAGAGGGGGAGAACATCTTCATACCCTTGAAAATCGCAAAGCGGAAGTGTTTATCAATGCGGTTGATGTACTCGTACACCTTCATGATCCGTCCCAATCTAGTACCGAACGTACGACACCTGCGCGTTCGACACACGTTCAGCTCAATGACGTCGTCGCCTTCTTGATCTAGAAAGAGGGGAGAAGTAGTAGATGAGTTCCGGCAGCACGACAAAGTGGTGACGGTGTTGGTGAAGAACAATCTCTGCAGGGCTTCGCCTAAGCACTGCGAAAACTATGACGGAGGATAAACTAGAGGGTATGGGGTTGCCGGCACACGGCTTGGTGTTTCTTGATGTGTCTTTCGTGCTAGCCCTGCCCCTCTATTTATATGTTGAGCCCTGGGGTCGAAACTTGGAGCAAAAGCCTCCTCAAAGTCGGGTTTGCCCAAAAGCAAGAGTCGCACTCGGACTCTAGGACTAAACGCCACAATCCTAGGTGTCTGGCCCAGACGCCATGGGCCTTAGCGTCTGGCCCAGGGCCAGACGCTAGGGTCTCTGGCGTTTGCCCCCCTGGCCTCCGCAAAAGTCCTTTTGCACCGACCTAAAGCCTCGTGGGCTTCATACCTTGGCCGAACCATATCATCCTATATATCAATCTTTACCTCCGGACCATTCCGGAGCTCCTCGTCATGTCCGTGATCTCATCTGAGACTCCAAACAACATTCGGTCACCAACATACATAACTCATATAATACTATATCGTTAACGAACGTTAAGCGTGCGGACCCTAGCTACGGGTTCGAGAACTTTGTAGACATGACCGAGACATCTCTCTGGTCAATAACCAATAGCGGAACCTGGATGATCATATTGGCTCCTACATATTCTACGAAGATCTTTATCGGCCGAACCGCATAATAACATACGTTGTTCCCTTTGTCATCGGTATGTTACTTGCCCGAGATTTGATCGTCGGTATCATCATACCTAGTTCAATCTCGTTACCGGCAAGTCTCTTTACTCGTTCCGTAATGCATCATCCCATAACTAACTCTTTAATCGCATTGCTTGCATGGCTTATAGTGATGAGCATTACCGAGAGGGCCCAGATATACCTCTCCGACAATCGGAGTGACAAATCCTAACTCTATCTATGCCAACTCGACAAACACCATCGGAGAAACCTGTAGAGCATCTTTATAATCACCCATTTATGTTGTGACGTTTGATAGCACACTAAGTATTCGTTCGGTATTCGGGAGTTGCATAATCTCATAGTCATAGGAACATGTATAAGTCATGAAGAAAGCAATAGCAACAAACCAAACGATCATAGTGCTAAGCTAATGGATGGGTCTTGTCCATCACATCATTCTCTAATGATGTGATCCTGTTCATCAAATGACAACACATGTCCATGGCTAGGAAACTTAACCATCTTTGATTAACGAGCTAGACAAGTAGAGGCAATCTAGGGACACTCTATTTGTCTATGTATTCACACATGTACTAAGTTTCCGGTTAATACAATTCTAGCATGAATAATAAACATTTATCATGATATAAGGAAATATAAATAACAACTTTATTATTGCCTCTAGGGCATATTTCCTTCAGTCTCCCACTTGCACTAGTGTCAATAATCTAGTTCACATCGTCATGTGATTTAACACCAATAGTTCACATCTTTATGTGATTAGTTCACATCTCCATGTGACTAACACACAAAGGGTTTACCAGAGTCAATAATCTAGTTCACATCGCTATGTGATTAACACACAAAGAGTACTAAGGTGTGATCATGTTTTGCTTGTGAGAGAAGTTTAGTCTACGGGTCTGCAACATTCAGATCTGTATGTATTTTGCAAATTTCTATGTCTACAATACTCTGCATGAAGCTACTCTAGCTAATTGCTCCCACTTTCAATATGTATCTAGATCGAGACTTAGAGTCATCCAGATCGGTGTAAAAAGCTTGCATCGACGTAACTCTTTACGATGAACTCTTTTATCACCTCCATAACCGAGAAATATTTCCTTTGTCCTCTAAGGATAATTTTGACCGCTGTCCAGTGATATACTCCTAGATCACTATTGTACTCCCTTGCCAAAATCATGCTAAGGTATACAATAGGTCTGGTACACAGCATAGCATACTTTATAGAACCTATGACTGAGGCATAGGGAATGACTTTTCATTCTCATTCTATTTTCTGCTGTGGTCGGGTTTTGAGTCTTTACTCAATTTCACACCTTACAACTCAGGCAAGAACTCCTTCTTTGACTGATCCATTTTGAACTCCTTCAAAATCTTATCAAGGTATGTAGTCATCTAAAGTCTTATCAAGCATCTTGATCTATCTTTATAGATCTTGATGCCCAATATGTAAGTAGCTTTACAGGTAATTCTTTCTTGGAAAAACTCCTTTCCAATTCTCCTTTATGCTTTCCAGAAAATTCTACATCATTTCCGATTAACAATATGTCATTCACATATACTTATCAGAAAGGCTGTAGTGCTCCCACTCACTTTCTTGTAAATACATGCTTCACCGCAAGTCTGTATAAAACTATATGCTTTGATCAACTCATCAAAGCATATATTCCAACTCCGAGATGCTTGCACCAGTCCATAGATGGATCGCTGGAGCGTGTACACTTTGTCAGCATCTTTAGGATTGACAAAACCTTCTGGTTGCATCATATACAACTCTTCTTTAATAAATCCATTAAGGAATGTAGTTTTCATATCCATTTGTCAGATTTCATAAAATGTGGCAACTGCTAACATGATTCGGACAAACTTTTATGCATCAATACGAGTGAGAAAATCTCATCATAGTCAACACCTTGAACTTGTTGAAAACCTTTTGCGACAATTCGAGCTTTGTAGATAGTAACACTACTATCAGCGTCCGTCTTCCTCTGGAAGATCCATTTATTCTGAATGGCTCACCGATCATCGGGCAAGTCAATCAAAGTCCATACTTTGTTCTCATACATGGATCCCATCCATTTCACAGAATCTGGGCTCGTCGTCGCTTCCTCATAGTTCGTAGGTTCATCATGGTCTAGTAACATGACTTCCAGAACAGGATTACCGTACCACTTTGTGCGGAACATAATCTGGTTAACCTACGATGTTTGGCAGTAACCTGATCTGAAGTTTCATGATCATCATCATTAACTTGCTCACTAATTGGTGTAGGCATCACTTGAACTGATTTCTGTGATGAACTATTTTCCAATTCGGGAGAAGGTACAATTACCTCATCAAGTTCTACTTTCCTCCCACTCACTTCTTTCGAGAGAAACTCCTTCTGTAGAAAGGATCCACTCTTAGCAATGAAGATCTTGCCTTCGGATATGTGATAGAAGGTGTACCCAACAGTTTCTTTTGGTTATCTTTGAAGACGCACTTCTCCGATTTGGGTTTTAGCTTATCAAGTTGAAACTTTTTCACATAAGCATCGCAACCCCAAACTTTAAAAAACAACAGCTTAGGTTTCTTGCTAAACCACATTTCATATAGTGTCGTCTCAATGGATTTTTAGACGGTGCCCTATTTAACGTGAATGCGGCTGTCTCTAATGCATAACCCCAAAATGATAGTGGTAAATCGGTAAGAGACATCATAGATCGCACCATATCTAATAAAGTACGGTTACGACGTTCGGACACACCATTACTCCATGGTGTTCCAGGTGGCATGAGTTGTGAAACTTGTTCCACATTGTTTTTAAATGAAGGCCAAACTCATAACTCAAATATTTGCCTCCGCGATCAAATCGTAGAAACTTTATTTTTTGTTATGATGATTCTTAACTTCACTCTGAATTTCTTTGAACTTTTCAAATGTTTCAGACTTATGTTTCATTAAGTATATATACTCATATCTGCTTAAATCATCTGTGAAGGTTAGAAAATAACGATGCTCGCCACGATCCTCAACACTCATCGGACCGCATACATCGGTATGTATTATTTACAATAAGTTAGTGGCTCGCTCCATTGTTCCGGAGAACAGAGTCTTAGTCATCTTGCCCATGAGGCGTGGTTCGCAAGCATCAAATGATTCATAATCAAGTGATTCCAAAAGTCCATCGCATGGAGTTTCTTCATGCGCTTTACACCAATATGACCTAAACGACAGTGCCACAAGTATGTTGCACTATCATTATTAACTTTGCATCTTTTGGCATCAATATTATGAATATGTGTATCACTACGACCGAGATTCAATAAACCATTTAAATTAAGTGTATGACCATAGAGGGTTTTATTCATGTAAACAAAACAACAATTATTCTTCGACTTAAATGAATAACCGTATTGCAATAAACATGATCCAATCATATTCATGCTCAATGCAAACACCAAATAACATTTATTTTAGGTTCAACACTAATCCCGAAGGTAAAAGGAGTGTGCGATGGTGATCTTATCAACCTTGGAATCATTTCCAACACACATCGTCACCTTGCCCTTAACTAGTCTCTATTCATTTTGCAACTCCTGTTTCGAGTTACTAATCTTAGCAACTGAACCGGTATCAAATACCCTGGGGTTACTATGAACACTAATAAAGTCCACATCAATAACATGTATATCAAATATACTTTTGTTCACTTTGCCATCCTTATCTGCTAAGTATTTGGGGTAGTTCCGCTTCTAGTGACCATTTCCTTTGCAGTAGAAGCACTCAGTTTCAGGCTTAGGTCTAGCTTTGGGCTTCTTCACGGGAGTGGAAACTTGCTTGCCATTCTTCTTGAAGTTCCCTTTATTTCCCTTGTCATTTTACTTGAAACTAGTGGTCTTGTCAACCATCAACACTTGATGCTTTTTCTTGATTTCTACATTCACCAATTTAAGCATCGCGAAGAGCTTGGGAATCGTTTTCTTTATCCCTTGCATATTATAGTTCATCACGAAGTTCTAGTAACTTGGTGATAGTGACTAGAGAACTCTGTCAATCACTATATTATCTGGAATATTAACTCCCACTTGATTCAAGTGATTGTAGTACTCACACATTCTGAGCACATGCTCACTAGCTGAGCTATTCTCCTCCATCTTGTAGGCAAAGTACTTGTCAGAGGTCTGATACCTCTCGACTCGGGCATGAGTCTGAAATACCAATTTTAGCTCTTGGAACATCTTATATGCTTTGTGGCGTTCAAAACATTTTTGAAGTCTCGGTTCTAAGCCGTAAAGCATGGCGCACTAAACTATCAAGTAGTCATCATACCGAGCTTTGCCAAACGTTCATAACGTCTGCATCTGCTCCTGCAATAGGTCCGTCACCTAGCGGTGCATCAAGGACATAATTCTTCTGTGCAGCAATGAGGATAACCCTCAGATCACAGAGCCAGTCCGTATCATTGCTACTAACATATTTCAACATAGTTTTCTCTAGGAAAATATCAAAAATAAAACAAGGGGACCTATATGCGAGCTATTGATCTACAACATAGATATGCAAAAACTATCAGGACTAAGTTCATGATAAATTAAAGTTTAATTAATCATATTACTTAAGAACTCCCACTAGGATAGACATACCTCTAGTCATCTAAACGATCACGTGATCCATATCTACTAAACCATGTCTGATTATCACGTGAAATGGAGAAGTTTTCAATGGTGAGCATCACTATGTTGATCATATCTACTATATGATTCACACTCGAGCTTTCGGTCTCCAGTGTTCCGAGGCCATATCTGCATATGCTAGGCTCGTCAAGTTTAACCCGAGTATTCTGCATAAGCAAAACTGGCTTGCACCTGTTGTATGTGAACGTAGAGCTTATCACACCTGATCATCACGTGGTTGTAAGTGCATCTAGTGCCCCTTAGCGATTTTGGTGTATTGAAGACTTATAGGTTAAGGGACTAATGTGTTTTTGAGTGTACACAGGTCTATAAGTCTATGAGGAGTTTGATATTTACAGAGAAAGTCGACCCCTAAAAATGTGGTTCTTCGACTGAAAACTTTGAAAGTGAAGAAATTGGTGCAATCCTAAAGACTTGGTATTCATTCGAGGAACATGAAGCATGAAGACTTCTGTTTTAGTAGTTTCTTTTTCTCTTTCTTGAGTCATAGGAAACACCGTACTATTAAAGGGGGTCGAGGAAATACTAAGGAAAAATTTCCATGTGATGCTCAAATCAAAATCCTACACCTACTAATCCCTTCGAGTGAAGCCATTGGAAATCTCATACAGTTCAGTCATATTCTTCAGTGACAGAGACTAAGTTCTTCTGGTCTCTGAGGAATTTGCTCTGACTGAGGAGTTAGGAATTCGCTAGTGCGGATTGCCTACATAGTGAGGAACATGATAGCCCTGAGGAATTTGATACTCAAATTTCTGACCGTTGCTGTGCTTTGTGCAGCTATCCCAAAATATCTACCCACCTAACGGTCATATCATTGAAGGGCATTTATGTCTTATCATGTCGGGCTGCTCCCTAGGCTATAAATAGCACCCCCCTACAACCACTAGCTGGTTGGTTGCTCCGAGAGAAACTGACACTTGTCATTTGAGAACATCCCATCCTCCGAGGACTTTGAGCGAAAATCATCAAGTGGGAAAACCCAAACCCAACACCTACAAACCCCAAGTGATTGAGCATCACTGAAGAGATTGATCCTGCGTGGATCCGACGCTTGTTACCTTTGAAGACTGTGCTTCTTCCAGACGGTTAGGCATCAAGGTCTAGAGCATCCAAGAGGAATTGTGGATCGCCAAGTGACCAAGTTTGTGAAGGTTCGGAAGTCACCTGAAGACTTACCATGAGTGATTGGGCGAGGTCTGTGTGACCTTAGCTCAAGGGGAATACGGTGAGGACTGAGTGTTCTGGACTACGTGTTCAGAACTGGGTGTCCGGGACTGTGTGTCCTCAGGTTTAAATACCTAGCCGCCCTAACCAGACGTACAACTGTCACATCAGTTGGAACTGGTCTACCAAATCATTGTCGTCACCAAGCTCACTGGTTCTATTTCCTCAACTCTTTCATTTCCTCATAACTGTGTTGAGTGCTTGTTTGTATCTGTGTCTGAAGACTTTGACTGAAGACTTTCTCAATTTCCTCAGTTCAATTTCTTCAGTCAGTCTGTCTTCATCCTGTGTTATCCTGTGCTTACGCTTTCGGTACTTTGTGCCTATCTTCATTTCATCATGATGACGATGCTTGTATTCTGTTATGTTTCCTTATGAGTACTTATTCCACTGCTAGTAGTTCTTCGCTAAGGAATTTCCTCGCCTACAAATTCCTTAGTGAAGAATTCATAAAAATTGCCTATTCACCCCCTCTAGTCGATATAACGCACTTTCAATTGGTATTACAGCAAGGTACTCCCTTGTTCTGTGTGATTTTGGTTTAACCACCTGGAGTTCTAGTTATGTCGACCGCAGGTATGATCAAGGTTTTTGCTGGGTGTCCTACCTTCGATGGGACGAACTACCCCTACTGGAAGAATAAGATGCGCATGCATCTTGAGGCAATTGATAACGATCTCTGGTACGTTGTGGAGAATGGTTTTCCCTCTGTCACTCCCACCATCAATGCTGCTGATGTGAAGAGATTCAAGCAACTCGACTGTCAAGCGAAGAATATCATATGTGGCCATCTGTGCAAAGGACAGTATGGCAGAGTGAGTGCTTTGGAGACAGCCAAGCTTATCTGGGACAGGCTGTCCAAGGTCAATGAAGGAGTCTCAACACAGCGTGACTCTCGAGTTGATGTTCTTCGCAATCTCTTCAACCGCTTCAAAAGACTCGACAATGAAAATGTTCAACAAACCTTCGATCGCCTCACTGACATCTCAAATGAGCTTCAAGCACTTGGTGCCACTGACATCACCGACCATGAGGTGGTGAAGAAATTGCTGAGATCGCTTGATTCCTCATTTGATACTCTAGCATTGATGATACAAGAACGTGCTGATTACAAGTCACTTGATGCCGCTGATATCCTCGAGAGGCTAAATACTCATGAGTTCCAACTTGCTGAGAAGAGAGATCTCTATGGTTCGAGCTATGGCAGATCACGTGCCCTGAAGGCCAAGGCAGTGTCTGAATCTGAAGATGAAGATTCTGGTAGCAGCCTTGGCGATCCTGAAGAACTGAGCCATGAGCTAGCACTGCTCGTGAAGAAATTCCAGAAGTTCTCAAGACGTGGTCACTTTGGAAAATCCTCAAGGAGCAATGATTTCTCATCAAGTGACTACAAGAAGAGGCTTTGTCACAAATGCAAGAAACCTGGACACTACATTCAAGATTGTCCTCAATGGGAAAAGGAATCAAAGAAGAAAAAATACAAGGATTACAGTTCTGATGATGCGAAGAAGAAGAAGAAATCCTTAAAATCTTCATCATCAAAATCCTCAAATTCTTCATCTTACAAGAAGAGCAGCTCCAAGAAGGCTCGGGCGTTCATTGGCAAGAAAATGGACTCTGAGGCTGAATCTGAGGAACATGAGGAAGAGGAGGCATCTGAGGAGTCTGAGTCTGGTGTGGCGAGCCTGGCTCTCGCTACTGCTTTCGTTAGCAAGTCCATCTTCAACTCTGAAGAAAATGGCTTCACCAACATGGCTGATGGAAACAATGATGACTACGCTCCCACCTATTGCTTCATGGCAAAAGGTGCCAAGGTACTCAAATACCCCTCCTCTGAATCAAATGAGAATGAATCTGATGAAAACCTCAAACCCAACTATTCCAAACTTGCTAAGATTGCTGTAAAACAACAAAAGGCTTTTGAAAAGGTTCAAAACATGCTAGACAAAAGTGATGATATGTTGGGTGAAGAAATGGATCGCACTAAAACCTTGACTGAAAATCTTTAGAGACTTCAGTCTAAGTTTGACAACCTTCAAGGTCATCATAACACTCTCTTATGTGATCATGAGAAGCTTTCATATGAGTTTCTTCAAAGAAAGCAAGATCTTGAAAAGCTAAGAGTGAGTTATGAAGATCTTCAGAAGGAGCGCGATTCATTGCTTGCTCAACAAATTAGCGCTTCTCAGGACGAATTTGTTCCTCCATGCTTGAAGTGCATTGAACATGAATCTGCCAATTCTTCACCTGAATGTTCAAATGCTGCTAATGTTTCAAATTCTTCACATGCCTCTGCTATCACGAATTCCTCATCTGAGGACACTGCTAGTATCACTAACGATGCAGGGCTGAAGGAATTGTACATGACAGACATGTACAAAAGCCTCAAAGGGCATCCGACTCTTTGTGATGTGCTTAAAAAGCAGATCCTCAACAGGAACCCTAGGAAAGAGGGTATTGCCTTTGAGAGGAAACTCAATGCTGATGGTACATATTGGAAGCCTGAGCAGTACCCCCAAACCTCATGGGTTGCTGCAAAGGGACCTCCAGTTGATCCATCTAAATTATCTGGCTTTGCATGTGAATCTCCTCATTCTGATGATGAGTCATTTGACTCCAACTATAAACTGTTCAAAAATCAGAATGGTGAAATATTTGCTAGATATGTTGGCACTAACTACAGGAACGGTCCTCCTATGAAGAAAATCTGGGTTCCCAAAAGGTGCCTTGAAAGTCTTCAGGTGAATTTCCTCGGGATACCACCTGTGAAGAATAGGAAGCCCAGATCAAATTCTTCATATGGACCAAATTCCTCAAAAGGATCAAAGTCCTCATATGAATATCATTGTGCTAACAACACTGTTTCGCATGGAAGAGCTAAGGGCTATGAATATGAGCATTATTCTTCTAATCATTATGTTCATAAGTCCTCAAAGAATTTATCTGCTTGTTCATATGCTTATCCTAACCCCTCTTATGTGAAACGAAATGGACTGCCTTCTATACGACCTTTCTCATATGGAGCTCGCAGAGTGATGAACTCTTTGCCACCCCTTCAGATGTGGGTGGTGAAGAAAAAGAACTAACTTCTTCTGCAGGATCAGGTCTCCAGACGTACGTAATCGTCTGAAGAATTTGCTGGACACCTGAATTTGCCTCAAAGGACGCAGGCTAATCATGAAGACATGAACTTTCATTTCTCACGTCCTCATACTGCTTTATCTATTCTGTTGCTTGATGAAATTGATCTGATGAATTGATGTCATATTCTTCACTGATGAAGTATATGAGTTCGTAAGTTGCACTAATTCATCCGCAGGATGATCAACCCAAAGCCACTGAGTGGGTCCTCGATAGTGGATGTACAAATCACATGACTGGTGACAAGAATCTATTGATGGATGCTCCATTATCACTATCACATCTGAAGCATATCATATTCGCTGACAAAGGCAAAAGTCAGGTATTGGGTCTAGGTAAGGTTGCGATCACAAAGGATCGACACATGGACAAAGTCATGCTCGTCGAGTCCTTAGGATACAACCTCATGTCTATCTCAATGCTTTGCGATCTTGATATGGTTGTTGTCTTTGGCAAGTACCGTTGTGTTGTGGTTATGGAAGCTGAAAATTCCAAAGTCTTCGAAGGCTTTAGGAGAGGACACCTGTATATTGTTGATATCTCTATAGGACCACAACCAGCCGTGTGTCTACTTGCAAAAGCTTCAGAAGGCTGGCTCTGGCATCGACGACTTGGTCATGTAGGCATGAGGAATTTGCACACGCTTGCAAAGAAGAAGCATGTCATTGGCATCGAGAATGTCAAATTCCTCAAGGATCACTTATGTGGAGCCTGTCAAGCTGGGAAGATGACAAAGGCTAAGCATCCAACGAAGACTATCATGACCACCACTCGTCCATTTGAATTGCTTCACATGGATCTCTTTGGTCCTAACCATTATTCTGCAGTCTCAAATGATGCATCTCAATATGGCTTTGTTATTGTTGATGATTACTCTCGATACAGATGGGTACACATTGTTACTTACAAACATGAAGTGCAGGAAGTCTTCAAACGATTTTCCTCGAGGGCTTCAACCAACTTTGGTGTGAAGATCAAGCACATCAGAAGTGACAATGGAACTGAGTTCAAGAATTCTGGTCTTGATGACTATCTTGATGAACTTGGTATTACTCATGAGTTATCTGCTCCTTATACTCCTCAGCAGAATGGCGTCGTGGAGCGCAAGAACATGACTCTTGCTGAGATGGCTCACACTATGCTTGATGAATACAAAACGCCTCGTTGTTTCAGGATTGAGGCAATTGATACTGCATGCCACATCATCAATAGAGTATATCTTCACAAATTCTTCAAGAAGACTGCCTATGAACTCCTCACTGATAAGAAACCCAATGTAAGTTATTTCAAAGTCTTTGGTGCTAAATGTTGGATTAGAGATCCTCATCACAACTCAAAATTTGCACCAAAAGCACATGAAGGTTTTATGCTTGGTTACGAAAAGGACTCGCACACATATAGAGTTTTCAACAACGTTCTTCACAAGGTTGTTGAAACTGTAGATGTGCAGTTCGATGAAACTAATGGATCGCAAAGAGAGCACCTACCTACTGTGATAGATGAACCAGCACCTGAGGAAACTATCAAGTTCAAGGCTACTGAGGATGTCATTCCTACTGAAGAATCTGCTGAAGAATTCATTCCAGAACATGAAGAACATTGAGCTAATGCACCTGAAGAAAATACTAAAGAAAATGGGGCAGAAGAAAATGTTGATCAAATTCCTCAACGACAACCAGCTCATCCTTGCGTTGCAAAAGAAGTGCAAGTTGAAAAGATCATCAATGACATTAAAGCGCCAGGTCCTCTCACACGCTCAAAATCTTCACATTTATCTATCTTTTGTGGGCACTATGCTTTTGTCTCTATCACAGAGCTCACTAAGGTAGATGAAGCATTTCTGGAGCCTGAGTGGATTCAGGCCATGCAAGAAGAATTACATCTATTCGAGCTCAAGCAAACGTCCAGATCCTCACAAGCACAATATCATTGGCACAAAATGGGTCTATCGCAACAAGCAAGATGAAAATGGCCTTGTGGTAAGGAATAAGGAACGACTTGTAGCTCAAGGCTACACACAGGTTGAAGGAATTGATTTCGATGAAACTTTTGCACCTGTTGCTAGACTTGAGGCTATTCGCATATTACTTGCTTATGCTAACCATCATGATATCACTCTATATCAAATGGATGTGAAAAGTGCATTCCTCAATGGTAAGCTTGAGGAAGAAGTATATGTTGCTCAACCCCCGGGTTTTGAAGATCCAAAGCATCCCGACAAAGTCTTCAGACTCAATAAGGCCCTCTATGGCCTCAAGCAGGCCCCACGGGCGTGGTATGACACTTTGAAGGAATTCCTTATGAAGAAAGGCTTCAAACCCGGTTCACTCGACCCTACTCTTTTCACTAAATATTATGATGGTGACTTGTTTGTGTGCCAAATATATGTTGATGATATTATCTTTGACTGTACTGACCAATGTTATAGTGATGAATTTGCCTATATGATGAGTGAACAATATCAAATGTCTATGATGGGAGAATTGAAATTCTTCTTAGGTCTTCAAATTTGTCAACAACGCAATGGCATATTCATATCTCAGGAGAAATACCTCAAGGATGTACTGAGGAAATTTGCCATGCAAGATTGAAAAGGCGTCAAAATTCCTATGCCCACAAATGGCCATCTGTGCACTGATGAAAATGGTATCGACTTCCGCTCCATGATTGGTTCTTTATTGTACTTATGTGCATCTAGGCTAGACATTATGCTTAGTGTTTGCATGTGTGCCCGATTTCAAGCTACACCGAAGGAATCACACCATAAGGCTGTGAAGCATATTCTTCGATATCTAGCTCACACACCAACACTTGGATTATGGTACCCCAAGGGCTCGGCTTTTGATCTCATTGGATATTTTGACTCTGACTATGCTGGTGATCGTGTGGACCGCAAGTCAACATCTGGTACATGTCATTTCCTCGGACGATCTTTGGTCTGTTGGTCCTCGAAGAAATAGACCTGCGTATCACTATCTACTGCTGAAGCTGAGTACATTGCCGCTAGTTCTTGCTGTGCTCAATTGCTATGGATGAAGCAAATTCTCAAGGACTACAGCGTCAACATGAAGAACATGCCTCTCTTCTGTGACAATGAGAGTGCCATCAAGATTGCTCACAAGCCAGTTCAGCACTCGAAGACAAAGCACATTCAGATTCGTCATCATTTTCTTCGTGATCATGTGTTGAAGGGTGACATTTGTATTGAGCATGTGAAGACTGAAGAACAGCTAGTCGATATCTTCACAAAGCCCTTGGATGAGAAGACATTTAGCAAGTTGCGGTGTGAGCTAAATATCTTAGAATCTTCGATTGTTCTTTGAAAAGGACACTCATCCTAACACTTATGCAAAATTTATGACTTAGATGTGCAACACATGAAGAAACGTTTTTCTTCAATCAATGAAGAATAACACTCTAAGTGTTAAGAAATTAACGAAGAATTTGATTCTCAGAACCCTACGACAATTGTACGCGGTGTCTGAAATCATCATTCTTATATGATGGGTCCCGCCACCACCAAAAGTTGAAATTCCTCAGTTGTTCAAATTCTTCAACTTTGCATTGTCTTCACTGTTTCCGTCGTTTTTCTTCATTGGCTATATATATATATGAGTTTATGTCCTCTACATCATTCACTTATGGGTATTTCTTCAAGTTGGGTTTTCTGCTAAGTGAATGTGATCGGACCCTTCCCCCTCTATGCTATACTCAACCAAATCTGTTCACAAATTCTTCATGTGCGTTCTATTTGAAACTCATTCAAAATCTTCACTGTGTCCTTGTCAGCTGAAGAAATTGCGAACGGAACTTTAAAACCTATCTTATCTAAATGTTTGGCTTTGCCGCTCAAACCGTTCCGCATCCCACAATATACTTATCTATTCACCCACGATCGCACACAATCTCCACTTCTCAGTACGTGGGTGACACATGTCAGGCGAATGAGAACGGTCAGGGGCACGTTCGTCCAAATTCTTCGGGCGAACAGTTTTTCACTGTGACTATAAATACCCCCTTTCCCCTTCCTCACTTCCTTTACTCCGCTCGACCTCTCTCCAGCTCGAGCTTCTCAAACCCTAGCGCCGCTGCTACGTCATCGTCGCCGGTGAGGAAAAGCTTCACTGCCTAGACCTCATCACCGTCGTACTCGTGCCGGCCGCGGAAATCTTCACTCCGCCGCCGCTGTAGCTGTCTTCCTCCGCCAAGTTAGGGCGTGGAAGATCTGCACTGACGAACTTCACATCTCCACATACCACTTCGTCGTGTTCTTCGTCCATGGTAATTAAAAGTTAATTTTACTTCCCTCGTTGATTCAAATGATTTCTACAAAATCCTCAAAGGTGTTTTTCTTCATATCTTCACACACTAAAACACCTCACATGTCATCTGTTCTTGATTCGTTTCTCTAAGCTATGTTTTTCTTCAAGATTCCTCAAATGTGTGGATTTTTGATCTATACATCTATGGAACCTAAGACAAAGAATTCTTAGTGAAATTTTTCAAGACTCATCTGGTCGAATTCCTCAACCTTGTTCTTTATAAACAACCTTCTGAGAACGCATATGACCTCTCCAAATTCCTCGCAACTATACTCTGTTCACAGGGTACTCATGTCAGCTGCTGAATCACTAGGTTCTCATCAACTTAACTCATTTGCAGTGTTCCTCGAAAAAAAGTTGCATACCTCTTCACAGAATTCAATTGTTCAAATTCCTCAACTAAAGAAAATGGCTGATGGTAAGAAGCCACATAAAGGAGGAAAGAGGCCTGAGGTCAACACTGCCTTTGAAATCCCCGGGGAAGATAAAAATCAGCGCAAGGTGCGCATTCAAACGATTGAGAGGAGATGGGCAAGAGAGTGGAGAGAGTACAGATATGTCACTCCCAAGTATATGAAGAAATTTGCACTAAATCCTCCATGCCCAAGACCTACGTTGGCACATGGCCAAATAGCTGATCCCACCAGCCTCAAGCGCGGTGAGGACTATCCTGACGAATGGGCCAAGCGCCAGGCCAAGTTGGTCAAACAAGCAAAAGATGCAGTGAGGAAATTCAACAAAGACTCTGCTGCCGCTAGTGCTGTCGAGGCCTCTGTAAAGCCGAAGAAGGCCATGCCAAAGAAGCCTGCTCAGAAGCCCAGTGCTTCACCAGCAATGCCCTCACGGCCAACTTCCTCACTATGCCCTCACGGCCAGATTCCTCAAAGCCCTCACAGCCAATTCCTCACGCTGCTCCTGATTCTACAAAGTCCTCAGCTCCTCTGCCAAAGTCTTCGACTGCTCTGACCAAATCCTCAGCACCTGTGCATCTCGCCATGTGCCAAAGGACCATAGGCATATCTATTGCCTCAGGAGCCTCTGCAAGTTCCTTAGCTACTCCCTCTCTTCTGAAGAAGAAGACTACTGCTGGATGAGGTCCTCGACCAAGTCCTCACAAGAAACAAGTTGCTTTCTAAGTACCCTCTAATGATGATGAGGCTGATGATGAAGAACTAGCAGAAATCATCAGAGACAGGCAAGTCAGGGCCGCTAGAGCCAAGGGCACAAGTGTGCCTCTACTTTTGATTCAAAGTTGATCCTCGAATACATTGATGTTTGGCACAAGGACCCCAACACTCCCATGTCTGACTTCAAGCTGACTCCTGGCAAAAGTCATATGTTGACTCACTTCATACAGGAAGAGAAATGGAAGTTTGAGAAGGCCAGGTAGATCAAAATGCGCAGTACAAGAAGGAGCGCTATCTAAAGAAAAACATTGTCTCTATAACAACTGAAGAACTTGTCACTATTCAAATTGAGATCAAGAAACTCAGTGATGAATTTGACGCATACCGCGCTGATTGGCTTGGAGCCAAGGTTCGTTTTGTGAGACTTGCTGATAACTTCACCTCAAATGTTGCATCCCCAACGCAACAGGAAATTCCTCAGGCTGAAGCATCTGCTCAGCCAACTGAAGAACATGCCAGCACCGCTGATGAAAATCAGGCTGCTGAAGAAAATATGAGTTCCAGGGCCGATGACTGCATTCCAGCCGCTAAAGAAATTGCCAGGGCATCCACTAGTGGTGCGCCTAAAGAAAATGAAGAAGTCAGGGCAACTGCATCAGTTGCACCTGAAGAAATTCAACCCAATTCCTCTGCTCCTCCCGCACCTACACCAACTCCATTCCTTCCATTTGCATCAGACGTGAAGAAGACTAAGGCTGCAGAGTGTGCAGCAGTGAAGAAAAGGAAGGCATCAACTTCATCAGATTCTTCAGCCCCGAAGAAGATGAAGCCATTGACTAGCTCGTTTGCAAACCCCATTGATGTTGTTCCTATATCAACTATGCCATCAAAGGACCTTGTTCCTTTTGATGAAGAATATGTGATTCCAAGTGAATCTGATGAAGAGAATCCCTCTACTGCTTCATCAGAGCAGATGGATGAAGAAACTGAAGTGGATACAATTCCTTCAACACCAGTTGTCTCCTCGCCTATGCCTCAGTTTATTGCTGAAGAGGCCGGCGTTGAAGAAATGGAAGATGAAGATGTGGACACTGGTTGTACCACACCTATGCTAAGTGATGAATTTTGGTAAAGTTAGCACCCCAACTCTCCACTCTTCACACCATTGCAACAAATTCCTCAGTCCTGAGAAACTACTGTACAAATGGGATCTGATGAACCACATGCCACACCGTCTGTCCATGAAGAAATTCCAGCCACTAGTGTTGAAGATCATGTAAATGAAGAATTGAAGTCCCAGGCTGCCACTGAAGTAGCACCTGAAATTCCTCAGCCTGTGGAACCTGATATCGAAATCCCGGAGGTTGTAATGAAATTGACTAACACTCCTCACCCCAAGCCAAAGGATCCATTCTCAAAGAAGCAGAAATTCAAGGTTGATGATTTCTTCGGCGAGCACATGTTCTTCACTGACTACAATCCTTATGACTCTGCTCGTCTAAGGAGGAAGCGTTTCTAGACTGCAAGCCATGCCAACTTCTATTCTTCACTGCTTTACAACAAAGACAAAATCTTCTACCATGAGCATATTCCTCACGTGGACATGGAATCGTTACCTTGCTTCTCTCCTGTGCTTAGTGTTCTTCATGATGCAGGCCTCCTCAACTTTTTCTCTGACATTGTTGATTGAAATGAAGAGCTCATTCTTTAGTTCTACGCTACATTGCATATCACAGGTGATCCTGAAGATATCAACACCTGGGTCTTGGACTGGATGACCGAAAATACTCACTATAAGGCACCGACCTCTGAATTTCTTCATCCCTTGCCCATCAGTCCACCCAGTGAAGGAGCTCGCTGCCTGTATCATGAACCAGAACTCACAGCTCATTACATGCAAGTGTTAATGAAGCCTTTGAAGCCCGGTCAAGCCCCAAGGACCAAATTCCTCGTGAAGGATTTACTCTATGTGCCCAGAACCGTCTATCACATTCCGACGAGGACAATGAGTCCCATCAAAGGCCATGACTCATCTGATGAGGAAATAGTTGGCATCATGAAGAATCTTCTATTCAACATCATTCACAACATTCCTATCAACTATCACGATTTCTTCATGAGGACTCTGGCAAATGCAGCACTTTCTCCATTTGAGCTGAAACCTTATGCACCTTGGATTATGAGATTCCTCAGGACAAGGTCTTCACTCAACTACAAGGTTGATTTTCAGAATCACCTTAGCTATCTGCCCTCGATTGAAGTCCTCAAGCAGGATTTTAAATCAACTAATGAAAAGGGCAAGGCTCCTGCTGTCATTGATGAAGGCATTCGTCCATTGGATGGTCAGTTTCGCAAAGCTGCATCTTATTCCACCAATGATGACTCTGCCACACATGACTCTTCTGCCAATGCACCCAAGTTTACTCCTCAAGCCACTGCTCCTCGTGTGAAGACTGACCGTGAGCTTCTGCTTAGTCTCCACCGGAAGGTGGATCGAAACCATAAATGGGTTAAGCGCCAGTTTGGTTCATTTCTTCACAACATGACTGCTACACACAATGCAGAAAAGAAAAACCATTACTACCTCCATGAAGTCTTCGATCGCACCTGGGCCATTCTATCGCATCTGTATGGTGAAGAAGATCTCAAGGCAATGGGTCTCAAGGAAGATTTTGACTGGTCTGCACCTCCACCGAAGAAATACAAGAAGGTCAAGGTTCCTCCTTTGGTGTCCAGCTCATATTCTTCATCGCGCGACACCGATGAGCATGAAGACCTGGACGACACTGCGGTAGGCCCTTCCACGACAAACGACCCCAACAACACTGGTGCTCCTTCATCAACTTGATATTCTTCAGGGGCGTTAGTCCTCATTTTCGATCCTTTTGGTCATTCGATGACAAAGGGGGAGATTTGAGTTAGTCTTCAAGCGGGTCTATCTATATGGGCATTTTTTTGCTAAGTTACAACTCTCATTCTTCAGAGACTTTATTGGATCGAGTTGTAAACTTAAACCCGATGGTGCTCTAATATGTTTGATGTGCTTTTCTGCATGCTTATTCCTCATATATGTTAATGCACGCATGCTGAATTACATCAGTAACCATATTTCATCATGCATTTCAAATTCCTCATTATGATATGTCAAATGCGTGTATGAATTACAAGATATAGGGGGAGATCTCCATGATTCTACTCTACAAGTGTGCAATGCTTCAAAAGCAAATTCCTCATCATGCACATCTTTAGGGGGAGTTCTTCTATATCTTACAATCAAATTCCTCAATATCAGTATTTACACTTCATATATTTATCCCCGTTAAAAACTTAACCTATATTGTCATCAATCACCAAAAAGAGGGAGATTGTAAGTGCATCTAGTGTCCCTTAGTGATTTTGGTGTATCGAAGACTTATAGGTTAAGGGACTAATGTGTTTTTGAGTGTACACAGGTCTATAAGTCTATGAGGAGTTTGATATTTACAGAGAAAGTCGACCCCTAAAAATGAGGTTCTTCGACTGAAGACTTTGGATTTCTGAAGACTTTCTGAAGACTTTGAAAGTGAAGAAATTGGTGCAATCCTGAAGACTTGGTATTCATTCGAGGACCATGAAGCATGAAGACTTCTGTTTTAGTAGTTTCCTTTTCTCTTTCTTGAGTCATAGGAAACACCGTACTGTTAAAGGGGGTCGAGGAAATACTAAGGAAAAATTTCCATTGATGCTCAACTCAAAATCCTACACCTACCAATCCCTTCGAGTGAAGCCATTGGAAATCTCATACAGTTCAGTCATATTCTTCAGTGACAGAGACGAAGTTCTTCTGCTCTCTGAGGAATTTGTTCTGACTGAGGAGTTAGGAATTCGCCAGTGCGGATTGCCTACATAGTGAGGAACATGGTAGCCCTGAGGAATTTGATACTCAAATTTCCGACCGTTGCTGTGCTTTGTGCTAGCTATCCCAAAATATCTACCCGCCTAACGGTCATATCATTGAAGGGCATTTATGTCTTATCATGTTGGGCTGCTCCCTAGGCTATAAATAGCCGCCCCCTACAACCACTAGCTGGTTGGCTACTCTGAGAAAAACTGACACTTGTCATCTGAGAGCATCCCATCCTCTGAGGACTTTGAGCGAAAATCATCAAGTGAGGAAAACCAAAACCCAACACCTACAAACCCCAAGTGATTGAGCATCATTGAAGAGATTGATCCTGCGTGGATCCGACGCTTGTTACCTTTGAAGACTGTGCTTCTTCCAGACGGTAAGGCGTCAAGGTCTAGAGCATCCAAGAGGAATTGTGGATCGCCAAGTGACCAAGTTTGTGAAGGTTCAGAAGTCACCTGAAGACTTACCACGAGTGATTGGGCGAGGTCTGTGTGACCTTAGATCAAGGGGAATACGGTGAGGACTGAGTGTTCTGGACTGCGTGTTCAGAACTGGGTGTCCGGGACTATGTGTCCTTAGGTTTAAATACCTAGCCGCCCTAACCAGACGTACAACTGTCACAGCAGTTGGAACTGGTCTACCAAATCATTGTCATCACCAAGCTCACTGGTTCTATTTCCTCAACTCTTTCATTTCCTCATAACTGTGTTGAGTGCTTCTTCATATCTGTGTCTGAAGACTTTGACTGAAGACATTCTCAATTTCCTCAGTTCAATTTCTTCAGTCAGTTTGTCTTCATCATGTGTTATTCTGTGCTTACGCTTTTGGTACTCTGTGCTTATCTTCATTTCATCATGATGACTATGCTTTTGTTCTGTTATGTTTCCTTATGAGTACTTATTCCACTGCTAGTAGTTCTTCCCTAAGGAATTTCCTCACCTGCAAATTCCTCAGTGAAGAATTCATAAAAATCAGCTATTCAGCCCCCTCTAGTCGATATAACGCACTTTCAGTGGTGTCTCGGCACGACAAACTGTCACAATGGTGCATACTCAAGGAGAACACTTATACCTTTAAATTTTAGTAAGGGATCATCTCATAATGCTACCGTCGTACTAAGCGAAATAAGATGCATAAAGGATAAACATCACATGCAATCAACATAAGTGATATAATGTGGCCATCATCATCTTGTGCCTTTTGATCTCCATCTCCAAAGCACCGTCATGATCACCATCGTCACCGGTTTGACACCTTGATCTCCATCGTAGCATCGTTGTCGTCTTGCCAACTATTGCTTCTACGACTATCGCTACCGCTTAGTGATAAAGTAAAGCAATTACATGGTGATTGCATTTCATACAATAAAGCGACAACCATATGGCTTGTGCCAGTTGCTGATAACTGTGTTACGAAACATGATCAGCTCATACAATAATTTATATAATCACGTCTTGACCATATCACATCACAACATGCCCTGCAAAAACAAGTTAGACATCCTCTACTTTGTTGTTGCAAGTTTTACGTGGCTGCTACGGGCTTAGCAAGAACCGTTCATACCTATGCATCAAAAACCACAATGCGTTATAGTGATTGCTTTTTGATCTTCAGAAAGAACCCTATTCATTGAATCCGATTCAACTAAAGTTGGAGAAACTGACACCCGCCAGCCACCTGTGTGCAAAGTATGTCGGTAGAACCAGTCTCATGAACGCGGTCACGTAATGTCGGTCTGGGCCGCTTCATCCAACAATACCGCCGAATCAAGAAACAACTAGTGACGGCAAGCAATATGTATATAACCACGCCCACAACTCCTTTGTGTTCTACTCGTGCATATAACATCTATGCATAGACCTGGCTCGGATGCCACTATAGGGGAACGTAGCGCAATTTCAAATTTTTCCTACGCTCATGCAAGATCTATCTAGGAGATGCATAGCAACAAGAGGGGGAGAACATCTTCATACCCATGAAGATCGCAAAGCGGAAGCGTTTATCAACGTGGTTGATGTAGTCGTACACCTTCACGATCCGTCCTGATCTAGTACCGAACGTACGACACCTCCGCGTTTAGCACACATTCAGCTCGATGACGTCCTCGCCTTCTTTATCTAGCAAGAGGGGCGAAGTAGTAGATGAGTTCCGGCAGCACGACGGTGTGGTGACGGTGTTGGTGAAGAACAATCTCCGCAGGGCTTTGCCTAAGCACTACGAAAACTATGAGAGGATAAACTAGAGGGGACGGGGTTGCCGTCACACGGCTTGGTGTTTCTTGATGTGTCTTTGGTGCTAGCCCTACCCCTCTATTTATATGTTGAGCCCTGGGGTCGAAACTTAGAGCAAAAGCCTCCTCAAAGTCGGTTTTTCCTGAAAGGCAAGAGGCGCACTCGGACTCTAGGACCAAACACCACAATCCTTGGCGCCTGGCCTAGACGCCAGCGTCTCTGGCATTTGGCCCACTGGCCCCCGCAAAACTCCTTTTGCACCGACCTAAAGCCTCGTGGGCTTCACCCCTTGGCTGAACCATATCATCCTATATATCAATCTTTACCTTCGGACCATTTTGGAGCTCCTCGTCATGTCCGTGATCTCATCCGAGACTCCAAACAACATGCAGTCACCAACATACATAACTCATATAATACCATATCGTTAACGAGCGTTAAGAGTGCGGACCCTACAGGTTCGAGAACTATGTAGACATGACCGAGACATCTCTCTGGTCAATGGCCAATAGCGGAACCTGGATGCCCATATTGGCTCCTACATATTCTACGAGGATCTTTATCGGCCGAACCGCATAACAACATACATTGTTCCCTTTGTCATCGGTATGTTACTTTCCCAAGATTCGATTGTCGGTATCATCATACCTAGTTCAATCTCGTTACCGGCAAGTCTCTTTACTTGTTTCGTAATGCATCATCTCGTAACTAACTCTTTAGTCACATTGCTTGCAAGGCTTATAGTGATGAGCATTACCGAGAGGGCCCAGAGATACCTCTCCGACAATCGGAGTGACAAATCCTAATCTCGATCTATGCCAACTCAACAAACACCATCGGAGACACCTGTAGAGCATCTTTATAATCACCCAGTTATGTTGTGACATTTGATAGCACACTAAGTGTTCCTACAATATTCGGGAGTTGCATAATCTCATAGTCATAGGAACATGTATAAGTCATGAAGAAAGCAATAGCAACAAACTAAGCGATCATAGTGCTAAGCTAACGGCTGGGTCTTGTCCATCACATCATTCTATAATGATGTGATCCCATTCACCAAATGACAACACGTGTCCATGGCTAGGAAACTTAACCATCTTTGATTAACGAGCTAGTCAAGTAGAGGCATACTAGGGACACTCTGTTTGTCTATGTATTCACACATGTACTAAGTTTCCGGTTAATACAATTCTAGCATGAATAATAGACATTTATCATTGTAAGTGCATCTAGTGCCACCCCTACTTGGTTTTGGAGTATTGACGACAAACCTGGTTGAGGGAGTAATGTGTTTGTGAGAATTGCAGGATAACACAGGTAGTAGTCCCTCATTGATTCGGTTTACCTACCAGAGATGACCCCTAAAAATGTGTGAAGATATTGAAGACAACGGTGGTCTGCGAAGAGTTTCACATTGAAGGCTATGACATGAGACGATATCGTATGAAGACTATGGACTATGAAGACATAGTTGTTTCGTAGTTTCCTTTTCTTCTTTGTTGAGTCATAGGAACCACCATACTGTTAAGTGGGGTCCAAGTGAACAAAGTTAGAGTGACTGAAGTGATGCTCAACCAAATCCTATGTCTTCGAGCGAAGACAATGAGAGCAAATCTTATCTAGAGCTGGATGAGTCAGCTTTACTTGTAGCCCAAGTCAAGTTGTCGCGTGTGTTTGAAATCTGACCGTTGGACACGTGTCAGTTCCTTACTGGCCCAGGGTCATTTCGGACAAATCAGGTCGGGTTGCCTCATGCCTATAAATAGCCCACCCCTACACCATAAATTGGTGGCTGCTCAGAGTTAGTGCACGGCTTTTGTCGTTTGAGAGCAACCCACCTCCGAAGCCTTTGAGAGAGAAATCCTTGCGAGGACAAAGCCCTAAACACCCAGAGCTAAAGAGTGTTAGGCATCACTGAAGTCTTTCTATCTGCGTGATCTGAAGACTTATTACACTTGAGGATTGTGAATCCTCTAGCCGGTTAGGCGTCGTGTTCTGGGCATCCAAGAGTCATTGTGGATCGCCGGTGAACGAAGTCTGTGAAGGTTTGGAAGTCTACCTTGAAGACTTACCAGAGTGATTGGGCGAGGACTATGTGTCCTTATCTCAAGGGGAATAAGGTGAAGACGCAGTCTTCTGAGTTGAATCTCAGCCTCCCTAACCAGACGTACAGTTGTCACAGCAACTGGAACTGGTCCAGCAAATACTTGTCCTCACCAAGCAACTGGTTCTATCCTTACCTCTCTCTTTACTTACAGTTTCTTCGTGAAGTCATTGTCTGCTTGTATTACACTTGAAGACTGTTGTTGACTGGCTTCATACTATCTTCCATCTTGATCCATACTACCTAGCTGCTGATAGTCTTCGTACTTTCACTTCATTGCTTACTTGACTATGGCTTGTCTAGTGTAGTCTACCACCTTCCGCTGCATGTTAATAGGTTCATTTCTACTGTTTGTCTTCAAAACCCTCTGCATTGAAGACTTTCATAAAAATCTCCCATTCACCCCCACTCTAGTCGATAACTACCACTTTCAATTGGTATTAGAGCAAGCTGCTCCCTGGTTCTGTGTGATTCGGTTTAACCACCTGTAGTTTTAGCTATGTCGACTGCAGGGATAATCAAAGTCTCTGTTGCGTGCCCTGTCTTCGATCGCACTGATTACCCCTACTGGAAGAATAAGATGCACATGCATCTTGAAGCCATTGATGTCGACCTCTGGTATGTCGTCAAGAACAACGTTCCCAAGGCCGGTGAAGGCGTCACCCCAGCTGATGTCAAGAAGTTCATTCAACTGGATTCTACTGCCAAGAACATCATCTGTGGTCATCTAACCAAAGGACAGTATGGCCGTGTGAGTGCTCTGGAAACTGTGAAGCTAGTCTGGGACTGGCTCTCCAAGGTCAATGAAGGCGTATCAACCCAGAGAGACTCAAGGATCAATGTTCTTCGCAATCTCTTCAACCACTTCAAGAGAAATGACAATGGGAATGTTCAGCTGACGTTTGATCGCCTCACTGACATCACAAATGAGCTTCATGCACTCGGCGCCACTGAGATCACCAAGCATGAAATCTTCAAGACACTCTTGAGATCACTCGACAGCTCATTTGACACCCTAGCCCTGATGATTCAAGAACTTGAAAGGCTCAACACACATGAGTTCCAGCTATCTGAGAAACGAGATATATATGGTCCCAACTATGGTCGAACTCGCGCTTTGAAGGAAAAGGTTGTTTCCTCACCTGAAGAAGAATCTGACTGCAGTTTTGAGGATCCTGAATACATTGGAAAGGAACTTGCCATGCTTGTGAAGAAGTTCCAAAGGTTCACCAGGAAGAAAGGCTCTAGACAGTCTTCAAGATCCAACTCAAGAAATGATGAAGCTTCCTCCCATGACCACAAGAAGAGAACATGCCACAAGTGCAAGAAACCTGGTCACTACATCTCTGAATGTACTCAATGGGACAATGAGAACAACAAGAAGAAGAATAATAGCAAGGAATACGAGCCTGATGAAAAGAAGAAGAAGAAATCCTCAAAGTCTTTTTCCAAGTCTTCGTCGAAGTCTTCATCACACAAGAAGAGCTCATCTAGCAAGGGTCGTGCATTTGTAGGCAAGGAAATGGATTCAGAGGAGGAGTCTGAATCTGAGGAGGTGGAGATGGAGTCTAAAGAGGAATCTGATTCAGGTGTGGCAAGCCTGGCTTTAGCTTCAGCATACGTCACCAAGTCCATCTTCAATACTGAAGACGATGGTCTCTTCACCAACACTAATGCTAACGAGGATGACTCTGCTCCCACCTACTGCTTCATGGCACGTGGTGCCAAGGTAAACTCACGCGATGCTCACTATCAAACATCTAGTGAAGATGACTCTGAATGTAAATCTAAACCTACAAAACACTCGCTAAAATTGCAACACAGCAACAGACTTCTATGGAACATATTCAAAACTGTTAGACAAAAGCGATGACATGTTGGATGCAGAAATGACTCAAACTCAGTCCTTAATTGAAGACATTAAAAATCTTCATGTTAAGTACGAGGAACTTGAAAGTCATCAAGAAACGCTCTCAACAACTCATGAAAAGCTTTCCTATGATTATCTTCAAAGGAAGCAAGAACTTGAGAAATTGAGAGTGGCTCATGAAGATCTTCAAAAGGAGAACGAGTCACTTCGCGCTCAACAGACCAGTCCCGCTCAGGAAGAATTTGAACCACCATGTCTAAAATGCTTTGAGCGTGATAACGCTTCTTCTGTTGCTGGATGTTCTACTGCTACTACTGTTGCAATATCTTCAACTGCTGATGTGGTAACTAACCCCTCTGCTGAGGATACCACTAGTATTGCTGATGAGAATGCCAGGTTGAAGACATTGCTTGAGATAGGAATGTACAAAAGTCTCAAAGGGCATCAGACACTATGTGATGCCCTCAAGAAACAGATTCTGAATCGAAACCCTAGGAAAGAGGGTGTTGGGTTCGAAAGGAAAATGAACGTTGATGGTTCTTACTGGAAGCCTGAGCATTACCCCAAAACCACATGGGTTGCTGATACGTCTCCAACGTATCTATAATTTTTGATTGTTCCATGCTATATTATATTCTGTTTTGGACATTATTGGGCTTTATTATACACTTTTATATTATTTTTGGGACTAACCTATTAACCGAAGGCCCATCCCAGAATTGCTGTTTTTTTGCCTATTTTAGGGTTTCGCAGAAAAAGAATATCAAACGGAGTCCAAACGGAATGAAACCTTCGGGAACATGATTTTTGGAACGAACATGATCCAGAGGACTTGGACCCTACGTCAAGACATCAACCAGGAGGCCACGAGGTAGGGGGCGCGCCTACCCCCCTGGGCGCGCCCTCCACCCTCGTGGGCCCCCTGTGGCTCCACCGATGTACTCCTTCCTCCCATATATACCTACGTACCCCCAAACTACCAGATACGGAGCCAAAACCCTAATTCCACCGCCGTAACTTTCTGTATCCTCGAGATCCCATCTTGGGGCCTATTCCGGAGCTCCGCCGGAGGGGGCATCGATCATGGAGGGCTTCTACATCAACACCATAGCCCTTTCAATGAAGTGTGAGTAGTTTACCTCAGACCTACGGGTCCATAGTTATTAGCTAGATGGCTTCTTCTCTCTTTTTGGATCTCAATACAAAGTTCTCCCCCTCTCTTGTGGAGATCTATTCGATGTAACCTTCTTTTTGCGGTGTGTTTGTTGAGGCCGATGAATTGTGGGTTTATGATCAAGTTTATCTATGAACAATATTTGAATCTCCTCTGAATTCTTTTATGTATGGTTGGTTATCTTTGCAAGTCTCTTCGAATTATCAGTTTGGTTTGGCCTACTAGATTGATCTTTCTTGCAATGGGAGAAGTGCTTAGCTTTGGGTTCAATCTTGCGGTGTCCTTTCCTAGTGACAGTAGGGGCAGCAAGGCACGTATTGTATTGTTGCCATCGAGGATAACAAGATGGGTTTTATTTCATATTGCATGAGTTTATCCCACTACATCATGGCATCTTGCTTAAAGCGTTACTCTGTTCTCTTGAACTTAATACTCTAGATGCATGCTGGATAGCGGTCGATGTGTGGAGTAATAGTAGTAGATGCAGGAAGGAGTCGGTCTACTTGTCTCGGACGTGATGCCTATATACATGATCATACCTAGATATTCTCATAACTATAATCAATTCTGTCAATTGCTCAACAGTAATTTGTCTACCCACCGTGAATACTTATGCTCTTGAGAGAAGCCACTAGTGAAACCTATGGCCCCCGGGTCTATCTTCCATCATATTAATCTTCCAATACTTAGTTATTTTTATTGCCTTTTATTTTACTTTGCATCTTTATCATAAAATACCAAAAATATTATCTTATCATGTCTATCAGATCTCACTCTTGTAAGTGACCGTGTAGGGATTGACAGCCCCTGATCGCGTTGGTTGCGAGGATTTATTTGTTTGTGTAGGTGCGAGGGACTCGTGCGTGGCCTCCTACTGGATTGATACATTGGTTCTCAAAAACTAAGGTTAATACTTACGTTACTTTGCCACCCTTTCCTCTTCAAGGGAAATCCAACGCAAGTGCTCAAGAGGTAGCAAGAAGGATTTCTGGCGCCGTTGCCGAGAAGGTCTACGCAAAAGTCAACATACCAAGTACCCATCACAACCCTTATCTCCCGCATTACATTATTTTCCATTTGCCTCTCGTTTTCCTCTGCCCCACTTCACCCTTGCCGTTTTATTCACCCTCTCTCTCTCTCTATCCTCCCTCTCTTTCTCTATTTGCCTCTTTTTGCCCGTTTCTTGTTTGCTTGTGTGTTGGATTGCTTGCTTGTCATGATGGCTCAAGATAACACTAAATTGTGTGACTTTACCAATACCAACAAAAATGATTTTATTAGCACTCCGATTGATCCTCTTACCGATGCTGAATCTTGTGAAAGTAATGCTGCCTTGCTGAATCTTATCATGAAAGATCCATTTTCCAGCCTTCCTAGTGAAGATGCCGCTACCCATCTAAATAGCTTCGTTGATTTGTGTGATATGCAAAAGAAGAAAGATGTGGATAATGATATTGTTAAATTGAAGCTATTTCCTTTTTCACTTAGAGATCGTGCTAAAGCTTGGTTTTCGTCTTTGCCTAAAAATAGTATGGATTCGTGGAATAAGTGCAAAGATGCTTTTATCTCTAAGTATTTTCCTCCCGCTAAGATCATCTCTCTTAGAAACGATATTATTAATTTTAAGCAACTTGATCACGAATATGTTGCACAAGCTTGGGAGAGGATGAAATTAATGATATGTAATTGCCCTACGCATGGTTTGAATTTGTGGATGATTATACAAAAAATTTATGCCGGATTGAATTTTGCTTCTAGAAATCTTTTAGATTCGGTCGCGGGAGGCACTTTTATGGAAATCACTTTAGGAGAAGCTACTAAACTCCTAGATAATATTATGGTTAATTATTCTCAATGGCACACTGAAAGATCTACTAATAAGAAAGTGCATGCGATAGAAGAAATTAATGTTTTGAGTGGAAAGATGGATGAACTTATGAAATTATTTGCTGATAAAAGTCTTTCTTCTGATCCCAATGATATGCCTTTGTCTACTTTGATTGAGAATAATAACGAATCTAAGGATGTGAATTTTGTTGGTAGGAATAATTTTGGTAACAACGCATATAAAGGGAACTTTAACCCTAGGCCGTATCCTAGTAATTTCTCTAATAATTATGGTAATTCCTACAACAATTTTTATGGAAATTATAATAAGATGCCCTCTGATTTTGAATCTAATATTAAAGAATTTATTACTTCGCAAAAGAATTTCAATGCTTTGATTGAAGAAAAATTGCTTAAGATTGATGAGTTGGCTAGGAACATTGATAGAATTTCTCTTGATGTTGATTCTTTGAAACTTAGATCTATTCCACCTAAGCATGATATCAATGAGTCTCTCAAAGCCATGAGAATTTCCATTGCTGAGTGTAAAGAAAGAACCGCTAGGATGCGTGCTAAGAAAGATTGCTTTATAAAAGTGTGTTCTTCTAGTTTCCATGATAATAAAGATGAAGATCTAAAAGTTATTGAAGTGTCCCCTATTAAATCTTTGCTTTGCAATATGAATCTTGATAATGATGGGACTGAATATGATCCACCTTTACCTAGAAGGCATTCCCAGAATTCTAAGTCTTTAGATCTTGATGCTAAAATTGTTAAAAGTGGGATTGAAGAAGTCAAAACTTTAAATATTAATGAACCCACTATTTTGGATTTCAAGGAATTTAATTATGACAATTGCTCTTTGATATATTTTATTTCCTTGTTGCAATCCGTGCTAAATTCTCCTCATGCTTATAGTCAATATAAAGCTTTCACTAAACATATCGTTGATGCTTTGATGCAATCTTATGAAGAAAAACTTGAGTTGGAAGTTTCTATCCCTAGAAAACTTTATGATGAGTGGGAACCTACTATTAAAATTAAAATCAAAGATCATGTATGCTATGCTTTCTGTGATTTGGGTGCTAGTGTTTCCATGATTCCAAAGACTTTGTGTGATTTGTTAGGTTTCCGTGATTTTGATGATTGCTCTTTAAACTTGCTCCTTGCGGATTCCACTATTAAGAAACCTAAGGAAAGAATTAATGATGTTCTTATTGTTGCAAATAGGAATTATGTGCTCGTAGATTTTATTGTTCTTGACATAGATTGCAATCCTTCATGTCCTATTATTCTTGGTAGACCTTTCCTTAGAACGTTTGTGCAATCATTGATATGAAGGAAGGAAATATTAGATTCCAATTTCCATTAAGGAAAGGCATGGAACACTTTCCTAGAAAGAAAATTAAATTACCTTATGAATCTATTATGAGAGCCACTTATGGATTGCCTACCAAAGATGGCAACACCTAGATTTATCCTTGCTTTTTATGCCTAGCTAGGGGCGTTAAACGATAGCGCTTGTTGGGAGGCAACCCAATGTTATTTTTATTCCTTGGTTTTTCCTCCTTCTTAGTAATAAATAATTTATCTAGCCTCTGTTTTGGTTGTCTTTTTGTGTTTAATTAGTGTTTGTGCCAAGTAGAACCGCTGGGAAGACTTGGGGAAAGTCTTGTTAATCTTGCTGTAAAAAACAGAAACTTTAGCGCTCACGAGAACTGCTGCCATTTTTATTCGGAAAGTGATATTTAGTCAATTCTTTTTGAAGCTGATTAATAGATAAATTCCTCACGTTCATAAATTTATTTTAGAATTTTTGGGTTCCATATCTTGCGTTGGTTACAGATTACTACAGACTGTTCTGTTTTTGACAGATTCTGTTTTTCGTGTCTTGTTTGCTTATTTTGATGAATCTATGGCTAGTAAAATAGTTTATAAACCATAGAGAAGTTGGAATACAGTAGGTTTAACACCAATATAAATAAAGAATGAGTTCATTACAGTAACTTGAAGGGGTGTTTTGTTTTCTTTCGCTAACGGAGCTCACGAGATTTTGTACTTTAAGTTTTGTGTTGTGAAGTTTTCATGTTTGGGTAAAGATTTGATGGATTATGGAACAAGGAGTGGCAAGATCCTAAGATTGGGGATGCCCATGGAACCCCCAAGATAATCTAAGGACACCCAAAAGCCAAAGCTTGGGGATTCCCCGGAAGGCATCCCCTCTTTCGTCTACTTCTATCGGCAACTTTACTTGGAGCTATATTTTTATTTACCACATGATATGTGTTTTGCTTGGAGCGTCTTGTATTATTTGAGTATTTATTTTTTAGCTTTCCACAATCATAATTGCTGAGCAAACTTTTTTGAGAGAGACACACACATGCTTCGGAAATTATTAGAATACTCTATGTGCTTCACTTATATCTTTTAGAGCACGGTGGTAGATTTATTTTATAGAAACCATTGTTCTCTCATGCTTCACTTAGATTATTTTGAGAGTCCTACAAAACAGCATGGTAATTTGATTTAATTATTTGAGGCATTCAAGATTAATAAATAAAATTTTCTTATGAGTGTGTTGAATACTATGAGAAGTTTGAAACTTGATAATTGTTTTGAGATATGGAGATGGTGATATTAGAGTCGTGCTAGTTGAGTAGTTGTGCATTTGAGAAATGCTTGTGTTGAAGTTTGTGATTCCCATAGCATGCACGTATGGTGAACCGTTATGTTAAGAAGTCGGAGCATCATGTATTTATTGATTGTCCTCCTTATGAGTGGCGGTCAGGGACGAGCGATGGTCTTTTCCTACCAATCTATCCCCCTAGGAGCATGCGTGTAGTACTTTGCTTCGATAACTAATAGATTGTTGCAATAAGTATGTGAGTTCTTTATGACTAATGTTGAGTCCATGGATTATACGCACTGTCACCCTTCCACCATTGCTAGCCTCTCTAATACCGCGCACCTTTCGCCGGTATCATACACCCACCATATACCTTCCTCAAAACAGCCACCATACCTACCTATCATGGCATGTCCATAGCCATTCATAGATATATTGCCATGCAACTTTCCACCGTTCTGTTTATCATGACACACTCCATCATTGTCATATTGCTTTGCATGATCATGTAGTTGACATTTTAGTTGTGGCAAAGCCACCGTTCATAATTCTTTCATATAAGTCACTCATGCATCATTGCTATCCCGGTACACCGCCGGAGGCATTCATATAGAGTCATACTTTGTTCTAGTATCGAGTTGTAATCATTGAGTTGTAAATAAATAGAAGTGTGATGATCATCATTCATAGATTATTGTCCCAAATAAAAAAGGGAAAGGCTAAAGAAAAAAACGAAGGCCCAAAAAAAGGGGGCAATACTACTATCCTTTTTCCACACTTGTGCTTCAAAGTAGCACCATGATCTTCATGATAGAAAGTCTCCTATGTTATCACTTTCATATACTAGTGGGAATTTTTCATTATAGAACTTGGCTTATATATTCCAACGATGCGCTTCCTCAAAATGCCCTAGATCTTTGATAACCCACAAGTATAGGGGATCGCAACCGTTTTTGAGGGTAGAGTATTCAACCCAAATTTATTGATTCGACACAAGGGGAGCCAACGAATATTCTCAAGTATTAGCAGCTGAGTTGTCAATTCAATCACACTTGGAAACTTAATATCTGCAGCAAAGTGTTTAGTAGCAAAGTAATATGATAGTAGTGGTGACGGTAGCAAAAGTAATGTTTTTGATATTTTGTAGTGATGATAGCAATAGCAACGGAAAAGTAAATAAGCGAAGAACAATATATGGAAAGCTCGTAGGAAATGGATCGGTGATAGAGAATTATGCCGGATGCGGTTCATCATGTAACAGTCATAACCTAGGGTGACACAGAACTAGCTCCAATTCATCAATGTAATGTAGGCATGTATTTCGAATATAGTCATACGTGCTTATGGAAAAGAACTTGCATGACATCTTTTGTCCTACCCTCCCATGCCAGCGGGGTCCTAGCGGAAACTAAGGGATATTAAGGCCTCCTTTTAATAGAGTACCAGACCAAAGCATTAACACACAGTGAATACATGAACTCCTCAAACTACGATCATCACCGGTAAGTATCCCGATTATTGTCACTTCGGGGTTAACGGATCATAACACATAATAGGTGACTATAGACTTGCAAGATAGGATCAAGAACTCTCATATATTGATGAAAACATAATAGGTTCAGATATGAAATCATGGCAGTCGGGCCCTAGTGACTAGCATTAAGCATAGCAAAGTCATAGCAACATCAATCTCAGAACATAGTGGATACTAGGGATCAAACCCTAACAAAACTAACTCGATTACATGATAAATCTCATCCAACCCATCACCGTCCAGCAAGCCTATGATGAAATTAATCACGCACGGCGGTGAGCATCATGAAATTGGTGATGGAGGATGGTTGATGATGACGATGGCGACGGATTCCCCTCTCCGGAGGCCCGAACGGACTCCAGATCAGCCCTCCTCAGAGGTTTTAGGGCTTGGCGGCGGCTCCGTATCATAAAACACGATGAATCTTTCTCTCTGATTTTTTTTCTCTCCGAAACCAAATATATAGAGTTGGAGTTGAGGTCGGAGGAGCTCCAGGGGGCCCACGAGGTAGGGGGGCGCGCCCTAGGGGGACAGGCGCGCCCCCCACCCTCGTGGCTAGGGTGTGGCCCCCTGGTCTTCATCTTTTGCAAGGATTTTTTATTTATTCCGAAAAGACGTTCCGTGAAGTTTCAGGTCATTCTGAGAACTTTTGTTTCGGCACATAAATAACACCATGGTAATTCTGCTAAAAACTGCGTCAGTCTGGGTTAGTTCCATTCAAATCATGCAAGTTAGAGTCCAAAACAAGGGCAAAAGTGTTTGGAAAAGTAGATACGACGGAGACGTATCAGTCTTCATGAGCAACCAAGTTGGATGCACACCCACTTAGTTTCTTTTTGTTGAGCTATCATATACTTATAGCTCTAGTGCATCCGTTGCATGGCAATCCCTACTCACTCGAATTGATATCTATTGATGGGCATCTCCATAGCCCATTGATACGCCTAGTTGATGTGAGACTATCTTCCCTCTTTTTGTCTTCTCCACAACCACCATTCTATTCCACTTATAGTGCTATGTCCATGGCTCACGCTCGTGTATGCGTGAAGATTGAAAAAGTTTGAGAACATTAAAAGTATGAAACAATTGCTTGGCTTGTCATCGGGGTTGTGCATGATTTGAATACTTTGTGTGGTGAAGATGGAGCATAGCCAGACTATATGATTTTGTCGGGATAACCTTCTTTGGCCATGTTATTTTGAAGAGACATAATTGCTTAGTTAGTATGCTTGACGTATTATTATTTATATGTCAATATTAAACTTTTGCCTTTGAATCTTTCGGATCTGAATATTCATACCACAATTAAGAGAATTACATTGAAATTATGCCAAGTAGCATTCCACATCAAAAATTCTGTTTTTATCATTTACCTACTCGAGGACGAGCAGGAATTAAGCTTGGGGATGCTTGATACATCTCTAATGTATCTATAATTTTTTATTGTTCCATGCTATATTATATTTTGTTTTGGACATTATTGGGATTTATTATACACTTTTATGTTATTTTTGGGACTAACCTATTAACCGGAGGCCCAACCCAGAATTGCTGTTTTTTGCCTATTTTAGGGTTTCACAGAAAAAGAATATCAAACGGAGTCCAAACGGAATGAAACCTTCGGGAACGTGATTTTTGGAACGAACATGATCCAGACGACTAGGACCCTACGTCAAGACATCAACCAGGAGGCCACGAGGTAGAGGGCGTGCCTACCCCCCTAGGCGCGCCCTCCACCCTCGTGGGCCCCTTGTTTCTCCATCGACATACTCCTTCCTCCAATATATACCTACGTACCCCCAAACTACCAGATACGGAGCCAAAACCCTAATTCCACCGGCGTAACTTTCTGTATCCACGAGATCCCATCTTGGGGCCTGTTCTGGAGCTCCGCCGGAGGGGGCATCGATCACGGAGGGCTTCTACATCAACACCATAGCCCTTTCGATGAAGTGTGAGTAGTTTACATCAGACCTACCACTACAAAAAAATACACTTCTGTGATGATACGTGTTTGTCACAGTAGGTCGCATTTTCTGTCATGCATGTACATCCATGACGATTTTATGACAGAATCAAGATAGTCATACCAGTGCTGTCGTAGAAGTGTTTCATGACATTACCAAAATTATTATCACGGAAGTGTCCACTTCCATGACAATAAATCCCACGTCACAGAAGTGCTTTCGTCAAGGGTGACCGACACGTGGCATCCACCGTATCGGAACGCCGTTAAGCTATCGGGTCGGGTTTTGGATCCGATAACCCATTAACAGCCCCGACCAATGGGGATTTTACACGTGTAAAATCATCATTGGCTGGAGGAAACACGTGTCGGCTCATCGTTGGGACAGATGTCATCCACTCATTAGACAGAAGGCGCCTATGATACGTCGACACGTGGCACGACCCAACAGAGGCCCATTCCTATGAAAAGGCCGGCCCGTTTGACTTGGTCAAAAGATGGTGGGCCAGCCCATGTAAAGCCTGTTAACGGCCTGTTCGCATATAGCCCATTTACAGCCCGCTAACCCAAGGCCCATTACGCCCTATCTGAATTAGGCCCAGTAGCGTCATCTGGGCCACCCAATATGATTCCAGCCCGGTTTCACTTCTGGCCCATGTATGGCCCATGACGTCTTTTGGCCCATATGAGGCCCTATGTAACTCTTGGCCTATTAACGACCCGTGGTGAAACTGGCCCGTAATGGACAGTGTATCACTTTACACCCATTAACGGCCTGTGGTGAAACTGGCCCGTAATGAACAGTGTATCACTTTATACCCATTAACGGCCCGTTATTCTGTTGGGCCGTTTCCAGCCCATGTTATCTTTTGGCCTTCTTAGAGCCCATTTATTCTTGGGCTCATTTCCAGCATTCGTTTACTTACGGCCCGTTACTGTCATTTTCTGCTTGTGGGCCAAATTCAGCCCGTGGTTACAGTCGGCCTGTTTGTGGTCCGTTAATACGTTGGGCCGTTTTCATAGAGTCATCAAATACGGCCTATCAACGATGGCCCGTTATGGTCGGCCCACGAACGGATGATTCCAACTCTAGCCCGTTTACGGCTATAATGCGGTCTGTTTGGCCCATGTTTGGCCAATCGATCATACGGCTCGTATAAGGCCCATTAATGATACGACCCGCAGAAGGCCCATTGTTTCTATGGCCCGTAGAAGGCCCATTGTTTCTACTGCCCGTAGAAGGCCCACTGTTTCTATGGCCAGTAGGAGGCCCAGTGTCACTACAGTAAATATTAGCCCATGGTTATTGTGGCCTAGTTTTAAAAAATAGGTTATTGCAGCCACTAGCTAACCGCGGAAAAAGAACTGCAATGACTACAAGCAAACAAATAAACAAGACAACAAGGAAATAAATAAGCCAGCAATTAACGCTAGGCTATCATGGCTATTACACATATTACATCCACTAGGCATCAAAGTTCGCCACTAGTGCAAATATAGGGAACAAAGCAGCATATCATATACACTGGTTGTCAAAGTTGGCGACCAGCGCAAATAAACGCCGCAGCAAAACAAATCCAGAACTAAAACCACTTTAGAAGATCTGAAGAAACAATATCCCGGGTACCCATAATGCTGGCAAGATGCTTAGCAAGCTTATTAACTTTCTCTTGTTTGGCGCTTAAATCCTCCAGCGCTTGCTGTTGCACCAGAAAATATGCATCTGAATTCTGCAGGGACTTCCTCAGTCCTTGAGCTTCCTGTCGCAGCACATCTGATCAATGTCTTTCAACTTGAAGTTGAGACTCAAGAAGACGAACTGATTTAGGCAACGAGTTTGAAGAGCTTCTGCCAGCAGTAGTGGCCAGTAACTCGAACACTACATCAAGACAGGACTTTTGGGTTCCATCACTGTCATCAAGATAGTTTTTATCAGCTTTCTTGGAGACCAGCAGGGATGTCTCACTATCTTGAACCTTATCTGCATTACTTCCTTTACTATTGGATAACGCGGTACTGTTCTCTAATATTTTGTCCGCATTCTAAAAGAGAAACAAGCAGACACATCACATGTTTACCATGTTGTATATGAAACTCATTTTGGTACATGAGTTCAGTAGTAAAGTGGACAGGATAACAGCATGAAACAAACATATATCTATGTACCATGGTCACTTTATGGTCTATATCATTCTAGTTTTTGTTGCCAAATCAAGATAGAGACACAGTTCAAATAATATTTGTTCAAGACAAAGCAGAATAGATAGAATATAAGTGTGGGTAACTATAGAGCAATAACAACACTTGTAATGTGCATGACATGAGAACATAACTGTTTATTCAATTGAAACTGAAATCAACATAGAGTAGGTTACAACAGCAAACCAGTTAAAGAAACAGGTTTAAAACATACCTGTTGCGCCATTGGAGTTTCAATTCCATCCTTCAAATTTGAAAATAGTTGGTATGAGTAAATACAATAATGCAAGAGCAAAGGAGTATGAACCGTAGCTACAGAACCTGACCTGAGAACAAATCTTCTTCTCCTTTAAGCGTTGAGTTGGGATTCAGAGTGGTGGTCCTCGTGCTTTGGGCACTACAGTTCCCTTACTAACTGCTCGTGTTTGGGTGCTGTGTGGTGGAGACGGTGTTGTGTCAACTGGAACTGGGTTACTATCTGTCGGGGTTGGGGTTAGAAGGGGTGTAGCTGGTTCTCTGTCCAACTGGGTAGGGGTACAATCTGCGAGAGGCTGGGTTATGTGTGGTGGATCTGGTCCTTGGGCAAGTACAACCGTGGTTCTATCTGCATCAACTGGTAGCACTATCTTTTCTGAAGACCATGTTGTTACTCCCTTAGATACTGCCATCACGCTCTCCAATTCAAATGGCTGATAAACAAGAAAAGTGATTGAAAGTATAGACATTGTATGATAGACAGGTGCAATGGATAGTGGGGAATAAAAGAGGGCATGAAATAATTCATATTTATGTTGTCTAACCAAACATGATAGCATGACACAATTTCACATATATGATGGCTAACTAAACAGGATAGCATGACACAACTTCACATTATGATGGCTAACTAAAAAAGATGGAAAGACATAGTTCAAAATATGAGACTATGTAAATAGGATGACATGACATAACTATATAATGTGTTTATTAAATAGGTTGTCATGCCATAATTCACATACATTCACGGATAGAATGCCATAATTCAAAATATGATGACTGTAAACATTAAACAGGATGAGATGATATAACTATATGATGTCTTTATTAAATGGGTTGCCATGCCATAATTCAGATAGATGATGTGTATGTACTATGTAAACATGATGGCATGATATAATTCAAATATATGATTTATATAGTAAGCAAGTAAGCAGATGGCAATCCATATATGATGTAAAAACTATGCAATGCAAGACAACATGCATGACATGGGTAATATAACCCTGCCAAGTTTGAGAATAGACCTCAGGGGGGAAACAGGACTGGTCATCAGTCTCTGAATCCTCCTTCGAGGAGCTCTCTGTAACCAGCAAGATGTCTGCTTTAGCAGGTAGCATTGTCTGCTCTGAATACCTTGTTTTCACTCTAGATACTTCCATCACCGCTTCAAATGGCTGATGCACAGGAAGAGTAGTTGAATATACAAACTTTTCGACAAATGGAACACGTAATACAAAAAATGTTAGCATGATATAATTCACATACATGATGATTGGCTAAACAGCATGGCATTGCATAATTCACATATATAATGCCTTTGCAATAAGATAGCATTGTATAATTCACATATATAATGTCTTGCAACCAGATGTCAATGCATAATTCACATATATGGTAATTAGACATTGAACATGTGGCATTCACACAAAGCATGTCTAAGATAATCAAATGACATAGCAATGTGAGACACCATATGCACGATATGAGCAACATAACCCTGCCAAGTTAGAGCATACACCTCGGGGGGGGGGGAATAGGACTGGTCATCTGTCTCTGAATCCTCCTCTGGGAGCTATCCATAACCAGCGAGATATGCGCTTCGTCAGATAGCATAGTCTGCTCTGAAGACCTTGTTTTCACTCCAGAATTTGCCATCACCGTGTCAAATGGCTGATGCACACGAAGAGCAGTTGAATGTACTAACATTGTTGACAAATGTAATATGTAATGAAAAAAGTATGGCCTGATATAATTTACATATAAGATGACTGGCTAAGCAGGATGGCATTGCAAAATTCACATATATGATGCCTGGCTAAACAAGATGGTGTTGCATAATTCACATAAACGATGAATAAACTAAACAGATGGCATTCGCACAAAGGATGTCTAAACTAAGCAGATGACATATTTGATGTATAAAGTAAGCAATGCAAGACACCATATGCATGATATAACCAACATCAGCATGCCAAGTTAGAGCGAATACCTCAGGGGGTAAATAGAAGTTGCCTTCTCCTTCTGAATCCCCCTCAGAACAGATATATTCCTCTCGATTACAATCCAAAATGCGTGGAGGGGGGCTGCCTTTGCACCTACCATGGAGCGACGTCTGCATTAAATTTTATTGCCACGCAAGGCTCGTCTCTTTTGCTCTACATGTTCAGTTCCATTGTTTACAATAACTGTCATGCATAGGAATAAAACATAGTGAGATTATGTAAGGAGTGCATGCAGAAATCCAGAGTGATGGTAGCAACCTGTGGATAGACCCAAAACCAATAATAGCAGGCAGATAATGGCTTCAGTTAAAAAATACAAATAATGGCTTCTTTACTGTTTGTTTCCCACCCAACATGAAACTCATAGTAGACACCTGAGATTAACCAGATAATAGATAGATACTATTGATAGCGGCCCCGATATGTACCCCACAACCATTTAAAAACTCAAGTTTGACCATTAGTTTGGAGCTGACTCAGAGTCTAATCGGTGAATAGGACGATAAAGTAACATGTAATATTAAGCGATGCATAACGTAAGCAGACACGAAAGAGTGCGACCTCTCTTGCGGACCCGTGTAGTCCTTGAGGTCATCTGCTCGGTTGATGATGGTAATGCAGTTTTCATGGCTGCCAGTGGCGGGGAAGAAGATCTGAGGTGGCGAAAGACAGTCTGGAGGCCGGATCCCTGCTGTGCTGGACCCTTCTGTCATTGAAGCAGTTGAGCTGGGGTGGACGACCGCGCAGCAGGACCAGGACAAACCACGCAAGGTTTTCTTTGACAACTATCTGTAAGAGAAGTAATTCTATAAGGGCTCGTTTGAATTGGAGGATTCCAACAATGCAGGGATAGGAAATAGACATGAACATGATAGGAATGCATGTGCAAAACAGAGAATTTACAAACACAGGATTTCTGCCAATCTGGGTGTTTGATTCACAACAATTGCAAGATCACAGGATGCAAAGAAGCATGGTGAGATTAAGTCAAACCACAAGAAAATGTACGGTTATAATGCTATTATGCTACTATCTCTTAGTCTTGTGCTTCCTGAATAGGAATTTGAAAAGGAGGACAAGTGAAAATTAAAATTCCTACATTTTTTCTTTCAAGGAGACACTAAAGGAAAAACTCCGTGTGCTCAGTGGACAATATATATAACATGTAGAGTAAAAAAGAGATGCAACAAGTGTAATACCTCTTTGGCGAAGCCATGTCGATCTCAACATGATTGGGTTGGCCGGTGAGGATGCTCCGGATGACTTTGCTGTCGGAGGAGGGGAAGAAGATCTTAGGCGTCTGGAGATGGAGCCCGAGGTACTGCTCCGCTGTGATGGAGGGTTTCGTCGTTGGAGCAGCTCCGGTGAGTTGTACGACGCCGAGGCTGAAGTAGGACAAGAGAGACAACGAAAAACATTAACCTGAGTGGAATTCTAATAGCATCTCCAATACATGACGTAAAATACATAACCACAAAGTGCTAGATGTAAAATACATCAGCCGCTCATCTCTGAACTTAACTGTCGAAACTGAACTTAACTGTCGAAACTGAATTTTGCTGTCAGAACTGAATTTTGCTATCAAAACTGAACGCACTAGCAAGGTGAGGCTACACGTCGGTCGACTGACTTTTTCATCTCTGGTCAGTCGATTTTGCAGCAGTTGGATATGAAATCAAGGGCCTACGGTTCATCTTCAACCTCCACCCCCCTGAGCCACCAGCCACCACCGGGCAAATAGCAGCCCCCCGCCGCCCGCGACCAACGGTGCGCCGCCCCGCCCGCCCCGAAAACACTCCCCACCGCCGGTCCGCCGCTGCCCCGGCCATCCCTCTAGCCCCCCCCCCCGTGTCGAGCTTTTTCTCCGGCGATCCCCACGCCACCGCCCCCCACCACTGGCGACCACCGCCCCCATCCTGAACCCTAAGATAGATAGTGGGGTACCTCTCCGGCAAGCTCCCCACCCCGATGCGGCTGGTTCTTCCTTCACCCCGACGAGCCCCCCCACCCCCCACCCCCTGAAAATCGACTGACCCAAAAGTCGATTCAATTGACTGATGTGTAGCTAAATCGGAGCAGCATCGCAAGCAAGAGCAAGAGCGAGAGCGGCATCACGAGCAAGAGCAATAACAAGAGCAGACCAGGCAGGGGACCGAGAGTAAGAGCAGAGCAGCAGCGTGAGCGAGAGCTAAAGCAGCAGCAGCTCCTACTGATGTGGACGTCGCCACCGAGGGAGCGACGTCGTGGAGGAAGTGGTCGGCAACGCCGCCGTGGATGGAGCCACGTCGTGTCGGCTCGGGACCGAGCGCCGGCAGCACCGTGAGATCGAATCAAGAAGAAAATGCGGCGATTAGTGTACAACCTCTTTGGTGGCGCCGATTTGGCCGCAGCTTCATCCGAGGAAACGGTGAAGATGGTGGTGTGGGAATGGAGGTGGCGCGAAAGTAAAGGGGAATGTTGGGGCAGCTCCTTGGAGGTGGAGGACGGGGTGGCTAAACCGGCGGGGCGATGGGATCGACGACGGATCCTCATCCGGTATGGTGGATGAGGGACGTCGAGGTGTTGCTGTGGACGACATCGTCGGGGAAGAGGCTCCGACTGGGTGGCGGACGGAGCAGGGTGTGGGGTTTCGTCGCGGGTTTTCGCAGCCTCGGTGTACGAATGGGTGGGCGGATGGGATGGCAGTGGGGAACCATGGCTTAGAGACGCGCTTGTCCGAAATGTGGGGTAAGTTAAGAAAGTACCCCCACCGATTTGAGGCGGTTCTTTTGGTTCAGGGGTACCACGGGCATTTCGCATGTCGGGATTTCACAGGAGGTGGGAGTTTTCGCGCGCGTTGTAATTTCGGAATAGCAAGACGCGGGTTGAGATGGAGGGAGTTGTCGGAGCACAACGAGACAAAGATATATCTTAAATATTTTGGGCTAACAAGGCGCGGGTTGAAATTTCCGGACAAGCCTAACGTGTATTCTACCAAATCAATGCGCACTACAAATGTCATTCAAAACTTTGAATTCATGTTATGTTCAATTAAAATATTTCACTACGTGTATAATGCATGCAACCTACTACTCAAATGAATGTTTTAGTGCATTCCAAACGTATATACTACCGCTTCAATATGAACTAAATTTGAATTCGTTTCTCTATTTGAATAAGATCTACAGTAATGATTGTTGTGAAGTCAAAGCATTTGAATTCGTTTCTCTGTTTTAATAAGATCTACAATCATCATTATTGTCAAGTTAAACCATCGTTTGTGTATTATCTTCACAGGACACCACATGATTAGTCTCGAGTTACATATGAACTATGTGTACTATATGAACTCGAACTAGATTTTTTGAATCCACTTTATTTTGATTTCAACTCACATTACATTTCTAGCTCTAGCTAGATCTTCATAATCTAAACCATGTCTCATATGTATAATGTGTTTATCACATTATGTATGGTGCCCCGCCCCCTACGCCTACAAGTATTTAGATGTGAGTTGCAAACACCACACGTTACCACAAATTCAAATAAAATGTGAGAATGTTCGATATATAGTATTGTTTAGATTGTTTGATATTTAGTTGTAAGCTGCAAACGCCACACATTATCACAAATTCAAATAAAATGTGAGATTGTTTGATGTATAGTATGGTTTAGATTGTTCGGCATTTAGCTGTGAGTTGCAAACGCCATGCATTATCACATTATGGTATAACATGTGCACAGCACGTATATCACCGCTATATTCATGCATGCAATGTTTAAAACACTATGATCTCCTATTCAAATATATGAATCCACTTTCATATCAAATTATGATCTTTGTTAGTCTCTTACACCCACACATTCCTCTAACCTTTGTAGCTACCACTAACTTTCTCTCGTGCATGCACACGCCCTCCTCGCCCCCCTCCCTCGGCATTCTATACACCGGGCACATTCATTTTTTCTTTAGGTCATTCTCCTAGAGTCTCCACAACTCCTTTCCGACACACACCGATCGATAAACCTCTCCAGCGATGCCTGCCTAAAACATACACACGCACCTTCAATCTCCTCCTTTATGTGTCCTTGCCTCGTGTCTCTCATACAGTCAGACACACGTGTAAACTCTCGCCCCTCTTTTCATCGATCTCACAACCGCACACTCCTCCCCGTATCTAGCTAGTAGTTGGGCCTCTCGCATCACCTCCTAGCTCCATTCTCTCTGTCTATCCATCTCGCTGGGCCTTATTTGCCTCTAACAAATGGACGTACACCGATCGATCTCTCGCTATACATATAGCTAGCTAGGTCCTTATAATTCGTTTTTACCCACACGTCAATCGGTCTACCTCATTAGTTGTGTCTCTCCCTTCCTCCGACAGACAACAATTGATCTACCGATCTAGTTAGGTTTTCTTACCAAACACATGGTTCCCCTTCATCATCCATGGATGTGTCCCGACAGATCTATCACGCACAGGAACACACAGAAACACATCCCCACTCTTATTGATAACATTGCAGTTCCGCCCTCAGTTTGTCTAGTAGGCCTCTCCCACCATCTTCGAGAAGCAACTCCATCACCCATCCAACACTCTACCCCTATCCCTCCTCTCTCTCTCCTCCCTCTCTGTCCCATCATATTTCTCGTCCTTCAGTTATGTATGGATGTCGACCGATCTCCCTCAAGACATAGCTGGGTCTCTCCTTCTCAACACATATATGAGTCGTTTTACCTCTATAGTTAGGCCTCTGCCTACCCCTCCCCCACCCCCTCCCCCCCACACACACTGATACATCGAGCACTCTAGTCATGTCTCCCTGCTACACACAAACTTGAAATGTTCCCTCTAATGTTCCGGTAGGCCAATCGCCCTATATCTTTGACTTGCACACACACACACAATTTCGATGGCTCTCTTCATTGATCTCGCACCCACCCACTTGATCCTCTCTTCGACTCTATTGATAGCTATGACCCCTCCCTCTCTTATCGTGGATTGCCGACCTCTATGTATGATATGGATAGGCCTCCATTTCACACACATTGCATGCAAAATCTTGTTTGAGATGTCATCGACACATATTCCCACAAATAATTCACGAAATCAACCCCCACCCCCACCCCAAAACAAAAAACACTCATGAACGCGGTTTGTATCTCTCACACACACCCACGTAGGTGGGGGACATGCACGAAGAGAAGAGGTGCATGCATGGCGCACGTACTCCCGTCTCTTTCCCAACCACACCTGCGCGGGTACACTGTGGAGCTCATTTTTGTACGAAAAAGGCAACCAACGTGGTAATTTGGCACGTGTACTAGTTGTCCACTTGGTGGAGGGAGGATCGTCTACCATGGGTGAATAAACAAATTGCGACTTGACGTGTTATGTTAAAAAAAGAGGCAAACCATGTGGGGCCTACCTTAGAGGCAAGGCTCTATACACTGGAGTACTTTTGATGTGTCCCGTCAACTCATAGAATGAGGAGAAGCTTGCTTAGTACGTCGTCTCCCCCGTTCCTAAATATAAGTCTTTGTAGAGATTTCAGCATGTACCACATGCGGATGTATATAGATGCATTTTAAGTGTAGTATTCATTCATTTTGTTTCGTATATAGTGGAATCTCTACAAAGACTTATCTACTAGTAATAGCTAGCCCCCACTACTAGGAATTCTCTATCCTCTCCTTGAGCCACATCATCAAAATTGATGTAGCCGTTAGATGAAGTAAATCAAACCATAATAGCCGTATGATCTAGACGTTGAGAGGCTCCGCACTAAGCCACATGCAAGCATGCAGAAATACCGTGGCACATGCATGTGAGTGGGTTTTAAATCACATCAACATGTCTCCATGCAAGCATGCACCGGTAGCATGCATATAAGTGAGCTTTTAAGTCCCATTAACATGTCAAAAAAATATAATCCCATTATGCAGTAGGAGTTGGCTGATCTTTTTTCCTTACGTGGGATGATCTAAATGATGATGGAAGTTTATTTAGTTTGTCTACCACATTTTTCATGCGGTTATAGAGTTTTTTTTAGTTCTATGAAATCGATAATTTTGCGCAGAGAGATATACCGATGTTCCGCGGCAATGCGCGGGGACTCATCTAGTAATACTTAGGAACGGAGGGAGTACTATGTAAAGAGTTAGGTGTCACACGGTGATAGTGTGAGATGGGCCATGTAATCACTGAGCCTGTGTGTTTTCATTGCTCTTGCATGCCTCCGCTGTAAGAATGGAGAAAAATGTAATATAGTAGTAGTACCTCCTTTCACCGAAAGCGTGGGACATCCAGCAGTCCTACCACCTCAGTAATAAAGACCAAGGAGCCGTTAAATCACATAGACCCAACAGTAACCATCACTCTTGCGCCAGTGAGAGGTCGCGTCCGCTCTGCCCGGGCATGAATGAGGCACCGATTCTTTGGAGTGGCGCTGACCGTTTCAAGCAGGAAGCGCGCGCGGGCGATGGAGGGGCTTTGGGTGGGCCAGGCTGGTCAGGAGCGGGCGTGGCAGCTGTCCGCATGTCCCTACCGGACACGCCCGGAAAGGAGAGGATGCACCGACTCTCGCGGCTAAAATTGTACACTACACAACATCTCTCTGTAGGAGTAGGTCGATCTGTCGCTCTCTCTAACACACACATGCTATTAAACACACACACACACACACACGCACACACACGCACGCACCTTGGTCCCGTTGCACCTTCTAACTTGAGGTCTCGGGTTCGATAACTACACTTGAGCATAATTTGTGCCAGGAGGATTCTTTGACTGGTCAAAATGTTTTCTAGGGTTTGCATGCTTCACACTCTCTCTCGAGTATATATATACACGCTGGAGCCTCAGCGCTTGTAGTTGCTCTCTTCACACTCTCTCGCCTTCTCCCACTAGAGCCTCAGCGCTTGTACTCCCTCTGTTCCGACCTCCGTTCCAAAATAGATGACTCAACTTTGTAGTAACTCTAGTCCAAAGTTGAGTCATCTATTTTGGAACGGAGGGAGTACTTGTCGCAGTTATGGATGTATCTAGATGTATTTTAGTTCTAGATACATCCATTTCTTCGATGAGTAATTTGGAACGGAGGGAGTAGTTGCCCTCTCCAGATCTAAACAAGACTTCATTGGCCTCTCTCTCCCCTCACTGTTGCTCAATCAGCCGGCAGGATCCGTCCGCTGGGAAGGGAAGGAGGCTTAACGTTCTCGCCGTTGGCGAGGGACTACCGGCACAGCTGTTCACTTTCCACCAAGCGGCGGCGCGGGAGGGCCTCCGACCCCTTCTTCTTCGCCGCCGTCCCGTCGCCTACCAAACCACGCCCCAAGAACCTTAAGGTATAATTTACTTACTCCACATGCATTGCTCTAGCTACATGTATACCATGAATCTAGGACGTGGTTCAAAGAGGAAAGGAGTGGGGGAAAGTAGTGGGAAAAGTTGTATATAGCATGAATCTAGGACATGGTTCAAAGAGGAAATGAAGGGGGAAAGTTGTATAGCATGAATCTAGGACGTGGTTCAAAGAGGAAAGGAATGGGGGAAAGTAGTGGGGAAAGTTGTATCGCATAAATCTAGGATGTGGTTCAAAGAGGAAAGGAAGGGGCGAAAGTACTAGTTCAAAAAGGAAAGGAAGGGACAAGGCTGTAGAGTTTGAGCAGGACTAGATTTGCTGCGCTCACATAGGGAAAGGTGTCTAAAGATAACAAAACTGGGACCAACACAAATATGCTCCTTGGTTGTTTGTTCTTTGTTGCAACAGACTGTGCATGACCACAGTACATCGGTAGATGCACATGGTGCTGGTGCGTCCACTGTCCCGTGCAACTCATTAGCTGTTGTTAATCTAAGGCCCTGTTTGGTTAAAAACTCCCTAGTCCCTACATGCTTGGTTCCAGGGACTAAACATGGACTAGAGGTTATTAAATGACATGCTAAAAGACCATGTTACCCCTAGTAATGAACTAATAGAGACAAGGTGTGATGTGTGGCAGGGGCAACTGTTGGGAAAAGTCCCAAAAAGACTCCCTCGGGGTCTTCTTTCTTTAGTCCAAAATGCCCACTTTTAGCCCCTAAAAGTCCCTCCTGTTTGGTTTAGATGGGACTGACACGGAGTTTTTTTAGTCCCTACACCAAAATGTCCCTGTAAACAAACACCCTCTAATAATGCCACTGGAAAATTGATGCAATGCCACAGTTAAAAGTAAATTACATGTTTAACGAATTTTATTGTTAATATAATCTCTATGTTAATATTAATCAATGCCACCGTTTGAGAAATCTACTGTCTTGCTCTCTTTCCCATTTAGATAAGGTAGATGCTTCTTTTTGTTGGCTTCTGTGTCATCCACCATTATTGACAACTAATTGTTTCCTTTGCACCTCTGTGTAAACAGGGTTATCTACTTAACCTCATTGCCATTGTGACCTTTTGTTGCACTGCACAAAGCACTTTTGTTTTAAGAGTGTTTTGTGTAGTTCAACCAAAATGTCACACCGACAATGTTGCTTGATTGCTTGATTGCTTGATCTTAGTGGAACTGCACAAGAGGAGATCTTACTTCCTATCTGTTAGGGCGAATTTGATTCAGATCTTCTTCTTGTGAGTTGTTTGAATTCCGCATCATGAGAGGTCAGTACTAGCCTTCTTTCACATGATTCTGCAGTGTGCTTTCATATGTTGTGCTACTTGTACGATAATGTTGCTTGATTTTAGTGAACTGCACAAATGGAGACAAGACTTCCAATCTGTATGTGCACCGTAATATCCCATTGAGGTAAGATAAGGATATTTCACAAGTGCTGGCCTGTATTTTGCCACTTTCATCAGAAAATTAAGTTTAGTACTATACTTGTGCTCCCTAATTGACATGCCAAATCTTACATTGAAGGCGAAGCTTGTCTTTTATTGAACCAAGTGATGAAGGGGAAGAACAAGCGGAAGAAAAACAAAAATCTACTCCCGGTGCTGTAATGAAGCACTAGAACTGTGATGACACAAGTAATGATATAGTTTTGCATCTTAATTTATTGCTATGGCTGGAACAAGCAATTGTTTTGCCACTGATTTGATGCCACTCTTAATGTAATATGTAATTATCTCAACTTGTGCAAACAGGGATCTTCTTTGAAGATACCATATATTTTAGTGGAACTGCACAAGAAGATGTTGGAAACATTAAACTAATCGAGGAGTATATAGTAAGCATGGCCACCATCGTAGATAGTAACAGATGGTTCCAGAGAAGTGCTTCATCTGTATGCTCTACACAATAAGCCTCCTGACAAAGGTTGCTACTCGCCCACTGATTTCATCCATATGATTGAGCTTTCTGATCTCTATTGGTGTTGTGCTACTGTTTAGATACTGTCATGAAAAAGTGGTATTGTCCTTGAGAAGTGCTTCATTTGTGCTGTTTTAAATATTTCCTTTCCTTTTTTTGAGCAAACAGGGATGCTAGCATTTAGTAGTCCTCTTGTCTTTGCACAACAGGATCATCTTCCTCTGAAGAAGAATATGGAGTACATGAAGTGACTAGTTCCGATTATGCCAGGATGAAGAAGCCATGTCTATCTTCTCATCAGAAGGAGCAGTTGAAGGATGGTTACATTACTCCCCACAAGGCCAAACTAACTTTAGCTCAGAAGGACAGACAAATCTCCATCTTTTTGCTGTGATGCGTGAGTACAATGTTGTTCTAGGATTCTTTCTGGTGAGTTCCATTTTAGCAAGATGTTCATGAATGTGCCTGTTGAAACTGTCAATTCATAGTATAGTTTGCTTTATACTAATCACTTTTTTTTATTTGTGCAAACAGGGGTGCTCAGCTTGATTTCAATGGGAACTGCACAAAATGTTCATGAATACATCGAATCATTCATTCCCACCACAAGAAAGGAGGTGCCGATAAGTTCAAGGCCTTGCAACATATAAGGGCGAAATCATACAAGCTACGCGCGAATTTGGTTGATTTTGGTGGAACTGCACAAAAAGAATAGCTGGTTTATTTAGCACGAGGTGCCATGTCAATGTCCGAACTGATGGCAAACCCTGCCCATTCCACAATCGTAGGCATTTGATATTTTGGAATGGGACAACCTTGTCAAATTTTGCTCATTGATTTTAGCAATACATGTGTTTGATATTTTTGAATGGGACGCCCTTTGCTGTCAGCAGCGTCGATCAATTTTTTTCTTTATTCTTCAGTTGTGAAGTAAATATTGCCTCTGACATGTGAGTCGCTGAGATGCATAATCATCGATTGTTTTGAATGTTCTCTATGAATTGTGAGGCCTATGTGTTTGATTGCAATGTACAGAAACGCTAAAAAGCCGCTCAAACTCTTTGTACTCCTTTTGTTCCTTTTTACTTTGCACATTGTGAAAGTGCATACTTTTTTGTATAAGATTGGTCAAAGTAGAGATACTTTGACTACAAACAAAACTTGTATGCAGACTAGAAAGGACCGGAGGGAGTACATGTGAAACTGCTCCAAACGAGGTGATCACCCTGGGAATAATGCTAGTACGTATTGTTTTGCATGTTCACCCAATGCCAGTGATACAGGAATTCGAACTAATCGAAATAAATTCATTCATACATGGTCGGATTTCATATAAACATGCCGGATTTCATTACATTTCATACATTCTTCAACTAAAAAGGGGTGCGCTGGAGGTATAATTAATTAACCGAAGCTACCCACCCGTGTCCCGCTGAGCCGAACAGAACCTTCAGTGACTTAACTGCAGGTGTAGTTGCGTAACTGACATGTGGCCTGTTGGGCCCACATGTCAGCCAGCCAACTGCACCAGCAGTTAAGTAGAAGCAGCGTTCTTCTCCAGCGCAGCTCTCCAACTCCACGTCGCCGCCAAGAAGCTAACCGGCCGTCAATGGTTAACCCGCCTAGCTTGGCTTCAACTGGAGGGTAGTTGATATGTCCATTTTGCATCATGCTTTTATATCGATATTTATCGCATTATGGACTATTATTTCACTTTATGTCACAATACTTATGGCTATTCTCTCTTATTTTACAAGGTTTACATAAGGAGGGAGAATGCCGGCAGCTGGAATTCTGGGCTGGAAAAGGAGCAAATATTAGAGACCTATTCTACGCAACTCCAAAAGTCCTGAATATCCACAGAACATCTTAAAAGAAATAAAGAAAAATCCTCGCCAAAGATGAAGGCCAGGGGGCCCACACCCTGCTCACGAGGGTGGGGGGCGCCCCCCTAGGGGGCGCCCCTACCTCGTGGGCCCCCTGGTGGCTCTCCGACGCCCATCTTCTCCTATATCAGGTCTTTCGATGAGAAAAAAATAAGGAGGAACTTTTTGGGACGATACTCTGCCGCCACAAGGCGGAACCTTAGCGGATCCAATCTAGAGCTCCGGCAGAGCTGTTCTACCGGGGAAACTTCCCTCCGGGATGGGGAAATCATCACCACCGTCATCACCAACACTCCTCTCATCGGGAGAGGGCAATCTCCATCAACATCTTCACCAGCACCATCTCATCTCCAAACCCTAGTTCATCTCTTGTATCCAATTCTTGTCTCAAAGTCCAGGATAGGTGCTAGTAGGTTGCTAGTAGTGTTAATTACTCCTTGTAGTTGATGCTAGTTGGTTTATTTGGTGGAAGATCATATGTTCAGAGCCTATATGCATATTATTACCCCTATGATTATGAACATGAATATGCTTTGTGAGTAATTACGTTCATTCCGCGACCAGGCTGGAGCGGATCCCGGAGGCAACGGCGCGCGGGAAGGCAGCGGCGTGAGGTTAGGAGGCGGCGGCGCTGGGGAGTGGCCGGTGCGGCGGCAGGGGTGGCCGGAAGGAGAAGGTGGAAGCAGCAGAAGGGGAATCACGGTGGGGATCTGGGGGTGGCTATGGTTTTCTTTGGAAGGGGAGGATTTGGATGGGATCTGGCCATGCTGGAGAGTGGGAGGGGCGCGGCGGCGCGGTTGGTAGTTGGTCAGGGTGGCGCGGCGACCATGGATCTAGGACGGGAGGTGGTTGTGCGGTGGGGAAGGATATGGGGCAACAAGGAGCCGGGGTGGCGTAGCGGCTGGGGAAGGTGGGGAAGGTGGCGCGGCGGCTCGGTGGATGCACTACGCCGGAGAAGGTGGGGAGGGTGGGGCGGCAGCTCGGGTGGGGCACCACGTCGGAGAAGGTGGGAGGGTGGGTCAGGGGATCGGGTGTGCTGGGCGCACGCCGGAAGAAGGTGGGGAGGGTGGGGCGGCTCGTGGGTGGAGGGTGAGGAGGTTGGGCGCGAGCATGGGGAGGAAGCGGGGTAGTGGTGGTGTTATCAGAATAACAGATTTTGTTAGCAGAATAAGGGTCTTAAGGGTGTTATTAGAATAGACCCACCCTATATATATAATTTATTTTGCTTCCTCCTGGTTTTTTGAAATCACAGTCCCACACCATTGTCAACCTATGTAGTAGTCAATAATCGAGAGAATTGCACAAGAAGCGGCCGACAGCTGGGACCAAGCAGCTCGAGCAGTATTTGTGTTTTTGAGGTGTGAGCACTGGAGAGTTTTTTGATGTTTATCCTAGATATTAATTTTTCTCCTCTGAACAACAACGAAAACATCGCTGCAGGTATTAACTGGGCGAGCTGTGGCCCGTCTAGCCCAGGCCAGATATCCAGCCCAGATATTAATTTTTTTCAAGCTGAAAATGGCTAGCCCAGCTATACTATTTTTAGGAATACCCAGGCAAGGTCAAGTTGTTATTCTCCGCCCTGCTGATAACCCACAAGTATAGGGGATCGCAACAGTTTTCGATAAGTAAGAGTGTCGAACCCAACAAGGAGCTAAAGGTAGAAAAAAATATTCCCTCAAGTTCTATCGACCACCGATACAACTCTACGCACGCTTGACATTCGCTTTACCTAGAACAAGTATGAAACTAGAAGTATTTTGTAGGTGTCGTTGGATAGGTTTGCAAGATAATAAAGAGTACGTAAATAAAAAGTAGGGGATATTTAGATAAAGAAACAATAAAGTAAATATAGCGAGTATGGAAAAGTGGTGGTCGGAGTTGCGAAATTGCCCCTAAGCAATTGACTACTTTACTAGACCGATAGCAAGTATTATGTGGGAGAGGCCACTGCTAGCATGTCATCCCTGACTTGGAATTCTATGCACTTATGATTGGAACTATTAGCAAGCATCCGCAACTACTAATGTTCATTAAGGTAAAACCCAACCATAGCATTAAGGTATATTGGCCCCCTTCAATCCCGTATACATCAATTTCTATGCTAGGTTGAAGCTTATGTCACTCTTGCCCTCCAATACATAGTCCTATCAACATACAACTAACCCTAGGGTGTGATCCACGCGCACAATCATATGATGGGCACCAAAGGACAGCAACATAACCACAAGCAAATTAAATCAATCATAGCAATTCATCAACCACCGATAGGACAAAGAAAATCTACTCAGACATCATAGGATGGCAACACATCATTGGATAATAATATGAAGCATAAAGCACCATGTTCAAGTAGAGGGTACAGCAGGTTGTGGGAGAGTGGACCGTTGTAGATAGAGGGGGGAAGGTAATGGAGATGTTGGTGAAGATGGCGGAGGTGTTGGTGTAGATCGCGGTGATGATGATGGCCCCCGGTGGCACTCCGGTGCCACCGGAAGCGAGGGGGAGAGAGCCCCCCTCCTTCTTCTTCTTTGACCTCCTCCCTAGATGGGAGAAGGGTTTCCCCTCTGGTCCATGGCCTCCATGGCACGGGAGGGGCGAGAGCCCCTCCGAGATTGGATATGTCTCTTTGTCTCTCTCTATTTCTGCATTCTCAGATTCTTCCCTTTCACTGTTTCTTATATTCCCGGAGATCCGTAACTCCGGTTGGGCTGAAATTTTAACACGATCTCTATCCGGATATTAGCTTTCTTGCGGTGAAAGAAGGGCATCAACCACCTTACGGGTGGCCCATGAGGGTCAGGGGCGCGCCCAGGGGTGGCAGGCGTGCCCCCTGCCTCGTGGCCACCTCGGGCACCGTCTCGCGTGGATGTTTCTTCCCAAAAACCATATATATCCCAAAAACAATCTCCGTCAGTTTTTATCCCGTTTGGACTCCGTTTGATATGGTTATTCTGGGAAACAAAAAACATGCAACAAACAGGAACTGGCACTGGGCACTGGATCAATATGTTAGTCCCAAAAATAGTATAAAAGTTGCCAAAAGTATATGAAAGTTGTAGAATATTGGCATGGAACTATCAAAAATTATAGATACGACGAAGACGTATCAGCATCCCCAAGCTTAATTCCTGCTCGTCCTCGCGTAGGTAAATGATAAAAAGATAATTTTTGATGTGGAATGCTACCTAGCATAATCTTGATCATCTGTCTAATCATGGCATTAATATTAAGACATGAGTGATTCAATGCAATAGTCTATCATTTGACATAAAAACAATAATACTTCAAGCCCACTAATAAAGCAATCATGTCTTTTCAAAATAACAAGGCCAAAGAAAGTTATCCCTACAAAATCATATAGTCTGGCTATGCTCCATCTTCTTCACACAAAATACTCACATCATGCACAACCCCGATGACAAGCCAAGCAATTGTTTCATACTTTTGATGTTCTCAAACCTTTTCAACTTTCACGCAATACATGAGCGTGAGCCATGGACATAGCACTATAGGTGGAATAGAATATGATGGTGGAGAAGACAAAAAGGATAAGATAGTCTCACATCAACTAGGCGTATCAACGGGCTATGGAGATGCCCATCAATAGATATCAATGTGAGGGAGTAGGGATTGCCATGCAACAGATGCACTAGAGCTATAAGTATATGAAAGCTCAAAACTGAAACTAAGTGGGTGTGCATCCAACTTGCTTGCTCATGAAGAACTAGGGATTTGAGGAAGCCCATCGTTGGAATATACAAGCCAAGTTCTATAATGAAAATTCCCACTAATATATGAAAGTGATAACTCAAGAGACTCTCTATATGAAGAACATGGTGCTACTCCGAAGCACAAGTGTGGTAAAAGGATAGTAACATTGCCCCTTCTCTCTTTTTCTCTCATTTTTTTGTTTTTCTTTTGGGCCTTCTCTTTTTATGCCTTTCTCTTTTTTTATTTTTTGGGCTTCTTTGGCCACTTTTATTTTGATAAACTCACATGGGACAATGTTCTAATAATGATGATCATCACACTTTTATTTACTTACAACCCAGTATTACAACTCGATATCTAGAACAAAGATATGACTCTATATGAATGCCTCCGACGGTGTACCGGGATGTGCAATGATCTAGCGTAGCAATGGCATCAAAAGACGGACAAGCCATGGAAACATCATGCTAGCTATCTTATGATCATGCAAAGCAATATGACAATGAATGCTCAAGTCATGTATATGATGATGATGAAAGTTGCATGGCAATATACTCGGCATGGCTATGGAAATGCCATAATAGGTAGGTATGGTGGCTGTTTTGAGGAAGGTATATGGTGGGTTTATGGTACCGATGAAAGTTGTGCGATACTAGAGAGACTAGCAATGGTGGAAGGGTGAGAGTGCGTATAATCCATGGACTCAACATTAGTCATAAAGAACTCACATATTTATTGCAAAAATCTATTAGTCATCGAAACAAAGTACTACACGCATGCTCCTAGGGGAATAGATTGGTAGGAAAAGACCATCGCTCGTCCCCGACCGCCACTCATAAGGAAGACAATCAATAAATACCTCATGCTCCAACTTCGTTACATAACGGTTCACCATACGTGCATGCTACGGGAATCACAAACCTCAACACAAGTATTTCTACAATTCACAACCACCCACTAGCATGACTCTAATATCACCATCTTTATATCGCAAAACTATTGCAAGGAATCAAACATATCATATTCAGTGATCTACAAGTTTTATGTAGGATTTTATGACTAACCATGTGAATGACCAATTCCTGTCATCTCTCTAAATAGATATAAGTGAAGCAAGAGAGTTTAATTCTTTCTACAAAAGATATGCCCATGCTCTAACAAACCTAAGTGAAGCAAAAGAGCATTCTACAAATGGCGGTTTTCTATGTAAAGAGAAACATGCGATCCAAACTTCAAATGATATAAGTGAAGCACATGAAGCATTCTATAAAGCCATACTCAAAAGATATAAGTGAAGTGCAATGAGAATTCTTTAAATCAACCAAGGACTATCTCATACTATCATGGTGCATAAAAGAAAAATGAAAACTAAATGCAAAAGACGCTCCAAGATTGCACATATCGCATGAACGAAACGAATCTGAAAACATACCGATACTTGTTGAAGAAAGAGGGGATGCCTTCCGGGGCATCCCCAAGCTTAGACGCTCGAGTCTCCTTGAATATTTACTTGGTTTGCCTTGGGAATCCCCAAACTTGAGCTCTTGCATCTCTTCCTTCTTCTCACATCAAGACCTTCTCCATCATCGAATACTTCATCCACACAAAACTTCAACAGAAAACTCGGTAAGATCCGTTAGTATAATAAAGCAAATTACTACTCTAAGTACTGTTGTAAACCAATTCATATTTTGTTTTTGCATTGTTTCTACTGTAATATAACTTTTTCATGGCTTTATCCACTAATATTAATCAATAGTTTAATCAAAACAAGCAAACTATGCATTAAAAACAGAATCTGTCTAAAACAGAACAGTCTGTAATAATCTGAACATTCACCATAATTCTGATACTTGAAAAATTCTGCAAAAATTAGGAAAAATAAAAAATTATAGAAATATATTGCAAAAAGAATCAGAACCATTAGACGTTCCAGCTAAAAATGTAAAATCGCGCACTACAGCCAAAGTTTCTGTCCTGCACCGTACAAACCATCAAGCAAATGTAAACATCCTAAAGGCAAACCTTGGCACATTATTTTTATTTTTAAACCTTATAAAATCACACAACAGAAATAAATGACTCTCTAAAACTTCTGGGTTGTCTCCCTGGCAGCGCTTTCTTTAAAGCCATTAAGCTAGGCATATAGTGCTCAAGTAGTGAATCCACCCGGATCCCAAGGTATATTAAAGCCAATTTTAATTAACAATGATTTGTAATTTAGTGGTGAGAACAAGGTAACATATATCATGTAATGACGAAGTCTAACTCTCTTCCTATGCATCGTCATGTCATAAAAGAACAATTCATGCACACATAGTAAAGGCCAATGCATAGTATAAACAGTTTCTTGCAATTTTATCGTATTGGAAACATAAAGAGGTGGAGATATAGTTTCTCTCTCATAATAATTGCAAGTAGGATCAGCAAGCACATGCATATTATATTCATCAAAATCATCATGTGCAACGGTAAAAGGCAACCCATCAATATATTCCTTAATAAGAGCAAACTTCTCCGATATAGTGTAGTTTGGAGAATTCAAAAAGATAATAGGACTATCATGCATGGGTGAAATAGCAACAATTTCATGTTTAGCATAAGGAACTATAGCAAGTTCATCTCCATAAGCATAATTCATATTGTCATCTTGGCCACAAGCATATCAAGCATCATCAAGAAGGGATATTTCAAGAGAATCAACGGGATCATAGTAGTCATCATAGCAATCATCCTTCGGTAAGCACGAAGGGAAATTAAACAATGTATGAGTTGAAGAGTTACTCTCATTAGAAGGTGGGCACGGGTAGCTAATCCGCTCTTCCTCCTTTTGTTCTTCGCTCTCTTCCTCATCTTTTTCATCCAATGAGCTCACAGTTTCATCAATTTCTTCTTCCATAGATTCCTGCAAAGTATTAGTCTCTTCTTGGACAGCGGAGAATTTCTGAATAAGCGCATTAATTTCGTAATTGCATTCATAATTATCATAACAATATTTCAGGATAGCTAAATTTTCAGGTCTATAAACAACTTCATCAAAATCTTCAAACTCTTTAAATATAGATTCAATTTCATAAGCACCCTTAAAAGCAACAAATTCTTCTATTTGTTCCACATCATAGTAATCATATATACCTCTAGCATAAGAAGCTAAGGTTTTATTATCATTAAATTTGCATGAAAAGGGAAGGTGTGGAGCCTTCATCCTAGAGCAACAAGTATAATCATATCTCAAGCATAGTTGCCTAGCATGTTGGAAATATGCCCTAGAGGCAATAATAAAAGGATTATTATTATATTTAATTGTTCATGATAATTGTCTATTTTTCATGCTATAATTTTATTATCCGGAAATCGTAATACATGTGTGAATACATAGACCACAATGTGTCCCTAGTGAGCCTCTAGTTGACTAGCTCATTGATCAACAGATAGTCATGGTTTCCTGGCTATGGACATGGGGATGTCATTGATAACGGGATCACATCATTAGGAGAATGATGTGATGGACAAGACCCAATCCTAAACATAGCACAAGATCGTATAGTTCGTTTGCTAGAGTTTTTCCAATGTCAAGTATCTTTTCCTTAGACCATGAGATCGTGTAACTCCCGGATACTGTAGGAGTGCTTTGGGTGTACCAAACGTCACAACGTAACTGGGTGACTATAAAGGTATACTGCGGGTATCTCCAAAAGTGTCTGTTGGGTTGACACGGATCAAGATTGGGATTTGTCACTCCGTATGACGGAGAGGTATCTCTGGGCCCACTCGGTAATGCATCATCACAATGAGCTCAAAGTGACCAAGTGTCTGGTCACGGGATCATGCACTACGGTACGAGTAAAGTGACTTGCCGGTAACGAGATTGAACGAGGTGTTGGGATACCGACGATCGAATCTCGGGCAAGTAACGTACCGATTGACAAAGGGAATTGTATACGGGGTTGCTTGAATCCTTGACATCGTGGTTCATCCGATGGGATCATTGAGGAGCATGTGGGAGCCAACATGGGTATCTAGATCTCGCTGTTGGTTATTGACCGGAGAGCCACCTCGGTCATGTCTACATGTCTCCCAAACCCGTAGGGTCTACACACTTAAGGTTCGGTGACGCTAGGGTTGTAGAGATATGAATATGCAGTAACCCAAAAGTTGTTCGGAGTCCCGGATGAGATCCTGGACGTCACGAGGAGTTCCGGAATGGTCCGGAGGTGAATTTTTATATATAGGAAGTGCAGTTTCGGCCATCGGGAGAGTTTCGGGGGTCAGCGGTATTGTACCGGGACCACCAGAAGGGTCCTGGTGGTCCACCGGGTGGGGCCACCCATCCTGGAGGGCCCCATGGGCCAAAGTGGGGAGGGGAACCAGCCCATAGTGGGCTGGTGTGCCCCCCTTGGCCCACCCCATGCGCCTAGGGTTGGGAACCCTAGGGTGGGGGGGTGCCCGACCTGGCTTGGGGGGCACTCCACCCCTTGGCCGCCGCCCTCCCAAGGAGATCCCATCTCCTAGGGCCGGCGCACCCCCTAGGGGGCCTATATAAAGGGGGGAGGGAGGGGGCAGCCGCACCCTTGAGTCTTGGCGCCTCCCTCTCCCCTGCAACACCTCTCCCTCTCGTAGTAGAACGGCGAAGCCCTGCTGCGGTGACCCCTGCATCCACCACCACACCGTCATGCTGCTGGATCTTCATCAACCTCTCCTTCCTCCTTGCTGGATCAAGAAGGAGGAGACGTCATGCTGACCGTACATGTGTTGAACGCGGAGGTGCCGTCCGTTCGGCGCTAGGATCTCCGGTGATTTGGATCACGTCGAGTACGACTTCCTCATCCTCGTTCTTTGAACGCTTCCGCGCGTGATCTACAAAGGTATGTAGATGCAATCCGATCACTCGTTGCTAGATGAACTCATAGATGGATCTTGGTGAAACCGTAGATTTTTTTTTTCTGCAACGTTCCCCAACAGTGGCATCATGAGCTAGGTCTATGCGTAGTTTTCTTTGCACGAGTTGAACACAATTTGTTGTGGGCGTAGATGTTTTCAACTTTCTTGCCGCTACTAGTCTTATTTTGCTTCAGCGGTATTGTGGGATGAAGCGGCCCGGACCGACCTTACACGTACGCTTACGTGAGAGTGGTTCCACCGACTGACATGCACTAGTTGCATAAGGTGGCAAGCAGGTGTCTGTCTCTCCCACTTTAGTTGGAGCGGATTCGATGAAAAGGGTCCTTATGAAGGGTAAATAGAAGTTGACAAATCACGTTGTGGCTTTCACGTAGGTAAGAAAACGTTCTTGCTAGAACCCTTTTGCAGCCATGTAAAACTTGCAACAACAATTAGAGGACGTCTAACTTGTTTTTGCAGGAAGTGCTTTGTGATGTGATATGGCCAAAGTTGTGATGAATGATGAAAGATATATATGTGATGTATGAGATCATGTTCTTGTAATAGGAATCACGACTTGCATGTCGATGAGTATGACAACCGGCAGGAGCCATAAGAGTTGTCTTTATTTTTTGTATGACCTGCGTGTCATTGAGAAACGCCATGTAAATTACTTTACTTTATTGCTAAACATGTTAGCCATAGTAGTAGAAGTAATAGTTGGCGAGAAACTTCATGGAGACACGATGATGGAGATCATGATGATGGAGATCATGGTGTCATGCCGGTGACAAGATGATCATGGAGCCCCAAGATGGAGATCAAAGGAGCTATGTGATATTGGCCATATCATGTCACTATTATTATTTGATTGCATGTGATGTTTATCATGTTTTTGCATCTTGTTTACTTAGAACGACGGTAGTAAATAAGATGATCCCTCATAATAATTTCAAGAAAGTGTTTCCCCTAACTGTGCACCGTTGCGACAGTTCGTTGTTTCGAAGCACCACGTGATGATCGGGTGTGATAGATTCCAACGTTCACATACAATGGGTGTAAGACAGATTTACACATGCAAACACTTAGGTTGACTTGACGAGCCTAGCATGTACAGACATGGCCTCGGAACACATAAGACCGAAAGTTCGAGCATGAGTCGTATAGAAGATACGATCAACATGAAGATGTTCACCGATGTTGACTAGTCCGTCTCACGTGATGATCGGACACGGCCTAGTTAACTCCGATCATGTTATACTTAGATGACAGGAGGGATGTCTATCTGAGTGGGAATTCATTATATAATTTGATTAGATGAACTTAATTATCATGAACTTAGTCTAAAATCTTTACAATATGTCTTGTAGATCAAATGGCCCACGTTGTCCTCAACTTCAACGCGTTCCTAGAGAAAACCAAGCTGAAAGACGATGGAAGCAATTATACGGACTGGGTCCGGAACCTGAGGATCATCCTCATAGCTGCCAAGAAAGATTATGTCCTAGAAGCACTGCCAGGTGACGCACCCATTCCACAGAACCAAGACGTTATGAACGCTTGGCAGACACGTGCTGATGACTACTCCCTCGTTCAGTGCGGCATGCTTTACAGCTTAGAACCGGGGCTCGAAAAGCGTTTTGAGAGACACGGAGCATATGAGATGTTCGAAGAGCTGAAAATGGTTTTTCAAGCTCATGCCCGGGTCGAGAGATATGAAGTCTCTGACAAGTTCTTCAGCTGTAAGATGGAGGAAAATAGTTCTGTCAGTGAGCACATACTCACTATGTCTGGATTACATAACCGCTTAACTCAGCTAGGAGTTAATCTCCCGGATGACGCGGTCATTGACAGAATCCTTCAGTCGCTTCCACCGAGCTACAAGAGCTTTGTGATGAACTTCAATATGCAGGGGATGGAAAAGACCATTCCTGAGGTATTTTCAATGCTGAAATCAGCAGAGGTAGAAGTCAAAAAGGAACATCAAGTGTTGATGGTCAATAAAACCACCAAGTTCAAGAAAGGCAAGGGTAAAAAGAACTTCAAGAAGGACGGCAAGGGAGTTGCCGCGCCCGGTAAGCAAGCTGCCGGGAAGAAGCCAAAGAATGGACCCAAGCCCGAGACTGAGTGCTTTTATTGCAAGGGAAGTGGTCACTCGAAGCAGAACTGCCCCAAATACTTAGCAAACAAGAAGGCTAGCAACACAAAAGGTATATGTGATATACATGTAATTGATGTGTACCTTACCAGTATTCGTAGTAGCTTCTGGGTATTTGATACCGGTGCGGTTGCTCACATTTGTAACTCAAAGCAGGAGCTACGGAATAAACGGAGACTGGCGAAGAACGAGGTGACGATGCGCGTCGGGAATGGTTCCAAGGTCGATGTGATCGCCGTTGGCACGCTACCTCTACATTTACCCACGGGATTAGTTTTAAACATCAATAATTGTTATTTAGTACCAGCTTTGAGCATGAACATTGTATCAGGATCTCGTTTAATTCGAGATGGCTGCTCATTTAAATCCGAGAATAATGGTTGTTCTATTTATATGAGAGATATGTTTTATGGTCACACTCCTATGGTGAATGGTTTATTCTTAATGAATCTCGAGCGTAATGCTACACATATTCATAGTGTGAATACCAATAGATGTAAGGTTGATAATGATAGTCCCACATACTTGTGGCACTACCGCCTTGGTCACATAGGTGTCAAACGCATGAAGAAGCTCCATGCAGATGGACTTTTAGAGTCTCTTGATTACGAATCATTTGACACGTGCGAACCATGCCTCATGGGTAAGATGACCAAGACTCCGTTCTCAGGAACAATGGAGCGAGCAACCAACCTATTGGAAATCATACATACTGATGTGTGCGGTCCCATGAGTGTTGAGGCTCGTGGTGGCTATCGTTATGTTCTCACCCTCACTGATGACTTGAGTAGATATGGGTATGTCTACTTAATGAAACACAAGTCTGAAACCTTTGAAAAGTTCAAGGAATTTCAGAGTGAGGTTGAAAATCAACGTGACAGAAAAATCAAGTTTTTGCGATCAGATCGTGGAGGAGAATACTTGAGTCACGAATTTGGCACACACTTAAGAAAATGTGGAATAGTTTCACAACTCACGCCGCCTGGAACACCTCAGCGTAATGGTGTGTCCGAACATCGTAATCGCACTCTATTGGATATGGTGTGATCTATGATGTCTCTTACCGATTTACCGCTGTCATTTTGGGGCTATGCTTTAGAGACTGCCGCATTCACTTTAAATAGGGCTCTGTCAAAATCCGTTGAGACGACACCGTATGAATTATGGTTTGGGAAGAAGCCTAAGCTGTCGTTTCTAAAAGTTTGGGGATGCGATGCTTATGTCAAGAAACTTCAACCTGAAAAGCTCGAACCCAAGTCGGAAAAATGCGTCTTCATAGGATACCCTAAAGAAACTATTGGGTATACCTTCTACCTCAGATCCGAAGGCAAGATCTTTGTTGCCAAGAATGGATCCTTTCTAGTGAAAGAGTTTCTCTCGAAAGAAGTAAGTGGGAGGAAAGTAGAGCTTGATGAAGTACTGCCTCTTGAAGCAGAGAGTAGCGCAGCTCAGGAAAATGTTCCTGTGGTGCCTGCACCAATTAGAGAGGAAGTTAATGATGATGATCAAGATATTTCTGATCAAGCTCCTACTGAACTTCGAAGGTCCACAAGGACACGTTCCGCACCAGAGTGGTATGGCAACCCTGTCTTGGAAATCATGTTGTTAGACAACGGTGAACCTTCGAACTATGAAGAAGCGATGGCGGGCCCGGATTCTGACAAATGGCTGGAAGCCATGAAATCCGAGATAGGATCCATGTATGAAAATGAAGTATGGACTTTGACTGACTTGCCCGATGATCGGCGAGCCATAGAAAATAAATGGATCTTTAAGAAGAAGACAAACGCGGATGGTAATGTGACCATCTATAAAGCTAGGCTTGTCGCTAAGGGTTATCGACAAGTTCAAGGGGTTGACTACGATGAGACATTCTCTCCCATGGCAAAGCTGAAGTCCGTCCGAATCATGTTGGCAATTGCCGCATACTATGATTATGATATATGGCAAATGGACGTCAAAACGGCATTCCTTAACGGTTATCTTAAGGAAGAACTGTATATGATGCAGCCGGAAGGTTTTGTCGATCCTAAGAATGCCGACAAGGTGTGCAAGCTCCAACGCTCGATTTATGGGCTGGTGCAAGCATCTCAGAGTTGGAACATTCGCTTTGATGAGATGATCAAAGCGTTTGGGTTTATGCAGACTTATGGAGAAGCATGCGTCTACAAGAAAGTGAGTGGGAGCTCTGTAGCATTTCTCATATTATATGTAGATGACATACTTTTGATGGGAAATGATATAGAACTTTTGGACAGCATTAAGGCCTACTTGAATAAGAGTTTTTCAATGAAGGACCTTGGGGAAGTTGCTTATATATTAGGCATCAAGATCTATAGAGATAGATCAAGACGCCACATAGGTCTTTCACAAAGCACATACCTTGATAAGATATTGAAGAAGTTCGATATGGATCAGTCTAAGAAGGGGTTCTTGCATGTGTTGCAAGGTGTGAAATTGAGCTCAGCTCAATGTCCGACCACGGCAGAAGATATAGAAGAGATGAGTGTCATCCCCTATGCCTTAGCCATAGGTTCTATTATGTATGCCATGCTGTGTACCAGACCTGATGTAAACCTTGCCGTAAGTTTGGTAGCTAGGTACCAAAGTAATCCCGACAAGGAACACTGGACAGCGGTCAAGAATATCCTGAAGTACCTGAAAAGGACTAAGGAAATGTTTCTCGTTTATGGAGGTGACGAAGAGCTCGTCGTAAAGGGTTATGTCGACGCTAGCTTCGACACAGATCTAGATGACTCTAAGTCACAAACCGGATACGTGTATATTTTGAATGGTGGGGCAGTAAGCTGGTGCAGTTGCAAGCAAAGCGTTGTGGCGGGATCTACATGTGAAGTGGAGTACATGGCAGCCTCGGAGGCAGCACACGAAGCAGTCTGGGTGAAGGAGTTCAGTACCGACCTAGGAGTCATACCCAATGCGTCGGGCCCGATGACTCTCTTCTGTGACAACACTGGAGCTATTGCCCTTGCCAAGGAGCCCAGGTTTCACAGGAAGACCAGGCATATCAAGCGTCGCTTCAACTCCATTCATGAAAGTGTTCAAAATGGAGACATAGAGATTTGTAAAGTACATACGGACCTGAATGTAGCAGATCCGTTGACTAAACCTCTCCCTAGAGCAAAACATGATCAACACCAGAATTCCATGGGTGTTCGATTCATCACAACGTAACTAGATTATTGACTCTAGTGCAAGTGGGAGACTGTTGGAAATATGCCCTAGAGGCAATAATAAAAGGATTATTATTATATTTCCTTGTTCATGATAATTGTCTATTTTTCATACTATAATTTTATTATCCAGAAATCGTAATACATGTGTGAATACATAGACCACAATGTGTCCCTAGTGAGCCTCTAGTTGACTAGCTCGTTGATCAACAGATAGTCATGGTTTCCTGGCTATGGACATGGGGATGTCATTGATAACGGGATCACATCATTAGGAGAATGATGTGATGGACAAGACCCAATCCTAAACATAGCACAAGATCGTATAGTTCGTTTGCTAGAGTTTTACCAATGTCAAGTATCTTTTCCTTAGACCATGACATCGTGTAACTCCCGGATACCGTAGGAGTGCTTTGGGTGTAGCAAACGTCACAACGTAACTGGGTGACTATAAAGGTATACTGCGGGTATCTCCGAAAGTGTCTGTTGGGTTGACACGGATCAAGATTGGGATTTGTCACTCCGTATGACGGAGAGGTATCTCTGGGCCCACTCGGTAATGCATCATCACAATGAGCTCAAAGTGACCAAGTGTCTGGTCACGGGATCATGCATTACGGTACGAGTAAAGTGACTTGCCGGTAACGAGATTGAACGAGGTATTGGGATACCGACGATCGAATCTCGGGCAAGTAATGTACCGATTGACAAAGGGAATTGTATACGGGGTTGCTTGAATCCTTGACATCGTGGTTCATCCGATGAGATCATCGAGGAGCATGTGGGAGCCAACATGGGTATCTAGATCCCGCTGTTGGTTATTGACCGGAGAGCCATCTCGGTCATGTCTACATGTCTCCCAAACCCGTAGGGTCTACACACTTAAGGTTCGGTGACGCTAGGGTTGTAGAGATATGAATATGCAGTAACCCAAAAGTTGTTCGGAGTCCCGGATGAGATCCTGGACGTCACGAGGAGTTCCAGAATGGTCCAGAGGTGAAGAATTATATATAGGAAGTGCAGTTTCGGCCATCGGGAGAGTTTCGGGGGTCAGCGGTATTGTACCGGGACCACCGGATGGGTCCCGAGGATCCATCGGGTGGGGCCACCCATCCCGGAGGGCCCCATGGGCCAAAGTGGGGAGGGGAACCAGCCCAGAGTGGGCCGGTGCGCCTCCCTTGGACCACCCCATGCGCCTAGGGTTGGGAACCCTAGGGTGGGGGGGCGCCCCACCTGGCTTGGGGGGCACTCCACCCCTTGGCCACCGCCCCCTAGGAGATCCCATCTCCTAGGGCCGGTGCACCCCCTAGGGGGCCTATATAAAGGGGGGAGGGAGGGGGCAGCCGCACCCTTGAGTCTTGGAGCCTCCCTCTCCCCTGCCACACCTCTCCCTCTCGTAGTAGAACGGCGAAGCCCTGCTACGGTGACCCCTGCATCCACCACCACGCCGTCGTGCCGCTGGATCTTCATCAACCTCTCCTTCCCCCTTGCTGGATCAAGAAGGAGGAGACGTCACGCTGACCGTACGTGTGTTGAACGCGGAGGTGCCGTACGTTCGGCGCTAGGATCTCCGGTGATTTGGATCACGTCGAGTACGACTTCCTCATCCCCGTTCTTTGAATGCTTCCGCGCGTGATGTACAAAGGTATGTAGATGCAATCCGATCACTCGTTGCTAGATGAACTCATAGATGGATCTTGGTGAAACCGTAGAATTTTTTTTGTTTTCTGCAACGTTCCCCAACATAGCATACCAATTCAATATATGAATTTGATCCCATAATAGTTTCCCTTTTTCTGTCAAGCGGTAATCCCTAGAATATTCACGTTGATCCAACATTACTCCCATTACATAGTTGAATGGGGTTTTCTCAGGATTATTAAAGTAGTACATAATATTCTTCACATAACCAGCATCGAGGGTTTTAGGAGGTTCCCTATCTCCATGAGCAGAAAGTACACCTAATTTTTTTGGTATTTCGTGTTCCATATCCATACTAAAGATAAAGAACAACTAAGAACAGCAAATAAAAATTACTTAGTGATAAAGCAAACAAGCACACACGAGAATATTCACCCCACGCTATTGCTCCCCGGCATCGGCGCCAGAAAAAGGTCTTGATAACCCACAAGTATAGGGGATCGCAAAAGTTTTCGATAAGTAAGAGTGTCGAACCCAACGAGGAGCTAAAGGTAGAACAAATATTCCCTCAAGTTCTATCAACCACCGATACAACTCTACGCACGCTTGACGTTCGCTTTACCTAGAACAAGTATGAAACTAGAAGTACTTTGTAGGTGTTGTTGGATAGGTTTGCAAGATAATAAAGAGTACGTAAATAAAAAGTAGGGGCTGTTTAGATAAGGAAACAATAAAGTAAATATAGCAAGTACGGAAAAGTGGTGGTAGGAGTTGCGAAATTGCCCCTAAGCAATTGACTACTTTACTAGACCGATAGCAAGTATTATGTGGGAGAGGCCACTGCTAGCATGTCATCCCTGACTTGGAATTCTATGCACTTATGATTGGAACTATTAGCAAGCATCCGCAACTACTAATGTTCATTAAGGTACAACCCAACCATAGCATTAAGGTATATTGGCCCCCCTTCAATCCCGTATGCATCAATTTCTATGCTAGGTTGAAGCTTATGTCACTCTTGCCCTCCAATACATAGTCTATCAACATACAACTAACCCTAGGGTGTGATCCACGCGCGCAATCATATGACAGGCACCAAAGGACAGCAACATAACCACAAGCAAATTAAATCAATCATATCAATTCATCAACCACCGATAGGACAACGAAAATCTACTCAGACATCATAGGATGGCAACACATCACTGGATAATAATATGAAGCAGAAAGCACCATGTTCAAGCAGAGGGTACATCGGTTTGCAGGAGAGTGGACCGCTGTAGATAGAGGGGGGAAGGTGATGGAGATGTTGGTGAAGATGGTGGAGGTGTTGGTGTAGATCGCGGTGATGATGATGGCCCCCGGTGGCACTCCGGTGCCACCAGAAGCGAGGGGGAGAGCCCCCTCCTTCTTCTTCTTTGACCTCCTCCCTAGATGGGAGAAGGGTTTCCCCTCTGGTCCATGGCCTCCATGGCACGGGAGGGGCGAGAGCCCCTCCGAGATTGGATCTGTCTCTCTGTCTCTCTCTGTTTCTGCGTTCTCAGATTCTCCCCTTTCACCGTTTCTTATATTCCCGGAGATCCGTAACTCCGATTGGGCTGAAATTTTAACATGATCTCTATCCGGATATTAGCTTTCTTGTGGCGAAACAAGGGCATCAACCGCCTTATGGGTGGCCCACGAGGGTCAGGGGCGCGCCCAGGGGTGGCAGGCGCGCCACCCTACCTCGTGGCAACCTCAGGCACCATCTCGCGTGGATTTTTCTTCCCAAAAATCATATATATTCCAAAAACAATACCCGTCAGTTTTTATCCTGTTTGGACTCCGTTTGATATGGATATTCTGCGAAACAAAAAACATGCAACAAACAGGAACTGTCACTGGGCACTGGATCAATATGTTAGTCCCAAAAATAGTATAAAAAGTTGCCAAAAGTATATGAAAGTTATTGAATATTGGCATGGAACAATAAAAAATTATAGATACGACGGAGACATATCACCCGCTGGGCTGCAAATCTTTCCTAGGAGGGATGCATTAGGCTTAACAAGAAAATGGGCTTAAGAAATAATAAATGTGATGTAATTATAAAAACTGGGCAGTAACCCTAAAAAATGCACCAAACACGTGATTACTTTATAAAATATTATTTTTGGATATTGAAAATTTTAATTTCATTAATTGTTGTGAGCGCAATGTTTCGTTGGATTTTTACGTAATATAAATTTCTATTGAAATTGTATTTAATCTGACTAGAAATTTCGGGATAAAAATATTTCGGATCCCATCAAAATGTGGGAAATTTAATTGAATTCTGTTTTGAACGGTTGGTTGAAATGGGCTATACTTTTAACAAACTATAAATGGGTTGTAGTAAATTCCATTAGAATTCAAAAATGGGCTACACATTCTTACAAATCTCAAATGGGCTATAAGTTCTCTGCCACACACTTCTGGCCTTACTAAGTTGACGTGTCCCCTAGAAAAACAGAGTTGACGCGTATGCAAGGCTTTGTCAACTTATAGTCAACACACGGTTGTAACAGCAGTGGCCGTTGGATGTCCATCCAACGGATGCCATGCTTATTCTTCAATCTCGGATATTCTAGCTTCACCCGCCCAAAAAATGATTCCTCCCCCTGACATCTGGGGCGCACCGTTTCGGAAGCTGGCCTGTGGGCCTACTAAGTTGACGTACCAAGGGCTTTGTCAACTTAGTCAATATAAACGATTCTAGTTGCAGTGACCGTACGATGTCCATCCAACGGCCGTCGTGCTTCTTCAACCTCTGGTCTTCTTGCTCCAGCCGCCAAAGCAGCGCTGGTCGTGCCACCTGCTCCTGCCTCCTGTGGCCGGCTGTGTTGCCGCGGAGGCCTCACCGCCCCTACTACTCCCACCGCTGGCCAGACCATCCCTCCACTCACCCACACCCCATGTTATTCTGCGGCGATGGCAGCGCAGCCGAACCAGTGAACCCTCGTACTCCTCTCCGCGTGTGCATCCACTGCCGCGTCTTCCCCGACTCCGTGTCGTCCCCTTCCTAGGCCTCGTCGTCGTCCACCGCCCTGGTGCTCCCGGTGCGGCGTGGTCAACGTGGTCAAGGAACGACTTCCATCGAACGTGCATTGTACGTGGAGAGGCTGACAGCTGGGTCCACGGCAGCCGCAAGGAAGTGCCTCTTATTACGCACAAAATAATTGTTCCTCCACCTGACAGTGGGGACCCACCGGACGGGCCACCGTATTTCGTGAAAAAAATGATTCGCCCCCTGACTGCTGGGACCCACGAGCTACATCTTCGCACGCAAGGAAGTGCGTTTGAAAAAAACGATTTTCCCCCCTGACTGCTGGGACCCACCAGCTACATCTTCGTACGCAAGGAAGTGCATCTGAAAAAAAAATGATTCGCCCCCCGACTGCTAGGACCCACTAGCTACACCTTCGCATGCAACGAAGTGCGTCTGGGCAAAAAACGATTTGCCACCCTGACTGTTGGGACCCAGCAGCTACACCTTCGCACGCGAGGAAGTGCGTACGGGCAAAAAAAACAAAAACAAAACAATTCGCCCCCTGACTGCTGGGACCCACCAGCTACATCTTTGCAGGCAAGGAAGTGCCGACAGTCGGGACCCACCTGGTCGAAGCGTACGTAGCGTTGTCATTCTGGTCGTGAACGTGTACGTACATACTGGTCGATGTAGAGGCGCGCACGTGTCATAGTAGAGGCGTGCACATAACATGTAAACGTATGTACAGCGGCCAGGGTGCAAGAAAGAAAATACGGCCACGTATGTGTACATACGGGCAGGGTCTCGAACGCCTACTCGCGCATACGTACGGCCAGGGCTCGTGTACATGGCTGGGTCGGAACGGAGAAACAGCGTCGTCGTCGTGTTCATGGGGAGGCAACGGAATGCGTCATGTTCATGGGGAGGCAACGGAATGCGTCGTCTTCATCGGGAGGCAACGGAATGCGTCGTGTTCATTGGGAGGCAACAGAACGCATGGGAGCCAACCGGCTGGGTCAGAACGGAATGCGTGGTCGTGTTCATCGGGAGGGCTTGGACGGAACAGGCGATGGAAACGGGGCCTGGCGTATCGCAGAACAGAGGAAACGGACCTCCTACGGTCGAAACGGGGGTCCTGTTGATCGGGAGGGGTGTGGCGTACCGCAAAACGGAGGAAACAGACCTCCTACGGTCGAAACGGGGGTCCTGTTGATCGGGGGGTGTGGCATACCGCAAAACGGACGAAACGGACCTTCTACGGTCGATACGGGGGTCCTGTTCATCGGGAGGGGTGTGGTATACCGCAAAACGGGACTCCATGGGATATTGTTCATCTCCACCGTCGACCTCCTCCAGCATCCACCGCGCGCTACTCCACCGGCTACTATTCAACCACCCCTCCACCATCTACTGTTCATCCAGCCCTCCACACCACGGGGTCCTGTTCAACCACCCCTCCATGGGCACCCCTCCACCGTCTACTGTTCATCCAGCCCTCCACACCACGGGGTCCTGTTCATCCAGAGGCAACGCCACCGCTCACTGTTCATCCAACCCCCCTGCAACACTCACTATTCATCCAATCGATCGGCTTCAGTTAGCAGCAGTAGCGAAGGAATCGCTCGATCGGGTTTAGTTAATAGCCATCGATCGATCGCTTGGGTTCAGTAATGCTTAGCCTGCAGTGCAATCGCTCGGGTTCAGTTAGAGCCCAACGCCTCGCTCGGGTTCAGTTAGAGACAACGCCTCGCACACACATGCGTACGTGTACGAGAGAAACGCGCATTGCTCGGCCCCCGACCTCCCACCGTAACCGGGAACTCCCCGAAATTTTCCTCGCCCTTGCTTCTACCATGGTTTTTCCGTCATGGACGGCCCAAAGAATGTCATGCAGCTGCGTCTCCGGCCCGCCCAGGACGAAAAGCCCATTTTCTGTCATGATTTTTTGTCATAGAAGTAGGAGCCCACCACATCTATGATGATAATGGGTTTTGTCGCAATTATCGTCATAGAAGTGTCATATGTATGACAGAAAAAAATTCTTTCGGCCCAAAATGTCACGGATGTGTCTTTTTTTGTAGTGTACGGGTCCATAGTTATTAGCTAGATGGCTTCTTCTCTCTTTTTGGATCTCAATACAAAGTTCTCCCCCTCTCTTGTGGAGATCTATTCGATGTAATCTTCTTTTGCGATGTGTTTGTTGAGACCGATGAATTGTGGGTTTATGATCAAGTTTATCTATGAACAATATTTGAATCTTCTCTGAATTCGTTTATGTATGATTGGTTATCTTTGCAAGTCTCTTCGAATTATTAGTTTGGTTTGGCCTACTAGATTGATCTTTCTTGCAATGGGAGAAGTGCTTAGCTTTGGGTTCAATCTTGCGGTGTCCTTTCCCAGTGACAATAGAGGCAGCAAGGCACGTATTGTATAGTTGCCATCGAGGATAACAAGATGGGGTTTATTTCATATTGTATGAGTTTATCCCTCTACATCATGTAATCTTGCTTAAAGCGTTACTCTATTCTCTTGAACTTAATACTCTAGATGCATGCTAGATAGCGGTCGATGTGTGGAGTAATAGTAGTAGATGCAGGTAGGAGTCAGTCTACTTGTCTCGGACGTGATGCCTATATACATGATCATACGTAGATATTCTCATAACTCTGCTCAATTCTGTCAATTGCTCAATAGTAATTTGTCTACCCATCGTGAATACTTATGCTCTCGAGAGAAGCCACTAGTGAAACCTATGGCCCCCGGGTCTATCTTCCATCATATTAATCTTCCAATACTTCGTTATTTTTATTGCCTTTTATTTTACTTTGCATCTTTATCATAAAAATACCAAAAATATTATCTGATCATATCTATCTGATCTCACTCTCGTAAGTGACCGTGTAGGGATTGACAACCCCTTATCGCGTTGGTTGCGAGGATTTATTTGTTTGTGTAGGTGCGAGGGACTCGTGCGTGGCCTCCTACTGGATTTATACCTTGGTTCTCAAAAACTGAGGGAAATACTTACGCTACTTTGCTGCACCACCCTTTCCTCTTCAAGGGAAAACCAACGCAAGTGCTCAAGAGGTAGCAGTTGCTGCAAAGGGACCTTCAGTGGATCCATCTACCTTATCTGGCTTGTCTTGTGCTAACCTGATTATCATTGATGAATCCTTTGATGCAAACTATAAACTATTCAAGAATCAGAATGGTGAAGTGTTTGCCAGGTATATTGGTACTAACTGCAGGAATGGACCACCTTTGAAGAAGATCTGGGTGCGCAAGAGTTGTCTTGAAAATCTTCAGGTGAATGTCATCATGACACCACCTGGGACGAAGACAAACCCCAGACCAAAGGCTTCACATGGTCCAAAGGCTTCATACAGACAAAGGGGTCACCAGAGTCACCCTAACACAAATGTTTTGCAGGGAAACCATACTCAGGCCTATGAATATGAGTGTATTTCATCAAACTGCCATGTTCATAAGACCAAGAACTATTCTGCTTATTCTTATGAGTATTATTCACCTCCTGCAAGACTGTTTGCTAGGGCTCCAAAGCCAAAGTTCTCAGATGTTGCACTTAGACTCATTGCTTTGAAGCCACCCCTGAAGATGTGGGTGGTTAAGAAAACTTAACTCTCTTTTGCAGGGAAAGGTCTCCAGCCGGAAATCAAAGGCGTCAAATGCTATTTCTGGGGACCTAAAACATCTTGTGGGGCGCAAGATAAAATGCCCAAATGGTCTTATTATGTATTTTGTTTCTGAATCGCTTGCTATTCATCCTATCAGTCCTAACCTTGATCTGAGCTATCATAATCCACTTGCTCGATAAATGTTTATGCTTCACAATACTCTTCGTGAAGCCAATCCCCCTAACTGCACTGTAGGGTATGAGACCAGCTGCTTCAGAATGGATTATTGATAGTGGATGCACTAACCACATGACTAGCGATCGAAGTCTTCTCATGGACTCAACCTTATGTCCATCTGACAAGACTCATATCCCATTTGCTGACACTGGTAAAAGCAAGGTATTGGGTCTAGGTAGAGTTGCAATCTCAAAGGATCAGCACATGGATAAAGTGATGCTTGTTGAATCCCTTGGTTTCAACTTAATGTATGTCTCAATGCTTCATGACTTGAACATGATTGTGATATTTGGAAAATATTGTTGCCTTGTTCTAATGGAATCTGACAAGTCTCTAGTCTTTGAAGGGTACCGAAAAGGTGATCTGTACATGGTAGATTTCTCAGCAGGACCACAGTTGGCAGTATGTCTTCCAGCAAAAGCTTCAGAGTGTTGGCTCTGGCATCGGAGGCTAGGGCATGCTGGCATGAGAAACTTGTACTCTCGCGAAGAAGAAGCATGGCGTAGGAATCGAGGGCGTCAAGTTCAAAAAGGATCATCTGTGTGGTGCCTGCAACGCCGGGAAGATGACTAGGGCCAAGAATCCCTCGAAGACAATCATGACGACATCACGTCCCTTCGAGTTGCTTCACATGGACCTATTCGGCCCTACTCATTACTCCACCCTTACTACCACTGCTTGTCTCTATGGCTTCGTTATTGTTGATGATTAGTCTAGATATACCTGGGTGCATATAATTCTCTACAAAACTGAAGTGCAGGATGTCTTCCGAAGATTCGCAAATCGTGCCACGACGAACTATGGCATCAAGATCAAGCACATAAGAAGTGACAACGGCACAGAGTTCAAAAACACCGGCTTCGACACTTATCTTGATACATTGGGCATCAGTCATGAATTCTCAGCTCCATACACACTACTACCTCTTGAGCACTGCGTTGTTTTTCCCTTGAAGAGGAAAGGGTGATGAAGTAAAGCAGCATAAGTATTTCCCTCAGTTTTTGAGAACCAAGGTATCAATCCAGTAGGAGACCACACGTGAGTCACCTCATACCTACACAAACAAATAAGAACCTCGCAACCAACACAACAACGGGGTTGTCAATCCCTTCACGGCCACTTAGAACAGTGAGATCTGATAGGGACGATAATAATAAGATAAATATTTTTGGTATTTTTATGATATAGATTGAAAGTAAATAAAGCAAAGTAAACGGTGCCATAAATAGCTAGTTGACGGAAGATAAATATGAAGGAAAATAGACCCGGGGGCCATCGGTTTCACTAGTGGCTTCTCTCAAGATAGCATAAGTATTACGGTGGGTGAACAAATTACTGTCGAGCAATTGATAGAAAAGCGAATAATTATGAGAATATCTAGGCATGATCATGTATATAAGCATCATGTCCGAGACAAGTAGACTGAAATGATTCTGCATCTACTACTATTACTCCACACATCGACCGCTATCCAGCATGCATCTAGAGTATTAAGTTCATAAGAACAGAGTAACGCCTTAAGCAAGATGACATGATGTAGAGGGATACACTCATGCAATATGATATAAACCCCATCTTTTTATCCTCGATGGCAACAATACAATACGTGTCCTTTCCCTTTCTATCACTGGGATCGAACACCGCAAGATTGAACCCAAAGCTAAGCACTTCTCCCGTTGCAAGAAAGATAAATCTAGTAGGCCAAACCGAACTGATAATTTGAAGAGACTTGCAAAGATAAACCAATCATACATAAAAGAATTCAGACAATATTCAAATATTGTTCATAGATAAACTTGGTCATAAACCCACAATTCACTGGATCTCGATAACACACCGCAAAAGAAGATTACATCGAATAGATATCCAAGAGAATCGAGGAGAACTTTGTATTGAGATCCAAAGAGAGAGAAGAAGCCATCTAGGTACTAGCTATGGACCCGAAGGTCTAAAGTAAACTCCTCACACATCATCAGAGGGGTCATGGAGTTGATGTAGAGGCCCTCCGTGATCAATGCTCCCTCTGGCGAAGCTTCAGAATAGGCCCCAAGATGGGATCTCTTGGGTACAGAAGGTTGTGGCGGTGGAATTAGGTTTTCGGGGTGCTCCTGGATGTTTGGGGGGTACGTGCATATATATATATGAGGAAGAAGTACGTCGGTGGAGCAACGAGGGGCCCACGAGGGTGGAGGGTGCGCCCAGGGGGTAGGTGCGCCCCCCTGCCTCATGGCCTCCTCGATTGTTTCTTGACGCCCACTCCAAGTCTCCTGGATCACGTTCGTTGAGAAACTCATGTTCCTGAAGGTTTCATTCCGTTTGGACTCTGTTTGATATTCCTTTTCAGCAAAACTCTCAAATAGGCAAAAAACAACAATTTGGGTTGGGCCTCCGGTTAATAGGTTAGTCCCAAAAATAATATAAAAGTGTAAAAATAAGCCCATTAACATCCAAAATAGATAATATAATAGCATGGAGCAATCAAAAATTATAGATACATTGGAGACTTATCAGCATCCCTAAACTTAATTCGTACTCGTCCTCGAGTAGGTAAATGATAAAACCAGAATTTTTGATGTGGAATGCTTCCTAACATATTTCTCAATGTACTTTTTCTGTAATGTGGCATGAATGTTTAGATCCGAAAGATTCAAGATAAAAGTTTAATATTGACATAGAAATAATAACACTTCAAGCATACTAACTAAGCAATCAAGTCTTCTCAAAATAACATGGCCAAAGAAAGTTATCCCTACAAAATCATATAGTCTGGCTATGCTCTATCTTCATCACACAAAATATTAAATCATGCACAACCCCGATGACAAGCCAAGCAATTGTTTCATACTTTTGATGTTCTCAAACTTTTTCAATCTTCACGCAATATATGAGCGTGAGCCATGGGTATAGCACTATGGTGGAATAGAATGGTGGTTGTGGAGAAGACAAAAAAGGAGAAGATAGTCTCACATCAACTAGGTGTATCAATGGGCTATGGAGATGCCCATCAATAGATATCAATGTGAGTGGGTAGGGATTGACATGCAACTGATGCACTAGAGCTATAAGTGTATGAAAGCTCAACAAAAGAAACGAAGTGGGTGTGCATCCAACTTGCTTGCTCACGAAGACCTAGGGAAATTTGAGGAAGCCCATCATTGGAATATACAAGCCAAGTTCTATAATGTAAAATTCCCACTAGTTTATGAAAGTGACAACATAGGAGACTCTCTATCATGAAGATCATGGTGCTACTTTGAAGCACAAGTGTGGAAAAAGGATAGTAACATTGTCCCTTCTCTCTTTTTCTCTTATTTCATTTTTATATTTGGGCCTTCTACTTTTTTTGGCCTCTTTTTTTTTTAATTTTTCGTTCGGAGTCTCATCCCGACTTGTGGGGGAATCATAGTCTACATCATCCTTTCCTCACTGGGACAATGCTCTAATAATGATGATCATCACACTTCTTTTTACTTACAACTCAAGAATTGCAACTCAATACTTAGAACAAAATATGACTCTATGTGAATGCCTCCGGCGGTGTATCGGGATATGCAATGAATCAAGAGTGACATGTATGAAAGAATTATGAACGGTGGCTTTGCCACAAATACGATGTCGACTACATGATCATGCAACCAATATGACAATGATGAAGCGTGTCATAGCAGATGGAGTGGAGGAAAGTTGCATGGCAATATATCTCGGAATGGCTATGGAAATGCCATAATAGGTAGGTATGGTGGCTGTTTTGAGGAAGGTATATGGTGGGTTTATGGTACCGGCGAAAGTTGCGCGGTACTAGAGAGGCTAGCAAATGTGGAAGGGTGAGGGTGCGTATAATGCATGGACTCAACATTAGTCATAAAGAACTCACATATTTATTGCAAAAATCTATTAGTTATCGACACAAAGTACTATGCGCGTGCTCCTAGGGAGATAGATTGGTAGGAAAAGACCATCGCTTGTCCCCTACCGCCACTCATAAGGAAGGAAATCAATAAATAAATCATGCTCCGACTTCATCACATAACAGTTCACCATACGTGCATGCTACGAGAATCACAAACTTCAACACAAGTATTTCTCAAATTCACAACTAATCAACTAGCATGACTCTAATATCACCATCTCCATATCTCAAAACAATCATCAAGTATCAAACTTCTCTTAGTATTCAATGCACTTGTATTAATTTTTATTATTATTGCCATGTTGTTCTAAAGTACTCTCAGAATGATATAAGTGAAGCATGAGAGATCAATTATTTCTATAAAATAGAAGCATCGCCGTCCTCTAAAAGATATAAGTGAAGCACTAGAGCAAAAACTATATAGCTCAAAAGAAATAAGTGAAGCACATAGAGTATTCTAATAGATTCCAATTCATGTGTGTCTCTCTCAAAAGGTGTGTAAAGCAAGGATGATTGTGGTAAACTAAAAAGCAAAGACTCAAATCATACAAGATGCTCCAAGTAAAACACATATCATGTGGCGAATAAAAATATAGCTCCAAATAAAGTTACCGATGAACGAAGACAAAAGAGGGGATGCCTTATGGGGCATCCCCAAGCTTAGGCTTTTTCGTGTCCTTGTATATTACCTTGGGGTGCCATGGGCATACCCAAGCTTAGGCTCTTGCCACTCCTTTTTCCATAATCCATCAAATCTTTACCCAAAACTTGAAAACTTCACAACACAAAACTTAAATAGAAAATCTCGTGAGCTCCATTAGCGAAAGAAAAGAAAACACCACTTCAAGGTATTGTAATGAACTCATTATTTATTTATATTGGTGTTAAACCTAATGTATTCCAAATTCTCTATGGTTTATAAACTCTTTTACTAGCCATAGATTCATCAAAATAAGCAAACAACACACGGAAAACAGAATCTGTCAAAAACATAACAGTCTGTAGTAATATGTAACTAACGCAAACTTCTGAACCCCAAAAATTCTAAAATAAATTTCTGGACGTGAGGAATTTATCTATTAATCATATGCAAAAAGAATTAACTAAATAGCACTCTCCAATAAAAATGGCAGCAATTCTCGTGAGCGCTAAAGTTTCTGTTTTTTACAGCAAGATTAAAAAGACTTCCCCCAAGTCTTCCCAACGGTTCTACTTGGCACAAACACTCATTAAACACAAAAACACAACAAAAACAGAGGCTAAATAAATTTTTCATTACTAAACAGGAGCAAAAAGCAAGGAATAAAAATAAAATTGGGTTGCCTCCCAACAAGCGCTTTTCTTTAAAGCCTTATATCTAGGCATAAGATTTCAACGATGCTCACATGAAAGACAAGAAATGAAGCACAAAGAGAGCACCATAAAACATGTGACAAACACATCTAAGTCTAACATACTTCCTATGCATAGGCATCTTATAGTCAAACAAATTATCAAGGCAAGCAAAAACTAGCATATGCAAGGAAGCGGAAAGAAACAATAGCAATGTCAATATAACGACAGGTAATTTAGTAGCATGAAAATTTCTACCACCATATTTTCCTCTCTCATAATAATTACATGTAGGATCATAAGCAAATTCAACAAAATAGCTATCACATAAAATATTTTCACCATGATCCACATGCATGCAAAGTTAACACTCTTCCAAAATAGTGGGATTAACATTAACTAAAGTCATGACCTCTCCAAACTCACTTTTATCAAAAAATTCATAAGATTGAACATTCTCAAAATATGTGGGATGTAGCGACCAGACCTCAAACGGTCCAATCTCTATGCTCCAGTGTCATCCCTGGATCAGTAATGCTGACACCGCACAGTACTTGAAGGATTTATAACAGAGTAACAATCACACACTTATTACAACAAGTGTCTCAAAAGAGAACTTATTACAATAAATATGGCTTAAGGCCATCTAATAACGATAACAGCGGAAGGCTTGGAAGATAAGTGAGTCCATCAACTCCAACGGCATCACTGAGTATAGAACCATGACCTAAAGGCACCTTACTCGCCGTCTGAGAAGTCTGCAACATGGACGTTGCAGCCCGAAACGGGTCAGCACATGGAATATGCTGGCAAAGTAACATATAGAGAGCAATGAACATAAATAGGCTATACTACATGCATATATGGCTGGTGGAAAGCTCTATGGTTACAGTTTTGCATAAAGCCAATTTCTCCCTACTGCAAAGGAATAAATTTTATTTAACTATCATGGTAGTTGTTAAACATTGAGAGTGTAGACACCCTCTCAATCCCAATTAAACATCATCATTAAAAACCCAACAATATTAATTTAGAGTAACATGATGAGATTCACATGATGATCCAAGTACTAGATACTCAAAAATTGTCCATAACCGGGGACACGGCTAACCATGATTAGTTTATACACTCTGCAGAGGTTTGCGCACTTTTCCCCACAAGACTCGATCTCCTCCATTGGGATTCTCGCACTACATGGTGTTTGAGAAACGGATGACCGAGACATAGTCTTTTAGAAGTGCTAGCACCTTACGATCGGGTAGACCGTTACACCTACTTTCCCCTACATCTGCTAGTCAACCACTGTAAGAGTTCGCACGACTTAATCAACTATGCTAGAGCCCATAGTAGTTTGTGGCTACACATGGAAGTTTCTAGTATGAATAATCTCATGATCCCTTTGAGCCTGGGTGGCGGTCCAATAGAAAAACAGGCAATCGCAGGAATACCCAGGTGCCTCAATCCACCCAAATGTGTGTTTAAGTTGCCACCTTAGATAAACCATTAATTTAACAATCTCACATCTGTCATGGAAACACTCACCCAATCCATGTCTACTAGCATAGCATAGCAATATAAGCAAACGTAGAAGTAACTCCCAGGGTTTGATAAAGAAACAGGTAATAGGTACTACCTCATCTACTTCCCAAAACCCACAATTTAATTAGATCCTAGTCATGCATTGTTTGAGGATTGATCTAATGCAATAAAAACTGGGTAGTAGGAGGTATGATCAAAGTGTTACTTGCCTTGCTGATGATCTGCGAAACCTAGCGATTCGAAGTAGCAAGCGGCGCACTCCGGGTACTCTATCGCAAACAAACAAGCATACAATAAGTACTCATCTAATGCACGGGTAAAACTCAAATAAGAGATCTGACTAGAAAGTTCAACTTAAGAACTCCGGTTTGCAAAAAGAATCAAATCGAATGAAGCAACGAAAGTCAAATGGCGAAAGAAACAAGCTTCGTTTACTAATCTAGATCTAAGTCAAATTTAGCAGAGGCAAAAACTTGTTTGAGTTGGTTAAACGGAAAGAGGGTTTCGAGATGAAACTCCAGGCGCTTGAATCGCCTGATTCCGATAAACGAGCGAAAAGTTATACTAGATCAAAAATCGCGATTAGAAATAATCGCGGATTAATCCGGAAAAAAACGACGAATAGATTAACGAACGAACGTTCGTTATCTGGATCTAAACGATGAACGCGTTCGTTAGAACGAACGAATGAGCAAACGCTCGCTAATTAACCTAAACCGGAAAAAACCGATCTAATAAAAAACGAAAACTAAAAAAACGAACGAAAACCAACGGTTTTCTAAAAAAACGGCGGCGGCGGCGGAATTGACCTGGACGGCGGCGGCGGCGGAATCGACCTAGACGGCGGCGGCGAGGCTCCGGCGCCAGGCGGCGGTGGCGCGGGGCGTGGGGCGGTGCGGCAAGGCGGCGGCACGGCGCGGCGACGGTGGTGCGCGGCAACGGCTGCGGTGGCGCGCGGCAACGACGGCGGTGGGGCTGGCTAGGGTTAGGGTTCTGGTGCGGGCGGCTGGGCTAACGTGCTTGGGGTCGGCGCTATATAAAGCCCGGCCGGAGGAGTCTGGGCCGAACCGGCTCTAAGTCGGTTCACACTTTTTTTAAAAAAAATTGCGCAGAAAAACAAACAAAAGAATTACTAAACGGACTCCAAAAATCCTGAAATAAATTTTTCCTGGCTTCTAAAATCAAGCCGCACAGGATGAACATTTATTTGGGGCCTAAAGGAAATTTTGAAAAATGCGCATTTTTCCTAAATTCAAATAAAATAGCAAATAAAACCAAAATAAAATCTTATTTGATTTTATTATTAAATCCTCAATATTTCTTTATTTTGGGAAAGTCATGTTATTCCCTCTCTCATATTTTTGTGATAGAAATAATTGAAGATAAAATACATAAAATCAAATGATCCTATTTTCAAAATTTGAGAAAACTCAAATATGAAAATAATGAAATCCACAACTCTCTCCGAGGGTCCTTGAGTTGCGTAGAATTTCTAGGATCAACCAAAATGCAATAAAAATATGATATGCAATGATGATCTAATGTATAACATTCCAAATTGAAAATTTGGGATGTTACATGGGATCTAAAGTTGACACTCTTCCAAACCCACTTTCAATATTATTGCAAACATTATAATCACAAGCTTAGATTTTTTCATATTATAAGCACAATTGACATTAATATAATTTATACTATCATCATTGCAATCATGCTTTCTATTCAAAGATCCATCATGAATCACTCCATAAAGTATTTCATCACAATTTCCAGATTCGCGAATTTCAAGCAAAACTTCATAAAGATAATCTAGTGCACAAAACTCACTAGAAATTTGTTCATCATAGTTGGATCTCTTAAAAAGATTAGCAAGCGAATGAGGATCCATAGATCTTAGATTCTCTGTTTAGCAATAAATAAACAACTATTCCAACCAAACGAGCAAACGAGCCAAGTAAAACATCAAAGCAAATGGAAAGACGAACAGAAGAAGGGTGAATAAAATGGCAAGGGTGAAGTGGGGGAGAGGAAAACGAGAGGCAAATGGCAAATAATGTAATGCGAAGGATAAGAGTTTGTGATGGGTACTTGGTATGTCTTGACTTGGCGTAGATCTCCCTGGCAACGGCGCCAGAAATCCTTCTTGCTACCTCTTGAGCACTGCGTTGGTTTTCCCTTGAAGAGGAAAGGGTGATGCAGTAAAGCGGCGTAAGTATTTCCCTCAGTTTTTTAGAACCACGGTATCAATATAGTAGGAGACCACGCACGAATCACCTCGTACCTACACAAACAAATAAGAACGTCGCAACCAACACGATAAAGGGGTTGTCAATCCCTTCACAACCACTTGCAAGAGTGAGATCTGATAGAGATGATAATAATAAGATAAATATTTTTGGTATTTTTATGATATAGATTGAAAGTAAATAAAGCAAAGTAAATGGTGCCAGAAATAGCTAGTTGATGGAAGATAAATATGATGGAAAATAGACCCGGGGGCCATAGGTTTCACTAGTGGCTTCTCTCAAGATAGCATAAGTATTACGGTGGGTGAACAAATTACTGTCGAGGAATTGATAGAAAAATAAATAATTATGAGAATAACTAGGCATGATCTTGTATATAGGCATCACGTCCGAGACAAGTAGACCAAAACGATTCTGCATCTACTACTATTACTCCACACATCAACCACTACCCGGCATGCATCTAGAGTATTAAGTTCATAAGAACAGAGTAACGCCTTACGCAAGATGACATGATGTAGAGGGATAAACTCATGCAATATGATATAAACCCCATCTTTTTATCCTCGATGGCAACAATACAATACAGGTCGTTTCCCTTTCTGTCACTGGGATAGAACACCGAAAGATTGAACCCAAAGCTAAGCACTTCTCCCATTGCAAGAAAGATCAATCTAGTAGGCCAAACCAAACTGATAATTTGAAGGGACTTGCAAAGATAAACCAATCATACATAAAAGAATTCATAGAAGATTCAAATATTGTTCATAGATAAACTTGATCATAAACCCACAATTCATTGGATCTTGACAAACACACCGCAAAAGAAGATTACATCGAATAGATCTCCAAGAGAATCGAGGAGAACTTTGTATTGAGATCCAAAGAGAGAGAAGAAGCCATCTAGCTACTAGCTATGGACCCGAAGGTCTGAAGTAAACTACTCACACATCATCGGAGGGGCCATGGAGTTGATGTAGAGGCCCTCCGTGATCAATGCCCCCTCCGGTGGAGCTTTGGAAAAGGCCCCAAGATGGGATCTCTTGGGTACAGAAGGTTGCGGTGGTGGAATTAGGTTTTCGTGGTGCTCTTGGATGTTTGGGGGTACGTGGATATATATAGGAGGAAGAAGTACGTCGGTGGAGTAACGAGGCGCCCACGAGGGTGGAGGGCGCGCCCAGGGGGTAGGCGCGCCCCCTGCCTCGTGGCCTCCTCGGTTGTTTGTTGACGCCCACTCCAAGTCTCCTGGATCACTTCCGTTGAGAAAATCACGTTCCCGAAAGTTTCATTCCGTTTGGACTCCGTTTGATATTCCTTTTCAGCGAAACTCTAAAATAGGCAAAAAAAACAGCAATTTGGGTTGGGCCTCCAGTTAATAGGTTAGTCCCAAAAATAATATAAAAGTGTAAAAATAAGCCCATTAACATCCAAAATAGATAATATAATAGCATGGAGCAATCAAAAATTATAGATACGTTGGAGATCTATCACACACCTCAGCAGAATGGCATCATGGAGCACAAGAACAGAACGCTCATTGAGATGGCTCGGACGATCCTTGATGAGTATAAGACTCCAAGAAAATTCTGGCCTGAAGATATTTGTTGGAAATATGCCCTAGAGGCAATAATAAATTGATTATTATTATATTTCCTTATTCATGATAATCGTTTATTATCCATGCTAGAATTGTATTGATAGGAAACTCAGATACATGTGTGGATACATAGACAACACCATGTCCCTAGTAAGCCTCTAGTTGACTAGCCCATTGATCAATAGATGATTACGGTTTCCTGACCATGGACATTGGATGTCGTTGATGACGGGATCACATCATTAGGAGAATGATGTGATGGACAAGACCCAATCCTAAGCATAGCACAAGATCGTGTAGTTCGCATGCTAAAGCTTTTCTAATGTCAAGTATCATTTCCTTAGACCATGAGATTGTGCAACTCCCGGATACTGTAGGAATACTTTGGGTGTGCCAAACGTCACAATGTAACTGGGTGACTATAAAGGTGCACTACGGGTATCTCCGAAAGTGTCTGTTGGGTTGGCGCGAATCGAGACTGCAATTTATCACTCCATGTGACGGAGAGGTATGTCTGGGCCCACTCGGTAGGACATCATCATAATGTGCACAATGTGATCAAGGAGTTGATCACGGGATGATGTGTTACGGAACGAGTAAAGAGACTTGCCGGTAACGAGATTGAACAAGGTATCGGGATACCGATGATCAAATCTCGGGTAAGTATCGTACCGCTAGACAAAGGGAATTGTATACGGGATTGATCGAATCCTCGACATCGTGGTTCATCCGATGAGATCATCGTGGAACATGTGGGAACCAACATGGGTATCCAGATCCCGCTATTGGTTATTGACCGGAGAATGTCTCGGTCATGTCTGCATGGTTCCCGAACCCGTAGGGTCTACACACTTAAGGTTCGATGACGCTAGGGTTATAGGGAATAGATATACGTGGTTACAGAATGTTGTTCGGAGTCCCGGATGAGATCCCGGACGTCACGAGGAGTTCCGGAATGGTCCGCAGGTAAAGATTTATATATGGTAAGTCCTATTTTGGTCACTGGAAAAGTTTCGGGGTTTATCGGTAATGTACCAGGACCACCGAGAGGGTCCCGGGGGTCCACCAAGTGGGGCCACCAGCCCCGGAGGGCTGCATGGGCCAAGTGTGGGAGGGGTCCAGCGCCAGGTGGGCTGGTGCGCTCCCCCACCAAGGCCCAAGGCGCAAGGGAGAGTGGAAGGGGGCAAACCCTAGGCTCAGATGGGCCTAAGGCCCACCTAGTGGTGCGCCTCCCTCTCCCCCCCCCCTTGGCCGCCCCCCTAGATGGGATCTAGGGCTGGCCGCCACCCCTAGGGGTGGAAACCTAGGTGGGGGCGCAGCCCCTCCCCTCCCCCTATATATACTTGAGGTTTTGGGCTGCCAAAGACACGGATTCAATCTCCTTCTTGGCACAGCCCTACCCCTCTCCCTCCTCGTCTCTTGCGGTGCTTGGTGAAGCCCTGCTGGAGTACCACGCTCCTCCACCACCACCACGCCGTTGTGCTGCTGCTGGATGGAGTCTTCCTCAACCTCTCCCTCTCTCCTTGCTGGATCAAGGCATGGGAGACGTCACCGGCTGTATGTGTGTTGAACACGGAGGTGCCGTCCGTTCGGCACTAGGATCTCCGGTGATTTGGATCACGACGAGTACGACTCCTTCAACCCGTTCTCTTGAACGCTTCCGCATAGAGATCTACAAGGGTATGTAGATGCACTCTCCTTCCCCTCGTTGCTGGTTTCTCCATAGATAGATCTTGGTGACACGTAGGAAAATTTTGAATTTCTGCTACGTTCCCCAACAGTGGCAACATGAGCTAGGTCTATTGCGTAGATTCTATGCACGAGTAGAACACAAAGTAGTTGTGGGCGTTGATTTTGTTCAATATGCTTACCGTTGCTAGTCCAATCTTGATTCGGCGGCATTGTGGGATGAAGCGGCCCGGACCAACCTTACATGTACGCTTGCGTGAGACCAGTTCCACCGACTGACATGCACTAGTTGCATAAGGTGGCTGGCGGGTGTCTGTCTCTCCCACTTTAGTCGGATCAGATTCGATGGAAAGGATCCTTATGAAGGGTAAATAGCAATTGGCATATCACGTTGTGGTTTTTGCGTAGGTAAGAAACGTTCTTGCTAGAAACCCATAGCAGCCATGTAAAACATGCAAACAACAATTAGAGGACGTCTAACTTGTTTTTGCAGGGTATGCTATGTGATGTGATATGGCCAAAAAGAATGTGATGAATGATATGTGATGTATGAGATTGATCATGTTCTTGTAATAGGAATCACGACTTGCATGTCGATGAGTATGACAACCGGCAGGAGCCATAGGAGTTGTCTTTATTTATTGTATGACCTGCGTGTCATTGAACAACGCCATGTAATTACTTTACTTTATTGCTAACCGGTAGCCATAGTAGTAGAAGTAATAGTTGGCGAGAAACTTCATGGAGACACGATGATGGAGATCATGATGATGGAGATCATGGTGTCATGCCGGTGACAAGATGATCATGGAGCCCCAAGATGGAGATCAAAGGAGCTATATGATATTGGCCATATCATGTCACTATTATTTGATTGCATGTGATGTTTATCATGTTTATGCATCTTGTTTACTTAGAACGACGGTAGTAAATAAGATGATCCCTCATAATAATTTCAAGAAAGTGTTCCCCCTAACTGTGCACCATTGCGACAGTTCATTGTTTTGAAGCACCACGTGATGATCGGGTGTGATAGATTCCAACGTTCACATACAACAGGTGTAAGAAAGATTTACACATGCAAACACTTAGGTTGACTTGACGAGCCTAGCATGTACAGACATGGCCTCGGAACACAGAAGACCGAAAGGTCGAACATGAGTCGTATAGAAGATACGATCAACATGAAGATGTTCACCGATGTTGACTAGTCCGTCTCACGTGATGATCGGACACGGCCTAGTTGACTCGGATCATGTAATCACTTAGATGACTAGAGGGATGTCTATCTGAGTGGGAGTTCATAAGATGAACTTAATTATCCTGAACATAGTCAAAAGGTCTTCGCAAATTATGTCGTAGCTCGCGCTTTAGTTCTACTGTTTAGATATGTTCCTAGAGAAATTTTAGTTGAAAGTTGATAGTAGCAATTATGCATACTAGGTCCATAAACTGAGGATTGTCCTCATTGCTTCATAGAAGGCTTATGTCCTTAATGCACCACTCAGTGTGCTGAACCTCAAACGTCGTCTGTGGATGTTGTGAACATCTAACATACACATTTTGATAACTACGTGATAGTTCAGTTAAACGGTTTAGAGTTGAGGCACCGAAGACGTTTTGAAACGTCGCGAAACATATGAGATGTTTCGAGGGCTGAAATTGGGATTTCAGGCTCGTGCTCACATCAAGAGGTATAAGACCTCCGACGATTTTCTTAGCCTGCAAACTAAGGGAGAAAACTCAATTGTTGAGCTTGTGCTCAAATTGTCTCAGTACAACAATCATTTGAATCGAGTGGGAGTTGATCTTCCAGATGAGATAGTGATGTTTCTCCAAAGTCATTACCACCAAGCTGCTAGAGCTTCGTGATGAACTATAATATATCAGGGACATATATGATGATCCTTGAGATATTCGTGATGTTTGACACCACAAAAGTAGAAATCAAGAAGGAGCATCAATGGTTGATGGTTGGTGAAACCACTAGTTTCAAGAAGGGCAAGAGCAAAAAGGGATGCTTCATGAAACGGCAAATCAGCTGCTGCTCTAGTGAAGAAACCCAAGGTTGAACCCAAACCCGAGACTAAGTGCTTCTGTAATAAAGGGAACAGCCACTGGAGCAGAATTACCCTAGATACTTGGTAGATAAGAAGGCTGGCAAGGTCGATAGAAGTATATTGGATATACATTATGTTAATGTGTACTTTACAAGTACTCCTAGTAGCACCAGGGTATTAGATATCGGTTCGGTTGCTAAGTGTTAGTAACTCGAAATAAAAGCTACGGAATAAACGGAGACTAGCTAAAGGTGAGATGACGATATGTGTTGGAAGTATTTCCAAGGTTGATCAAATATCGTACGCTCCCTCTACCATCGAGATTGGTGTTTGCGTTGAGCATAGACATGATTGGATTATGTCTATCACAATACGGTTATTCATTTAAGGAGAATAATGGTTACTCTGTTTATGTGAATAATACCTTCAATGGTCTTGCACCTAAAATGAGTGGTTTATTGAATCTCGATCGTAGTGATACACATGTTCATGCCAAAAGATATAAGATAGTAATGATAATACCACCTACTTGTGGCACTGCCACGTAAGTCATATCAGTATAAAACGCATGAAGAAGCTCCATGTTGATGGATGTTTGGGCTCACTCGTTTTGAAAAGTTTGAGACATGCGAACCATATCTATTGGTGTATATGCATGAAGAAAACTCCATGCAAATGGACCATTTGGACTCGCTTGATTTTGAATCACCTGAGACATGCAAATCATACCACATGGGCAAGATGACTGAAAACCTCATTTTTAGTAAAATGGAACTAGAAAGCAACTTGTTGGAAGTAATACATTTTGATGTGTGCAGTCCAATGAGTGCTGAGGCGTGTAGTGGATATCGTTATGTTCTTACTTCACAAATGATTTGAGTAGATGTTGAGTATATTTACTTGACGAATCACGAGTCTGAATTATTGAAAGGTTCAAGTAATTTCAAGGTGAAGTTGAAAGATCGTCGTGATAAGAGGGTATAATATCTATGATATGATCATAGAGATGAATATCTGAATTACGAGTTTGGCACAGAATTAAGATATTGTGGAAATTGTTTCACAAGTAATACAGCCTGGAACACCATAGTGTGATGGTGTGTCCGAACATCATAACTGCACCCTATTGGATATGATGCATACCATGATGTCTCTTATCGAATTACCATGATAGTTTATGGGTTAGGCATTAGAGACAACCACATTCACTTTAAATAGGGCACCACGTAATTCCGATGAGATGACACCGTATGAACTATGCTTTAGAGAAACCTAAGCTGTCATTTCTTAAAAGTTTGGGGCTGCGACGCTTATGTGAAAAGTTTCAGGCTGATAAGCTCGAACCCAAAGCGGATAAATGCATCTTCATAGGACACCCAAAACAGTTGGGTATACCTCCTGTCTCAGATCCGAAAGCAATAAGGGATTGTTTCTAGAATCGGGTCCTTTCTCGAGGAAAAGTTTCTCTCGAAAGAATTGAGTGGGAGGATGGTGGAGACTTGATGAGGTTATTGAACCGTCTCTTCAACTAGTGTGTGGCAGGGCACAGGGAGTTGTTCCTGTGGCACCTACACCAGTTGAAGTGGAAGCTTATGATAGTGATCATGAAACTTCAGATCAAGTCACTACCAAACCTCATGGGATAACAAGGATGCGTACTACGTCAGAGTGGTACGTAATCCTGTCTTGGAAGTCATGTTGCTAGACAACAATGAACCTACGAGCTATGGAGAAGCAATGGTGGGCCTGAATTCCGATAAATGGCTCGAGGCCATAAAATCCGAGAAAGGATCCATGTATGAAAACAAAGTGTAGACTTTGGAAGAACTACTTGATGGTCGTAAGGCTGCTAGGTACATATGGATTTTAAAAGGAAGACAGACAATGATGGTAAGTATCACCATTAAGGAAGCTCGACTTGTCGTTAAGATGTTTTCCGACAAGTTCAAGGAGTTGACTACGATGAGACTTTCTCACTCGTAGCGATGCTAAGAGTCTGTTGGAATTATATTAGCGATTACTGCATTATTTATGAAGTCTTGCAGATAGGATGTCAAAACATTGTTTCCTCGACGATTTTCTTGAGGAAAGGTTGTATGTGATACAACCGGAAGGTTTTGTCAATAGTGAAAGATGCTAATAAGTATGCAAAGCTCCAGCAATCCTTCTAAGGACTGGAGTAAGCATCTCAGAGTTGGAATGTATGCTTTGATGAGATGATCAAAGATTTTGGGTTTATACAAAGTTTATGAGAAACTTGTATTTCCAAAGAAGTGAGTGGGAGCACTATAGAATTTCTGATGAGTATATGTTGTTGACATATTATGGATCAGAAATGATGTAGGATTTCTGGAAAGCATATAGGGTTATTTGAAAGTGTTTTTCAATGGAAAGCCTGGATTAAGCTACTTGAACATTGAGCATCAAGATCTATAAGGATAGATCAAAACGCTTAATGGTACTTTCAAATGAGCACATACCTTGACATGATCTTGAAGGTGTTCGAGATGGATCAGTCAAAGAAGGAGTTCTTGTCTGAGTTGTAAGGTATGAAGTTAAGACTTAAAGCTCGACCGCGGCAGAAGAAAGAGAAAGGACGAATGTCGTCCCCTATGCTTTTGTCATAGGCTCTATACGGTATGCCATGCTGAGTACCGCACCTGATGTGTGCCTTGCCACATGTCTGGCAAGGGGGTACAAAGGTGATCCAGGAGTGGATCACTAGATAGCGGTCAAAATTATCCTTGGAGTAATAAGGACATGTTTCTTGATTATGGAGGTGATAAAGAGTTCGGCGTAAAAGGTTACATCGATGTAAGCTTTAACACCTATCCGAATGACTCTAAGTAGCAAACCAGATACGTATAGTGGAGCAACCATTTGGAATAGCTCCAAGTGGAGCATGGAAGCAGCATTTATAATATGACCTAGAGATTTGCAAAGTACATACGGATCTGATTGTTGCAGACCCGTTGACTAAAACCTCTCTCACAAGCAAAACATGATCAAACCCCAGAACTCATTGAGTCTTAATCACATGATGATGTGAACTAGTTTAGCGACACTAGTAAACTCTTTGGATGTTGGTCACATGGCGATGTGACTTGTGAGTGTTAATCACATGGCGATGTGAACTAGATTATTGACTCTAGTGCAAGTGGGAGACTGTTGGAAATATGCCCTAGAGGCAATAATAAATTGATTATTATTATATTTCCTTGTTCATGATAATCGTTTATTATCCATGCTAGAATTGTATTGATAGGAAACTCAGATAAATGTGTGGATACATAGACAACACCATGTCCCTAGTAAGCCTCTAGTTGACTAGCTCGTTGATCAATAGATGGTTACGGTTTCCTGACCATGGACATTGGATGTCGTTGATGACGGGATCACATCATTAGGAGAATGATGTGATGGACAAGACCCAATCCTAAGCATAGCACAAGATCGTGTAGTTCGCATGCTAAAGCTTTTCTAATGTCAAGTATCATTTCCTTAGACCATGAGATTGTGCAACTCCCGGATACCGTAGGAATACTTTGGGTGTGCCAAATGTCACAACGTAACTGGGTGACTATAAAGGTGCACTACGGGTATCTCCGAAAGTGTCTGTTGGGTTGGCACGAATCGAGACTGGGATTTGTCACTCCGTGTGACGGAGAGGTATCTCTGGGCCCACTTGATAGGACATCATCATAATGTGCACAATGTGATCAGGGAGTTGATCACGGGATGATGTGTTACGGAACGAGTAAAGAGACTTGCCGGTAACGAGATTAAACAAGGTATTGGGATATCGACGATCGAATCTCGGGCAAGTATCGTACCGCTAGACAAAGGGAATTGTATACGGGATTGATCGAATCCTCGACATCGTGGTTCATCCGATGAGATCATCGTGGAACATGTGGGAACCAACATGGGTATCCAGATCCCGCTGTTGGTTATTGACCGGAGAACGTCTCGGTCATGTCTGCATGGTTCCCGAACCCGTAGGGTCTACACACTTAAGGTTCGATGACGCTAGGGTTATAGGGAATAGATATACGTGGTTACCGAATGTTGTTCAGAGTCCCGGATGAGATCCCGGACGTCACGAGGAGTTCCGAAATGTTCCAGAGGTAAAGATTTATATATGGGAAGTCCAGTTTTGGTCACCGGAAAAGTTTCGGGGTTTATCGGTAACGTACCGGGACCACCGGGAGGGTCTCGGTGGTCCACCAAGTGGGGCCACCAGCCCCGGAGGGCTGCATGGGCCAAGTGTGGGAGGGGACCAGCCCCAGGTGGGCTGGTGCGCTCCCCCACCAAGGCCCAAGGTGCAAGGGAGAGTGGAAGGGGGCAAACCTTAGGCTCGGATGGGCCTAAGGCCCACCTAGTGGTGCGCCTCCCTGTCTCCCCCCTTGGCCGCCCCCCTAGATGGGATCTAGGGCTGGCCGCCACTCCTAGGGGTGGAAACCTAGGTGGGGGCGTAGCCCCTCCCCTCCCCCTATATATACTTGAGGTTTTGGGCTGCCAGAGACACGGATTCAATCTCCTTCTTGGCGCAGCCCTACCCCTCTCCCTCCTCGTCTCTTGCGGTGCTTGGCGAAGCCCTACTGGAATACCACGCTCCTCCACCACCACCACGCCGTTGTGCTGCTGCTGGATGGAGTCTTCCTCAACCTCTCCTTCTCTCCTTGCTGGATCAAGGCATGGGAGACGTCACCGGGCTGTACGTGTGTTGAACGCGGAGGTGCCGTCCATTCGGCACTAGGATCTCCGGTGATTTGGATCACGACGAGTACGACTCCTTCAACCCATTCTCTTGAACGCTTCCGCATAGCGATCTACAAGGGTATGTAGATGCACTCTCCTTCCCCTCGTTGCTGGTTTCTCCATAGATAGATCTTGTGACACGTAGGAAAATTTTGAATTTCTGCTACATTCCCCAACAATATTTACACTGCATGCCACGTCATCAACCGTGTTTATCTTCACAAGCTTCTAAAGAAGACATCATATGAACTACTGACTGGTAAGAAGCCAAACTGTGGCACCCCGGCTTAGAGAAAACCGGAATGCCCCGTATTCCAGCCCAGAGATCAAGGTGAAGTCTTCTGGAATACGGCACTTCTTAGTAAAGAACAAACTAGCTATCTATTACAGCACGAATATGTATACAAGGGTTCCAATATTACAATGAATAACATCGGTACGGCAACACTACGCCAACCACGGTTGCTCTATACAAGCAGCAGAAACTCGAAGCAGCGGAAAAACTTCTAGCAGCGGAACAACGACGATGGTGGTGAACTCCACTCCGCAGGGACTCTGGCTGGAACGCTTATCCTAGCTCGCACGAACGGAAACCATGACAAGCAAACAACTAAATCACGGCATGACCTGCAAACTGGCATGACACGCCAGGTCAGTACATTGAATGTACTTGCAAGCTCACAATTACCAGAAGCAGTCAAGATAAACAACAGCATGGCAATTACAGGTTAAGCAGGAATTATCATGAGATCATCAGGATAACATGGCATGAACAACATGAACATGGTACAGCTAGAACAATATGAGCATGGCATGTACATATAAATCTGACGATACTAGCATGCAACATGATGAAACTATATGCACCATTTATTCTGCTCGGCTTATCTCATAACCATCACATGCAGCACTTACCAACCTCGGATATTACACGATCATCTCAGGATCAAATCAAGCTTGGTATAAACAATACCGTAGTAATCATCAAATGACCACAAGGAGCTTGATCTTTACCAATGATTCTCACACAACATCACGAATATCCAACAACTCGGTATCCTCGATACCACGATGATCATTCCGGCAATCACAACCATGACCAACACTTGGTCTCAAACCGTGATCCTTTCGGCGATCACAACCAACTTATCTCCTCATCGAGTCGTGGTTGTTATTAAGCACATTATTGTTATTACCGTTGACTCATAGTGTGACCGACACAAACTGGGCCCTTATTCGCGGGCGCGGCTATCGATAGATTTAGTATACACTCTGCAGAGGTTAGTACACTGTACCCACACTACGGAACCCATGGCCTCGCACTCCCATTCGGGTGGACCAACGGTGTTCCGACAAAACCGATCAACTGCCATGACACTCTCTCGGCCACTCCGACACACTCCCAACTGGGCTAGTCGTGTGTAACGCCCTCGATGCGGCTATATCTCCTACGTGTCGAAGCACAACTTAGAGGCATAACCGCATTGAAAGCAATGCCGCAAGTAAGGTAATCTTCACAACAACCCATGTAAAAGATAATAGGGGAAAAAGGTACATAGTTGGCTTACACTCGCCACGTCACACAAATACATAAATAATATTACAATCATCCAATACACTCATGGTCCGACTACAGTACCAAAATAAAAGATCAACCCCAACATGCGACACGGTCCTGATCGCCCCCAACTGGGCACCACTACTGATCATCGGGGAAAGACACATAGTAGCGGCGTGAGTCTTCATTGAACTCCCACTTGAGCTCAAGCGCATCATCTGGAATGGAATCATCGGTCCCTGCATCTGGTTTGGAAGTAATCTGTGAGTCACGGGGAATCAGCAATCTCGCACCCTCGCGATCAAGACTATTTAAGCTTATAGGTAAGGCAAGGTAATATGTGGAGCTGCAGCAAGCGACTAGCATATATGGTGGCTAACCTGTTCGCAAAAGAGAGCGAGAAGAGAAGGCAAAGCACGAACAAAGAACTATAGAACAATCTACGGCAAACATTACTCCAACACCGTGTTCACTTCCCGGACTCCGCCGAGAAGAGACCATCACGGTTACACACGCAGTTGATTCATTTTAATTTAAGTTAAGGTTCATGTTATCTACAACTGGACATTATCAAATTCCCATCTGCCCATAATCGCGGGCACGCTTTCGAAAGTTCAAATCCCTGCATGGAGTCCCAACTTAGCCCATCACAAGCTCTCACGGTCAACGAAGGATATTCCTTCTCCCGAGCCATTCCGATCAGACTCGGTATCCCAGTTCTACAAGACAACTTCGATAATGGTAAAACAGGTCCAGCAACACCGCCCGAATGTGCCGACAAATCTCGATAGGAGCTGCACATATCTCATTCTCAGGGCACACTCAGATTGTGCAAACTTCCGGTAGGCCAGCCCAGAGTTGCCCCTGGTGGCCACCGGCGGCTGACGAGGTGGACCAACACTTAGAGGAGCACTAGCCCGGGGGGGTTTAAATAAGATGACCCTTGGGCTTCGGAAACCCAAGGGAAAAAGAGTCTAGGTGGAAAATGGTAAAACCAAGGTTGGGCATTGCTGGAGGAGTTTCATTCAAGGCGAACTGTCAAGGGGTTCCCATTATCACCCAACTGCGTAAGGAACGCAAAATCCGGGATTATAACACCGATATGACGGGAACTAGGGCGGCAAGAGTGGAACAAAACACTAGGCAAAAGGCCGAGCCTTCCACCCTTTACCAAGTATATACATTCATTAAGGTAACAAGATAATATAATGATATCCCAACAATAAACAATGTTCCAAACAAGGAACGATCTCCAAACTTCACCTGCAACTAGCAATGCTATAGGAGGGGCTGAGCAAAGCGGTAACATAGCCAATCAACGGTTTGCTAGGACATGGTGGGTTAGAGGTTTGACATGGCAATTTGGGAGGCATGAAAAGCAAGTGGTAGGCATCATAGCATAGGCATAGCAAAAGAGCGAGCATCTAGCAAGCAAAGATAGAACTGATTTCGAGGGTATGATCATCTTGCCTGCAAAGTTGTCAGAGTTGACTTGATCCTCGTAAGAAAACTCAACGGGCTCCTCGTTAGCGAACTCGTCTCCCGGCTCTACCCAAACAAGACAAACAAGCAAAAGGAACACAATCAACCACGTGCGAAGCGCAAACAAATATGATGCAAACATGGTATGCTATGCGGGATGCGATATGTGATGCATATGCAAGATTTGACAAGGAATGATTGAACCTGGCCCCAACTTGGAAATCCAAGAGTGCCACTGGAAAGGTGAGGTGATTTCGGTTGAAATCGATATAAAGATCACCGGAATCGGATGCACGGTTTGGAAATGGCAAGCAAAACAAATATGGCACCGGTCTGCGATAAACAGCAAGTAGCCATCTAAATGCATCAAGATAATTATGCTACAGCACTCAAACATGGCAACAAAATACATGGCAGGGATCCACTCATGATGCTTGACAAAAGATGAACACTGAGGTAAGGCCAATTCATCCATTAACTTGTTCAAACAAGCATGGCAAAAATGCAAATGATAAACAGGTTTCAGACTTGGTGAAATTAACACAAGTCTGGAATTTAACATCGGGTAGCACACTTTGGAGCATGAAAACTATATGCTACAGGAACTTAACATGGCAAAGCAAGGCATGACATGAATCTACTCAAAGCACTTAACAAAAGTCCCTTAGTGACCTTGAGCCAAAAGGGATCAGAAAATACAATTGCAAGCATGTGAACATGGCAAAAACATAATCAGATTACAGACTTAGTGAAAAACTGGAACATGCAAATCTGTTAACGGGTAGGCATGTTTACGAGCTCGATGCACTCACTACAGAGCAAGGCATGACAAACTAAGCATACACCCATCAATAATACATATCATAGAAGCTATACATGGCAAGAACAACAACATAGAATGCACGGATCACTAGCAACATCCTCGGCAAAAGCGCTAACAAGTCAACAATCTGCCAGGATTCACGAAATAGCAAAAGTAGAGCTCGATTGACTCAAGCTAGGGTGCTCCATAATTGCAAACAAAGACATGGATGGATACAGAACCAAAATATTAACAAATCATCCTTACTGATCATCCTCAAAAGAGGCACGGATCACTAGGAAACAACATGAACATATGGCATATTGATAAAATCAGATCAAGGACTTAGTGAAATTCTAAGTCCCTGAAATCAGCATTAACGAATGCACTACTTTGCAACCTTGTACTAGTCACCACACATATCACAAAAATACATGGTACGCACCTCTGTAGAGATGGCATGGCATATAACAAAACACATGTAGAGCTCAGGGGCATATCATGCACACATTAATCATGGCAAAAATGACAAATAGCTATTTGATGCAGCAGATCTGACAATTATCTCAAATAGCTCTCTTCCAACAGCATTTCGGGCATCAAGATGAGCTCAAATGAAAATGATACAATGAGATGAAATGATGTAATCTCTGAGGCGAACATTTTGATATGCTACACACGCAAAACGGAGCTACGGATGCGGAGTTACGGCAAGATGAAAAATGCAAATAAATTAGGGTTTCGGGGAAAGTCAACCCTTCGAATTCCAGATCCAGATCTGGATCACTGTAGTTGCATGGTCGCCGAGGTTCGTCAGGAAAGTCCTGTTCGCCGGAGTGTCGCCGGACTTGACGAGGGGAGGCACGATGGCCGGATCCGAGCGGAGGGGCGGGGAAGGAGCGCGGCGGAGGTCGGAGGAGGCGCGGGCCGGCCACGGTGGAGCTCGGCTCCGGCCGGCGAGGTGCGAGGCGGAGGCGGCCGGCGCACGGGACGACGACGGTGGCGGCGCGGCGAGGTCCTCTCGGGCGCGGGCGGCGCTCGGGAAGAGGAGGCGGGGCCCGGACGCGGGGGCGGAGAGGGCCGGCCTTGGGCCCGGCGGGCCTTGGCGGCGGCGGGACGAGTGCCACGTGGCGCGCGGTTACAGGCTGGGCGCGGTGGCGCGGATGTGTCCGGCGGCGGGGAGGAGGACGAAAGCTAGGGTTTGGGGTGGAAATCCGAAAATTTCAGGAAGGAGCTATATTTATAGGTAGGAGGGGCTAGGAGAGTCCAAATGAGGTGCGGTTTTCGGCCACGCGATCGTGATCGAACGCTCTAGATGATGGAAGGGTCTTTGGTGGGTTTTTAGGCCACTTTGGAGAGGTGTTGGGATGCAACACACACGAGGCCTTTTCGGTCCCTCGGTTAACCGTTGGAGTATCAAACGAAGTCCAAATGGTACGAAACTTGACAGGCGGTCTACCGGTAGTAAACCAAGGCCGCTTGGCAAGTCCCAGTCCAATCCAGAAATGTTTAACCCCCACACACGAAAAGAGGTAGGAAGGACCACCGGAGGAGATAGGAGCGCCGGAATTCAGAACGGACAACGGGGAAAATGCTCGGATGCATGAGACGAACACGTATGCAAATGCAATGCACATGATGACATGATATGAGATGCATGACAACGGCAACAACACACGGAGATAAAAGCCCGAACCCGAGGAAAATAAAATAACTTAGCGCCGGAAACGACAAGAGTTGGGATACATATAAGGTAAATTACATCCGGGGTGTTACAACACTCCACCACTACGAAAGGATCTCGTCCCGAGATCTAGGACTGGAAAAATGCCGGGTACTCAGAACGGAGGTGATCCTCGCGTTCCCAGGTAGCTTCACGGTCGGAATGGTATGACCACTTGACTTTGAGGAATTTGATTGACTTATTGCGAGTCTTGCATTCAGTCTCTTCAAGAATAGCAACTGGGTACTCACGATAAGAAAGGTCTTCGTGGAGATCAATGTCTTCGAAGTTGACGGTGCGGTCAGGGGTCTTGAAGCACTTGCGGAGCTGAGAGACATGGAACACGTCGTGCACATTTGCAAAGTTTGGAAGGAAGCTCGAGTTGATAGGCGAGATCGCCTCTCTTGCTGACGATCTTGAAAGGACCCACGTATCTAGGGGCAAGCTTCCCTTTGATACCGAAGCGACGAGTACCTTTCATTGGAGAGACGCGGAGGTAAACATGGTCTCCGATCTCGAAAGCCAAATCACGATGCTTACTATCATAGTAGCTCTTCTGGCGCGATTGCGCTGCTTTGAGGTTATCACGAATGACTTTGCACATTTCCTCTGCCTCTGTGATCAAGTCATTTCCAAGAAGTTGACGTTCACCGGTCTCTGACCAGTTAAGAGGAGTACGACACTTCCTGCCATAGAGAATTTCGAATGGGGCCTTGCCCGAACTTGCTTGAAAACTGTTGTTGTAGGAGAATTCAGCATATGGAAGACAATCTTCCCACTTCATACCGAAGGAGATAACGCAAGCCCTGAGCATATCTTCAAGAATCTGATTGACACGCTCGACTTGACCGCTAGTTTGAGGATGGAAAGCTGTGCTGAAGCGGATGTTGGTGCCCATGGCCTTCTAAAAAGAATCCCAAAACTTGGAGGTAAAGATGCTGCCACGGTCTGAAGAGATCAACTGTGGAATGCCGTGCAGAGAGACAATCCGAGAGGTATAAAGCTCCGCCAATTGAGCTGCAGTGATAGACTCTTTGATAGGCAGAAAGTGAGCCACTTTAGTGAGTTTGTCAATGACAACGAATATAGCATCATTGCCACGCTTGGACTTTGGAAACCCAGTCACGAAGTCCATCTCAATGTGGTCAAACTTCCATTCTGGAATGGCAAGAGGTTGGAGGAGACCAGCTGGTCGTTGGTGTTCTGCCTTCACTCTTCTGCAGACATCACATTCATTCACGAACTGAGCAATCTCGCGCTTCATTCGAGTCCACCAATAAGCCTGCTTGAGGTCCTGGTACATCTTCGTACTCCCAAGGTGGATGGAGAGGAGTGAATTGTGAGCCTCGTTCATAATAACTTTACGAAGGTCACCTTTAGGCACAACAATACGATCCTCGAAGAAGAGAGTATCCTTGTCATCAAGGCGATAGCACTTGTACTTGGGTTGACTCTTGGCAATCCCAATCTTCACATTCTTCACCATAGCATCAAGAAGTTGAGCCTCGCGAATCTGATCTTCCAAGGTAGGAGAGACTTGAAGGTTGGCGAGGAAACCTTGAGGAACAACTTGCAGATTGAGTTTGTGGAAAGCTTCACAAAGCTCGGGTTGGTAAGGCTTGAGAATCAGACTGTTAAAGTAAGCCTTCATGCTCAATGCGTCAGCAATCACATTGGCCTTGCCTGGAGTTTACTCGATACTCGGATTATACTCTTGGATCATTTCGACCCAACGAGTCTGCCTGAGGTTGAGATTAGGCTGAGTGAAGATGTACTTGAGACTCTTGTGGTCAGTGAAGATGTCCACTTTTCTTCCCAATAAGAGATGTCTCCAAGTCAAAAGAGCATGCACAACTGCCGCCAACTCGAGGTCATGAGTGGGGTAGTTCTTCTCGTTGGGCTTCAACTGGCGAGAGGTATAAGCCACAACTTTCTTCTCTTGCATCAACACTGCACCAAGACCTTGAAGAGAGGCATCGCAGAAGACCTCGAACGGTTTGGATTCATCAGGAGGAGTCAGAACTGGAGCAGTGACCAATTTCTCTTTCAAAGTGTTGAAAGCGATGTCACATTCCGGAGACCAAACGTACTTGACGTGCTTCTGGAGAAGGTTTGAAAGAGGCTTCGCGATCTTTGAAAAGTTCTCAACGAACCTTCGACAGTAGCTTGCGAGACCAAGGAAGCTGCGGAGTTGCTTCACGTTCTGAGGTGGTTCCCAATTCACAATTGCAGACACCTTCTCAGGATTCACCGCTATGCCCTTGGCAGAGATGATATGCCCAAGATAAAGAACCTCATCGAGCCAAAACTCGCACTTTGAGAACTTGGCGTAGAACTGATGTTCCCTGAGCTTATCGAGCACCAAACGCAAGTGCTTGGCATGATCTTCCTTGTTCTTCGAAAAGACCAGAATGTCATCGAGGTAGACCAAGACGAAGTCATTTGTGTAGGCGTTGAAGATGAAGTTCATCATGCGAGAGAAAGTCGGAGGAGCGTTGACGAGGCCAAAAGACATGACAGTGTATTCATATGAACCATAGCTTGTTCTGAAAGCCGTCTTGGGAATATCTTGCTCACGGATTCGAATCTGGTGATAGCCCATACGGAGATCAAGCTTGGAGAATACTTGGGAACCTTTGAGTTGTTCGAATAGCTCATTGATGTTGGGAAGTGGGTACTTGTTCTTGATAGTCTTCTTGTTCAATGGACGGTAGTCAACACAAAGTCGGTCCGTTCCATCCTTCTTCTTCACAAAAAGAACTCCACAACCCCACGGAGAAGAACTAGGTCGGATGAGACCCATTCGCTCTTGAATATCGAGTTGCTTCTTCAGCTCCTTCAACTCTTCAGGTCCAAGCTTGTAAGGACGTTTGCAAACAGGTTCCGTGCCAGGCTCAAGATCGATGACGAATTCAACTGGCTGGTGCGGAGGCATTCCTGGAAGCTCTTCTGGAAAGACGTCTTGATATTCGCAAACGACTGGAATTTGAGAGATGGCATCCAGTTCACCCTTCTCATTGAGAGAAAACAGACGGATTGTATTATCCCGAGCGGCAAAGACAATTACATCCTCAGACGAATGAGTCAATTGAATCTGCCTGGCAGCACAATCAAGCTGAGCCTTGTGCTTAGAAAGCCAGTCCATTCCAAGAATAAGATCAATATCCGAGTTACCAAGGACCATTGGAGAAGCCAGAAACTTGAAATCACCCATCATGATAGACTCGGAATCTCGTAGTTTGCGAGCAAACATTTACCCGGTGAGACAACTGCTAACGGTTTATGCAAAACTTGAGAAGACAACTCATGCTTAGATGCAAAAGGTCTCGAGATGAAACAATGCGATGCACCAGTGTCAAAAAGTACTTTTGCAGGAACATCATTAACAGGAAGGTTACCCATGATGACATCTGACGAGTCCTCTGCCTGAGCTGCATTCATCAAGTTGACCTTGGCGTGCTTGGGGTTATGCTTGACCACAGCTATACTTGCCGATCTCACAGGAGGAGGAGGAGGGAGATGCCTCTGATTGAAGCATTTGTTGGCATAGTGACCCTTCTGTTGGCACTTGTTGCACGTGACCTCTGAAAGCGGACGGTGATACGGAGCACTCGATCTTGGAGCTTGAGACGAAGTCTTGTTCTGAAAGCCAGGGTTGGGTGGGTGGGAAGATCCACTGCCACCTTTGCTCTTTTGCTGATAAGGCTGACGGAACGGAGGAGGAGGAAGCCAATACTTCTGCTGCTTAGCCACTTGAGTTGAGGAATACGGAGTAGCATCTCTGACTCGCTTCTTGGAAGCATCGCACTTCAGTTGAGCAGTCTCTTGCTTCATTGCCATGTTGTAAAACTCATCGTACCTCATGGGCTCAAAGAGAACGAGAGCTAGCTGGATTTCTTCTCTGAGACCACCCCTGAACTGGTATATCATGCTCTTCTCGTCAGGGACGTCCTGCTTAGCAAAACGGGCGAGCTTCTGAAACATCTTGTTGTACTCATAGACAGACATAGAGCCTTGCTTCAGGTTGCGGAATTCCTCACGCTTGCTTTCAACCACGCTCTGAGGAATATGATGAGCTTTGAAGTCTTGACGGAATTCATCCCAGGTAATCACACGGCCTCCTCTAGAATCTTTGTACTGCTGAAACCATTCTGCAGCTTGGTCTTTGAGTTGGAAGGAAGCGAACTTGACAAAGTCCTCAGGCCTGACGTTACTGCACTCGAAATGCTTGCATAAGTCCACGAGCCAATCATCAGCGTCAGTTGCCTCAACACAATTGCTGAAGGTCTTTGGCTGGTTAGCAAGGAACTGGTTGAGTGTAGCAAAGTGATTCTGATTGTTGCCCTGGTTCCCTTGGTTGCGCTCTTGAAGAAGTTGCATGATCAGCTGCGTGTTTGCATTGGTAGCGGCCATCACAGCTTGCCATGCCTCCGGAGGTGGAGGTGGTGGTGGCGGATCAGGATTCGGAGTCGTGCGCGTTGGAGGAGCCATCCTGAAGAGGTTGACATCCATTAGCACATTGATAGACAAATATTGAAGCTGAACCAAACGGGTTGAAATTGCAACATATAGTCTTCACATCCGAACAAAATGAACGAATGCATTCCAATTGAAATGGTCACATATCCATAAATTGAGAAGCCACTTAGAATTGAGTAGAAGAAAAACAACAACAAGGTACGGAACAAGAACGAATACTCGGTAAGGATCACCCAATCTCAAACCAAATATCCGTGGAAGAAGAACTAGAGCTACAAGAATTCCCACCTATGAAACTCCCGAACCTTTCCGGTTATGCAATCAGGTGTTGGGGATACAGGGGAAGCATAATATCTCACCCAAATCTAGCAAATCCTACATCCAGCTGTATCCATCCTTCAACACATAACCGAGAAAAACTTCGGAAATCGTCTACCTCAACCTTCGAAAAGCATCCGTTATACAAGTTATGGCAATACTCCCGAACTCCCGCCCCAGTACTGGGTGGCGTCGAGGTTATCTCACCAACAACTGCATAAAAGAGATTTTCGATGTCGGCGAAACTAAACTCAGGTATTCCAGAACTGCAACGATAAAATTGTGACGACAACACCTCGGAGCTCAACTCCCCGGGACACTGCCACAACCCCTAAATGACAGGAGGCACCAAGAACAATGTTCTCGTCACAAATCGATCGGAACGATTCCAAGATACCCGCGTGATCCTAAATTTTTTTAGTGAAATTTGAGAAGAGAAGAGTCAAAACTCTACGTCAGGATGCCTTACCAGAGCGATGAAGGGACTGGGGAGTAAAAAGAATTCCTAACTCTCCGATATATAATTCCTAAATGACTCAAAACATTTTTCTAGACTCAACAACGTCAGCTAATTCGATCAAGCAGGGGGCTCCTAAGGTCGGGGAAGGCTCTGATTACCAACTTGTAACGCCCTCGATGCGGCTATATCTCCTACGTGTCGAAGCACGACTTAGAGGCATAACCGCATTGAAAGCAATGTCGCAAGTAAGGTAATCTTCACAACAACCCATGTAAAAGATAATAGGGGGAAAAGGTACATAGTTGGCTTACACTCGCCACGTCACATAAATACATAAATAACATTACAATCATCCAATACACTCATGGTCCGACTACGGTACCAAAATAAAAGATCAACCCCAACATGCGACACGGTCCTGATCGCCCCCAACTGGGCACCACTACTGATCATCAGGGAAAGACACATAGTAACGGCGTGAGTCTTCGTCGAACTCCCACTTGAGCTCAAGCGCATCATCTGGAACAGAATCATCGGTCCCTGCATCTGGTTTGGAAGTAATCTGTGAGTCACGGGGACTCAGCAATCTCACACCCTCGCGATCAAGACTATTTAAGCTTATAGGTAAGGCAAGGTAATATGTGGAGCTGCAGCAAGCGGCTAGCATATATGGTGGCTAACATGTTCACAAAAGAGAGCGAGAAGAGAAGGCAAACCACGAACGAAGAACTATAGAACAAGCTACGGCAAACATCACTCCAACATCGTGTTCACTTCCCGGACTCCGCCGAGAAGAGACCATCATGGTTACACATGCAGTTGATTCATTTTAATTTAAGTTAAGGTTCATGTTATCTACAACCGGACATTATCAAATTCCATCTGCCCATAACCGCGGGCACGGCTTTCGAAAGTTCAAATCCCTGCAGGGGAGTCCCAACTTAGCCCATCACAAGCTCTCACGGTCAATGAAGGATATTCCTTCTCCCGAGACATTCCGATCAGACTCGGTATCCCGGTTCTACAAGACAACTTCGACAATGGTAAAACAAGTCCAGCAACACCGCCCGAATGTGCCGACAAATCCCGATAGGAGCTGCACATATCTCGTTCTCAGGGCACACTCAGATTGTCCAAACTTCCGGTAGGCCAGCCCAGAGTTGCCCCTGGTGGCCACCGGCGGCTGACGAGGTGGACCAACACTCAGAGGAGCACTGGCCTGGGGGGGTTTAAATAAGATGACCCTTGGGCTCTAGAAACCCAAGGGAAAAATAGGCTAGGTGGCAAATGGTAAAACCAAGGTTGGGCATTGTTGGAGGAGTTTTATTCAAGGCGAACTGTCAAGGGGTTCCCATTATCACCCAACCGCGTAAGGAACGCAAAATCCGGGAATATAACACCGATATGATGGGAACTAGGGCGGCAAGAGTGGAACAAAACACTAGGCAAAAGGCCGAGCCTTCCACCCTTTACCAAGTATATAGATGCATTAAGGTAACAAGATACTATAATGATATCCCAACAATAAACAATGTTCCAAACAAGGAATGATCTCCAAACTTCACCTGCAACTAGCAATGCTATAAGAGGGGCTGAGCAAAGCGGTAACATAGCCAATCAACGGTTTGCTAGGACATGGTGGGTTAGAGGTTTGACATGGCAATTTGGGAGGCATGATAAGCAAGTGGTAGGCATCGTAGCATAGGCATAGCAAAAGAGCGAGCATCTAGCAAGCAAAGATAGAAGTGATTTTGGGGGTATGATCATCTTGCCTGCAAAGTTGTCAGAGTTGACTTGATCCTCGTAAGCAAACTCAACGGGCTCCTCGTTAGTGAACTCGTCTCCCGGCTCTACCCAAACAAGACAAACAAGCAAAAGGAACACAATCAACCACGTGCAAAGCTCAAACAACATGATGCAAACATGGTATGCTATGCGGGATGCGATATGTGATGCATATGCAAGATTTGACAAGGAATGATTGAACCTGGCCTCAACTTGGAAATCCAAGAGTGCCACTGGAAAGGTGAGGTGATTTCGGTTGAAATCGATATAAAGATCACCGGAATCGGATGCACGGTTTGGAAATGGCAAGCAAAACAAATATGGCACCGGTCTGCGATAAACAGCAAGTAGCCATCTAAATGCATCAAGATAATTATGCTACATCACTCAAACATGGCAACAAAATAGATGGCAGGGATCCACTCATGATGCTTGACAAAAGATGAACACTGAGCTACGGCCAATTCATCCATTAACAGGTTCAAACAAGCATGGCAAAAATGCAAATGATAACAGGTTTCAGACTTGGTGAAATTAACACAAGTCTGGAATTTAACATCGGGTAGCACACTTTGGAGCATGAAAACTATATGCTACAGGAAGTTAATATGGCAAAGCAAGGCATTACTTGAAGCTACTCAAAGCACTTAACAAAAGTCTCTTAGTGACCTTGAGCCAAAAGGGATCAGAAAATACAATTGCAAGCATGTGAACATGGCAAAAAAATAATCAGATTACAGACTTAGTGAAAAACTGGAGCATGCAAATCTGTTAACGAGTAGGCATGTTTACGAGCTCGATGCACTCACTACAGAGCAAGGCATGACAAACTAAGCATACACCCATCAAGAATACATATCATAGAAGCTAGACATGGCAAGAACAACAACATAGCATGCACAGATCATTAGCAACATCCTTGGCAAATCCACTAACAAGTCAACAATCTGACGGGATTCACGAAATAGCAAACGCAGAGCTCGATTGACTCAAGCTAGGGTGCTCCATAATTGCAAACAAAGACATGGATGGATAGAGCACCATAATATTAACAAATCATCCTTACTGATAATCCTCAAAACAGGCACGGGTCACTAGGAAACAACATGAACATATGGCATATTGATAAAATCAGATCAAAGACATAGTGAAATTCGAAGTCCCTGAAATCAGCATTAACGAATGCACTACTTTGCAAGCTTGTATTAGTCACCACACATATCACAAAAATACAAGGTAAGCACCTCTGTAAAGATGGCATAGCATATAACAAAACACATGTAGAGCTCAGGGGCATATTATGCACACATTAATCATGTCAAAAATGATAAATAGCTATTTGATGCAGCAGATCTGACAATTATCTCAAATAGCTCTCTTCCAACAGCATTTCGGTCATCAAGATGAGCTCAAATGAAAATGATGCAATGGGATGAAATGATGTACTCTCTGAGACGAACATTTTGATATGCTGCACGCGCAAAATGGAGCTACGGATGCGGAGTTACGGCAAGATGAAAAATGCAAATAAAGTAGGGTTTCGGGGAAAGTCAACCCTTCGAATTCCAGATCCAGATCTGGATCACTGTAGTTGCACGGTCGCCGGGGTTCGCCGGGGAAGTCCTGTTTGCCGGAGTGTCGCCGGACTTGACGAGGGGAGGCGCGGTGGCCGGATCCGAGCGGAGGGGCGGAGAAGGAGCGCGGTGGAGGTCGGAGGAGGCACGGGCCGTCCGCGACGGAGCTCGGCTCCGGCCGGCGAGGTGCGAGGCGGATGCGGACGGCGCACGGGACGACGACGGCGGCGCGGCGAGGTCCTCTCGGGCGCGGGCGGCACTCGGGAAGAGGAGGCGGGGCCCGAATGCGGGGGTGGAGAGGGCCGGCCTTGGGCCCGGCGGGCCTTGGCGGCGGCGGCAGGACGAGTGCCACGTGGCATGTGGTTACAGGCTGGGCGCGGCGGCACAGACGTGTCCGGTCCGATCCGGACGCGTCCGGCGGCGCGAGGAGGACGAAAGCTAGGGTTTGGGGTGGAAAATCCGAAAATTTCGGGAAGGAGCTATATTTATAGGTAGGAGGGGCTAGGAGAGTCCAAATGAGGTACGGTTTTCGGCCATGCGATCATGATCGAACGCTCTAGATGATGGTAGGGTCTTTGGTGGGTTTTTGGGCCACTTTGGAGAGGTGGTTGGCTGCAACACACACGAGGCCTTTTCGGTCCCTCGGTTAACCGTTGGAGTATCAAACGAAGTCCAAATGGTACGAAACTTGACAGGCGGTCTACCGGTAGTAAACCAAGGCCCTTGGCAAGTCTCGGTCCAATCCGGAAATGTTTAACTCCCACACACGAAAAGAGGTAGGAAGGACCACCGGGGGAGATAGGAGCGCCGGAATGCAAAACGGACAACGAGGAAAATGCTCGGATGCATGAGACGAACACGTATGCAAATGCAATGCACATGATGACATGATATGAGATGCATGACAACGGCAACAACACATGGAGACAAAATCCCGAACCCGAGGAAAATAAAATAACTTAGCGCCGGAAACGGCAAGAGTTGGGATACATATAAGGCAAATTACATCCGGGGTGTTACATCCTGGGTGGCCCCGTGTCTACCAAAGACACAACGACACCGTCGTGGCCAACGTCCCTCACGGGGACCGGATCCGTAATAACAACAACGGGCACACAAGGATTATGTCCGCCTACCTGATCAGGGTAGCGCGCGCCCATAACCTTCCCTAGTTGGAGGCACCGGCGAGAGGCACGACAATAGACCTAGTTAGGACCTTTCCATAAAGGTAAGCATGGTTGCACTGGTCAGTTCGATATGGTGGCACCATGACTCAGCCAACAGTTGTTCAAGTTCAATTTAATCCGGTTAAACTTGAATACAAATATGCTGAGCCATGATAAAAATAACATGATGCAAGAACAATGCATGAGCATGATATCAACATAAGCATGAGGGTACAACATAACTATCCACCATATCAACAATGAATCATATCCAACTGAGCATGGCCTAATGATGAGCATGAACATTACAAGTAAAACACTACTCATAGCATAACATGACTATTATCATCAACCATACATAACATGCAAGAACTCATCAATAACATTACCAAGTAAACTCTTAACCAGCTAGCAGTAAAGGAACAATGCATATTAACAGTACTCGGTAACCGACGTTAGTCATGCACCGAAGAACATGACCAACCCAACATGTACTACTATCAAGCATAGCAATATGAAAGTAATACTAACAAGTAGTTCATGACAACAAGGTGCAAGAAACATAGCATGACTATAATCATCGATCCACAAGCATGACCGAAACTACGACAACAGTACTAAAACAAACATATAGTTATTAAAGATTCAAGTTGAAAACCAATGCTACTGCATGACTATCATGCAAATGGTGGTTGTGGCTTGCCTAGGGATGAAGAATGCTCTGGGAAGAAGTGCGGTGAAGCTGCTCGGAGGGGCTGTTTACGTGCAAGGGAAAAAAGGTCATTTTCACAGTGTCAAACTATAGTGAAAATTAAACCAACAGAACGGGCTCGACGAAACGAAGACGTGGGCTTTGGATTCACCTCAAACGGAGTTGTGAGCAAAAAGTTATAGCCCGATGAAGTTCAGGGACCAATCTATAAAAATAACTATACAGACAGGCCCCTGAGCTAAAAAACAGAAAATGTATTTTAGGAAATACGTCTTCAGAACGGAGAAAGCGCATTTTTAGATAAAGCAGAGGCGGAATACGCTTACTTCACGCGAAAATGTACTTTCTAAAGTACGCTTCCACTTAAACGCGCCCGGGTCCGGGGCTGGGGTCGCTGATGTGCGGGTCCCATGGGGTGGGGCCCGTCACTTATCCACGCTGGCCGCCCGGGTCAACGCATGCAGGGGCGGGGCCGGGCCTGAGTGGCTGCCAGGTGGGGTCGGGGAAAGAAGGGGGCCCGCCTGGCCTGGCTCCTTCTTCTACCTCGCGCGTGCTCGACGGAGCAGAGCAGGGGCGCGGCTCCGGCGAGGGTTGCCAGCAGCTCCGGCCACCATTCAAGGCGCCGAGGATACCGGTAGGTTCGGGACGATGAGGCAGCTCTGTTCCAGGGTAGCGCTATCGCCGGGGACACCAAGGTCGAGGAGGACAGGGGCCATGGCGGAGGGAAGCTACCGGTGGAGATGGGCTCATGGCCATAGTGCCTCCGGCGAGGGTGAGAGGGCATGGGGAGGAGCGCCGGAGTGAGGGGATCTCACTGGTGGTGGCTAGCGGCAGGGAGGAGGTGCGGACCACCAGAATCGAAGAGGGGCAGAGGCGACGGCCATGCCAGCAGTGGGGGGAGGAGAGCTTCTCAAGCTCAGTTGGGTGGTCGAGGAGGGCTAAAGGAGTGAGGGAGGGCTGCTGGGGTGCTCGGACGTGGCCGGGGATGGCTATTTATAGCCGGGGGCGAATGGGAGCCGTGCTGGCGTCGCCGCGGATGTTGGAAATATGCCCTAGAGGCAATAATAAAATGGTTATTATTATATTTCCTTGTTCATGGTAATTGTCTATTGTTCATGCTATAATTGTGTTATCCGGAAATCGTAATACATGTGTGAATACATAGACCACAACATGTCCCTAGTGAGCCTCTAGGTAACTAGCTCGTTGATCAATAGATAATCATGGTTTCCTGACTATGGACATTGGATGTCATTGATAAGGGGATCACATCATTAGGAGAATGACGTGATGGACAAGACCCAATCCTAAGCATAGCACAAGATCGTGTAGTTCGTTTGCTAGACCATGAGATCATGTAACTCCCGGATGTCGTAGGAGTGCTTTGGGTGTACCAAATGTCACAACGTAACTGGGTGACTATAAAGGTATACTACAGGTATCCCCGAAAGTATCTGTTGGGTTGACACGGATCGAGACTGGGATTAATCACTCCGTATGACGGAGAGGTATCTCTGGGCCCACTCGGTAATGCATCATCATAATGAGCTCAATGTGACCACGTGTTTGGTCACGGGGTCATGCATTACGGTACGAGTAAAGTGACTTGCCGATAACGAGATTGAACGAGGTATTGGGATACCGACGATCGAATCTCGGGCAAGCAATGTACCGATTGACAAAGGGAATTGAATACGAGATTGATTGAATCCTCGACATCGTGGTTCATCCGATGAGATCATCATGGAACATGTGGGAGCCAACATGGGTATCCAGATCCTGTTGTTGGTTATTGACCGGAGAGTCGTCTCGGTCATGTCTGCGTGTCTCCCGAAGCCGTAGGGTCTACACACTTAAGGTTCGGTGACGCTAGGGTTGTAGAGATATTAGTATGTGGTAACCCGAAAGTTGTTCGGAGTCCCGGATGAGATCTCGGACGTCACGAGGAGTTCCGGAATGGTCCGGAGGTGAATATTTATATATAGAAAGTCTAGTTTCGGCCATCGGGAAAGTTTCGGGGGTAATCGGTATTGTACCGGGATCACCGAAAGGGTCCCGGGGGTCCACCGGGTGGGGCCACCTGTCCTGGAGGGCCCCATGGGCTGAAGTGGGAGGGGAACCAGCCCTTGGTGGGCTTGTGTGCCCCCATGGGCCTCCCCCTGCGCCTAGGGTTGGAAACCCTAGGGGTGGGGGCGCCCCACTTGGCTTGGGGGACAAGTCCCCCTTGGTCACCGCCCCCCCTTGGAGATCCCATCTCCTAGGGCCGGCGCCCCCCCCCCCCCTAGAGGCCCTATATATAGTGGGGGGAGGGAGGGCAGCCGTGCCCAAGACCTTGGCGCCTCCCTCTCCCCTCGTAACACCTCTCTCTCTCTCTCTCGTTGGAGCTTGGCGAAGCCCTGCCGAGATCACCGCTACTTCCACCACCACGCCGTCGTGCTACTGGATCTCCATCAACCTCTCCTTCCCTTGCAGGATCAAGAAGGAGGAGACGTCTTCCCAACCATACGTGTGTTGAACGCGGTGGTGTCGTCCGTTCGGCGCTTGGTCATCGGTGATTTGGATCACGACGAGTACAACTCCATCAACCCCGTTCTCTTGAATGCTTCCGCTCGTGATCTACAAGGGTATGTAGATGCACTCCCCTCTCCCTCGTTGCTAGATGACTCCATATATTGATCTTGGTGATGCGTAGAAAATTTTAAAATTCTGCTACGTTACCCAATAGTGGCATCATGAGCTATGTCTATGCGTAGTTTCTATGCACGAGTAGAACACAAGTTGTTGTGGGCGTTGATTTTGTCAATTTACTTGCCGTTACTAGTCTTATCTTGATTCGGTGGCATCGTGGGATGAAGCGGCCCGGACCGACCTTACACGTACGCTTACGTGAGACTGGTTCCACCGACTGACATGCACTAGTTGCATAAGGTGGCTAGCGGGTGTCTGTCTCTCCCACTTTAGTCGGATAGGATTTGATGAAAAGGGTCCTTATGAAGGTTAAATAGAAATTGGCATATCACGTTGTGGTTTTGATGTAGGTAAGAAACATTCTTGCTACAAACCTATAGCAGCCACGTAAAAACATGCAACAAGAATTAGAGGACGTCTAACTTGTTTTCGCAGCATATGCCATGTGATGTGATATGGCCAAAAGGATGTGATGAATGATATATGTGGTGTATGAGATTGATCATGTTCTTGTAATAGGAATCACGACTTGCATGTCGATGAGTATGACAACCAGCAGGAGCCATAGGAGTTGCCTTAATTTATTTATCACCTGCGTGTCAATATAAACGTCATGTAATTACTTTACTTTATTGCTAAACCGTTAGCCATAGTAGTAGAAGTAATAGATGACGAGACAACTTCATGAAGACACGATGATGGAGATCATGGTGTCATGCCGGTGACGATGATGATCATGGCGCCCCGAAGATGGAGATCAAAAGGAGCAAATGATATTGGCCATATCATGTCACTATTTGATTGCATGTGATGTTTATCATGTTTTTGCTTCTTATTTGCTTAGAACAACGGTAGTAAATAAGATGATCCCTCAAAATAATTTCAAGAAAGTGTTCCCCCTAAATGTGCGCCGTTGCGAAAGTTCGTTGTCTCGAAGCACCACGTGATGATTGGGTGTGATAGATTCTAACGTTCACATACAATGGGTGTAAGCCAGATTTACACATGCAAAACACTTAGGTTGACTTGACGAGCCTAGCATGTACAGACATGGCCTCGGAACACAAGAGACCGAAAGGTCGAACATGAGTCGTACGGAAGATACGATCAACATGGAGATGTTCATCGATGATGACTAGTCCGTCTCACGTGATGATTGGACACGGTCTAGTTGAGTCGGATCATGTATCACTTAGATGACTAGAGGGATGTCTAATCTGAGTGGGAGTTCATTAAATAATTTGATTAGATGAACTTAATTATCATGAACTTAGTCTAAAAACCTTTGCAAAATGTCTTGTAGATCAAATGGCCAACGCTCATGTCAACCTCAACTTCAACGCGTTCCTAGAGAAAACCAAGCTGAAAGATGATGGCAGCAACTATATGGACTGGGTCTGGAACCTGAGGATCATCCTCATAGCTGCCATGAAAGCATATGTCCTAAAAGCACCGCTAGGTGATGCACCCATCCCAGAGAACCAAGACGTTATGAACGCCTTGGCAGTCACGTGTTGATGATTACTCCCTCATTCAGTGCGGCATGCTTTACAGCTTAGAACCGGGGCTCCAAAAACGTTTTGAGCGACACAAAGCATATGAGATGTTCGAAGAGCTGAAAATGGTTTTCCAAGCTCATGCCCGGGTCGAGATATATGAAGTCTCCGACAAGTTCTACTGTTGTAAGATGGAGGAAAATAGTTCTGTCAGTGAGCACATACTCAAAATGTCTGGGTTGCACAATCACTTGTCCCAGCTGGACATTAACCTCCCGGACGAGGCAGTCATTGACAGAATCCTTCAGTCGCTCCCACCTAGCTACAAGAGCTTTGTGATGAACTACAATATGCAGGGGATGGTGAAAACTATTCCTGAAGTATTTTCAATTCTGAAATCAGCAGAGGTGGAAATCAAAAAGGAACATCAAGTGTTGATGGTCAATAAAACCACTAGTTTCAAGAAAGGCAACGGTAAGAAGAACTTCAAGAAGGACGGCAAGGGAGTTGCCGCACCCGGTAAACCAGTTGCCGGCAAGAAGTCAAAGAATGGACCCAGACCTAAGACTGAGTGCTTTTATTGCAAGGGAAAGGGACATTGGAAGCAGAACTGCCCCAAATACTTAGCGGACAAGAAGGCCGGCAACACTAAAGGTACATGTGATATACATGTAATTGATGTGTACCTTACCAGTACTCGTAGTAGCTCCTGGGTATTTGATACCGATGCGGTTGCTCAGATTTGTAACTCAAAACAGGAGCTGCGGAATAAGTGGAGACTGTCGAAGGACGAGGTGACGATGCGCGTCGGGAATGGTTCCAAGGTCGATGTGATCGCCGTCGGCACGCTACCTCTATATTTACCTACGGGATTAGTTTTAAACCTCGATAATTGTTATTTAGTGCCAGCTTTGAGCATGAACATTGTATCTGGATCTCGTTTAATATGAGATGGCTACTCATTTAAATCCGAGAATAATGGTTGTTCTATTTATATGAGAGATATGTTTTATGGTCATGCTCCGCTGGTCAATGGTTTATTCTTAATGAATCTCGAACGTGATGTTACACATATTCATAGTGTGAATACCAAAAGATGTAAGATTGATAATGATAGTCCCACATATCTATTGCACTGCCGCCTTGGTCACATTGGTGTCAAACACATGAATAAGCTCCATACAGATGGACTTTTGGAGTCTCTTGATTTCGAATCATTTGACACATGCGAACCATGCCTCATGGGTAAAATGACCAAGACTCCGTTCTCCGAAACAATGGAGCGAGCAACCAACTTATTGGAAATTATACATACTGATGTGTGCGGTCCAATGAGCGTTGAGGCTCGTGGTGGCTATCGTTATGTTCTCACTCTCATTGATGACTTAAGTAGATATGGGTATGTCTATTTGATGAAACAAGTCTGAGACCTTTGAAAAGTTCAAGGAATTTCAGAATGAGGTAGAGAATCAACGTGACCGAAAGATAAAATTCTTACGATCAGATCGTGGGGGAGAATATTTAAGTCACGAATTTGGTACGCACTTAAGGAAATGTGGAATCATTTCACAACTCACGCCGCCTAGAACACCTCAGCGTAACGGTGTGTCCGAACGTCGTAATCACACTCTATTGGATATGCTGCGATCTATGATGTCACTCACTGATTTACCGCTATCATTTTGGGGATACGCTCTAGAGACAGCTACATTCACTTTAAATAGGGCACCTTCTAAATCCGTTGAGACGACACTGTATGAATTATGGTTTGGGAAGAAACCTAAGCTGTCGTTTCTAAAAGTTTGGGGATGCCATGCTTATGTCAAGAAACTTCAACCTGAAAAGCTCGAACCCAAGTCAGAAAAATGCATCTTCATAGGATACCCTAAGGAAACCATTGGGTATACCTTCTACCTCAGATCCAAAGGCAAGATCTTTGTTGCCAAGAATGGGTCCTTTCTGGAGAAAGAGTTTCTCTCGAGAGAAGTAAGTGGGAGGAAAGTAGAACTCGATGAAGTACTGCCTCTTGAACCGGAAAGTAGCGCAGCTCAGGAAGATGTTCCTGTGGTGCCTGCACCGACTAGAGAGGAAGTTAATGATAATGATCAAGGTACTTCGGATCAAGTTGCTACTGAACTTCAAAGGTCCACAAGGACACGTTCCACACTAGAATGGTATGGCAACCCTGTCCTGGAAATCATGTTGTTAGACAACGGTGAACCTTCGAACTATGAAGAAGCAATGGCGGGCCCAGATTCCAACAAATGGCTTGAGGCCATGCAATCCGAGATAGGATCCATGTATGAAAACAAAGTATGGACTTTGACAGACTTTCCCGATGATCGGCGAGCGATAGAGAATAAATGGATCTTTAAGAAGAAGACGGACGCAGATGGTAATGTTACCATCTATAAGGCTCAACTTGTCGCTAAGGGTTATCGACAAGTTCAAGGGGTTGACTACGATGAGACCTTCTCAACCGTAGCGAAGCTGAAGTCCGTCTGAATCATGTTAGCAATTGCCGCATACTATGATTATGAGATGTGGCAAATGGACGTCAAAATGGCATTCCTTAACGGCTTTCTTAAGGAAGAATTGTATATGATGCAGCCGGGAGGTTTTGTCGGTCCTAAGAATGCTAACAAGGTATTAAAGCTCTAGCGCTCCATCTATGGGCTGGTGCAAGCATCTCGGAGTTGGAACATTCGCTTTAATGAAATGATCAAAGCGTTTGGGTTTATGCAGACTTATGGAGAAGCATGCATTTACAAGAAATTGAATGGGAGCTCTGTAGCATTTCTCATATTATATGTGGATGACATACTTTTGATGGGAAATGATATAGAACTTTTGGATAGTATTAAGGCCTACTTGAATAAGTGTTTTTCGATGAAGGACCTTGGAGAAGCTGCTTACATATTAGGCATCAAGATCTATAGAGATAGATCGAGACGCCTCATAGGTCTTTCACAAAGCACATACCTTGATAAGACATTGAAGAAGTTCAATATGGATCAGTCCAAGAAGGGGTTCTTGCCTGGGTTACAAGGTGTGAAATTGAGCTCAGCTCAATGTCCGACCACAGCAGAAGATAGAGAAAGGATGAGTGTTGTCCCCTATGCCTCACCCATAGGGCCTATCATGTATGCCATGTTGTGTACCAGACCTGATGTGAACCTTGCCGTTAGTTTGGTAGGTAGGTACCAAAGTAATCCCGGCATGGAACACTGGACAGCGGTCAAGAACATCCTGAAGTACCTAAAAAGGACTAAGGATATGTTTCTCGTATATGGAGGTGACGAGGAGCTCGTCGTAAAGGGTTACATCGACGCTAGCTTCGACACAGATATGGATGACTCTAAGTCACAAACCAGATATGTGTTTATTTTGAATGGTGGGGTAGTTAGCTGGTGCAGTTGCAAGCAAAGCATTGTGGCGGGATCTACATGTGAAGCGGAGTACATGGCAGCCTCGGAGGCAGCGCATGAAGCAATATGGATGAAGGAGTTCATCACTGACCTAGGAGTCATACCCAATGCATCGGGGCCGATCACTCTTCTGTGACAACACTAGAGCTATTGCCCTTGCCAAGAAGCCCAGGTTTCACAAGAAGACCAGGCACATCTAGCGTCGCTTCAACTCCATTCGTGAAAATGTTCAAGATGGAGATATAGATATTTGCAAAGTACATACGGATCTGAATGTCGCAGATCCGTTGACTAAACCTCTTCCGCGAGCAAAACATGATCAACACCAGAACTCTATGGGTGTTCGATTCATCACAATGTAACTAGATTATTGACTCTAGTGCAAGTGGGAGACTATTGGAAATATGCCCTAGAGGCAATAATAAAATGGTTATTATTATATTTCCTTGTTCATGGTAATTGTCTACTATTCATGCTATAATTGTGTTATCCGGAAATCGTAATACATGTGTGAATACATAGACCACAACATGCCTAGTGAGCCTCTAGTTAACTAGCTTGTTGATCAATAGATAGTCATGGTTTCCTGACTATGGACATTGGATGTCAATGATAATGGGATCACATCATTAGGAGAATGATGTGATGGACAAGACCCAATCCTAAGCATAGCACAAGATCATGTAGTTCGTTTGCTAGAGCTTTTCCAATGTCAAGTATCATTTCCTTAGACCATGAGATCGTGTAACTCCCGGATGTTGTAGGAGTTCTTTGGGTGTACCAAAAGTCACAACGTAAATGGGTGACTATAAAGGTATACTACAGGTATCCCCGAAAGTATCTGTTGGGTTGACACGGATCGAGACTGGGATTTGTCACTCCGTATGACGGAGAGGTATCTCTGGGCCCACTCGGTAATGCATCATCATAATGAGCTCAATGTGACCAAGTGTTTGGTCACGGGATCATGCATTACGGTACGAGTAAAGTGACCTGCCGGTAATGAGATTGAACGAGGTATTGGGATACCGACGATCGAATCTCGGGCAAGTAACGTACCGATTGACAAAGGGAATTGAATACGGGATTGATTGAATCCTCGACATTGTGGTTCATCCAATGAGATCATCGTGGAACACGTGGGAGCCAACATGGGTATCCAGATCCCGCTGTTGGTTATTGACCGGAGAGTCGTCTCGATCATGTCTGCGTGTCTCCCGAACCCGTAGGGTCTACACACTTAAGGTTCGGTGACGCTAGGGTTGTAGAGATATTAGTATGCGGTAACCCGAAAGTTGTTCGGAGTCCCAAATGAGATCCCGGACGTCACGAGGAGTTCCGGAATGGTCCGGAGGTGAAGATTTATATATAGAAAGTCCAGTTTCGGCCATCGGGAAAGTTTTGGGGGTAATCAGTACTGTACCGGGACCACCAGAAGGGTCCCTAGGGTCCACCGGGTGGGGCCACCTGTCCCGGAGGGCCCCATGGGCTGAAGTGGGAGGGGAACCAGCCCCTGGTGGGCTGGTGCACCCCCATGGGCCTCCCCCTGCGCCTAGGGTTGGAAACCCTAGGGGTGGGGGCGCCCCACTTGGCTTCGGGGACAAGTCCCCCTTGGCCGCCGCCCCCCTTGGAGATCCCATCTCCTAGGGCCGGCGCACCCCCCCTATGGGCCCTATATATAGTGGGCGGAGGGAGGGCAGCCGTACCCAAGTCCTTGGCGCCTCCCTCTCCCCTCGTAACACCTCTCTCTCTCGTTGGAGCTTGGCGAAGCCCTGCCGAGATCACCGCTGCTTCCACCACCACACCGTCGTGCTACTGGATCTCCATCAACCTATCCTTCCCTTGCTGGATCAACAAGGAGGAGACGTCTTCCCAACCGTACGTGTGTTGAATGCGGAGGTGTCGTCCGTTCAGCGCTTGGTCATCGGTGATTTGGATCAAGACGAGTACGACTCCATCAACCCCGTTCTCTTGAACGCTTCCGCTCGTGATCTACAAGGGTATGTAGATGCACTCCCCTCTCCCTCATTGCTAGATGACTCCATAGATTGATCTTGGTGATGCGTAGAAAATTTTAAAATTCTGCTACGTTACCCAACAGCGGATGTGTGGCCGGCGCCGCAGACGTGTGCGCTCGCGCATGAGCTCGGGGAAGGCGACGGAGAGGTGCAGCAGAGCTACCGCGGTGCACAGGGACGAGCAAAGCTCAAGGACAAGAGGAGGACGAAGCCATGGTGCGATTAATGCTCGGTTGGCTACAGGCTTCCCATGGGCGCGCGGCGACGAGAGCTGACAGAGGGGCTGACGGAGGGGGAGAGGGCTCCGGGAGGATGGCGACGACGCGGGGAACCCGCTGGATAGGCCCGTCCTCGCTGAGATGCCGAGCAGCGAAGGGGCCTGAGCAAGAAGACGCTCTGGACGCGGCCGGTGCGTGCCAAAACGGTGGTCACTGCATGCATTGATGCACATAGTGCCACGAGCTAAGCCAAACGATGTCTGGGGTGGAGTCCTTCCTGGGGAGGTTGGAACTGAGGTGGTAGTTTGGTTAAAAGTTACATGGTTAAATGGTAGTTAACACCTGAAGTTTACTGCAGTAAACTTGACCAAGCACTGTTGATCAACAGGAAGGGGTTTGGAAGCAAAGGAGTTGTCTGGTAGGTTTAGGATAAGAAGGACTTTCACCCTGGTAACTTTGAAAGGATTAGGATCAAGATTTAATATCGTTGCTTTGCAACTGCCAAATCTGGTCCAGAAATGAGATTAGGATGATGCACTCTAATGAAGCATCCACTTGAGCTGAAATTTGGCAAGGCCTAATGATTTGGTCATAGTAAGATTCTGTAAAAATTTCATACCAAATGGATAAGCCAAAGTGGTACTTGCTTCACAAACATCTTCACTAACCAGAATCTTGAAAAAATTATAGAGAAATATTGGCTTGGTGAATTGGTGCCAAATTTGGTGGAGAGAAGTTATTTGGGTAGGAGAACAATCTGGTAATTATCAGGATTTTTTAATCAATAAAAATTATACTTGCTTCACAACCTGAAGGTTTTACTAGAAGCAAAGATTTGATCCTGTGCTCACATATCTCAAGGGATGGAGCTGAAATTTGGAGGAGTGTGCTAATATGAGCACATAAAGGAGTCGGAAAAATTTCAACTCATTTGGATAACCCTAGATAGTACTTCCTTCACAATGCCTTCTGTCTGATAGAAAGTTTGAAATATTGCTGAGGAAGTTTGGCTAGGCAAATAAAGTTGAATTTTGGCACAGGTTAATTATTTGGACAGGAAAAGATGTCCAAAAAGTTTGGTGTCAATTGGAAAAATATAAATAGCACTTGCTTCACAATGTGCCATTTAGGACAGAATAGGAAATGAATTTATTGAGCATGATGAGAAATATGGATAATGACATATTTTGTCATATTTGAGGAAGATATGACCCAAACAATCTATAAGAATTATTTGGGTATTTTTGGATGGGAAGAAATATAGGTTGCTTCACAACCTAGGGCAGATAGGGTTATTCCTTTAATAGGAAAAGGAATATCCCTGAGAAAAAGAAATTAGGGTTTGGTCATGGAGTGAAGTGACATGATCTTGGCAAGGTTTTGAGAATGATGAGCCACTTAGGAGAGGAAATGAAGATGATTTCCCAGGTGACAAGGCCACAGAACCACTCCAAAAAGAAAAACAGAGCAAAAACCAATTAAATCAAAAGAAAAAGAAAGGGCCAAAATCCAAGCTGTTACACAAACGTAAGCTACTTCAGAGTATTTGGTGCCAGGTGCTGGATCAAGGATCCACATCACACATCAAAGTTTGCACCGAAAGCACATGAAGGTTTTATGCTTGGCTACAGAAAGGATTCGCACTCCTACAGAGTCTTCAACCTCTTTCACTATAAAGTGGTTGAAACTGTGGATGTGCGGTTCGATGAAACTAACGTCTTGCAAATAGAGCACCTGCCAAATGTGCTAGATGAAGTCCCTCCTACCGAATCGATCAAGCTTATGGGTACTGGCGAAATCATACCTTCAGAGGCACAGGCTGAAGAGGAACTTATCATCTCTGCACCAAATCTACCTGAAGACTCTGCTCAGCCTAAAGCCAATGCTGAAGATGAAGACTATGATCAGCAAGAGCAAAATCTTCGTCCAGTTCATCCTCATGTTGCAAATGAAGTATAGATCGAGAAGATAATTGATAGCATCAATGCACCCGGTCCCCTTACTCGTTCAAGAGCTACACAACTTGCGAATTTCTATGGGCACTTTGCATTTGTGTCCATCTCTGAACCCAAGAAAGTTGCTGAAGCCTTCATGGAACCTGAATGGATTCAAGCTATGCAAGAAGAGCTTCAACAGTTCGAGCTGAACAATGTATGGGAACTGGTCAAGCGTCCTGATCCTCGCAAGCACAATATCATTGGCACAAAATGGATCTATCGCAACAAACAAGATGAGCATGGTCAAGTTGTAAGAAACAAGGCTCGTCTCATTGCTCAAGGATATACTCAAGTTGAAGGAATTGACTTCGATGAAACATTCGCTCCGGTGGCTAGGCTTGAAGCCATTCACATTCTTCTAGCCTATGCCAACCATCACAATATCCTCCTGTATCAAATGGATGTGAAGAGTGCTTTTCTCAATGGCAAGATTGAAGAAGAAGTGTATGTTGCACAACCACCTGGCTTTGAAGATCCAAAACATCCTGATATGGTTTACAAGCTCAACAAGGCACTGTATGGACTCAAACAAGCCCCTCGTGCTTGGTATGACACACTCAAAGACTTCCTGAAGAGCAAAGGCTTCAAAAACCTGGTTCCCTGGATCCCACTCTCTTCACGAAGACATATGATGGTGAACTGTTTATGTGCCAAATCTATGTGGATGACATTATCTTTGGCTGCACTGACAAGAGATACAGTGATGAGTTTGGACACATGATGCAAGAGCAATATCAGATGTCCATGATGGGTGAGCTGAAGTTCTTCCTTGGTCTTCAAATCCGTCAGCAAAGGAATGGCATCTTCATATCTCAAGAGAAATACCTCAAAGACTGCCTGAAGAATTTTGGAATGCAAGACTGCAAGGGATACACGACTCCAATGCCAACCAAAAGTCATCTGGGCCCCGACGACAATGGTAAAGAGTTCGATCAAAAGGTATACCGCTCCACGATTGGTTCTTTACTCTATTTGTGTGCATCTAGGCCAGATATCATGCTTAGTGTTTGTATGTGTGCCTGATTCCAAGCGGCACCAAAGGAATCGCATCACTTAGCTGTGAAGCGAATTCTTCGATATTTGGCTTACACCCCAACACTAGGATTATGGTATCCAAAGGGCTTAGAGTTTGATCTAGTTGGATTCTCAGATGCTGATTATGCTGGTGACAAGGTTGATCGCAAGTCTACATCAGGCACATGTCTTCTTGGATGATCTCTTGTTTGTTGGTCTTCAAAGAAGCAGAACTGTGTCTCTCTCTCCACTTCTAAATCTGAATACATTGCTGCTGGATCTTGTTGCGCTCAGCTTCTGTGGATGAAGCAAACTCTCAAGGACTATGGCATCCATCTGAAGCATGTGCCACTCTACTGCAACAATGAAAGCACCATCAAGATTGCCAACAACCCAGTTCAGCATTCGAAGACAAAGCACATTCAGATCCGTCATCACTTTCTCAGAGATCATGTCATGAAGGAAGATATTGATATCATCCACGTCAACACTGAAGAGCAATTGGCAGATATCTTCACAAAGCCCTTGGATGAGAAAAGGTTTTGCAAGTTGCGGTGTGAGCTAAATATCTTAGAATCCTCGAATGTCCTGTAATTGGACACACATCCTAATGCTTATGCATGTGATGACTTAGATGTGCAACACAAGAAGTAACATATATCTTCAAATAACGAAGATATACACTCTAAGTGTGAATACATTAATGCAGAAATTGACTTCGGAGCGCCACGATAATTGTGCGTCGTGTCTGGGTCTAATACTTCCTATACGGTGGGTAATGCCACCACCAAACTCTTAATTGAAGTGTTTTTATTAGCGTCACATTTGCATAGTCTTCGCATTTGGTTTGTCTTCAACATTGATTCAACTTCATGTTTATCTTCACAATGTTGACTTGGTATCATATTGGTATATACATTGGTGTTCTGTCCTCTACAGCATTCACTTATAGCTATGTCTTCATGTTTGAATCTTTTGATCTAAGTGAATGTGATCGGACCCTAACCCCCTTTATGCTTCTACCTCAGATTCTATCTATCCAAATCATGTGCATTCTATTAAAACTGTCGATTGTTTCTCTGAGTCCTTGTCAGCAGAAGACACAGAGATAAAAATTGAATCTGTTTTAATGCTATATCTCTTTTGCCTGAAAATCGGAGAAGCGGGAACGACCACCTGACAATCCAGGCGTGCATGGGAACATGGAACAACTTCCAAGGTATTGCATGCATGCCACATGTCCCTCAGATGTGAACCGCCAGGGGCACCTGTGTAATATCGTTGTGCCGTCCTGTCTCTATAAATATACACCTCACTGCGGTCATTATCCCTTCTTCCACCTCTCCCTCTCGCACAAACCCTAGCGCCACCGCTAGCTCTCGATGACGCCGGCGACAAAGCGCTTAGCTGCCACGACCTCACCGACACCATCCTCACACCGGCCGTGGACCTCGTCTCCTCCGCCGCCGTCGTAGGTGTCTTCCGTCACCAAGTTAGGGCACGGGAGATTGAACTGATCGGCCTTCAACTCCACTCCGTCTAGCAGTTCTTCATGTGGTAATTAAAACTTACCTTTTACTGTCTTTTGATCCGATAGATCCATTCTTCTTCACCAAAAGTGGTTTCTAAGACTAAAAAATTGGATCTATCATGTTCTGCATCTCATCTCATACCTAGAATATTCACTTATGCTTCACTACTAGTTAGATTCCTCACGTGTACCTATTCTTGGATTCGTACAAATCTGGAGCCAACTCTCAACAAATAAGTGAATGTCTTCGCTTCATGAGGTCAATGTCTTCAAACTGATTTATCTTCAAAATCTTTTGAGAATGCATATGACCTCTTCCCCTTCCCTTGCATCTCTAATGCTGTCACAGGTACATGTCCATGGGAGAATCCCTTGGTTCTCATAGTCTGCATTCATTTGCAGCGTTCTTACAGCATCACATCAATTCTCCCGAAGCCGGTTCCTGTCTGACCAGCAGACAGAAGCCTTTGCAAGTTCTGAAGCCATTCAGTCTGAACTTCATGGCAATAGAAAAGTTAGCAAGAAAGGGCGGCAGACAGCGCCGTGGGGACAAAGCCAAGGACCTGCCACCAGATCTCTTTGAACTATACAAGTCAGATCCTGAAGAGACCTATGGGGAACGCAGGAACCGAATCCAATGGATTCAAAGATATTGGGCAGAGGAATTGTTCAAGTACAAATTTGCCACTCCCGAATATGCTGAAAAGAATGCCATCAAGGGCCCCTGGGGAGATATTGTATACAAAGGTCTTCAGCCCAAGTCCAAGTCTGAAGCCACAGCTCAAGGTTTCTATCCTTGCATGGTCTGAGGACCACAACCTGAAAATGCCAACCCATCCAGTCTGCTATGGTGTCGTGAAGACAATCTCTTCAATCGCAACTTCCATTTTGCCAAAGAGTCTGCCAAGAAGAACAAGAAGGACCTTGGACTCGACTTTAACCCCGGTCCATCTGCTCCTCGGGCTGATGGCACTCGTGATGCTGAACCCGATATCATCGGGCCTTTCTACAATCTCGACGGTCTCCTCACTCACATTGTTGTTCAGGGGGCAGCCATGGAGCACTCTGATAATGACGCTGACACTGATGAAGCGCCAGCTCCACCTAAGGCAACAAAAGCAGAAGAAGTCAAAGGCTTCAAAGCTCTCTGATGCACCTAAAGCTTCGCATGTGAAGCCACTGGCCACTGCACCACCTGAAGCAAGTGTGCAGTCTAAAGATCTTTCTTGCATCTCCAAGAAGACCGAGAAGTCTTCAAAGCAGATGAAGCTCATCCAGCGCTCTGGGCAAGAACTGACCCCAGCTGATATCTTGCGGAATGAAGAATCCACCATTGATCTGTCCAGCAACGACGATCTTGGTGATGATGCTCTTGAGATGCTCATAAAGAGCAAGGAGGAGGCGGAGATCTTCAATGATCTGCCCCTGTTTGATGTGGATATCTTGAACAACTTCATTGATGAATGGTTTGAAAACCCCAGCATCAACATCGATGACCTTGAGCTTCCAATTGGCATCAGTGTTTCTTTCCATAGTGCCATTGCTACTGAGCTGGCTCTGGCTCAGAAGATAGTTGAACTGAAGAACAAGATTGATCGTGAGAAAGCTCAGTTCAAGAGGAACATGGCCAATCTCAGCATGGCGGATGTTCAAAGCTTCAAGCAGATATTGCATGAGCTCAAGGAGCAGTTTCACCAGAAACGCGAGGAAGCTAAAGGTTCCAGAGAGAGAATGAAATACTTTGCTGAGAAGAGTGTGCTAGCGCACAATGAGGCTAAGAAGTGCAAGGCACTAGGGTGCCCTGGCATCGACCCCAGAATGGCTGCCAAGAAGAAGAACAAGTCTGTTGCGGGACGCACTGAAGAAGTAAGGTAGGAAGCACCTAGCATTGTCTTCCCTGCCAGCATGACAGGCTCGAAGCCTAAGGTCCCCACAGCTACTTCAAAACTGAAGAAGACAAGGGCAGCTGAGGCCGAAGCTAGAAAGCGCAAGAACAAAAATGCCACTAATGATACCCCACAGCCCAAGAAGCGGAAGACAAAGTCTTCAAAAAAAGATCGGGCTGCTCCCACAGAGCCCCTCCTTATCGAACCCATCTCAGTTGTTTGTCCTGCATCCAACAACCAAGAACGTCAGCTAGTACTTCATGAGCCTGCTTCCACAGAGGCTCCTGAAGCTGAAGACATTCCAGCTTTTGATCCCATCATAGCTGAAGACATTGGTCATCACGACAATGTAGATGATGATGAAGTCCTTCCTGAGATCGAGCGCCAACCAGTATCATCGCCTGTTCTCATGAACAGCGAACTTATCAGCATTGGTCGTCCATTGACGCCAATTGCTCGAGATGCATCGTGGGCTGATCACCCCCAAGACACACCAAGCCAAGACACACCCAGTACTCCCCCTCCTCAAGTTACCACTCTAGTACTTGATGATGACAATTACATGGTGAAGACCACCCCATCTCCAAAGGCGTCGCCCGCATTGCGCAGGCTTCGCAAACACCATAGGCCACAGGTCGCCATGCTGAGCATTCCAGAAGGAGAAGTGCAAAACAACTCAGTGGCACGACAAGTGTTTCCTGACGCCACTCCAACTGTGAACGTCTCTGAATATGAAGCCAAAGCTGCTGAAGACATTCCAGCTGCATCAGCCGATGACCAAGAAGAACCCCGTCAAGAAGAAGAGTGTGTTGCCACACCCCCTATCAACCCAGAAGTTGTTCTCAAGGAGAACGAGTCAGTGCCAGTCCCTCCAGCTGCTCAAGTGGAGGTTGAAAATACTGAGGCGGCCACCCACAACACTACTGAAGCCAATGATGTTGTCATGGCTGAAGTTAATGTGGCGCCTGAAGTGAATATGGTGCCTGAAGCCAATGTTGCACCTGAAGAAAATCTGCAGCTCGAAGTCAATGCTTCTGCTCCTGTACCACCTCCAAGACCTCACACCATTGAGCAAGCATACGATCGTGGTCAACTTGTCACCGTCCGCTGGCCCATTCTGGTTCCTCCGCCTGCTCCTGGACCACAGTTTGCCTATCATGTGGAGCACAGGCCTCAGGTCCAGAAGCCAAAGCCCAGGCTGCCATGGTTTCCAGGTACCGCGACTTCGCTAGGATCATTCAATGTGAATGGCTTCAAATCACACAACACCTTCTTTGATAGTGCCAAGAACCCATATTCACAGCGAAGGATTTCATCAGATCGGTTCTGGAGCTATCAACAACGCAGTTATTATTCTTGTGTCTTATACAATCAAGGGCGCATTTTTCCTCATATGCGTCTAGACTGCGAAGCCATCTCTGGCATGCCCTGCTTGGAAGAAGCCCTAGACTGCTTCAAAGATGCTGGCCTTCTGCAGTTTATGACCGACAAAGAAAATTGGAATGAGGAGCTTCTGCTACAATTCTATGCCACTCTTCACATTCGCGGCTACAACAGGGATTCGAAGACTTAGGTCCTTGAGTGGATGTGTGACACCCCAAAAGTTTAACCTTGTTTTATTAATTAAAATTTTGCCAGGAAATTTAAACTTTTATTTTCTGGATTTTCTTTTGATTTCAGAACCATTCTTTTCCTTATTATTATGAAGTTTTTACCTCAAGTGAAAAAAAAACTTTCCAAATATATTATTGGACTTGTTTGCCCTTTCAAGAAAAACATTCCTATTGTCAGTGGATTTATTTGCATAATTATTTCTCTCTGAGCTTTATTCCTTAAAGTGAATTTTCATTAGTTTTGGAGCCCTATTTGAACTACAACCATTTGATAAATTTATCTAATATTCCAACCAAAATTTGGAGATGTCATGTGATGTTTTTAAATCACTTTTATGCAAAAATATATTTCATTCATTGGATATTTTGAGTTCTACACCAAGTTTTCAAATCTGGTCCAGTGGGCAATTTTGCACTACAACCTATTTAAATATTTTTTTAAAACCTCCACCAAAATTGTGGGATGTTAGTAGTAGTATGTAATTCAACCTTATGCAAAAACCCAGAGTTGCCCTTTGAAATATTTGAGTGAATCAACCTCTTTTTCATTCTGGTCCAGCATGGTGATTTGTACAGCAACCATCATTTAACTTGACCTTTTAGCTATGATTTCTTTTCCTGCTTATAGCCCATCTTGCAAAACCCTTAAGTCCAGAAGAGTTGACCCATTGGAGGATTTTAAGTGCATGCAACAGTGCCTTTTACTTTCTGTCCAGAATCGGTTTTCTCACAAACTTGCACTAACAAGTTTTTGCTTTTGACAGACTAACTTCACCACCCTCTTTTTCATCCAAAGAGACTATGATCTGGAGATTTGGGCCACCCCAAGAGTTTCCTAGATGCACATGGCATTTTGTCAAACACCCTGTGTGCATAGCTAGATTTGGTATGATTTTTAGTCTGCTATATGAACTTGATCCCCTGACCAGACCAGCATGTCCCATGGATTTGCCCTAGCCCATAGCCCCACCCTGCTAACCCTCTTGTGGATTGGAGACCCCTAGCATGACTTGGCATATTGCCGAGCATGTAGCGTGCGTGCTCTGGGCGCGCCCAGAGCGCGCGTTTTGCACGTGCGTGCGCACGGGTCGCCGCGTCGCACCCCGGCCCTTGCTCGCCTGCAGAGCCGCACCCCGACCTCATCCACTCACCAGAACACGCCAGCTCGCCCCTGGCGCCCTACAGCGCCGCCGCCAGGGCCCTCTTGGCGGCACGCCGACGGCCACAGTGCGCCCTGCCATGGATGGCGCCGCCCAAGCCACAACTCCTCGCCAGCTGCCCTCATGAGCAGGCCGCCCTTATCCCTAAGCCTGTCCGCTAGCACCGACCCTACTCCAGCCATCGCCACGTCGCTCTGCCACAACAGAAGCGGTCGGCCGGCAATCTTATCCCCGGCCGCCGCGGAACAGCCATTGCTCGCCTATTTAAGGGGCCCCCGAGCTCGTCAGGCCCTCAAGCAACCTCTCTCACTCCCTCACTGATCCTCCCGTCGCAGTAGAAAGACCAGAGATGGTCGTCTTCTTCTTCTCCGGCAACCACAGCCGCCGCCACTGTCTCGATCACTCCGGCGCCACCAGGGCCTCCCCCTCTACACTCTCTTCACCAGAAGCCCTCTCTTCATCTCGTGAGTCCACCCCCATGCCCAATTTTGATCGGGAGCCACCGGAGACAAAAGCCCACTCTGCCCGACGGCCACCGTCCGCTGCGGAGCTCGCCGACGACGACTCTGTCCACCCTAGGGACCATAGCGACCATCGAAAGGACCGCCTCGACCCCCTGAACCCGTGGATGGCCTTGTTTTCTCGAACGGTGCCGCCGTTCGCCGGCGAGCATCGCCGGAGTCCCGCCCCCACTCGGGCAGAGGAAAAGGAGGGAGAGGCGACTGGTCAAACCTGACCAGTGGGCCCCCCGGACCCACTGTCAGTGATCACGAGCCGGTCCACGCTGGAATAAGTGAAGACGTAAACCCAGAGTACGCCTTCGACGTGTTTAGTTTTCAAAACTTTTCTTTTTCTGTTTTATTTTAAAAATAGAATTTGACTAAACTTTGACTGGCTATAACTTTTTAAATATAAATCCAAATGACTTGATTCTTTTTATGTTGTTTCCCAAATATTGTCTAGTTTATTTTCATATTTATTTCAAAATTTTCCAAACAACTTTTTGTACTGTTTTTAAAATATGTGTTATTTGAATATTTTCAAAAATAGGAGTTTGAAGAAGGAGAAAACTTTCAAAAGTTTTGGAATGCACACTGCCTCTCCACAACTTGAAGGCAAGCATTTTTGAACTCTGGCACAATATTATTGTGTGTTGTTTGATACAGTTACAACACCGCCGTGACTCGAAGTATCCGTACTTTTTTTTGTGAGGATATGATCATACTTGCATACAGGTGACCTCATGCTATTGGAGCTTGATCATTCTCACATGCCTTTTATGCCTACCGGAGGGAAGCCGAGAAAGTCTCTGTCTTGGGTAGACACGAGCTTATCGCTGGTTCCCCGTCGGGACGGTTGTGTCTGGTATGGCAGGATGAGGTATGATGAGTAGTGATACTGTTTGTTGGTTCGAAACATATTTGTTATACTAATCATGCAGGAAATACTTAAACCTCCTGAGTCGATTGTAGATCGAGTCTTGTTCCAGTAACCCCCATACTTGTTTCATGCTGCCACTTGTCCCTGCCGTAGGTAGGGTACGGTTCAGTAAGTTGTCAACCCATGTCTAGCACACACCGTACAAAGAGGCCAGAGTGGAAGATACCGACTGCAGCCGATAGGCATGCCACTTGGTCCGGGGGCATGGGTGTTTTCGGTTGGGACCGAGAGGGGGGCACCCCTGAGAGCGCGATATAGAAATTTGATCCCATGCTACGCGAGGTTGTAGCCTCCCCACTTAGAGTTTCTTAACAGGTGTCGTGGGTGATTCCAGACACGAGTAAAGTTAAGCTGGTGTGTGCAAGTCAGGCGTGTTTTCGACTAAAAGACCGTAGACGGAATTAGTTCCGATGGACTAAAGAAATCCGTTACTCGTGGGTAAAGAGTACACCCTCTGCAGAGATATTAAATCTATTCGAATAGCCGTGTCCATGGTTAAGGACTACAGTCTGGGATGGGTCAAGTGTCGGTCTTAGTGTCGGTCTTCGGAGGAAAAACTACTAAACCAGAACATTGATTATGACCTGTGACGTATAATGATTATGATTATTATTATTATGGACTAACCATTTATGTTATTTGAATTATTGAGTATCCCTGGGACGGTTCTACCTCCCGGATATTCACTGTGATTATTCTTATATAAGCCCTTTATGTGGTGTCTCTCAGACGCCCGACTATGGCAGGCTTGTCATTTCATTTACTTATAAGCCCTTTATGTGGTGTCGCACAGACGCCCGACTGTGGCATGCTTGTTATTTCATTTACTTATAAGCCCTTTATGTGGTGTCGCACAAACGCCCGACTGTGGCATGCTTGTTATTTCATTTACTTATAAGCCCTTTATGTGGTGTCGCACAGACGCCCGACTGTGGCATGCTTGTTATTCCTCTCATATATAAGCCCTTTATGTGGTGTCACTCAGACGCCCGACTGAGGCGTGCTTCATATTACTATCCCTTCGAGGCGTCGCTTCAGATACCCGATCGGTGCTTTTCATTTCTACACCCTGATTGTTTACTCATGTTTTATTTGAATGATCTGCTTGCGTGCATCATGAACCTTATTTCATAACTGATGAAGTGATCATAGAATATTTTTAAAACATGATTATCAGTGGCTATATTATACCTGTGTTCTTAATGTTTGCGAGTACATTCAAAGTACTCACGGGCTTGTCCCTGGCTATTGTCTTGGCCAGATTTCCTGCGTGGAGAGGAGCGTTGCGATGACAGCCCCGGAACCTACGCAATGGAGATAGCGGCCTCGCGAAGATAGGAGTTATCTTGGTCAGCTGTTCCTGTGGGAAGTGGAGTCCCATAGACGCTGGTGATCCGCAAACCGCTTTCGCCTTCAGCCACTAGCAAACCATTTGTTGTACTAATAGGCCAGAATGGTCTTGTACTACATATCCTGTATTTTGCTTGGAGTTTCTGTATCAAGTTGGTGCCTCATCATCTAACAGTAATCCTGGGGCTGGTGAGCACAAGGGCCGCTTTTGGGAAATTAATACCCGAAAATCCGGTCCTGACAGGATGACAGGCGATGTACACCATGAAGCCAAAGCCCAAGATATAATTGAGCTTACTGCCCTGCCCACTCCAGGTGAATACTATGAACCCGGTTGTCAGCTACACAAGAATGCTTTGGAGAGCATATTCCAGAAGCCTGAGCCGAACATGAGCCAAATGTTGAGTATGATGAAGCCACTGCCACAAGATGCTGAATATCCAAAGGAGTTCTTTGTTGACGACATGGAGTATCTGCCCCGCACCATCTATCATATCGCAAGGCGAACTCTCTGGCCTATCAAAGGACATTCTCCTGCAGCGAAGCTTGAAGGAGCCATGAATACATTGGTTTTCTATCTCTCAAATGGCATCAGCTTCAATGCTCAGGATTTCTTCATCACGCAACTTACTGCATCTGGCTCTGATTTGTTTGGTCTGAAATTTTATGCTCCATGGGTAATGTGCCTCATTAAGCTTCACTCTATTATCAACTATCAGCCCTCTGCGTGCAACCACCTTATCTTCTTGCCAGAGGTTGATATGTCTGTAGAAGCCATCTACTCTGAACCTGCCAAGGAGCCTATATATCTTCACAATGCAGATCACCAAAGCTTCACTCAACCCATTGAAGGAGTTCTTGCTGCCACTCATGTTTATCCCTTGACTGATAACACTCGTGCACCTCGTCGTGCAAACATTGAAGCCACTGAAAGCACCATGGCTCAAAGGCCTCGGAAGCGCTCTCGCGCTCTCAATAACCGAGAGCTTCTCGTGGCATTGCATCAGAAACAGGACAAGCATCATGACTGGCTCAAGCGTCAGATGCATAGCCTCTTGGTGTATGTTAATCGAATTCACAATCTTGCCACCAAGAATGCCTTTGTCACACATGAAACATGTCGGCGGTCGTGGAAGAGTCTGACATTGCTAAGTTCTGAAGATGATCTTCAACAGGATGGCTTCACAGACTGATTAAAATTTGATTCCACTCCTCCCAGGGATGCTCTCTTGCGTCGGACTCCTCACTTAAAGACTCGGAGTACTCCTCCTCGGCGGTAACTGTCGATGCCAGAGTCGTCGATGACGAAGATGATGCTACTTCACGAACTACAACTTCGCCTCGAGTCGACAGTAAAGTTCTTCTACACCACCGGACTACAACGTCGACCCTGCAACTTCACCTGCTCATGGGAACAAGTAGAGCTCTATGTCTTCAAACCTTTTTGGTCCTTAGTGACAAAAGGGGGAGAAGCATTTGAGTTGATAGTCTTCAAGCGGGTCATTATTGGGTGGTTGCTATACTTTTTGCCAAGTGTTTACAACTCTCGCTTTTTATACTTTGGTTCTTTGTGTTGTAACACTTAAACTTGATCGTCGCCTGCTACCTTTTTTTGTTAACTATGTGATGCGACGATAAATTCCGCATGTGCGATGATAAATTCCACACGAAGTCATTCCACAGACGCCCATTTTTCATTATGCATGTCATTATCTACATTATATCCGTTCATGCATGATGAATTATCTTCATAAGTTAAAGAGGATCTCCACAAGTAAAACCTGCCATGTGCATTTGCATTCAAATGCAAACTATTTATATGCACATCTTCAGGGGGAGCCTTCTACTACTTATGAAGACAATACCTTATCCTTACAATTTCACATACTTTTATCCCCATTGAAAACTTCAACCAGTTTGTCATCAATCACCAAAAAGGGGGAGATTGTAAGTGCATCTAATGTGTTTGTGAGAATTGCAGGATAACACAGGTAGTAGTCCCTCATTGATTCGGTTTACCTACCAGAGATGACCCCTAAAAATGTGTGAAGGCATTGAAGACAATGGTGGTCTGTAAAGAGTTTCACGTTGAAGACTATGACATGAGAAGATATCGTATGAAGACTATGGACTGCGAAGACATAGTTGTTTCGTAGTTTCCTTTTCTTTTTTGTTGAGTCATAGGAACAACCATTCTGTTAAGTGGGGTCCAAGTGAACAAAGTCAGAGTGACTCAAGTGAGGCTCAACCAAATCATATGTCTTCGAGAGAAGACAATGAGAGCAAATCTTATCCAGAGCTGGATGAGTCAGCTTTACTTGTAGCCCAAGTCAAGCTGCCGCGTGTGTTTGAAATCTGACCGTTGGACATGTGTCAGTTCCTTAGTGGCCCAGGGTCATTTCGGACAAATCGGGTCGGGTTGCCTTGTGGCTATAAATACCCCACCCCCTACACCATAAATTGGCAGCTGCTCAGAGTTAGTGCACGGCTTTTGTCGTTTGAGAACAACCCACCTCCGAAGCCTTTGAGAGAGAAATCCTTGTGAGGACAAAGCCCTAAACACCCAGAGCCAAAGAGTGTTAGGCATCACTGAAGTCTTTCTGTGTGTGTGATCTAAAGACTTATTACACTTGAGGACTTTGAATCCTCCACCCGGTTAGGCGTCGCGTTCTGAGCATCCAAGAGTCATTGTGGATCGCCGGTGAACGAAGTCTGTGAAGGTTTGGAAGTCTACCTTGAAGACTTACTAGAGTGATTGGGCGAGGAGTGTGTGTCCTTAGCTCAAGGGGAATAAGGTGAAGACGCGGTCTTCTGAGTTGAATCTCAGCCTTCCTAACCAGACGTAAAGTTGTCACAGCAACTGGAACTGGTCCAACAAATATCTGTCCTCACCAAGCAACTGGTTCTATCCTTACCTCTCTCTTTACTTACAGCTTGTCTTCGTGAAGTCATTGTCTGCTTGCATGATCTTATTAACTTCACTGGGTGAAGACTGTTGTTGACTGGCTTCATACTATCTTCCATCTTGATCCATACTACCTAGCTGCTCATAGTCTTCGTACTTTCACTTCATTGCTTACTTGACTATGGCTTGTCTAGTGTAGTCTACCTTCCGCTGCATGTTAATAGGTTCATTTCTACTGTTTGTCTTCAAAACCCCCGTGTATTGAAGACTTTCATAAAAATCGCCTATTCAGTCCCCCCCCTCTAGTCGATAATTAGCACTTTCAATCATGATATAAGGAAATATAAATAACAACTTTATTATTGCCTCTAAGGCATATTTCCTTCAAATAGTGCAACATTCACCAAAGTCCTTATGAAGAAATCATGATAATTAATGGGAATGCCATGTATAATATTGAACAGCAGATTCTTCATGATGCCAACAACTTCTTCTTCTTCAGAGTTGTGGACTTTGATCGGACTGAGGGTTTTGGTCAGAATGCGGTAGATTGTCCTAGGCACATAAAGCAAATCCTTCACTAGGAAGGTGGTTCTTGGATCTTGGCCAGCCTTCAAAGGCTTCATGAGCACTTGCATCAGATGATTTGGAAGTTCAGGTTCCTCATAGATGAGCCTTGTGCCTTCAACAGGAGGACTGACTGGTACAACATTAAGTAACTCAGAGGCCGGGGTTTGTAGTGAGTGTTCTAGGTCATCCAGTCAAGCACCCATGAATTCATATTAGCCACATTTCTGGTGAGGTGCAGAGTGACATAGAATTGAAGAATTAGCTCTTCATTCCAATCGCAGATGTCGGCGCAGAAATTCAGTAGCCCAGCTTCGTGAAGAACATTCAAGACAGGTGAAAGTGCTAGTGATCGACTAGAGGGGGGTGAATAGGCGATTTTTATGGAAGTCTTCAAAACATGGAAGTTTCAAAGACACAGGATAGAAATAAACCTATTGCCATGAAGTGGAAGGTAGACTACACTAAGCAAGCCATAGTCAAGTATTCAATGAAGTGAAAGCACAATGACTAATAGCAGCTAGGCAGTATAGATCAGGTAGGAAGATAGTGTGAAGCCAATCAGAACAAGCAGTCACTCAGTGAAGACAAAAGATAATGCAATCATACAATGACTTCACCAGGGCCAACAGTAAGTAAAGGAAAGGGAAGGATGAAACCAGTGACTCGTTGAAGACAATGATTTGTTGGACCAGTTCCAGTTGCTGTGACAACTGTACATCTGGTTAGGGAGGCTGAGATTCAACTCAGAAGACCGCGTCTTCACCTTATTCCCCTTGATCTAAGGACACCCAGTCCTCGCCCAATCACTCTGGTAAGTCTTCAAGGTAGATTTCCAAACCTTCACAAACGTTCACCGGCGATCCACAATGACTCTTGGATGCTCAGAACGCGACTCCTAACCGGCTAGAGGATTCACAGTCCTCAAGTATAATAAGTCTTCAGATCACACAGACAGGAAGACTTCAGTGATGCCTAACACTCTTTGGCTCTGGGTGGTTAGGGCTTTATCCTCGCAAGGAATTCTCTCTCAAAGTCTTCGAGGTGGGTTGCTCTCAAATGACAAAAGCCGTACACTGACTCTGAGCAGCCAACCGTTTATGGTTGTAGGGGGTGGGCTATTTATAGCCACTAGGCAACCCGACCTGATTTGTCCGAAATGACCCTGGGTCACTAAGGAACTGACACGTGTTCCAACGGTCAGATTTCAAACACACGCGGCAACTTTACTTGGGCTACAAGCAAAGCTGACTCATCCAGCTCTCGATAAGATTTGCTCTCATTGTCTTCACTCGAAGACATAGGATTTTGGTTGAGCATCACTTCAGTCACTCTGACTTTGTTCACTTGGACCCCACTTAACAGTACGGTGGTTCCTATGACTCAACAAAGAAGAAAAGGAGACAACGAAACAACTAAGTCTTCATGCCCCATAGTCTACACGCAATGTCTTCTCTTGTCATAGTCTTCAATGTTAATATCTTCACATACCACCATGGTCTTCAATGTCTTCATACATTTTTAGGGGTCATCTCCGGTAGATAAACCGAATCAATGAGGGACTACTACCTGTGTTATCCTGTAATTCTCACAAACACATTAGTCCCTCAACCAGGTTTGTCATCAATACTCCAAAACCAACTAGGGGTGGCACTAGATGCGCTTACAATCTCCCCCTTTTTGGTGATTGATGACAAACTGGTTGAAGTTTTCAACGGGGATAAAAGTATGTGAAATGTAAAGGATTTAGGTATTATCGTCATAAGTGCCAAAGGCTCCCCCTGAAGATGTGCATATAAGTAATTTGCTTTTGGAATGCAAATGCACATGGCAGGTTGTACTTGTGGAGATCCTCTTCAACTTATGACGACAATTCATCATGCATGAAAAGTATGTGAAGATAATGACATGCATAATGAAAAATGGACGTCTGCAGAATGAACTAAGTGCGGAAGTTATCATCGCACATGCGGAATTTATCATCGCATCACAGAATAGCAAATAAGTAGCAGACAACCATCGAGTTTAAGTGTTACAACTCAAAGAACTAAATGTATCACAAAGCGAGAGTTGTAAACACTAGGAAAAATATAAAACCACCGCCCATATGGACCCGCTTGAAGACTATCAAACTCATATGCTTCTCCCCCTTTTGTTAGTAAGGACCAAAAAGGTTTGAAGACATAGAGCACCTATTCATTCCCATGAGGAGTTGGTGGAGCAGCAGGGTCGTCAGTGTTGGTTGGCGGTGCAGACGAACTTGGTGCAGTTGTCGATTCGCGCTGAAGGTGGTGAAGTAGCATTGTCTTCATCATCGATGACGCGTGCATTCACTGTTGCAGCAGAGGAGGAGAACTCAGAGTCTTCAAGAGATAGAGTACGCCGCAGCACAGTCCTTCTCGGAGGTGTTGAGTCAAACTTGAAGCGTTCAGAGAAGCCATCATCTTGAAGATCATCTTCAGAACACATAAGCGTCAGCCCTTTCCATGTACGCCGACAAGTTTCATGGGCGACAAAGGCATTCTTGGTGGCAAGGTTGCGAATCCTGTTTACGTCCACCAAGAGGCTTTTCATTTGGCGCTTCAGCCAGTCATGATGCTTATCATGTTTCTGATGAAGGGCAACCAGAAGCTCTCGGTCATTGAGAACACGAGATCGCTTCTTAGGCCGTTGTGCAATGGTGCTTTCAGTGGCTTCAGTGAGGGCATGATGAGGTGCATGGGTAGTACCAGCCAGAGGATAAACACGAGTGACTGCTGGGACTCCTTCAATGTGTTGTGAGAAGCTTTGATTATCAGCATTTTGAAGACTAAGGGGCTCCTTGGCAGGCTCTGGATAGATGGCTTCAACTGAAATATCAACGTCAGGCAGAAAAATTCGATGAATGCGAGCAGAGGGCTGATAGGAGACAGCTGAGTGTAGTTTGATCAGACGCATAATCCATGGAGCGTAAAACTTCAAGCCAAAGAGATCAGATCCTGATGCAGCAAGTTGGCGGATGAAGAAGTCTTGTGCATTGAAACTTTTGCCGTGAGGAATATGGAAGACCAAAGTCTTCATTGCACCTTCAAGCTTTGCATGTGGAGAATGTCCTTTGATGGGCTAGAGAGTTCGCCTTATAATGTGATAGATAGTACGTGGCAGATACTCAAGGTCTTCAACAAAGAACTCCTTAGGATATTCAGCATCGGGAGGCAAAGGCTGCATCATGCTAAGCATCTGACTCATGTTGGGTTCAGGCTTGTGAAAAATGCTTTCCATAGCAGCACCGTGAAGCTGACAACCAGGTTCATAAAGATCACCTGGAGTGGGCAGGCCAGTGAGCTCAATGACATCAAAGGATTTGGCTTCATGATGAACATTGCCTGTCATCCACTCAAGGACCCAAGTCTTCGGATCCCTGTTGTAGCCACGAATATGAAGGGTGGCATAGAATTGGAGCAGCAATTCTTCATTCCAGTGCTCCTTGTCAGTGACGAACTGCAACAAGCCAGACTCTCTGAAGCAATCCAGCGCTTCTTCCAAACAGGGCAAACCAGTTATGGCTTCAGTGTCAAGACGCATATGTGGAAAAATGCGACCTTGATTGTATAAGATGCATGAGTAATAACTGCGCTGCTGATAGCTCCAGAACCAATCAGAAAAAATTCTTTCCTTAGAGTAGGGGTTCTTGGCGCTATTAAAGAAGGTGTTGTGTGCTTTGAAGCCATTGATATTGAATGATCCGGGTGCAGATGCAGTGCCTGGAAACCTAGGCAGCCTTGGCATTGGCTTCTGAACCTGAGGCCTGCGCTCGACGCGATAGTCAAATTGGGGACCAGCGGCAGGTGGAGGAACAAGAAGAGGTCATTTGACAGTGATAAGCTGGCCATAGTTGTATGCTTGCTTGATAGTATGTGGCCTTGGTGGCGGAACAGGAGCAGTGATATCAACAGAGGCGTCAGGCTGCACATCTGTTGCAGGTGCATCATTGGCTTCATTGGCTTCTGGCACAGTGTTTGGTGCAGGCTCCACATTGTCTTCAGCCATGACCACGTCATTGGCTTCAGTGGTGTTAGTGGTGGCAGCCTCAGGATTCTCAACCTCCACTTAAGGAGCTGGAGGGTCGGGCACCGACACGTTCACTTCAGGAACAGCTTCTTCAGTGATGGGGGGAGTAGGGACACGTTCTTCTGCTTGTTTTTCTTCGGCTGATGCAGCCGGATTGTCTTCAGCAACTTTAGCTTCAGACTCGGAGTCATTCACAGTAGGAGTGGCTTCTGGGAATACCTGACGTGCAACAGATTGGTGGTGCACTTCTCCTTCTGGAACGCTCGAAAGAGGGACTTGGGGCCTTGGTCCTTTGTGAAGCCTGCGTAACGCTGGCGACGCCTGTGGAGATGGAGTTGGCTGGCCCTCAAAGTCATCTTCTTCTTGTGCTGGTGGGGTGACTTGTTGTTGGGGAGTACTCGGGGTGTCTTGTTGTTGTGGGTGATCAGCCCATGATGCATCCTGAGCAATTGGCGTCAGAGGACGACCAATGCTGATGAGTCACTGTTCGTGAGAACAGGTGATGATACCAAGTTGTGCTCGATCTGAGGAAGAACTACATCATCTTCAATATTGTCATGGTGACCAATGTCTTCAGCAGCGGTGGGGTCAACTGATGGAATGTCTTCAGCTTCAGGAGCCTCTATGGAAGTAGGCTCATGAACTACCATCCGTCGTTCTTGATGCGAAGAGTCAAGACAAGCAACCGAGATGGGCTCGACAACAAGGGGCTCTGTGGGAGCAGCCCGATCTTTCTTGGTTTTGCGCTTCTTCTTGGAGGGAGCGACATCAGAAGCTTCAGGATTTTTCCTCTTTCTGGCTTCAACCTCGGCAGCCCTTGTCTTCTTCAGTTCTGAAGCGGTTGACTTGACCTTTGGCTTCGAGCCGGACATGCTGCTTGGGAAGACAATGCGAGGTTCTTCCCGCCTTGAAGGAGTAGATTTGTCAGTCGATGGCTTCTTCTTCTTTGCAACCATTCTGGGGTCGATGCCAGGACGCCCAAGAGCCTTGTGCTTCTCAGCTTCATTGTAGGCTTGCACGCACTTGTCAGCCAGACTCTTCATGCGCTCACGAGAACCTTTAGCTTCTTCTCGTTTCTTGAGAAAAGCTTCCTTGAGCTCGTGCAGCATAACCTTGAAGTTTTTGACATCTTGCATGCTGAGCTTTACCATGTGCTTCTTGAACTGAGCTTTCTCATAGTTGATCTTGTGCTTCAGTTCAATGATGCGCTGAGCTAGAGCTAGCTCAGAAGCAATGGCGCCAGTGAAAGAGATGCTAAGGCCAATTGGAAGTTGCAGATCTTCAAAGCTGAGATTGGGGGTTTCAAACCACTCATCAATGAAGTTGTGGATGATTGCCACGTCAAAGAGAGGCAAATCATTGAAGATTTCTGCTTCTTCCTTGCTCTTAATCAGTTGCTCAAGAGCGTCATCTGCAAGATCTTCATCACTAGACAGATCAATGTGTTTGTCTCACAGAATGGCAGCAGGGGTCAATGCATTATCAGTATTCTTTTTCATCTCCGTCTTCTTGGAGATACGTGATAGATCTTCAGACTGCACACTGTCTTCAGGAGGTGCAGTAGCCAGTGGCTTCGCACGTGAAGCTTTTGGAGGAGCAACTGACTTTGAAGCTTTAGCCTTCTTTTGCTTCTGCAGCTTTGGAGTAGGAGCTGGGGCTTCATCGGTGTCGGCATCATCATCAGAATGATCCACTTTGGCACCTTGAACAGAAATGTGAGTGATAACGCCATCAAGGTTGTAGAAAGGTCTGATGATATTGGGTTCAGCATCTCGTGTGCCGTCAGCCCGGGGAGCAGAAGGACCAGGGTTGAAGTCTAGTCCCAATGACTTCTTGTTTTCCTTGGCCGATGCCTTTGCATGCTGGAAGTTGTGCTTGAAGAGATTATCGTCACGACACCAGAGCAGTGATGATGGGTCGGCATTTTTAGGCTGTGGTCCACGAACCATACAGGGATAGAAACCCTGAGCAATAGCTTCAGCTCTGGTCTTGGGTGGAAGGCTTCGGAAGAGAATGTCACCCCAAGGACTCTTGATGGCATTCTTCTCAGCATACTCCTGGGTCACAAACTTGTATTTAAACCATTGTTCGGCCCAATATCTTCGAATCCATTGGATTCGTGTCTTGCGCTGATTGTAATCCTCTTCTGGATCTGTCTTGTACAGCTCTGAGAGGTCATCAGGCAGATCTCTTGATGTTCCCCCTCGATGCTGTCTGCCACCCTTCCTTGCTGATTTCTCTGTAGCCATGAACTTCAAACTGAATGGCTTCAACATGTTCAAAGGCTTCAAAGGCTTCCGCTTGCTGGTCAAACAGGAACTGGCTTCGGGAGAGTTAATGGGATGCTGTAAGAATTCTGCAAACGAATGCAGACTATGAGAACCAAGGGATTCTCCCACGGACATGTACCTGTGACAGCATTAGAGATGCGAGGGAAGGGGAGAGGTCATATGCATTCTCAGAATATTTTGAAGATAAATCAGTTTGAAGACATTGACCTCATGGTGCGAAGACATTCACTTATGTGTTTGAAGTTGGTTCTAGATTTGTACGAATCCAGGAATAGGTACAAGTGAGGAATCTAACTCGTTATGAAGCTTAAGTGAATATACTAGGCATTATATGAGATGCAGACGGGATAGATCTAAAATTGAGTAGGCAGAAACCACTGTGCCCTAACTTGGCAACGGAGGACACCTACAGCGGCGGCGGAGAGGACGATGACCGCGGCCGGCGTGAGGACGGCGTCGGTGAAGTCGCGGCAGCTAAGCGCTTCGTCGCCGGCATCGTCGAGAGCTAGCAGTGGCGCTAGGGTTTTGACAAGGTGGAAGAAGGTTTTCTTGACCGCAGGGGACATGTATTTATAAGGAAGTATGCGGCACAGCGTAATTACGCAGGTGCCCCTGGCGGTTCACATCTGAGGGACACGTGGCAAGCATGCAACATACTCGGAGTTGTCCCACGTTCCCATGTCCGCCCGAACTGTCGTGTCACATCCCTAGTCTGGTATGACCTAGACTAGCTAGTCATTTGTGCATCATGTTTATATTCCATTTAAACTTGAAATGAGGATTGGTGGAACCCTCAGAATCATCTCTGAAAATGACCTAAATAAAAATTGCTCCAAAAAGGTCCAAGAAAATGTTCATGTTGCTCTCTGAAAATATTGGTCAGAGGTAAAATTCTAACAAATATTTTAGGAGCTCATGGATATTTATTTTGGTCATTTGGATTAATCCGATAATTATTTGCTTTGGAAATATATTAGTTATATATATTAATATATGTCCAAAAATTATGCCACCTGTTGGGGAGCTCTGGAATAATATAGTTAGCTCCTGCAAAAATTGGCATAAGGTAATAAAATGATTTAATATTTTAATTAAATCAAAACAAATGTTAGAAAAATAGAAAAGAAAACAGAAATAAAAAGGGAGACTTACCTGGGCCTCCTCCCTGCGCAGCCCAGCAGCAGCCAGCGCCGGCCCAGCCCACTGGCCCCCTCCCCTGTCGTCTTCGTCCTCGACAGGGGGATGGGAGCGTGCCCGACGCGCGCGCGCTCCGCCGCGCCACGCCACCAGCCTCCCTGCCTGCCTGCCTCTCCCCTCCTCGTCTAGATGCCCCGGGAGACGCCCCGCCCCCCCCCCCCCCCCGTACCCTCTCACTCTCTCTCGTTCCTTCCCCCCTCCTCTGCTCTCTCTCTCGCGCGCAGCCGAGCGGAGCTCATCGCCGCCGTCCACCGTAGCCGTAGCCACCGCCTCCCCCTCGCCTCTCCGACACGCGCAGGAGCTCCGCCCCCTCGCCCTGAAGCTCTCCGTCAAGCCACAATACGCCGGACGCCCTGTGGAGCCGCCGTCGCCATCGTCTTCCTCCTCGGACGCCGCCGACCGCCGACTCCGATTCGCCGTCTCCAACGCGTCCCCGGCCGCAACGAGCAGCCCTGGAGGTCCGCGGTGAGCTCCGCCACCGTTCCCCTCTCTCCATTTAGCTGCCCGCTCGCTGTAGCCTCCTCCCCACCACGGCCGAAGCTTCCCGCCGCCGTTCATGTCGCCGCCGTCGCCCTGGCCACCGCAGCTTGCAACCGAGCACCCCATCATGCTCCCGGTGCCACGAGGGTGCCAGCGAGCCCCTCAGGTGGCCTCCCCGTGCCCCGCAGCCCGTTCCCGATCGAAGCCGAGCTCTGGCCGCCGCCGCGAGCTTTGCTCCAGCGAGCTCCAGCCTCCCCCGCTCTTCCCACCTGCCCCACCAGATGCGCGAGAGCCCGGGCTACACCCCGGTGCTCTCCGACGCCGCCCCCGTGGCCTGTTTCGCGGACGCCGCCGCGTCCAGAGGTTGCCGATGACGACCTCGCCGGCCTGACGAGTGGGCCCCATCGGTAGGTGATTAGCTTAGTGCTAATCACCGTTAACTAACCCCCCCTGACACTGACAGTGGGCCCCAGCGCCACTAACCTTTTTAATTAGGATTAAACTAACCTTGTTTAACCCCCTGTCATTGACGTGTGGACCCCACACGTCAGGTTTGACCCCAGTCAGCCGCAGTTGACTGCTGACGTCGTGCTGACGTCATGCTGGCGCAATATATATTTTCTGGAATTATTTTAATTCAGGAAATTCCAGAAAATTAGCAAAACTTCAAAAAATCATAGAAATTCAACCGTAGCTCAGATTGAAATAATTTATATATGAAAAATTATCAGAAAAATGCAACCTATCCATCTGTACTAGTTTCATGCATGACAAACCAACTTATACATGCTGTATATGAGAAAACACATTATAGCATTTATAAGAGCTTACTTTGGAGATGCATTTGAGCTTATGGTTCAAATGGACTTCAAACCAAATGAGTACTAGTTGCACTAGCTCAAACAGCATCACATCTTCATGCCATGTTCATGCATCATATTGTTGCATATGTTTGTTTATTGATTGCCGACACTGTTCCTTCTCGATAGGTCTTGCTCCGGAGACGTTCCAGAGTACCTGTCTGTGAAGCAGTGCCTCCCTTGTTGATTTACCAGGCAAGCAAACCCCCTTGTTCATTCCGATACAATCCTACTCTCTCGCTCCTGCTCTCATTTATTGCATTAGGACAACAACGATTCACCTGCTACTTTGTGCTGCGGTAGTTGAACCCATTCCTCTGCATGACCTGTCATTGCCACAGTAAATAGTTGAAACCCACTAGCATGTGTAGGAGTTGATTGAAGCCACTGATGTGTTCCTACCATGCTATGCCTGCTATTGCTTAGAGTTGTGTCATGTCTGATTCATTGGGAATGAATTGGAGTACAGTGCTCTATGTTCTGATGCTGAGAGTGAACGTGTGAACACGATTTGGTAAAGGTAGCGGTGAGAGGCCATGTAGGAGTACATGGTGGGTTGTCTCACTGGAACCGTCCATAAGCACTGAGTTCTATGTATGTTGTCCAATGACTCGATACTACCACACATTGGGATCCTTAATTGACTCTCTCGACTTATTAACCAACTTGGTCTCTGTCTAGGAGTCGCAACTAGTTTCTGGTGTTTGTAGGTAGTGCTATTTTTCTACCAAGTGGCACCCGGCAGGGTGGGCTTGGGACAGACTAGGCACACGTGGCCTGGTGTACCGAGTGGCACCCGGATGGTGGGCTCGGGAACCCTGCACACATCGTTTGGGGCCGTGAGCGACACCCCGGCCGGATCTCCTTGCGGATGGAACCCGAATAGGCGATAAACCTGGACTAGAGTCTTGTGTGGTTAGTCAGGTCATGGCCGACACCCTCGCCAGGCTTCCGCTTGAAGGTTGCCGAGATACATGACGTGTACATGGCGGTAAGTGGCGAGAGCGTGTGTGAAGAAGTACACCCCTGCAGGGTTAACATGATCTATTCGAATAGCCGGGTCCGCGGTTATGGACTTCTTGGATGCTTACATGGTACATAGACAACTTGAAGTGGATACTATAAAATGCTCAAGACAAGTGTGAGTGCTATGGATGGCCTTCTCATAGGGAAACGGGGATGAATCCATAGTAGTGTATTGTGTGGTGATTAGTGGACTCGTGTGCACCATATCACCTCAAGAGTTTCTGGTAGTCGTAGAACAGGTTAGCCACAGAGTCAAAGCTAGCTTGCTGCAACTAAACCCCACATTACCCTCTTGATACAAATGCATGTATGATAGGATCTGATGTAAGTCTTGCTGAGTACCTTTGTACTCATGTTGCTTTATTTATGTTTTTGCAGCGGAGACTTCGGTCTTATTAGTGTTCTCGTGGACTTCGACGAGTAGCTTGTACCTCAGCTACGATCTTGATCGGATATTGTAGTTAGTCAGGCTCTTCAGCCTTTTACATTTGTAGATGTCTGTACCCAGACATGTAATGCTTCCGCTTGTTGCTTGTATGCTCTGTATGATGGGTCTTGTGACCCCTGTTTGCAATAAATGCTATGATGGCTCTTTGAGCCTTATCTATATAAGTTGTTGAGTTGTGTTGTGATGCCATGTTGTACAACACATACTTGCATATTATGCGTACGTGTAATGTGTATTGCTATGTGTGGGATCTGACTATCTAGTTGTTTATCCTTAGTAGCCTCTCTTACCGGGAAATGTCTCCTAGTGCTTCCACTGAGCCCTGGTAGCTTGCTACTGCTCCGGAACACTTAGGCTGGCCGGCATGTGTCCTTCTTCATTCCTGTGTCTGTCCCTTCGAGGAAATGTCACGCGATGAATACCAGAGTCCTGTTAGCCCGCTACAGCCCGGTTCACCGAAGTCCTGTTAGCCCAGTGCTACAGCCTGGATTCACTCGCTGATGACCGACACATTCGATGCTGGGTCATGGATGCCTGTCCCTGTAAGTTTGTGCCACTTTGGGTTTACGACTAGCCATGTCAGCCCAGGCTCCTTATCATATGGATGCTAGCAACACCATCATATACATGTGCCAAAAGGCGCAAACGGTCCCGGGCAAAGGTAAGGCGACACCCGTGGGGATACCGTGCGTGAGGCCGCAAAGTGATATAAGGTGTTACATGCTAGATCGATGTGGCATTGAGTCGGGGTCCTGACATGTCGGATGGTCGTTCCGGCTTCTCCGGATTTCAGGCAATAAGGATAGAGCATTTAAAACAGACTTAATGCTTGTCTTTGTATCTTCTGCTGACAAGGACGCAGAGAAGACATTCGATAGTTTCAATAGAATGCATATGATTTGGACAGATAGAGTTTAAGATAGAAAGCATAGAGAGATTAGGGTCCGATCACATTCACTTAGTTCAAAAGATTCAACAAGGAAGATGTGGCTATAAGTGAATGTTGTAGAGGACAGAACACTAATATGTATATATCAGAAGACAATCAAATCAACATAGTGAAGATAATCATGAAGACAAGTTGAAATTGAAGACAAACCAAATGTGAAGACATAGCAAATGTAACGCCATGAGTAAAACACTTCAAACAGAAGAATTTGGTGGTGGCGTTACCCACCGTATAGGAAGTATTAGACCCAGACATGGCGCACAATTATCGTGGCACTCCGAAGTCAAATTCCACGTTAATGTATTCACACTCAGAATGTAAGTCTTCATTGATTGAAGATATACTTTACTTCGTGTGTTGCACATCTATGTCATCAACATGCTTAAGTGTTAGGATGTGTGCCTGATCACAGGACATTTGAGGATTCCAAGATATTTAGCTCACATCGTAACTTGCAAAACCTCTTCTCATCCAAGGGCTTGGTGAAGATATCTGCCAATTGCTCTTCAGTGTTGACGTGTATGATATCAATATCTTCCTTCATAACATGATCTCTGAGAAAGTGATGACGAATTTCAATGTGCTTTGTCTTCGAGTGCTGAACTGGGTTGTTGGCAATCTTGATGGCGCTTTCGTTGTCGCATTAGAGTGGCACTTGCTTCAGATGAATGCCATAGTCTTTGAGTGTTTGCTTCATCCATAGAAGCTGAGCGCAGCAAGATCCAGCAGCAATGTATTCAGATTCAGCAGTGGAGAGGGATGCACAGTTCTGCTTCTTTGAAGACCAACATACAATGATCGTCCCAGAAAATGACATGTGCCTGATGTAGACTTGCGATCCACCTTGTCACCAGCATAATCAGCATCCGAGAATCCAACTAGATCAAACTCTGAGCCCTTTGGATACCATAATCCTAGTGTTGGGGTGTGAGCCAAATATCTAAGAATTCGCTTCACAGCTAAGTGATGTGATTGCTTTGGTGCCGCTTGGAACCGGGCACACATGCAAACACTAAGTAAGATATCTGGCCTAGATGCACATAAATAAAGCAAGGAACCAATCATGGAGCGGTATACCTTTTGATCGAACTCTTTACCATTGTCGTCGGGACCTAGATGATGTTTGGCTGGCATTGGCGTCGTGTAGCCTTTGCAGTCTTGCATTCCAAATTTCTTCAGGCAATCTTTAAGGTATTTCTCTTGAGATATAAAGATGTCGTTGCGTTGCTGACGTATTTGAAGACCAAGGAAGAACTTCAGCTCACCCATCATGGACATCTGATATTGCTCTTGCATCATATATCCAAACTCTTCACTGTATTTCTGATTAGTGCAGTCGAAGATAATGTCATCCACATATATTTGGCACACAAACAGTTCACCGTCATATGTCTTCGTGAAGAGAGTGGGGTCGAGGGAACCAGGTTTGAAGCCTTTGCTCTTCAGGAAATATTTGAGTGTGTCATACCAAGCCCGAGGGGCTTGTTTGAGGCCATACAGTGCCTTGTTGAGCTTGTACACCATGTCAGGATGTTTTGGATCTTCAAAGCCAGGTGGTTGTGCAACATACACTTCTTCTTCAATCTTGCCATTGAGAAAAGCGCTCTTCACATCCATTTGATACAGAAGAATGTTATGATGATTTGCATAGGCCAGCAGTATGCGTATGGCTTCAAGCCTAGCCACAGGAGCAAATGTTTCATCAAAGTCAATCCCTTCAACTTGAGTGTATCCTTGAGCAACGAGACGAGCTTTGTTTCTGACAACTTGACCATGCTCATCTTGCTTGTTGCGATATATCCATTTAGTGCCTATTATATTGTGCTTACGAGGATCAGGACGCTTAACCAGTTCCCATACATTATTCAGCTCAAACTGTTGAAGCTCTTCTTGCATAGCTTGAATCCATTCAGGTTCCATGAAGGCTTCATCAACTTTCTTGGGTTCAGATATTGAGACGAATGCGAAGTGCCCACAGAAATTTGCTAGCTGTGTTGTCCTTGAACGAGTGAGTGGACCTGGTCATTGATGCTATCAATTATTCTCTCAATCTGTACTTCATTTGCAACACGAGGATGTACAGGACGAAGATTTTGCTCTTGCTGATCATTACATCGTTAGAAGGATTGTCTTCAGGCTGAGCATTGTCTTCAGGTTGATTAGGTGCGGAGATGATAAGTTCCTGTTCAGGCTGAGCTTCAGATGGTATGATTTCTCCAGTTCCCATAAGTTTGATTGATTCACTGGATGGAACTTCATCTAGCACATTTGGCAGGTGCTCTCTTTGCGAGCCGTTAGTCTCATCGAACCGCACATCCATAGTTTCAACCACTTTATAGTGAAAGAGGTTGAAGACTCTGTAGGAGTGCGAATCCTTTCCATATCCAAGCATAAAACCTTCATGTGCTTTCGGTGCAAATTTTGAAGTGTGATGTGGATCCTTGATCCAGCACCTGGCACCAAATACTCTGAAGTAACTAACATTTGGCTTCTTGCCAGTAAGGAGCTCATAGGATGTCTTGTTGAGAAGCTTGTGAAGATAAACACGGTTGATGATATGGCATGCAGTATCAATGGCTTCAGGCCAGAATTTTCTTGGAGTCTTGTATTCATCAAGCATCGTCCGGGCCATCTCAATAAGTGTTCTGTTCTTGCGTTCCACGACGCTATTCTGCTGCGGCGTGTACGGAGCTGAGAATTCATGTGTGATGCTCAAAGTATCAAGATACGTATCTAGGCCAGTGTTCTTGAATTCAGTGCCATTGTCACTTCTGATGTGCTTTATCTTGACGCCATAGTTGTTCATGGCTCGATTGGCGAAGCGTCTGAAGACATCCTGCACTTCGGTCTTGTAGAGGATTATATGCACCCAAGTATATCTTGAATAATCATCAACAATGACAAAGCCATAGAGACACGCAGTAGTAGTAAGAGTTGAGTAATGAGTGGGACCGAAAAGGTCCATGTGGAGCAGTTCGAAGGGTTGAATCATTGTCATGATTGTCTTCGAGGGATGCTTGGCCCTCGTCATCTTTCCTGCTTCACAGGCACCGCATAACTGATCCTTCTTGAACTTTACGCCCTCGATGCCTATGACATGCTTCTTTCTTGCAAGAGTGTGCAAGTTCCTCATGCCAGCATGCCCTAGCCTCCGATGCCAGAGCCAGCATTCTGAAGCTTTTGCTAGAAGACATACGGCAAGTTGTGGTCCTGCTGAGAAATCTACAACGTACAAATCATCTTTCCGATACCCTTCAAAAACTAGAGACTTGTCAGATTCCATTAGAACAAGGCAATGATATTTTCCAAACATCACAATCATGTTCAAATCGCAAAGCATTGAGACAGACATTAAGTTGAAACCAAGGGATTCAACAAGCATGACTTTATCCATGTGTTGATCCCTTGAGATTGCAACTCTATCTAGACCCAATACCTTTCTTTTACCAGTGTCAGCAAATGTGATGTGACTTTTGTCAGATGGACGTAAGGTTGAGTCCATGAGAAGACTTCTCTTGCCAGTCATGTGATTAGTACACCCACTGTCAATAATCCATTCTGAAGCAGCTGGTGTCGTACCCTACAGTGTAGTTAGGGGGATAGGCTTCACGAAGAGAATTGTGAAGCATAAACATTTGACGAGCAAGTGGATTATGAAAGCTTAGATTGAGGTTAGGACTAATAGGGCAAGTAGCAAGCGACTCAGGAACAAAATACATAATAAGACCATTTGGGCATTTGATCTTGCGCCCTACAAGATGTTTAAGGTCCCTAGCAATAACTTCACACGATTTTGGTTTTCGGCTGGAGACCTTTCCCTGCAAAAGAGAGTTAAGCTTTCTTAGCCACCCACATCTTCAAGGGTGGCTTCGAAGCAATGAGTCTAAGTGTAGCATCTGAGAACTTTGGCTTTGGAGCCCTAGCAAAAAGTCTTGCAGGTGGACAATAGTACTCATAAGAATAAGCAGAATAGTTCTTGGTCTTATGAACATGGCGGTTTGATAAAACGCGCTCATATTCATTGGCCTGAGTATGGCTTCCCTGCAAAACATTTGCATTAGTGCGACTCAGGTGAGTCCTTTGTCTATATGAAGCCTTTGGACCATATGAAGCATGTGGTCTAGGGTTTGTCTTCTTCACTTGTGGTGTCATGACAACATTCACAGGAAGATTCTCCAACAACCTTTTCGGCACCCAAACTTTCTTCATAGGTGGCCCGTTCCTGCAGTTAGTACCAATATACCTGGCAAACACTTCACCATTCTGGTTCTTAAACAGTTTATAGTTTGCATCAAAGGATTCATCAACAACAATGGGATTTGCACAATTGAAGCCTGACAGGGTGGATGGATCCACTGAGGGTTCCTTTACAGCAACCCGTGTGGTTTTGGGGTACTGCTCAGGTTTCCAGTAAGAGCCATCAGCATTCATTTTCCTTTCGAACCCAAGACCCTCTTTCCTAGGGTTTTGGATCAGGATCTGCCTTTTAAGAACATCGCATAGTGTCTGATGCCCTTTGAGACTTTTGTACATCCCTGTTTCAAGCAAGGTCTTCAACCTAGCATTCTCATCAGCAATAGCAGTGGTATCCTCAGCAGAGGGGTTAGTTACCACATCAACAGTTGAAGATATTGCAATAGTAGCAGCAGTAGAACACCCAGCAACAGAAGTAGTGTTGTCACGCTCAATGCATTTAAGACATGGTGGTTCAAATCCTTCCTGTGCGGAACTGATTTGTTCGGCGCGAAGTGACTCGGTTTCCTTTTGAAGATCTTCATGAGCCGCTCTCAATTTCTCAAGATCTTGCTTCCTTTGAAGATAATCATAGGAAAACTTTTCATGAGTTGTTGAGAGCGTTTCATGACGACTTTCAAGTTCCTCATACTTAACATGAAGATTTTTTATGTCTTCAATTAAGGACTAAGATCCAGTCATTTCAGCATCTAACAGGTCATCACTTTTGTCTAACAGTTTTTGAATATGTTCCATAGCTTTCTGTTGTTCAGTTGCAATTTTAGCAAGTGTTTTGTAGCTGGGTTTGGAACCACAATCAGAGTCATCTTCACTAGATGTTTGATAGTGAGTAGTGTGTGTGTTTACCTTGGCACCGCGTGCCATGAAGCAGTAGGTAGGAGCGGAGTAGTCCTTGTCATTTGCATCAGTGTCGCTGATGAAGTCATTGTCTTCAGTGTTGAAGATGGACTTGGCAACATATGTTGTAGCCAGACTAGCAACGCCAGAATCGGACTCCTCCTCAGACTCCACCTCCGCCTCCTCAGAAGCGGACTCCTCCTCTGGATCCATTTCCTTGCCAACAAACGCACGTGCCTTGCCAGATGAGCTCTTCTTGTGTGATGAAGACTTTGAGGAAGACTTGGAAGAAGACTTTGAGTATTTCTTCTTCTTCTTGTCATCAGAGTCATACTCCTTGCTCTTCTTCTTCTTCTTGTTCTCATTGTCCCACTGCGGGCACTCAGAGATGTAGTGGCCAGGTTTCTTGCACTTGTGGCATGTTCTCTTCTTATAGTCATGAGCAGAAGCTTCATCATTCCTTGAGCTTGATCGTGAAGACTTTCTGAAGCCTTTCTTCTTGGTGAATTTTTGGAACTTCTTCACAAGCGTAGCAAGCTCCTTTCCAATGTCTTCAGGATCATCAGAACTGCTGTCAGATTCTTCTTCAGATGAGGAGACAGCTTTTGCCTTCAAGGCACGAGTTTGCCCATAGTTGGGACCGTAGATGTCTCTTTTCTCAGAAAGCTGAAACTCGTGTGTGTTGAGCCTCTCAAGTATGTCAGGCGGATCGAGTGTCTTGAAGTCAGGACGTTCTTGAATCATCAGGGCTAGGGTGTCAAACGAGCTGTCAAGTGATCTCAGGAGTGTCTTGACGACTCCATGCTTGGTGATCTCAGTGGCGCCGAGGGCTTGAAGCTCATTTGTGATGTCAGTGAGTCGATCAAACGTGAGCTAGACATTTTCATTGTCATTTCTCTTGAAGCGGTTGAAGAGGTTGCGAAGGACACTGATTCTCTGATCTCTCTGGGTTGAGACGCCTTCGTTGACCTTGGAGAGCCAGTCCCAGACTAGCTTTAATGTTTCCAAAGCACTCACACGGCCATACTGTCCTTTGGTCAGTTGACCACAGATGATGTTCTTGGCAGTGGAGTCTAGTTGGATGAACTTTTGACATTAGCAGCGGTGACACCTTCACCAGCCTTGGGAACGCCATTCTTGACAACATACCATAGGTCGACAACAATGGCTTCAAGATGCATGCGCATCTTATTCTTCCAGTAGGGATATTCAGTTTCATCGAAGACTGGGCACGCAGCGGAGACTTTGATTATCCCTGCATTCGACATAGCTAAAACTCCAGGTGGTTAAACCAAATCACATAGAACAAGGGAGTACCTTGCTCTCATAACAATTGAAAGTGCTAGTGATCGACTAGAGGGGGGTGAATAGGCGATTTTTATGAAAGTCTTCAAAACATGGAAGTTTCGAAGACAAACGATAGAAATAAACCTATTGCCATGCAGCGGAAGGTAGACTACACTAAGCAAGCCATAGTCAAGTATTCAATTAAGTGAAAGCACAATGACTAATAGCAGCTAGGCAGTATAGATTAGGTAGGAAGATAGTGTGAAGCCAATTAGAACAAGCAGTCACTCAGTGAAGACAAAAGATAATGCAATCATACAATGACTTCACCAGGGCCAACAGTAAGTAAAGGAAAGGGAAGGATGAAACCAGTGACTCGTTGAAGACAATGATTTGTTGGACCAGTTCCAGTTGTTGTGACAACTGTACGTCTGGTTAGGGAGGCTGAGATTCAACTCAGAAGACCGCGTCTTCACCTTATTCCCCTTGAGCTAAGGACACCCAGTCCTCGCCCAATCACTCTGGTAAGTCTTCAAGGTAGACTTCCAAACCTTCACAGACTTCGTTCACCGGCGATCCACAATGACTCTTGGATGCTCACAACGCGACGCCTAACCGGCTGGAGGATTCACAGTCCTCAAGTGTAATAAGTCTTCAGATCACATAGACAGGAAGTCTTCAGTGATTCCTAACACTCTTTGGCTCTGGGTGGTTAGGGATTTATCCTCGCAAGGAATTCTCTCTCAAAGGCTTCGAGGTGGGTTGTTCTCAAACGACAAAAGCCGTACACTAACTTTGAGCAGCCAACCGTTTATGGTTGTAGGGGGTGGGCTATTTATAGCCACTAGGCAACCCGACCTGATTTGTCCGAAATGACCCTGGGTCACTAAGGAACTGACACGTGTTCCAACGATCAGATTTCAAACACACGCGGCAACTTTACTTGGGCTACAAGCAAAGCTGACTCATCCAGCTCTGGATAAGATTTGCACTCGTTGTCTTCGCTCAAAGACATAGGATTTTGGTTGAGCATCACTTCAGTCACTCTAACTTTGTTCACTTGGACCCCACTTAATAGTATGGTGGTTCCTATGACTCAACAAAGAAGAAAAGGAGACAACGAAACAACTAAGTCTTCGCGCCCATAATCTTCACGCAATGTCTTCTCTTGTCATAGTCTTCAATGTGAATATCTTCACATACCACCATTGTCTTCAATGTCTTCATACACTTTTAGGGGTCATCTCCGGTAGATAAACCGAATCAATGAGGGACTACTACCTGTGTTATCCTGTAATTCTCACAAACACATTAGTCCCTCAACCAGGTTTGTCGTCAATACTCCAAAACCAACTAGGGGTGGCACTAGATGCACTTACAACAGGTGGGAAGCAGGGAATGGACTCCATGTTAACATGAGGAATTTGACGGTGTTCAAATACCTTATCCTTGTCAAATAGGAGTGATGAATAGAAGTTCATCTGGCTTGCAGTCCAGAACCGCTCGCGTCGAAGTCTTACTGAGTCATATGGATTGAAATCCGTGAAGAAATGGTGCTCAGCAAAGAAATCATCAGCCTTGAACTTTGGCCTTTTAGCATGAGGATTTTGCTGCTTAGGCTGAAGATTTGCAGTTGATGGTTTAAAATCTCTGGAGCTGCTGACTGAGGAATTGAAGGTTTACGTTCTTCAGCAGTGTGTTGGTTTTCAATTTCTTCAGTTGTTGCAGCTAGAACTTCTTCAGGAGTGGAAAGAAGAGAAGTTTGACATCCTTCAGATCCCATTTAAATTTCTTCAGTTTGCACAGGGGACTGAGGAATTGGATGCAATGTGGTCAATGGTGAATTGGGGTGAAGTCTTTTCCAATAGTCATCATTTAGCACTGGAGTTGTTGAACCAATATCCACATCTTCTTCTTCCATTTATTCAACGCCTGCCACTTCTGCTGTGAACTAAGGCATGGGCGATGATACCAGTGGGGTTGAAGGGATATCTTCCACTTTAATTTCTTCATCCAACTACTCTGAAGAAGCGGCAGAAGGATTTTCCTCATCAATGTCATCTGGAATGACATAGTCTTCGCCAAATGGGACAGTTTCCTTTGATGGCACTACCAAAATTGGAACATCATCAAGTGGGTTGTTGAAAGAGCTCATCAAAGTCCTCACTTTCTTGGGAGCTGAGGACTCTGCATAGGTTGATGCTTTCCTCTTCTTCACAGTTGCCTTCTCCATAGCCTTGGTTTTCTTCACTTTTGATGCAGAAGGAAGGTTGATATTCTTCATCTTTGATGATTTTGCAGGAGGAGCAGATGAAGTTGGTTCAGTTTCATCAGGCACGACTGACGCAGTCACCCTGGTATGCTCAGTTTCTTCAGGCGCAGAAAAGGTTCAGTTGGCTTGGGTTGTTCTTCAAGCGCAACATTGGAGGTTGCCCTGGCAGTTTCTTTAGGAGCTGGAATTTCTTCAGTAGCCCTGGTGCTTTCAGTTTCTTCAGCAACATGATTTTCATCAGTTGCGCTTGCATTTTCTTCAGTGGGCTGAGCAGATGCTTCAGCCTGAGGAATTTCGTGTTGCAATGGAGGTGCAATACTGAGCTTGAGGAAGTTGGAGAGTTTGACGAATCTGACTTTGGCACCGAGCTAATCTGCATGATATGTGTCAAATTCATCACTGAGGCCTTTGATCTCCTTTTGCATGTTTACAAGTTCTTCAGGAGACATGTTCAGAACATTTTTCTTCAGAAATCGCTCCTTCTTGTACTGGACCTTCTTGACTTGCCTGGCCTTCTCATATTTCCATTTTTCTTTACCTATGAAGGCGGTCAACATGTGACTTTGACCAGGAGTCAGATTCAGGTCAGGCAGTGGAGTGTTTGGATCTTTGTGCCATAGATCAATGAAGTCGAAGATCTTCTTCGGATCCAGCATGAGAGACACAAAACTAGCTTTGGCTCCAGCGGCCCTTTATTGCCTGCCTCTCATGATTTTAGCAAGTTCTTCATCATCATCAGACGGAACTTTGAAAGCAACTTGTTTCTTATGAGTACTTGGCCTTGAGCCATGTCCATCAGTGGCCTTTTTCTTCAACAGAGTTGGACTAGTTGAGGACAGTGGTGGTGCCGAGGAACTTGCAGATGCTCCTGAAGCAATGGGAAAACCTGATGTCCTTTGGCACATGGCAAGATGCACAGGTGTTGAGGATTTGAAGATGGAACTTGCCTGTATCTCTCTCTAAGCATGTGGAAATGTTTTCGATTTCGGTTTTCGCTTGAGGACAAGCGAGGTCCAAGCTTGCGGGAGTTGATACGTCCATTTTGCATCAAGTTTTCCTACTGTTATTTATAATTTTTTTACGCATAATAATGCTTTATGGAGTAATTTTAATGCCTTTTCTCTCATAATATGCAAGGTTACACAAAGGGGGAGAATGCCGGCAGCTGGAATTCTGGACCTGAAAAAGCTACGTCAGAGTCACCTATTCTGCACATCTCCAAATGAGCTGAAAACTTACGGAGAATTGTTTTGGAATATATGAAGAATATTGGAGAAAATAACTACCAGAGGGGGCCCACCAGGTGGGCACAACCCACCTGGGCGCCCCAGGTAGCCTAGGTGTGCCCTGGTGAGTTCTGCCCTCCTCAGCCCACCTCTAGTGCCCATCTTCTGGTATATAAGTCATTTTGATCTAGAAAAAATAAAGGGGGAACTTTCAGGACGGAGTGCCGCCATCTCGAGGGGAACTTGGGCAGGAGCACTTTTGCCCTTTGGCGGAGCAATTTCATCGGGGAGGGGGAAATCATCGTGATCGTCATCACCAACAACCCTCTCATCTTTGGGAGGCCAATCTTCATCAACATCTTCAACAGCACCATCTCCTCTCAAACCCTAGTTCATCTCTTGTGTTCAATCTTTGTATTGAAACCTCAGATTGGTACCTGTGGATGACTAGTAGTGTTGATTACATCTTGTAGTTGATTACTATATGGTTTATTTGGTGGAAGATTATATGTTCAGATCCATTATGCTATTTAATACCCCTCTAATCTTGAGCATGATTATCATTTGTGAGTAGTTACTTTTGTTCTTGAGGTCACGAGAGAAATCTTGTTGCAAGTAATCATGTGAACTTGATATGTGTTCGATATTTTGATGATATGTATGTTGTGGTTCCCTTAGTGGTGTCATGTGAACGTCGACTACATGACTCTTCACCATATTTGGGCCTAAGGGATTGCATTGTGGAGTGGTTATTAGATGATGGGTTGCTAGAGTGACAGAGGCTTAAACCCTAGTTTATGCGCTATTTCATAAGGGGCTGGTTTGGATCCAAAAGTTTAATGCTATGGTTAGATTTTATCTTAATACTTTTCTCGTAGTTGCGGATGCTTGCGAGAGGGTTAATCATAAGTAGGAGGTTTGTTCAAGTAAGAACGTCACCTAAGCACAGGTCCACACACATATCAAATTATCAAAGTAGCAAACACGAATCAAACCAACATGATGGAAGTGACTAGATGAAATTCCCATGTACCCTCAAGAACGATTTGCCTATTATAAGAAACCGTTTTGACCTGTCCTTTGCCACAAAAGTATTGGGCTACCTTGCTTCACTTTATTTACCGTTACCGTTACTTGCTCGTTACAAATTATCTTGCTATCAAACTATTTGTTACCGACAATTTCAGTGCTTGAAGAAATTACCTTGCTGAAAACCCCTTGTCATTTCCTTCTGCTCCTCGTTGGGTTCGACACTCTTACTTATAGAAAGGACTAAGATTGATCCTCTATACTTGTGGGTCATCATCCATACAGAGCCTAACGTACAAATGATGGGGCGTCACAAGTAGATAGGAAGTGCAGACTGTTAGGTGCCAGCCAACCCGATAGTACAACACATATTTCAGACATAAGATATGGCACATGTATATAAACAACTAAACCATCATCCGAATTTTTGAAAGGAAGATGTAGGAGGTTGCTTGTAATAGTAATGATTCAGTTATTGTAGAGGAATCAGATGGTGTGTCCTTCCAAATGTTGATGTCGCAGAAATGGTAACACAAAAATCAAGTCTTGTGCTTGTGAAGAGAACGCTATATATTATTTGCCTATGACATATCTTGATAGTAGTGTATCCTTGATAACCCACAAGTATAGGGGATCACAACAGTTTTCGAGGGTAGAGTATTCAACCCAAATTTATAGATTCGACACAAGGGGAGCCAAAGAATATTTGAAGGTATTAGCAGCTGAGTTGTTAATTCAACCACACCTCGAGATTAATTATCTGCAGCAATATGATCAGTAGCAAAGTAGTTTGATAGTTTTGATAGTAGTAACAGTAACAGTGGTAGCAGTAACTTGTAGCAAGTGTAACAGTGATGATAGCAATAGTAATGCAGCAATATCAATAAGGACAAATTCGTAGGCATTGGATCGGTGACTTGTTGGATGATATTCATCATGAGACAGTTATAACCTAGGGTAATATAGCACTAGCTCCAGTTCATCGATATAATGTAGGCATGTATTCCGTAAATAGTCATACGTGCTTTATTAAAAGAACTTGCATGGCATCTTTTGTCCTACCCTCCCGTGGCAGCGGGGTCCATATTGGAAACTAAGGGATATTAAGGCCTCCTTTTAATAGAGAACCGGAACAAAGCATTAACACATAATGAATACATGAACTCCTCAAACTACGGTCATCACCGGGAGTGGGCCCGGTTGTTGTCACTCCGGGGTTGCCGGATCATAACCGTAGTAGGTGACTATAACTTGCAACATCGGATCTAAAACATGGATATAATGATGAATTCATAAACGGTGCAGATCTGAAATCATCGCACACAGGCCCAAAGTGACAAGCATTAAGCATGGCAAAGTCATAGCAACATCAATCTAAGAACATAGTGGATACTAGGGATCAAGCCCTAATAAAACTAACTCGATTACATGATGAATCTCATCCAACTCCTCACCAACCAGCGATCCTACGAAGGAATTACTCACTCCCGGTGGGGAGAATCATGGAATTGGGGATGGAGATAGGTTGGTGATGACGAAGATCGAAGATCCCCCTCTCCGGAGCCCCAAACGGACTCCAGATCTGCCCTCCCGAGGAAGAACAGGGCTTGGCGGTGGCTTCATCTCGTGGATCGTGATAATTCTTTCTCCCTGATTTTTTTCTGGAAATATGTGATTTTATAGTATCAGGGAGTCGTCAGCGGGGCCACCAGGTGGGTACAACCCACCTGGGCGCGCCAGGAGAGGGGGGTGCGCCCTGGTGGGTTGTGCCCCCAGGGGCCCCTCTCCGGTTGATCTTGGCTCCAGAAATTCTCTTTATTGATATAAAAAAACCCTCAAAAAGTTTGGTTCCATTCTAAGAACTTTTATTTCTACACAAAAACAACACCATGGTAGTTCTGCTGAAAACAGCGTCAGTCCGGGGTTAGTTTCATTCAAATCATGCAAATTAGAGTCCAAAACAAGAGGAAAAGCATGAGAAAAAGTAGATACATTGGAGACGTATCAACTCCCCCAATCTTAAAGCTTTGCTTGTCCTCAAGAAATTCAGTTGATAAACTGAAAGTGAGAAAGAAAAACTTTTATGAACTCTTTTGCTCTTGTTTGCATAAATAAGCTTAAACAACACCCAGGTTTTCAGCCAGCATTATAACTAACCATGTCGACAATAACTCTTAAAGATTATAATGATTCGTATCAATGACGTAATCAGCTAGTGAGCAATAATAAGATATCTCAAACAGCAACACGTTGTCAAAACAATCATGATATAATATGATAATAATGGTATCTCGCTAGCCCTTTCTGAGACCGCAAAACATAAATGCACAGCACCTCCGAAGTTCAAGCAGCGACTAAACATTGTAATTCATGGTAGAAAAGATCCAGTCATGATGCACCCAACATTAGCTATACACGATGCATAAATAATGACCGTTGTGCTCTACTCAGTTTCTGGCGCTTCTTTATAAAAGGTGATGACACAACATAAAAGTAAATAGAAAGTCCCTTCGCAAAGGGAAGTAGTGATTTGCAGAGGTGCTAGAGCTCAATTTTTAAAACAAAGATGATAAATGATATTTTGAGACATGCACCCTTCTTATTCACTTCACGACCATCATTTATCGACATCTTCCATGCTAAGCACGCTAGTGGCGGTCCCCAAGTGGAAAGTAAAGGTTTTGACTCCATTGGGAGTTTTTGTTTGATTATGTAAGAGATGAACTCTTTTTGTATTTTGCAGTTTCGGACCGGGCATCCCTATTACCGCCCATTTCCTCGTGCGATGGCGAGTGAATAAACACTCGACCTGACGATAACATGCTTAGCACGGAAGATATCAACCATCTCCTGTCATTCCATGGACGATCCAGGCACACAAAACGGATAATTTTTTTAGAAGTTTTTAGAGGTGGCACATGCAAACTTACTTAGGACGGCAGGGTAATACCGTATATAGGTAGGTATGGTGGGCTCATCTGGAATAACTTTGGGTTCAAGGTTTTTGATGTACAAGCAGAATCCCCACTTAGTACAGGTGAAGGCTAGCAATTTTAAGATTGGGAAGCGGCCAGCTAGAGAGCAACAACGATCATAACAAGGCATTATGCATAAGTAACATCGGACACTAGCATGAGTAGGATATGAACACCATGAACGTAAACATTATAGAGGATATGTTGGTTTTGATTCAACTACATGCATGAACATGTACCAAGTCAAGCCACTCAAACATTCAGAGGAGGATACCATATCATCATACTACATCACAATCATTTTAACGCTGTGTTGATATCCAAGATAAATCATTATCCACTCCGAGCTACTTATGCATGGCATGAGAAACTATAATCTCTAATTATCATTGCAAACATGTTTAATCATAACGGGCTGAATCATGGGCGCTAGGTTAAACATATTTACACAAACAGGACAAGTCGAGTTCATACCGGTTTCTCTTTGCCACGGGCAGCTCATCGAATATCGTCATTATTGTCTTTCACTTGCACGACCGAATGATATGAAAATAATAATAGTGCAAGAGTGCCATGGACTAAGATGGAATCTACAAAACATTTTATTCAACGGGAAAAGACAAGGTAAAATGGGCTCTTATTAGTTCAACAGTTATTCATATGAGAGCCACTCAACATTTCCATCGTGGTATTCTCCTCGGTAAGACTCGAATAAAAGAAAAGAAATTCAGAGAAACACATTGAAATATTTTTGAAGTTTTTGGTTTTCTTTAGCAAGTAAATAAAAATTAAAAACGAGAGAAACTGTTTACACGGGAAAGCTCCCAACAAGCAAAAGAAGAACAAGGAAATCTTTTTAGGTTTTCTTTTTAGTACTACTACTAAGCATGCATAGAAAGTAAATTAACTACAACTAATTGTTTTGGTTTTTCTAAAGTTTTTTAAACACACAAGAAGAAAGCAAGAAAATAAATCTAAGCATGGATGATACAATGAAAAAGTGTGAACACCGACAAATAGAATGATGAGTGAACATGAATATAATGTCGGTGAGAAACACGTACTCCCCCAAGCTTAGGCTTTTGGCCTAACTTGGTAGTGAATCAGTAACCTGGAGGGTAGTAGTCGGCGTGGTAGCTCACGGAGGCTCTCGGTGCGGAGGCCTCAGCACGCCGTGCCGCCAACACTACTGCATTGTGAGCTCGGGCCTCGCTCTCAAGAACAAAATATCTTTCCTTGCTATGATAATCAAAGAGAGAAGGCGTAGGCAAATATGTGTCCACAACATGTGATTGGTTAAACAACAAATTATAAGTGAAGTTATCAGCCCTTCCTTTGAGAATCTTATGCTCCTTTAAGGCATCAAAATCTAAATATCGAGTGGGTAGGATAGGGTCAAAGGGAAAAGGTGAAACATCTAGTCCTCGTGCTAAACGTGTGGCATAAATTCCACCATAGAACCAACCACTTTTGGCGTTATACTGAAGTCTATGTGCAACAATCGCTCCAAGGTTATAATTCCTTTCACTAGTGAGAGTGGTGTGAATGAGGCTCAAGTCTGGCGAACAAAGTATGCTACAGTCTTGCTTGCCAACTATGCATTTCCTGTTAAATAATGCAAGGTACTGAATTGCGGGAAAGTGAACACTTTTTATTCTTCCTTGTCTCACTCCTCTATTTCCACAGTAACAAAGGCTACTCAAGAAGGTCTCTGCTACCTCTTGAGCACTGCATTGGTTTTCCCTTGAAGAGGAAAGGGTGATGCAGCAAAGTAGCGTAAGTATTTCCCTCAGTTTTTGAGAACCAAGGTGTCAATCCAGTATGAGGCTACGCGCGAGTCCCTCGCACCTACACAAAACAAATAAATCCTCGCAACCAACGCGATAAGGGGTTGTCAATCCCTACACGGGCACTTACGAGAGTGAGATCTGATAGACATGATAAGATAATATTTTTGGTATTTTTATGATAAAGATGCAAAGTAAAATAAAAGGCAATGTAAAAAAGCAAAGGAAATAACTAAGTGTTGGAAGATTAATATGATGAAGATAGACTCGGGGGCCATAGGTTTCACTAGTGGCTTCTCTCAAGAGCATAAGTATTTTACGGTGGGTGAATAAATTACTGTTGAGCAATTGACAGAATTGAGCATAGTTATGAGAATATCTAGGTATGATCATGTATATAGGCATCACGTCCGAGACAAGTAGACCGACTTCTGCCTGCATCTACTACTATTACTCCACACATCGGCCGCTATCCAGCATGCATCTAGAGTATTAAGTTCATAAGAACAGAGTAACACTTTAAGCAAGATGACATGATGTAGAGGGATAAATTCATGCAATATGATAAAAAACCATCTTGTTATCCTCGATGGCAACAATACAATACGTGCCTTTCTGCCCCTACTGTCACTAGGAAAGGACACCGCAAGATTGAACCCAAAGCTAAGCACTTCTCCCATTGCAAGAAAGATCAATCTAGTAGGCCAAACCAAACTGATAATTCGAAGGGACTTGCAAAGATAACCAATCATACATAAAAGGATTCAAAGAAGATTCAAATATTGTTCATAGATAAACTTGATCATAATCCCACAATTCATCGGTCTCGACAAACACACCGCAAAATAAGATTACATCGAATAGATCTCCACAAGAGAGGGGGAGAACATTGTATCGGGATCCAAAAAGAGGGAAGAAGCCATCTAGCTAATAACTATGGACCCGTAGGTCTGAAGTAAACTACTCACACTTCATCGGAGAGGCTATGGTGTTGATGTAGAAGCCCTCCGTGATCGATGCCCCCTCCGGCGGAGCTCCAGAACAGGCCCCAAGATGGGATCTCGTGGATACAGAAAGTTACGGCGGTAGAATTAGGGTTTTGGCTCCGTATTTGATCGTTTGGGGTACGTAGGTATATATAGGAGGAAGGAGTATGTCAGTGGAGCAACAGGGGGCCCACGAGGGTGGAGGGCGCGCCTGGGGGGTAGGCGCGCCCCCTACCTCGTGGCTTCCCTGTTGGTTGCTTGACGTAGGGTCCAAGTCTCCTGGATCTTGTTCGTTCCAAAAATCACGTCCCCGAAGGTTTCATTCCGTTTGGACTCCGTTTGATATTCCTTTTCTTCGAAACCCTAAAATAGACAAAAAAAACAGCAATTCTGGGCTGGGCCTTCGGTTAGTAGGTTAGTCCCAAAAATAATATAAAAGTGTATAATAAAGCCCAATAATGTCCAAAACAGAATATAATATAGCATGGAACAATCAAAAATTATAGCTACGTTGGAGATGTATCAGTCTCATACTCAGCCTTTGTTGGCTCATCAAGCGAACCCCAAAATGGAAGTTTGTAATGGTAAGCAAAATTTTCTAGTGGAATAGTGAACAGTTCATCATAAAGCATAAACGACACCCTAGACTCGCGTGGAAAATATTTAAATCCTTTGATAAATGATTCAATGAGAAGATGGCACTGTTCACACTTATCTGAGAGGTAGGGACCGAGAGCGGCATTGTTAACATATTGCTAAAATTCCTCTTTGATGCCCACCTGCATCATATACTCATCGCAAGGCCATAAGCATATTTTGGTGGCTGCATCTCGCGTGGAACTTTCACTTGGTTCAACGTAAGACCGGCGGGCAGAACTATCACTAGAGGATGCCCTCGAGAATCGTCTCCTCGAAGAACTCCTACCAAATAGGTTCATCATGTCCGCGTACAATTTTCTAAAAATAAAAATTTTGGAGTGACAAAAATTTGTCAAAGAAACTTTGTAAGATTGATAGCAACTACTCATAGGGATACATAGAGGCCATAACAAGCATTCAAACAACTTAGAAAACTAAGAATTCAACAGGCAAGCACATCTACTGCAGCACCAAGAGTAGCTAATTATTCAAAGTATAAACCACTAAAACAAAAACGAATTGGACAAATGGTGGAGTCACATACCAAGCAACAATCCCCCGGAATAGTTCCGGAAACGGAGCTTCGAGCAAAGAGATCGAAAATGGCAGCAAGAGGAGTAAGAACATGGGAGAAAGAGCCAGAGTGATTTTTTTCTGGAGGTAGGTGACAATGTGGGCTAAAGAGATAAGTGAGGGGGGCCACGTGGGGACCACAACTCCCTAGGGCGCGCCAGGGGGTGCTGGCGCGCCCAGGTGGGTTGTGCCCACCTGGTGCACCTCCCTATGGTTATTTTTGAACCAAAAATTCTTAAATATTCAGGAAAAAATCATATAAAATTTTCACGGCATTCTGAGAACTTCTATTTTTGGGTCATTTTTTATTGCATGGGAAATTCAGAAAACAGAGAGAACATGGTATTTTATTTTATTTAACTAATAAAAACATAAAACTAAAAGTAGGGACATAAAGTAGTGCTTACTAGATTCATCAACTTCATACCGTTCAAAAATGATTCATTAATAAGGTTGATCAAGTCTTATTAACAACCACTTTCGATTAGCATGAAACCGAAGAACTTTCATAAATCACTAAGTTACCTCAATGGGGATATGCATTTCCCCAACAATAAGCATTTCATATTTCTTTTTGACAGTAGGCAGAGGTATTTGAAAACTTCCAATAGTGATTGTTGGAGATTTTTCAATAACATTAATACCATTCACTTGGAATTGTTTCTCCGAAAAGTGCATCGTATGCTTATTACCATTGATATGAAAAGTGACCTTGCTTTTATTGCAATCAATAACAGCCCCTGCAGTATTCAATAAAGGTCTACCAAGGATAATCGACATGTTGTCGTCCTCGGGCATCTCAAGTATAACAAAGTCAGTCAAAATAATAACATTAGCAACAACAACGGGCACATCCTCACAGATACCGATAGGTATGGCAGTTTATTTATCAACCATTTGCAAAGATATTTCAGTAGGTGTGAGTTTATTCAAGTCAAGTCTTTTATATAAAGAGAAAGGCATAACACTAACACCAGCTCCTAAATCACACAAAGCAGTTTTCACATAATTCTTTTGGTAGAGCAAGGTATAGTTGGTATTCCCGGATCTCCAAGTTTTTAGGCACTCCATCTTTAAAAGTATAAGGAGGCATTTTCAAGATATCAGTCAAGCGAGTATGCAAAAAGACTGGCCTCGGCATTTCAGCAAAGCGTTCAAATTCTTCTTCTTCATTCTTTTTAGTTGACTTAGGTGGAAAAGGCATAGGTTTTTGAACCCACGGTTCTCTTTCTTTACCGTGTTTCCTAGCCACAACGTCTCTTTTGTCATACCTTTTATTTTTAGCTTGTGGGTTATCAAGATCAACAGGTAGTTCTATCTCAACATCATTATCTGGTTTTATCATTGGTTAGTTGAGAGTCTTCATGAACCTCATCATTATCTTTTTCATTATCATTAGGTGAGTGTTCATTACCAGACTGAGTTTCAGCATCCGAGATAGAAGTTTCATTTGTATTATCATGAGGTTTCTCTATTTCAGGTTCACTAGAAGTGTGCAAAGCCCTATCATTTTTCTTTTTCTTCCTCTTTCTAGAAGGACTAGGTGCACTAGTGTTGGTTCTTTGTGAATCTTGTTCAATTCTTTTAGGGTGTCCCTCGGGATAAAGTGGTTCCTGAGTCATTTTACCTCCTCTAGTTGCAACTCTAATAGCAAAGTCATGCATATTATGATTCATTTCATCAAGTAATTCTTTTTGAGATTTAGCAACTTGTTCTAATTGAGTTTGAACCAAAGAATCATATTTTCCAACACCTCTAACATCATTTGATATTCTAAATAACAAGTCACTCAAGCGAGCAATCATATCAGAATTATATTTCAATTGTTTCATAACATTTGCATTTAAGTGGTCTTGTTTTCTAATGTAGTTTTCAAACTCATAAAGGCATTGACTAGGATGCATATTGTGAGGATTGGCATTATCATTAAACTTCATAAGAGAATTTACCTCTACCACCTTAGGCATTGGTGGTGTATTAAGCCCATGTATTTCTTCGATAGGAGGTAAATTTTTAACATCCTCGGCTTTAATACCTTTTTTCTTCATAGATTTCTTTGCCTCTTGCGTATCTTCAGGACTGAGATATAATATACCCCTCTTCTTTGGAGTGGGTTTAGGCGGTGGTTCAGGTAGAGTCCAATCATCATAATTTTTCAATATGTTATTCAATAATTCTTCAGCTTGAGCAATAGTTCGTTCCCTTAAAACACAACCAGCACAACTATCTAGGAAGTCCCTAGAAGCATCGGTTAGTCCATTATAGAAGATATCAAGTATTTCATTTTTCTTAAGAGGATGATCAGGCAAAGCCTCCCCAAGCTTGTGGGAGACTCTCTTCTTTAGTTTGCACAAAGTTAAATATTTCCTGTAAGGCAGCTTGCTTCATATGAGCAGGAAAATATTTTTCAGAGAAGTAATAAACCATATCATGGGGACTACGCACACAACCAGGAGCAAGAGTATTGTACCAAGCTTTAGTATCACCCTTTAATGAGAAAGGAAATAATTTGATAATAAAGTAATAGCGAGTTTTCTCATCATGTGTAAAAAGGGTGGCTATGTCATTCAACTTAGTAGGATGTGCTACAGCAGTTTCAGTTATATAACCATAGAAAGGATCAGATTCAACCAAAGTTATTAACTCTGGGTCGACAGAGAATTCATAATCCTTATCATCAATAAGGATAGGTGAAGTAGCAAACTTAGGATCACATTTCATTCTAGCATTTAGATATTTTTCTTTATAATTGCATAGTAATTTCTCTAGATCATCTCTATCATTGCAAGCAAGAATATCTCTAGTTGCTTCTTCACTCATAATATAACCTTCCGGTACCTTAGGCAATTCATATCTAGGAAGGCTAGTTCTAGCAGGTGTTTCAGGAGTTTCAGTTTCAAGCTCATCATCAGATTCAACAACATCATGTTGTATAACTCTAGCAATTGGTCTATCAAGAAATTCACCAAGTGGCACATCATCATTATCAAGCAAGGTACTAGCATCATCATAAGCATCATTCATAGTAGAAGTAGCATCATCAATAACTTGCGACATATCAGGATTAATAGCATGTGGTGGTGTTGCAAGTTTACTCATAGTAGAAGGTGAATCTAAAGCAGAATTGGATGGCAGTTCCTTACCTCCCCTCCTCCTTGAGGGAAATATCTTAGTCTTTGGATCCTTCAGATTATTCATAGTGATAATATGATAATAATCCCAAGTGACTCAACAAATATAGCTATGCTCCCCAGCAACGGCACCAGAAAAAGGTCTTGATAACCCACAAGTATAGGGGATTGCAACAGTTTTCGAGGGTAGAGTATTCAACCCAAATTTATAGATTCGACACAAGGGGAGCCAAAGAATATTTGAAGGTATTAGCAGTTGAGTTGTCAATTCAACCACACCTGGAGATTAATTATCTGCAGCAATATGATCAGTAGCAAAGTAGTTTGATAGTTTTGATAGTAGTGACAGTAATAATAGTAATAGTAAAAGTGGTAGCAGTAACTTGTAGCAAGTGTAATAGTGATGATAGCAATAGTAATGCAGCAATATCAATAAGGAAAAATTCGTAGGCATTGGATCGGTGACTTGTTGGATGATATTCATCATGAGACAGTTATAACCTAGGGCGATACGGCACTAGCTCCAGTTCATTGATATAATGTAGGCATGTATTCCGTAAATAGTCATACGTACTTTATTAAAAGAACTTGCATGACATCTTTTGTCCTACCCTCCCGTGGCAGTGGGGTCCATATTGGAAACTAAGGGATATTAAGGCCTCCTTTTAATAAAGAACTGGAACAAAGAATTAACACATAGTGAATACATGAACTCCTCAAACTACGGTCATCACCGGGAGTGGGCCCGGTTGTTGTCACTCTGGGGTTGCCGGATCATAACTGTAGTAGGTGACTATAACTTGCAAAATCGGGTCTAAAACATGGATATAATGATGAATTCATAAACGGTTCGGATCTGAAGTCATGGCACCCGGGCCCAAAGTGACAAGTATTAAGCATGGCAAAGTCATAGCAACATCAATCTAAGAACATAGTGGATACTAGGGGTCAAGCCCTAACAAAACTAACTCGATTACATGATGGATCTCATCCAACTCCTCACCGACCAGCGAGCCTATGAAGGAATTACTCACTCCCGGTGGGGAGCATCATGGAATTGATGATGGAGATAGGTTGGTGATGTCAAAGATCGAAGATCCCCCTCTCTGGAGCCCCAAACGGACTCCAGATCTGCCCTCCCAAGGAAGAACAGGGCTTGGTGGCGTCTCCGTCTCGTGGATCATGATAATTCTTTCTTCCTGATTTTTTTCTGGAAATATGTGATTTTATAGTATCAGGGGGGTCGTTAGTGGGGCCACCAGGAGAGGGAGGCGCGCCCTGGTGGGTTGTGCCCCCAGGGGCCCCTCTCTGGTGGACCTTGGCTCCAGAAATTCTCTTTATTGATATAAAAAATCCTCAAAAAGTTTTGTTCTATTCCGAGAACTTTTATTTCTGCACAAAAACAATATCATGGTAGTTCTGCAGAAAACAGCGTCAGTCCGAGGTTAGTTTCATTCAAATCATGCAAATTAGAGTCCAAAACAAGAGGGAAAACGTGAGAAAAAGTAGATACGTTGGAGACGTATCAATCCTATATCTTTGTCTGAACATCTCGCTCGCTAGGGTGTTGTGACGAAGGACCTACTAATGGTGATCATGTGCTCGCCCCGTCTCGCTGACGTTATAGGCCATGGCGAGCAAGCCTTGCCAGACTCGCTCGGGTGTTGTGATGTGAGGTCCTACCGACAAACATATCATGTTAGCAAAATAATTCAGTGTGTTTTATTTATAGTGAGAATATAATTCATGCACCAACCTTCTCATAGCTTATTAGTACAGCTCCACATGCCAGGCTAATTACTCGCCATCATAAATAAGTGGATCTCACCATTGCACTATGTCCCACATCATGGATCTTTTTTTAAACACCTTAATGTACACCTAGCATCAATTGGCCCAACAGTAGTACTACAAATAAAAGGTGGCACTGTTAGATCATACTCCCCCCCCCCTATTTTTTACTGTAGCCAACAAATGAGAAAATGTGGTAGTTCATATAGTCTTAGAGCTTAGATTAGAGTAGATTTTATTTAGTACAGAACCACAATATGGTAGTTCATGCCAAGAATCCAATTCAATCACACAATGAGAGTTGATATCTATAGGGAACCACAATATTTCAATAATATAAGTAATTTGACTAACAATGAAAATTACAGTTGCAGCCATAATAGTCTGAACAACACAAGTGGACAAGTGGCAAAAACATTGGAATGAAATGGCTACATAGTACTCCAATTTTTTTAGTAGTGAATAGAAAATGCCAGCAAGAAGCGGAAGGCAACTCATAAAACATATGAATGGAATTACCATGCACATCATTAGCCAACAGGGACGGATCCAGGATTTCGGCATAGGGGGGGCGAGATTTCGCACTAAGTTCATCGGCAACTGCTATGTTGTGGTAGAAAATTTTAGGGTCTGGTCCAATGGAAACACCATGTGCAACCATGCCCGATTTTATTTATTAATTCCATTCACATGACAAAAACAATTTCTATAAATACATTACAAATTCTTTTCTTAATGACAAAAACAAATTCACAACTCTAGAAACAGAAGATAATCTTACAAACTAATAATTACCATTAATACAATGTGGTAGATAACACATTACGAAATCTCATTAATTTCCCTGTAATTGATGGGATCGACTCACTAATTCAACCTAATATATTTTAGAAAGGTTCAACCGAATTCCAAAGCCAGAACATCAGAAAGCATGCAATTGTATGGAAGCAATCAACGAATAGTGAAACTGGGAGAAAGATTACAGTTTGAAAAGGACAAAACAAGAACTGATCTAATGCTCGTACGTATTAAACTAGAACCTGTTTTCCTCGTTTTGTTGCCGCTCATCTGATCTGCGCTCACCAGCGGCCGTCCCCTTCCCTTCTCTGATTCTCTTGACGTCAATGCGACGGAATCACGAAAAGACTGATATCAGGCAAGGCAAGGTACAGGAGGTAGTTTGGAAACCTAGCGATTATAGCGACCTGTGTGTACGTGGCTCATTATCTCTATATAGATCGCTTTTTATTTTTGTGAGAACGACTGCTGCTAGCCTGCTACTAATTGGCCCATTTATCTTCTATGATGGGCTGCAATGCTACTTGCTGTTTGGGGCTTTGGCCAATAATAGGATGTACATGTACCTGCATGGCTTCTCGTTAACGAATGACACATGGACAGGGGGGGCGAAACAGCCCATGGCCAGTTGTCTAAGAGGAAAAATTAGCGAACAACAACCCCTATTAAGGGGGCGACACGATCGTTGCAGGGGGTCTAGCCCCCCCTCGTCCCCCCTTGAATCCGTCCCTGTTAGCCAAATAGGGACAACCAATATATATTCAGAATATCAAGGTAAGACCAGGAAACACAAACCTACCGGCTACATGTTGGTTGTCTCTGCAATTTATCATATGAGGCATGAAGCATCACTTAAAATAAATGGTTGCACACATGAAGCAACAGAGGGTTCAGTGAGCAAGTAGATTGTGATTGTTCTGCAGATGAAACTGAGGGATATATGTTCAACCAAATGAATCATGAGCCTACATACTATATATCAAGAACAATATTTTTAAGCACTGTGACTGCGTAAGAAACAGTTTATCAGAAAGATGATTTCTTCCTCTAAATTTTGGCCAAAGAAAATACACATAATATAAGCACATCTATATATTTGTTAGAAATTAACCTAATCCGAGCAAAGATTGGAGGAAGCTAAAAGTACAAGCTAAACAAAACTACTATGCAAATTAATACCAGTTGAAAAAGTGGGTCTGGCTAAGGAGAAAGACAAATAGATTCTGGCAGTCGCAAGGCTCGCCAGATTGGGTGGCATGCCTGGTGCAAGGTCTCCTGCTGGAGAATGTAATGATCATATGTAATTAACATGACATAAAAAGCCAAAAGGGTGATACTACTCATTGTTGTCGCATTTGCCATACCCACGCAGTCAATACTAAATCGTAACTGCAATCATAACACATCCTATCTATTTTGAAGTTGTAATGCAAAGAGAGGTTGTAGGAAACAAATTGGTTTGCAGTTATAGGATCACGCTATTCGCCACCCTGGGTGAGGAATAGTTATTCTTCACCCCCTCTTTATTTTGACATCAATTCGCCGTATTTTTACGTTTCGTAAATTTTGTCTTATTTCATACATAAAAAGAGAACGTAAGAAAATATGTACTCGCTGTACAAAATATTTTATGTTACGTAAAATTACGAATGTAAAACACAGTGTAAAACATACATAAAATGTGATTTTTCTGGTCTTATAACCTATATTTTTAATTTTTTTTATACCAAATTTTACATATTGAATCAATATGCATGTAACTATTTATATTCTAAACATAATTTATTTAGAAAGCGATCGTAAGATTACCTCGAATGAAGAATAATTTATTATGCACCCTGGACGATGAATAGTAACACTATATATATGTGCATACCAAATACCTACGGAGTTTCATCATGGACGAATGTAAAGTGAATATACATCATAGAGGTGAACACACATGATAGTGTAAACAAGATGATGAAATACCTGGCCGAACTCTTTTTTATATCCATTGGTCTAATCTTTATGGTTTAACACACTTGACTTTCGTGAACTATCTTTAGTACTGCGAACGAATGCAAATATATCTAGAAAGTAGAAACCACAATCACCAAGAAAAAATAGAAATCTTGAGCCCAAATATCAAAATGATCAAGAAATTTTACATAGGTACCTTGGATATAACTGCCTATTAACAAAAGGAGGCACTGAGAGTAACCTGCTTATAATATGTGCCTTCAACCTGGAGAGACCAGTTTACAAATGAATAGGCAAATAAGGTTAACATGAATGTTTTACGGTTGAAAATTTGGAAGAACTCATTGGGTCCAAAAAAATTGGGGCGAGTAGGCAGGAGGTACATATTTTGTGCCAAGACATATCACTTCATGCTAAGTCTAGTAATCTAGAAAAATGAACTTTGATAGCAAGAAATGGACTCAAGGCAGAGGATCCCTACAATAATTTTACCAGGAAAAATGATGACAAGCAGAAGCAATCCAACTTGCGTTGAAATGAAAGATTGGCAATGCCTTAATACTTAAATTACAACATTCTACTTGTCACCTCCTAGTCTTGAAGCCATTGAAGCTAATCCATAGTACAACCAAAGAAGGGGGAAATGGGCATGGATACTACTTGAAACGCGGTGTGAAGGACATTTACAACTTATCTACTGAAGCAAAACTTGGGCTTGCTAATCACACTGGTGCAAACATAACCTCGCATATCTGGTTCTGCGGCGTCAGCACTTCTGATCGGCTCAGCATGAGCAGTTTCCTTGGTCCTGTTTTTAGTTTCTGCATGATTTCATTTTAAGATGAATAAATATTACTCCCTTTCATTCTGGTAATAAATATGTCATTACCTAGTCAGTTTATGCTTGTGTACAAAATTAAGGAAACATGTTAACATGCAGTGCAAAATGATATTTTTAGCAGGGCCTACTGGAAGTGTGTGCTATGTAACACAGTTGTATCTCTGTGGAGCATACCTCAATTTGGTCCACTTTGATGTAGTCTACAACAATGTTGACCATGTCTGAAGTATTTGTTTGCTGCATATTCAAGAACAAACTTAGTAATATGTATGTACTACGTTGACTTCTCCCAGAGATTAGGTGCAGAAATTTAATTCTAAAATATGAAGTAACTGGGTCCAACTCATCGACAGCTACCGAGGTTCTGAATTTTTTGTCAGACAGTGTAATACTTTAGTTTAGGTTAGAAACTTAGAATCATTAAGTGTAATTACTTTGGTGGTGAGTAAGAGCTTCTTTTGTAATTCTAGGTGAAAATTGTATCCCTATCCGTTGAAAGAATTGACAGGAATTGGCAAAAGAAAATAAAAAGAGGCAGAATTAACAGTGCCGATTACTGACAACAACAGAATAATTCAACCGATTTAGTCACCTTATCCATGTTGGGCACGAGGTATTGCAACCTTCTAAGCCTCTTGATAATCCTTTTTCTTCTTTCCTATATAAGCATCACAAGCAAGAAAATGATTCAGTTTAAACATCCGATCGATAGCGAGCATGCAAGGAGTAATGGTAATGTTAAGTCACGTTGGAGTCGATAATGTCGCGGAGAAAGCTAACTTACCCTCTCAGCGATGCTTCGCGAGTGAGTGGCGCAGCCACACTTGGCGCGGACTCTATAGGCAACGGAGTCCTACTGCAGCTGCAGGTAGTCGTCCATGCCGGGCATGTCCAGAGACGAGCCAAATTGAATTTGGAGCAAGGTGTTAGAAGCATAAACAATGGCAGCACAGAGTATGGATGAGGTATGTCAAAAACGTACTACCTGGGAGTCGATGTTGCTGAAGATGGTGACCATGCTGTCGTCGCCGTCGGCCATCACCTTGGCCTTCTTGTCATCTTGTGACACCACCATCGCACGCAAAAGAGATCAACACATGCAAAAAAAAGGATGGGTGGACCTAACCATGTGACACCTTTCTTTCTTTGATTACCCATGACGTGTGTTGACCTCAAAAAGACCCTTTGGTGGTGTAATCCACATCTCTCTACTCTCTGTATCAATATCCGGCACAATATCTTTAGCAAATGGAATCCACACGTGCTGGCGAGATGGAGTTGAATCCTGATTTTCTAAACGTTCTCACTACAGGTTGAGAAACCACCAATAAGATCCAGTCTAGGGTCCTAGCAAGCGTCGTTGAGGTCCAGTACCGTGATGGTCACATCAAGGGGAATGAACACATTTAGAGGGCAGATCACGAAGGCATACTTTCTCCTTCCCCTGTCCATCTCCATCCCCCTGCCTCCCCCCTCCCTCCCCGCTCTCACTAAAAACAACACATCAACGGTGGATCTCAGGGCAGTGATTGGAGGAGGAGGCTAAATGAATCCATGAGCCGGGGTGACGAGGGCCTTCCGCATTACCTGGGTGAAGAGGAGGGAGGCGAACAAGCCAACAAGGAAGAAGAGGCAGTTGTAGCAGGCCATCGCCGCCGCTCCCGATGGCTCAACCACCCTTCATGGCCACAAGGGGCTGGCACAAGGAAGGATCGGTCGTGATCCGGTGGGGAGGAGGAGGCGCGAATGAGTGGCGGCGGCGACGGCCCGATCTGCCTGGCCTCCTCCCGTCGAAGGCGTGCTCCGCCGGGAACAATGGCGTGGGCTTCCTCTTCTCCCGAGGCGTGACGCGCGAGCTCGATGGTGAAGCGGCGGCGCGAGTGGCAGGCCATTGACGGCGACCGCGACGCGAGCGGAAAAGGCGACTAGGGTTTTCGTGGGAGGGGGTGGGGAAGAGAGGAGTGGCCAGGAGGGGGAGGCTAGGGTTTGGAAGGAGAGAGAGAGAGAGAGAGAGAGAGAGAGAGAGAGAGAGGTGGGTCGGGAGGAAGAGGAGAGGGGCGGCGCGAGTGCGGGAGGAGCAGGGCTAGGTTTTCTCCATGGGAGCCACTGCCTTTTATACGTCTATGCATGAAATGACGAAAATACCCTCGGCGGGGCAAGGGAATTACGCGCGGTGGCATGCCTAGGGTTCGATCCAACGGCCGGGCTCTCCCGTGGCTTATCCGACGGCCCGGATCGCATCAACCAAACGAAACGGACGGCCGGATCTCCCTGAGCTCCGTGGGCGTCCGGAGGCCGGCTCGGTTCTTGTTTTAGGATGCTTCCTGTGTGCTGCCTGAATTTCCCGCCCGCAAAAAGGAAAGTAAAAAAACGCAGCAACGCTAGGGGAGCATGATCCGCTGGAGATAGAATGTCAAAGGATCATCACCGGAGATTTCCTACCCGTGCGTATACGGGATCGCTGGGAAACCAGTGGCGCCACTTGCCTCCTTTCCCAAGCAATCGCCGCGCGCAGAAACAGGAAGAAACCTGAGGTACGGCGAGATCCCAACCGACGCCCGGATGCTGTTTCCGCAGTCGTCGGAGGACCCCTGTTCGCGCTCTGTGGGCCCAGTCCACCCGCAGCACTCCAGCGCGCGCGCGGCGTCGCTCGCTCCCGTCCCCGCGCCATTCTCTATAAAGATAGATCGACACAGCCGCCCACTGCCACCCACAAGCAAACGCAACGCCAGCCGACTCGACTCGCCTCCCGCGAAGCGGAGCGAGATCAGATCGATCGATCTCCGCCCCTCCCCATCCCCCTCACCCACACCGGCCGCCGCAACCAAAACCCTAGCGCCGCCACTAAGGCTCGTCGTCGCTCGATCGATCGACGGATGGGGACCGATCCCGCCCGCCGCCGCCGCCCCCGCCCCGACCTCGAGGAGGGCGAGTTCGTCGCGGACGACGACGACGGCGGCCGCCCGGAGATCAAGGTGCGCCGCCTCCAGGACATCCTCGACGGGGACGCCCTGCCGTCGCCCACGCCCGAGCGCGAGCGCGACTCGGACGGCACCGTCAGCGACATGGACGCCGACGACGACGAGGGCCCCGCGCGGGAGCCGGGCTTTCCCTGCCCCATCTGCCGGAGGGAGTTCGCGAGCGGCCGGGCGGTGCACGGCCACATGCGCGTCCACCATCCGCACGGCGGCGGCCGCCAGGGAATCCTCGTCGGCGGTGGATGGGCCGTCACCGGCAAGCGGGGCTACGTCGGCGGCAGGTCCGTCTCCGCTCCCCCCCAGGACGAGGAGGAGGAGGAAGGAGTGGGCGACTCCACGTCCATGACTACCGCGGTCGCGGAGCCCGTGATCGACGCCGCGCCCATCGCGTTCGCGAGCAGGACCAGCAGCGCCGATCCGAATCCTCCATCCACGGCCATCGTTCTTGCAGCGGACAATCGTCCCAACCAGGTCGCCGTGCGCCCATCCTGTTCACCGCAATGCGGCGCCGGGCACCAGCCCGCCGCGCCTCAGGCCGTCGTCGCCCAACCTCAGCCAGCCGTCGCCCAAGGCCACCTCGCAGCGGCGTCGCCTACTACGCAATTCTTCGCCTCGCCCCCTCAGGCCGTCGCGCGTCACGTTCGGCGCGCGGCGCCGTCGCCGACGTCACGGGACGAGCAAGGCCGGTGGGTCTGCAAAGAGGAAGGGTGCTACCAGCGGTTCGACTCGCACCAGGGGCTCGGCGGCCACATGGCCGCCCACAAGATGAGGAAGAACAACGAGGCCGCGGCGGCGGCAGCGGCCGCGGGGCTGAACCCGTGCCTGGCGAGCGCCAGGCCGGCGAAGCTGCACCCGTGCAAGCACTGCCCCAAGGTGTTCAACTCGGGCGTGCAGCTCGGCGGGCACATGAGGATGCACTACGAGGGCAAGGTGATCGCAAGGAGGCGCCGCGTCAGCGCTCCCCTGTCGGCGCGGGAGCTCGCGGCAGCGCTCTTCTCCGCCCAGGCGTCCCCCGAGACGTCGACCAGCGCGTCCCCGCCCGACGGGCTCGCGCTGTCCCTGTCCCCGCCCGCGGACGGGCCCGACGAGCTCGCGCTGTCCCTGTCCCTGTCCCCGCCCGGGGACGCGCCCGATGAGCTCGCGCTGTCCCTGTCGCTGTCCCCGCCCGCGCCCGCCGCCACGGAAGTAGCGCGGCCTGGCATCATCTCGCCGGCATTGTCGGGAGGATCCGAGCCGGCGCCAGCGCCGGTCTCGCCGGGCGTCTTGAGGATTTTCGGCGTCAACATCGCGGTGGCGGCTCCCGCGGCGGCCGGGCAGGAAGCTTCCTCCGGCGTGAGCGAGACGGACCAGAGCTCGGCGGCGTCTACCAACATCCAGGAGTAGATTGAGGTGCCAATAAGGAAAGGCTAGATTCGATAGGGATACGACAGATACTTGATAGTAATAGTAGCATTGCATACTGCATGCCGCGGACTTCACGCAGATTTTATGCCATTTTGTATCACAGGTTTAGTTCATACGGTGAAAGATACGTGGATCGTGGGGCATAAGCACCATATGCACGATCGAGTAGTGTCAGAAGTTAAAGTAGGAAATAAAAGCTGTTATCTGGACAGCAGAAGTGAACTGCGTCCCCTTGGGATGCAGTGTGTATATACATTGTCTTCACTCTTCACCCAGAGTCTGTCTCATTTGCATAGCAGCTGCACCTGCATACCGGGAAAGCTATGTGGCGATCGAGTTTTGTCAAGATTTCAGAAACAAAAGTTGTCGTGTGGTCAGCTGAAACTACTTCTGCCTTCTTGAGATCTAATGAACATTGTATACATTGTTTCTCAGTTCGCGAATGATCGCGCTACAAGAAAGCATACCTATTAACCCCGTATAATGCCTCCCCACCCCAATCCGTGAAAATGCGGGTCCCCCCCCCCCTCGCCCCGTCGGTGCCCTGTATATAGCGGTTGGTGGGGGGCATTTCAGCCGAGCTTTTCCCCACCCACCGCCGCCGCATACAATTCCTGCCATACCACTCGTCGGGATCACGCCTGAGGTTGTCGTTCACCACTTTCCTCCTACCGCGGCCGGTCGAAAAGTTGCAGATCGGCGACTGGTTGTTGCGGCCGTCGGATTTGGCGGTTCCGGCCACCGGTGACTGCGCACCTCAAAGCCGCATGCAGGTACTGGTACGTCCTCTAGTTGTCGTCGTCGGTTTACAGGCAAGGTGTCGGTCAGCCGTGGCCCGGGCTCGGCGCTCGCGCAACGGCTCGCCGATGCCGCTCATATCGTGCGACGACTGCATGTAGACTGTACTGCGGCTAACATCCAGCACTCCGAAACACCACGGATAGGTATTCTTCAAATGCAAAAACGACAGGGTATGCTCTTATTTTCATTCGGCTTTGTCAACCTATTCCGTTCAATTTTGATAGCTTATCTAGATGGTCATGTGTGTAAGAAGATGGGTGCTCATTTTGGTTTCGGGAAGAAGAATACATAGACTTATTAATAGAAAGAAACTTAATAGATGTTTGTGCACTCGTTGCTAGAATTGAGCCTAATGATGCGGCTGCATGCACAATTAGAAAAGAAACTAGAGGAAAAGCAACGTCTACTTCTTTAGAATTAAAAAAGAAGAATGCAAGAATGCAAGATCAAGAATCCGCAGATCAACTATGAATGCATGAAGAAGATGTTGGTCCAGCTAGTGGAAGTAGTTATGGAAGTTGGATATCTTCTAAAATACCTAATTGTGATTCTTGTTTTCTTTGATCTTACTATTCTAGCAAAGATTTGATGAACTATGATGTATTCAATGCCCTTGTAGAAATAAAGAAGCAAAGAAGTGTGTTTTCATGGCCAGAAATGTAATGCAAATTACGGATTTACGGGTCGGCGAGGGCGATGACCAAGCAGGCCCCACAAAGCGGACCCATAAAAAAATATTCTGACTTATGGGCCTGCTAGATGCTGTTAGGCAGATCAGCCTGGCTCGCTCGCTGACCATGTGGTCCCACATGGCAGCCCAACCAACCAATCACCCAGCCGGCCGGCCAGGAGGATAAACACCGTCAGTCTCCTTTCGTTTCGCTGCGGACTTCACACATCGACAAGTCCGGCAGAGGCGCGCGACCGGATCGGATCCTCTGCGCCGCTCACGTCACCTGCTCCGGCGCGGCTCACGTCTCGAGTGCACACGTGTCCTCTCTGCGAAGCCGTGTGTCTCTGCAGCCCGTCGCCCGTCGTCTTTCCTGGAGCAGCCGTCTCACCCGATCCTCCCGCTAACCTTCTCCCGCCTCGCTCGGTGCACCGGCTCCTCGGTCCACGGGTCGCTGGCACGTGGGCCCGCGCTGCCTACTGTAAAAATGTTTCACCAGCTTTCCCTCCTGAACGTCTCAAAGCAAGCATCAGCAGCAGCAGCGAGAAGAAGAACGGCTGCTGCAGCTCGAGGGAGCGAGGCTGCGAGGGGCGACGGCCGTTTCTCCAGAGAGGAAGAGCTCGAGCTCGAGCTCGACCTCCTGTCCCTTCCGGCAGTAGGTACGTATGCTGCGCGCCTCCGAGCTAGGGATTTTGAGGATTGTGCTCTGGGAGCTGCGAGTTCCGCTTGCTCGATTTCTTGGCCACCTGCCCTGCGAGCTCACTGTAGGCCGAATAGGAGGAATCCATGGGGTGCAGAGAAGAGGAGCTAGCTAGATGATATCCCCGTGCTCCGTAGAGCCACCGCGTCTTGCGCTTGCCGTCGCAACCAGTCAATTCTTCTGGTTCTTGCTTTGCTTGCCTGCTTCTGATTAGCAGTTTGCTAGGTCAGCGCTTGAGGATTTTTTTTCCCCATTCTCTCTGCCTGACCTGCCTCCAATTTTCTCAGTTCTCTGCCCGGGGAACGGCTTGTTCCTGTGATTCTGGTAACCCTTGGCCGCACCTGTGAATCTGGGGCTTTGCTCGTCTGCATTTCTGTAGCCAGAATTCTAGCTGTGTGGTACAGTGTAGGGAGAACAGAGCCCTGGCAGCAGAGCACTGAAGTTGAGGGTCAGTCAGTAGAGCAAATGGTGCTCTCTGCAAAAAGTTGTTACTTATGGTCACACTGAGCAAATCCACATGTTTTTATCACAGGGGGAAAGCAGAAAATGGACGCGGCAGGTACCTCCAAGAGAGGTCGTCGTCCTCCTACCAAGGTGGGTTCTAGGATTCTTTGTTCTTTCTAATGGCTAATGCTGAGTTGGACACGATTAGTATTTTACTGATAGGTGTTTTCTTGTTGTTAAATTTATTAAATAGCCACAGAAGCTCAAGTTCAAGCCGAAAGTGCCGTCGCGCAAGCCAAAGAAACCACCTGCACAAAAGTACGCTTCTCTTCTCCTTGATTTGAGCTGCTACTGCTAGTAATAATATCTCTCAAATTTTGTTCACCTGGCATGTTACAGTTTACTACTACATTACCAAGCACATTCTCTGCTCTTTCAGGCCACAACTGGAAGAGACAAAACCAATTGATGAAGAGTTAATGAAGACACTGAGGGTGAGTGATTAGGCTAGTCATAGTGGGAGTAACTTAGCTAGTAACATAGCACACTTTGAGAAAATTCTGCTTATGTGGCAAATAATTAATGAGAGGTGGTAACATAATATGTTACTGTAACATAGCGCTTTCCAAGACAAGATGAATCTATGAGCTAATAAATGAAGTCATCTATGATACTACTATTATGTTACTTTGCATTATGAAGGTAGTAACTTAGACTAGTGTCATATGCATGACACTAGTCTAAGTTATTCCCCACTATGACCAGCCTTAGTCATATATTATGTATTGGGATTGGGGTTGGATAGTACTACTACATAGTGGTTGTTTACTCAGGACACAATTGTTCCTTTCTGTCTGGGGCTGACTGTCTGTTTCGTTTTTTTTTCCTTTTTATCAGACGGGACGAGGAGATGCAAAAACTTTGCGAGTTATAAAAGGTTGGTCAATCAAATCAGCGAAGTACACATAAAATGAGCTTTCAATCAGCAATCTTTCTTAAACATGGCAAAGCCTTGCTGTAATGCTATTTGTATTCGCTTTGCAGATGAGCAATCGGCACAGAATTCCGACTCGAAGACGCTTTCTTCTGCAGCTGGAGTTAGCTTCCAAGCGGCGCAGTCAGGAAAGCACAAGCAACCAAAAAATTCTCAGGTTTCAACCTTACTCTGTTAGAAAATAGTATACTGTTCCCTTGTCATGAGAGGCACATGACTTAAGTTTGTTCTTGGGTCTGTGTACTTGCCTTGGCAAAAGAAGGCACTTCAAATCCCTAGGGCCTTCCCTGCCAATCCAGGTGAATTTGAGACTTCGGTTCATTCGTTCCAAACGTTTGGCCAAAACATTCCACTAGGAATAATCATGGGAATGTTCATTTGTTGACAGAAAGGTTCTACGGTGATGAAGATGACGAGGACGAAGATGATGATAATGTTGTTCGAGAAGATGACAATGATGTTGAGTTACCGGAGTCTCTCCCAAGCTCAACCGAATGTGAATCTTCCATCCATCCAGCGAAAGAGCTCAATCTGCTCGTAGGCTTCTCTGAACCCTACACCAATTACCTTGATACTGTCAGGCACTTATATAACTCGTTCACAAATTTGGGACGACAGGAACACGAAGACAAGACAAGGATGTTCTTGTTCCAGTTGCCGAAATCTCTTCCTCTGCTCAGAACACCATCCACTGTAGTTCATAGGAATGGAAGGGCCATTGTCAAGGAGGTGAAAGAAGGGTACAACCTGAATGATCTGCCAGGGGGGTACATGGGCAAGATGCTGGTGTACAAGAGCGGCAAGGTCAAGATGAAGCTGGGAGATGCCGTGTTCGATGTTAGTTCATGCCTTCGGTGATATGTTCTCTTGAAGATCTAGCACGATATCGGTATGTGTGGTGTTTACTGTTTAGGTTCTTCCGTTGCAGGTGAGCCCAGGCACGGAATGCGGGATGCAGCAGCACGCAGTAGCGGTGAACACTAGAAGGAAACATTGCTGCCAGCTTGGGGAGATCGAGAGGCAGCATGTCGTGGTGACCCCGGATGTCAACTCCCTGCTGAATGACAATAGGGACTAGCTGCAACCCGCGAACCGATCAATTCTAATAGCTTGGCAAATATGGTGTGCATATATGCTAGAATAACTTATGCGTTTTAACTGCATTATGATAAATGTAAATTTGTAGCTGTAGCCTGTAGCTGTTGGTAGCGCTCGTGTCACAGCAGTAGTCTAGAAATGCTGCTTGCAGCTGATGAGTGCTGTATCTTGAGTACCCTTGTATCTTACTAGCAGGCAGAAGGCGCAGCGGCACGCTGCGCCCGTGTTTAAACACGTTGTTGTTTGAGTTATATCGAGGTTTTTCTTAATACCAATGAATTCTATTAATGCTAGAGGAAAACGATAGCTTCAATAATTTCTTTGTTCTCAGCACCTCCTATTTAGAGGAATCAGCTACTTCAACGACCTTTGATGTTGTCGGATGGTCATCACATTTTATCGTTGATCTTTTTTATTTATTGAATATGGTTACATAGCAAAAACGAAATAGTTACCATATGGTGGTACAAACAATACTGGTAGTTGGCGAAGCTAGCATTGGTAATAACAGCATTGGTATGGCCGTACTGGTTAGGACGGTAGGCTCCTGTCTTGTTTTAGATCATTTGGGTTCGTCGTCGTGAATAGCAAGCACATGGACGCGGATGAATCTGATTACTGATTACTGATTACGAAGCCTTTGATCCCAAACAAGTTGGGGTAGGCTAGATATGAAACCCTTTCACGAGGACTTCCCAGGAGGTCACCCATCATAGTACTACTCTCGCCCAAATGGGTTTCATACCCAAAAGACTGGCTAGTTTTTACGTTGGCTCGCCAAGCCTATCACAACCCTTAGATATGAAACTCTTTCACGAGGACTTCCCAGGATGAATCCATTGTTAAAATTGTTTTTCCATGGCAGCGAAATGAAAATTGTTCATAGCAACATACCAGAACAATTGAGGTGCCATGGCAAAACTTTTTCTAGTTGTAGTACTGAGCATCTCCAGAATTTGTCCTTGACATTCATGGCCTTTCTTCTCTGAATCCTTTCTTGTATTCATCTTTAGAATGATACTAATAGGCCTGCTTGGCTTATAGTCCAATGCATAAAGAAAAATATGTCGTTGCGCATTCACACCACATATGGTATATTTTTGTAGTAGCTGCTGACAGCGGCGGAGCCAACGTACAAGCATTGGGTTCAACTGAACCCAACGGATTATGCTTCGTACGTGCATGCAGTGCATATTTCCATTAAAAAATTGTGACTGAACCCATTAACGAAAGGTTGTCATGTGAGCGACTAAACAAAAGGCCCACAAGTGAACAGCCCACGAGGAGTCCTGGACTCCTGGCCGTAATTAATCACCGTGATTAGTCACGTACGTGGCCGCACGCCTCATCGTCTTTTCCTTTTCCAATTCGCATCTCTCCTCTCGTCTGTTCGTGTTCCTGCTGCCTCGCCGCGCCGCCGCCTCTCGGCCGGTCACAGCCAGATCGACAGCAACAACAGTGTACCCTAAAATTTAAGGTAATTAGATTACATTGCCTCATCTCCTCTCTTTGATGTATGTTTTATCTAGCCTAATAGCCTAGTGTTTTTTTGCCCTAGTTTTTGATTTGTTTTTCATGGACTTTGATTGACCTAGGCTATGGAGCGGTATTTTTCGAAGAAAACTTGGTCACCAGATCGAGAGAATGATACAGGCACATCAAGGTCACCCGTTAAACGTAGGCTAAGTCCATGAAATGTCTAGTCTTTCGAAGGCTACTATTCATACAGAAATTAACTTAGATGAGTTGCCTTATGATTCGGCTGATCGGAAGAGAATTTCAGAGTACACAAGAAATCCAAAGAAGCAAGTCGAGATTAGGCGTAATTTAGTGTGGGGACCTTACAGGACAACGTCTAATTTTGATTACCCCCAGAGGGAGATTGGAGATACTCAACGGAGATTTAATCCAAAGTTTAATTTGCAATATGGAGAAAGATATATTTTCTACCATTACTAATGATGCAATGTTTAATCTTTTTAAGGCGATGAAAGATCGAAAGGGGACATTCTAAAATGTGAGTGCTTTTACAAGATTCTTACACTTGATAGTACTTATTCTAAATTTTTCAAACTAACTTGTCATTTTTTAAATGTGCCAGGAAGATGAGAAGCTACATCTAGAGCTATAAAGTTATTTGATACTATGCTATTTACAATTTGTTAGCAAGTGCTTTTATAACTTTATTGAACCGGTATGTCTTACATTCTTTAGTTTTTAATGCAACACAACGTGTTCTTTCATTATGCTGTTTTTGGGTGCTATAATTTTGTTGTAAGATAGTTTAAAATTAGACTTTACACTTCACATATTAGTACTAAGTTCTCACAATGAGCCATTGAGTGAACCCAATGGTCAAAATTTCTGGCTCCGCCCCTGGCTGCTGATTAGTCTTTTTTTAACTGAAGATACTCAAAACAGAGCAAGCACGGAAGCAGAACAAAACTAATGATAAAGGAAAAAACTGCTACATTGAGGCATCGGATTTGTTACATAAAGTAATTCTTTGTGAGCAAAATAGGAAAAGAAATGACTGTGCATTGGCACTACATCTGGTATTTTATAAGATGATCATTTACATGGTACCAAAATATGCGACTTTGAATAGGGTACATATGCATCAGGTAGAAGTTTGTCGGTTGAGCAGAAACAAAGGAAACTAAATAAGGTGAAACCATCGAAGTCCTCCAAGTCTAATGATCAGCGATCATGATCCATTGCATAAACCTAGTGACCGATTCATATTTCTATAGGTACCTGACGATAGAACAGTGGACATTTTGAAGCAAGAATATTCAGAGTGGACAAAGACCAATGTAAGTTTTTCCTTTTTTTTCCATCTAGCTATTATAAAATGCAATCTGAAGGGCAGAAATATTAGGGGAGTACTGTTCATGAAAAAAATCCATGGAGAAGCATATTCGCATAAAATGCAATCTGCTGCCTGTTGCGTATCCGTCGATCTGGCCAGCCATAGGGAAGAAGGTGTACGACAGCGGCAACATCATCAATCCTCCTCTCACAAGCAAACACAAAAGGCAGGAGGAGAGCGGGGATGGAGTGGCTGTAGACGGAGCAGGGCAGACGTTAACGATGCGACATGGTCCCGACCATGGACAACCATGTCAGATCACGGTGGGCAAGGCCACCATGGAGAAGAACCAAAACGGCCAGAGGACGTGAGGCCGAGTGAGTCTCCCGTCGGTGCAGGAGTCGCTAGAACCCCAACAGCCACGGACTGAGGTAGAGGCCGGTTGCAGGGGAGGCCAGATCGGAGAGAGCATTGCGCCTCTGCCACTAGATCAATGCCGAGCGGAGGAGTGAGCGCCCATAGAATTGCAAAGTTAATATAGCATGTAAAGAATGGAATTTCAACCAGACAAGTCAGACAGCGTTAACAAAATTTGCAACGGTCTAGAATCTCAAGCCACCATAAACATGATTCTAAAAGCACGGCACAGGGCAATCCAATGCAGATAACACAAAAATTCCAAGTCAAGGTACTAAAATGGACAGTGTCCTTTGTATACTGTTAATTTGTGACATGACAACTTTGCCGCCTAAGACCTCGACTTTTTCTTCCGGGACTTGTTGGAGCCCTTTGGTGGTTCTGGAGCCTTGGCCGAGGTGGTGGGTTTTGAAGAGGTGGCGCCGGCATTGGCAGCAGATGCATCATGCTTCTCTCTACTCACAGAGCCTTGAGCACCTCTGACCTGAGCCCTCTTATCCTTCCTCTTCGGACGGTAGGTCGACCTCTCCCTCTTGGGCAGCCATCTCTCGGGATCTGGGGGTGGCCCTGGGTTCGCTGGATCATATCCTTTCGGATATTTAGGCTTCCTCTTCCTCTTCTTAGCCTTTTGCTTCTTCACTTCCTCGGGAGCATCAACCTTCATGGCTTGCTCTACATGCCTTGCACCAGATGTCTTCTCCAGGCTCTTTACGTCAATTCCCTGAAGACCCGGCAACGGTTTCAGCTGCTTCTCATATTGCTCAGCTTTCGCAAGGTCAGTGCGTGCGGACGTTGCTACTAGCCCAGACAACGCTTCGGTGCTTCCATAGCTCTTCACAAGTTCCTCGTACAGCTGACAGGCCTCTTTATCACGCCCATGGTTGAGCTTAAATGTAGCAGCCTCCCGCATGAACATATCCAACTTGTTATCTTCAGTCATGGCGTTTTTCCACCACTTGATAGCAGAATCAAGAACAGAAGCAGCACCATTAGAGTCATTTAGACGCTCTTTTAGAGCTACCAGTGTAGCAACCGTTGCAGGCATGTGCTGGATGTCAGATATCTTAGATAGCGAATCAGCAGCAATCTGAAAATGGTTGGCATTGGCAGCAATCTGGGCGAGTGCAAGGACTCCTGTAGAATTATCAGGATGCTTCTCAGCATACCGACTTAGAACCTCTTCAGCTTTCGGGACCTTCTTTTCTCTCACATGAACTGCAGCTTGAAGTAAAACAGGGAACACATTGTCTCGAAACGTAGCAAGCAGCCCACTTACCAACTCTTGTGCCTGAAATATACAACACATTCACTATATGTCAGTATGTACAACGAAACAAAAAATAAATACGTAATAGGTCACTAGGCTAGGCTCAGAAATATAATGAAATTAGCCACAATATAATGTCAAATGGATGTATGAGTCCAAATACGCATGAATGAACGGAGCCTGCCATAAGATGAGAATTTTCATATTAAATGGTTTCATTATGTTACTTGTGAACCTCTGTAAGGCTAGTCATAGTGGGAGTAACATAAGTAGTAACATAGATGCCACATAAGCAAAAAAGATGATATGTCATGTAATTAAAGAGGAGAGAGACAAACAGAGTAACATAATATGTTACCATCACATAGCGGTTCCCAATACAAAATGAGTCTACAAAGCCATAACTGAAGATATGTATGTTACTACACCTATGACACTTCCCACTATGAAGGTAGTAATATGGACTAGTAACATATGTATGTTACTAGTCTAAGTTACTCCCCGCTATGACTAGCCTAAGCCAATCACGCGAATAGATGCAAACATGTGCATTTACTAAGCAGAATGAAACATTGTAAGAATATCCTTACTAAAAGGTTAGTGAGGCCAATGATGTTGACTTAACCAATCAAGCAGACCTTCCACCAGTTCTCAGTGAAAAAATTATTTCTCACTGGTTCCCCAACTACAATCGATGTGACTCATGCCACTATAGCTAAAATTCAACATGAGCTCACTGAAAGAAAATATAAATGTCTCACAAGTACAGCAAATAAGGCTGTGTTCGGTACGGCTCCTGCACTCAGATTTTGTATGATCGAGGGAGCAGAGCCGAACGCCCGGGGCTCCGAGAAAATACGATCGTACGAGGAACGGAGAGAGGCGACTGGCGGGAGCCACGGCCGTCACCGAGGCCACGACCGACGGCAGCCACGGCCGTCACCGGAGACCGACAAAGGCGACCTGCTACACCGCTGACTCACTTCTTCCATTTATTGTGTTAAGGTATGGTGCCCACCCCCAAACCCTAGGCTATAGATTGGTTCATGTTCACCTGTCCCCATTGCTTGTATCAAGATTTTCCCATCCCCTCTCAAATTCCAACACGACATGTGCCAAGATTGATTGAGGAACTCGGTTTCATAGAAAATCATATATATTCAAGATAGATATCAGATTGGCTGTAGATAACTGGTAGAAGTGCAGATGTACGCCTCTCACTAGCTGATTACTGAATGTGAGTGCGTTCTGTTCCTTTATATATATATATATGCTGCCAATGAGTCGCTTCCCTAAATAATAGATTAGACGTACTATCAGATTTCTTAGTAGTAGTACTAGCTAATTTATTTATTGTGAGGTACTTATGCCTTCATATATGTATTAGTATTTAGTAATAATACTAGCAGACTTGTTCCGTGCATCTCCAACTTCATTTAATTTTTATTAGCAGCTGCTACCGTTGCTTACGTGAATTTATGCCGAAAACAGTAGCAATGGAAGCAACTGCTGAGTGGAATGAAGAACACACTCGCTTGGTTTGTGAGTTGTTCAAGTAACAAGTTGAGGCTGGAAATCGCCCAAATACACATATGAATAATACTGGGTATATGACAGTGACTGATAAATTTTACCAGAAGACTGGAATACAGTACAACAAAAGACAGTTTAAGAACAAATGGGATAAACTAAAAAGTGTGTACTACATTTGGAAGAGTTTGAAAAAGGAGACAGGTATAGGCTGGGATTCTGTGAAGCAAACGGTTACAGCTTCTGCTGAGCGTTGGAAAAATCTTTAAAAAGTGAGGTACTAGTCATTTATTTTCTGCACATACAAAAAATGCTTCACTATCCGTGGATGCCTAACGTTTAGTACTTGGCGTTGACAGAAATACCAAGGTTGTAGTAGGTTTCAGAAGGCTGGACTTCAAAATGAGGACCTTTTGGCCAAGATCTTTGAAGACTTGCGCAACACTGGTGAACACCATTGGCCTGCTAATTGTAGGTTGCCTCAAAGTCCTCAGAATGTTGATGCTGAAGACCATGGAGATGAGAACGATGACAAAGAAAGTGAGGAGGAAGATGAGTTGCCAATTATTAATAATAAAGGAAAAAGAGCAGGTGGTCCTATAGACGGAAAAGGAAAAAAGTCAAGGAGTGTTCTATGATCATGCAAGACCATTTGAAAGAAATTGTTGAGCTGAGCAAGAAGTCGCAAGCAGCCATTGAATCCATTGGTCAAAAGAGAGAGGATGCCTCTGTTTGTACCATCGAAGATGTCATGTCTCTGGTTACAGAATGTGGTGGTGTCATTGGCACTAATGAGCACTTCATTGCTTCTGAAACTTTCATAAAGAAGAAGCAAAGGGAAATGTCTATGACCATACCTGATGCTCGTGCACGATTTGACTGGCTTAAAAGGAAATATAATGCCATGAATGGCAAATAGATTATGATATTTTGGTTGTAATTGTTAAGGCATTCCTATTAGTATGCCTTCAACACTCCTATCTTTCAAGTTGCATTTAGTAATTTATTTGGCTTGTAAGACCCTGTCCGGTTTGTCACAAATTATCTATATGAATACAGTCATTTGAATCTTATTCCTATTTACGTATGTCATTATTGCCATCGACTCGTTTCTCAATGTGAATTGTCTCATGTATGTTATATGCATAGATGTCCTCAAGTGAAAGTGATAGTGGAGGGAGTAATTACTCAAATGAAGAGCATGACGAAGATGTACAGCTGATGCACCTACACAAAATGATGATAAGCAATCTTGCTTCTGCTGTAACTGTTGTTGAAAAGTATCACACGACCTACTTGGATAAGAATGAACATAGGACTTCAATTCTCAGTGGAATGGCTGGGTGAAAGACACCTTGAGCACTCCAGGGGAGAGCCACCGCATGTTTTGTATGAATTCTACAATGTTTCACAATCTGCATCATCTTTTGGTGAGTACGTATGGTCCAAAATCAACTACGCTATGAGTACTTTTGAAGCTCTAGCACTGTTCTTGTACATCTGTGGTGGATGTCACTCAAATCGGGGAGCGCAAAATCGATTCAAGCATTCCGGTGACACAATCAGTAGAAAGTTTGATCTTGTTCTGCGCTGCTTGGTAAAGATGTCTAAAGATTTTGTGCGACCAAAAGATCCAAACTTCTCTGCTGTTCATGGTAGAATCAGAAATGATAGGAGGATGTGGCCACATTTCAAAGACTGCATTGGAGCTATTGATGGAACTCACATACTTGCAACTGTTAAGCCTAAGGATGTCATTAGATATTGTAGAATCAGGGGAGAGAGGGGTGGCGGCTGGGATAGAAAGATGGCCTGGTATTGTATTCTATTGGAGTTAGGGTTTCCTGTACAAGGGGGCAGCACATATATAGGCTGCAGGGTTACATGGCCACATGGGCCACATGGGCCATAAGCGCACGCACACACACACACACTGAAATACAGATAAGACACAGCCCAACACTCCCCCTCAAGAGGGATGATAGATATCTATCATGCCCATCTTGTCACAAGCAAGATTGTCACAAGCAAGATTGTTCTCCCTGGTTCCCAAACCTTTTGTCAAACAATCGGCGACTTGTTGTCCAGAGCTCACATGAGTTATCTTGATGATTCCTGCATCCAGTTTCTCTTTGATAAAGAATCTGTCTATCTCCACATGTTTTGTTCTGTCATGTTGCACTGGATTATTAGCAATGCTGATTGCAGATTTGTTGTCACACCACACATTCAGAGGATCTTGTCTGAGCACTTTCAGCTCAAGCAGAAGGCCTCTTACCCATAACATCTCACTCAGCCCTTGAGACATTGCCCTATACTCAGCTTCTGCAGTTGATTTTGACACCACCGGTTGTTTTTTGCTTCTCCATGATACCAAATTTCCACCAACAAACACACAATAGCCAGAGGTTGATCGTCTATCATCAAGACAGCTAGCCCAATCAGCATCGCTATAACCGTCAACATTCAAATGGCCATTACTCTTGAACCAGAGTCCCATACCAGGGCTGCCCTTTAGATTCCTCATGATTCTATAGACTGCATCAAGGTGTCCACTTCTGGGGTCATGCATATATCTACTTACTACACTTACTGCATATGTAATATCTGGTCTAGTGTGACACAAGTACAGAAGTTTGCCAACCAATTGTTGATATTTTGCTTTGTTAACTTGTTCACCCATCTGTGCTGTCAATTTGTGATTTTGTTCAATGGGAGTTGGGGCTGCTCTACATCCAAGCATTCCCATATCACTTAGGAGCTCTAAGGTATACTTCCGCTGAGACAGGGCTATTCCCCTCTTTGATCTTGCAACTTCGATACCCAGGAAATATTTTAGCTGACCAAGATCCTTAACTTCAAATGCTTTGCCTAGGCATTTCTTTAGTCTTCCAATCTCCTCTTCATTGTCTCCCGTTATTATGATGTCATCCACATATACTGCAAGAATAGTAATCTGTTGCTTGGAATGTTTATAGAAAACAGTGTGATCTCCATTGCATTGTTTATACTCCATACTGCAAACTGCTTGCCTGAACCGGTCAAACCAAGCCCTTGGCGATTGCTTCAAACCATAGAGAGATTTTCTCAATGTACAAACCTTCCCAACAGTCCCAGGTGTAGAAAGTCCAGGAGGAATTTCCATGTAGACTTCCTCTTGTAGATCTCCATGTAAAAAGGCATTTTTACATCAAGTTGGTGTAGTGGCCATCCAAAGTTAGCTGCACATGAGATTAGAATCCTCACTGTACTCATCTTTGCAACTGGGGCGAATGTTTCGTCATAATCAATACCATACGTTTGGCTGTACCCTCTGGCTACCAGTCTTGCCTTGTAACGCTCAACCTTACCCTCAGGATTCTGCTTCACTGTGAAGATCCACTTACAACTGACTGCCTTCTTCCCATATGGAAGATTTGCTAGCTCCCATGTTTTGTTCTTTCTCAGGGCCTCCAACTCTTCCCTCATGGCTTCACACCACTTTGGATCTTGTCTTGCTTCTTTCCAGTCTTTAGGAACAATCACGGCTTGAAGTGATGCGACAAATGCTCTAAATGAAGGTGATAGGGCTTCATAGGTGACATAATTACTGATGTCATGCTCAAGATTGCCCTTGCTCAAAGTTTTCCTTGCTACTTCCTTCTTGAGAGCAATTGGCAAGTTAGGTGATGCTTCTTCAGTACTTGAATTTTCATATGACTCCACTTCAGATGAGCTTCCTGTCGCTTGAGTTTCTTCTGACTGCTCCCCCTGTTCCATAGTTTCTTTTGACTGCTCCTCATGCACTTGTTCCTCCACACCTCTCTTCCTTCTTGTATACACCTGAGGATTCCTTTCCTCATTTGGTCTCTGCCACCTCTGCTGTTCAGCCCCATCAACTACAACTGGAATGAAGGATCCCACTATTTTCGGGGTTGGTATTGGCTGCTCCTTGTCGCCATTGGTGCTGCACTCACCACTCAAGTTGCACTCCCCCTCTTGACCACCCTGCATAGATTGTGAGTGGTCAAGTTCTTCGAATAAAGTGCTGAGATCTGTCTTCTCACCATAGAAAGGCTCAGATTCTCGAAAGGTGACATCCATACTTACAAATGTGCGCCTTTCAGCAGGACTCCAACACTTATAGCCTCGCTGCCCTGCAGGATATCCAACAAATATGCATTTTACAGCTCGTGGATCCAGCTTTCCCACTGCTGGTCTGTGATCTCTAATGAAGCAGGTGCACCCAAATAACTTCGGAGGAACTGAGAATTTGTTCTCCCCAAATAGCATCTCACATGGGGACTTCATACCAAGCATTTTTGAAGGCATCCGGTTGATCAGGAACGTTGCAGTCATGGCAGCTTCACTCCACAAGAATTTTGGCACATTCATGGTGAACATAAGTGATCGAGCCACTTCTAAAATGTGTCGGTTTTTCCTTTCTGCAACACCATTCTGAGCAGGGGTATCTGGACATGATGTTTGGTGCATTATGCCTTGTGCTGACAGGAAACCTCCAAATTGCTTGTTTACATATTCAGTTCCATTGTCAGATCTGATCACCTGCACCTGCACATTGAATTGGTTTCGCACATAGGCATAAAACTCCTGAAAACATTGGAATACCTCATCTTTATGTCGCATGAGGTACACCCAAGTCATGCGAGTGTGGCAGTCTATAAATGTCACAAAATATTTCATTCCACTAACAGAAACAACAGGACATGTCCACACATCAGAGTGAATCAGCATAAACGGAGATATACTCCTTAGCCCCTTACTCAAATATGAGATTCTTGTGTGCTTTGCATATTCACATGCATCACACACAAGCTTACTCTTGTCTACTCCACGCATTACATCAGGAAACATCTTACCCATCTTATCAAAAGCCATATGCCCCATGCGACAGTGATGGATCATCGCCATTGTCTCACTTACTCCAACTAGTACAGCCAAAATAGGACTAGCACCAGACCTAGACACATCACGATCCATATACCACAATCCAGTACGCCTGGTTCCTGTCCCATGTTTCCTTCCAGTCATCCTCTCCTGAATCAAACATATTTTCTTATCAAGAGTTATTCGGCAATCTATCTGATCAATCAAAGCACTTAGAGAAAGCAAGTTCACAGGAAAAGCTGGAACATGTAATACATCAGATAATTTAATAGTGGGTGTACATTGAACTGATCCAACTCCTTTAATCGGTTGTGAGGTGCCATCAGCAGTTTGTATTGTTTCACAATGTGTAATTGGGTACTGAGTATATGATTCAAACTCAGTTGAGGTACCCGCAACATGCTTGGATGCTCCAGAATCTAATATCCAATCTGGAAGGAAATCATGTGTGGATATAGATGCATTTGCAAAGTTACCTTCCCCTGTGTAGACAAAGTGGCCAAAGTTCCCGAAGGTGTTGTCCTCCTGGCTTCTACTCTTCGACTCCCCTTGAGAGGTTGTTGACGTCCCTTCTTCTTGCGTTGCCAAGTTAGCCAAGTTTGCTTTGAAGCCACTGGAATAATTCGAACCCCTCAAGTTACCTCTGCCTCTAACTCCCCGGTATCCACCTCGGCTGTAACCTCTTCCCCTACCACGTATTTCTCTGCGTTGTGCTGTGCAATTGATGCTTATATGACCTTTCTCTTCACAGTTGAAGCACTCTCTTGTCTCCTTCCATTCAGACACAGTAAATGCGGAGCGAGATGCATTCGCTTCTCCAGTCCTGGTCAACTTCAACCTGACCTCCTCCTGTGCCATTGCTGCAACTGCCTCCTCAAGCGAGGGGAGCTTTGGCTGATGAAATAACCCAGCACGCCTTCCTTCAAATTCTGAGCTAAGTCCCTTCAAGAATTTCATCACTCTCCTACGCTCTACCCACTTCTTAGTAGCAACTATACATTCTAAATGTGGTAACTCCAGTGGATCATAGTGGTCTAAGTCAGCCCACAAATGCTGCAATTCTGCTACATACTCCATCACCGACTTATCCCCTTGTTTTAGCTCATTTACTCTATCCTCAATCTGCGCCATAAGCATTATGTTCCCTTTCCCGGAGTACAATGTTTCCAGGGTTTTCCATACCTCTGCTGCATGGGGAAGAGTCTCCACGGCTGCTGCAATGGATGGGGTCAAGGAGTTCAGCAGCCATGCCACCACCAGAGAGTCAATGACACTCCACTTCTTCCACTCTTCACTTGCCCTGTTCGCCGGTTCATCTACTTCCCCTCTGACATAGCCTTCCAGCCCCTTTGTCCTCAATATTAGCAATGCCCTTCTGGACCAGCTTAGGTAGTTTGTGACCCCTTCCATCTTGATTTCATTTGGCATCAGTTCTATTTTCTGTATCACCTCAGGCTGAGGAACAAGCGCACCTGGGGAAGCCACACCCTCTGCCTTGACAGTGATGAGCTCAGCTAGCTTCTCCAACGCCTTTACCAACCCCTGGTTGTCCCCCATCTTTCCAATCTTGAATCACACCACTAGCAACCTCCAGCAACCACTGCTCCCCACTTTCACCTCTCTACTACCTCCTCCCCTCAGATCTGGGATTCCACCTCTCCTTCCACACAAGCCTTCTCCTCTCAGACAATCGCCAGCAAGCACAACCAGCCAACCACCATCACCACTGCTGGGATTGGGAACCCAAGCTCTGATACCATGTAGAATCAGGGGAGAGAGGGGTGGCGGCTGGGATAGAAAGATGGCCTGGTATTGTATTCTATTGGAGTTAGGGTTTCCTGTACAAGGGGGCAGCACATATATAGGCTGCAGGGTTACATGGGCCACATGGGCCACATGGGCCATAAGCGCACACACACACACACACTGAAATACAGATAAGACACAGCCCAACAGATATATTGGCAGATCACGTAGTACAACTCAAAATGTGATGGTTGTATGTGATTTTGACATGCACTTCACATATGCGTCTATTGGCCAACCAGGTGCTATGCATGATACAAGTGTGCTTTATCATGCATTAGACGCAGATAAAGATGTCTTTCTGCATCCTCCGAAAGGTATTTTTCTACTTTATGTTCATATCAGATTGTATATTATTGCATCTATTTCATGTTTTTTGACTTACACATCTATATTTCAGGAAAATATTATCTAGTTGATGCTGGCTATCCAAATCGTCCAGGCTATTTGTCACCATTTAAGGGCCAAAGATATCACGTTCCTGAGTTCCGAAGAGGTGTTGCTCCTAGTGGCGAGAAAGAAAAATTTAACCATCTGCACTCAAGTATTCGGAATGTCATTGAGAGAACTTTTGGTGTATGGAAGATGAAATGGCGAATTCTTCTCAAGATGCCAAGCTACTCATTGTACAAGCAAAAGATGATTGTTGCAGCAACCATGGTTTTGCACAATTTCATAAGGGAGCATGGTATGACTGATAAGCATTTTCATAGATTTGATCGGAATCCTAACTATGTTCCGACAATACCGACGAGGTATAGGAAATATATTACTCCCTCCGTTCCTAAATATAAGTCTTTGTAGAGATTCCACTATAAACTACATACGGATGTATATAGATGCATTTTAGGTGTGGATTCATTCATTTTGCTCCGTATGTAGTCCATCTAGTAGAATCTCTACAAAGACTTACATTTAGGAACGGAGGGAGTATTTCTAAAGATGCATCAGACTCATCAACATCAAGCACGAGTGATAGGTCAATGGATAAGTTCCGTGATGACCTTGCAAAGGCAATTGCTGAATCTACAGGCTAGATGTTGTGAATTACTCCCTCCGTTCCTAAATATAAGTCTTTTTAGAAACTTCACTACAAACTACATACGGATGTATATAGACATAGTTTAGAGTGTAGATTCACTCATTTTGCTCCGTATGTAGTCCATAGTGAAATCTCTAAAAAGACTTATATTTAGGAACGGAGGGAGTATTTTGATGTCATACTATTTTTTGTTCCCACACAACTATGGGTAGAACATTTTATTTCATCTATTTAGATTGATCATGTTCATTATATACACTTGGAAAAGTTGCTACAGATACAATACATACACCACTCTGTTGTTGTGTGATAATCATGAGACCACTCGTAGCACACACATGTGATGGTTCATAATTGCAATCAACATGAGATGATGCTTCAGAAAAGCTCAAAATGAATTGTTGAACTAACACTCCACACAATATTCCTATTCCTATTCCTATATGATATGTTAATGTTCATAACATGTCATGGTATGCCGGACGTATATGCATAGAGGGGTAACAAAAGTATCACAATCAAGGGCAGTATGGTCTATTTATTCCTAAACCCACAAATCAATGTTTTAGGAGCCAACTGATAGCCAAACAATTTTGTAAAGCTGATCCAGATCCTCATAGGAGTGGACTCTAAGAGGATCAGGAGCAGGGAGCTGTAAAATGAGGATCTGGAGCTCTAATGAACAGGCTCTAAAAGTTCAGGGGCAGGATAGATGAAAACAAACATTAACTTTAATACAGAAATAGGTAAACAGGAAATGGATCAAATATGCAAACCTGATCAATTTTATTTGCATGGAGGAGCAAAAGAACACGAGCAGAGTACAGGGCTTCTTTTTGCCTTGAAGATAACTTGAATTCAAGGCTCTCGATCAGTTGCAACTGGTTCGGCGCTGTCGACTTCTCGACAAGCCGGTCAAGCTTCCTCAGGCCATCAGCAACATCCTTTGTACCTTTTACTGAAATAAGGTTGGCTGTTGCCACGGCAAGTGATGAGGGGTCTCCTGATTTCTTGTTTATCATATTGGCATAGGTTTCCATGGCTTCTTGAGTCTGTCCTTGTAGCTGAAAATACAAACAGGAAAGTTAAGTACTTATAGATCAAAATACAGATAGGACGTTAATACGATTCAATAAAGTTTGGAATAGAGAGAACTGAACCAGATTTAGGTACCTGCTGTACATAAGCAAGTTGAACAGATACAGGAGCTAATTCATATTCAATCTCATCTTCTGCGTAATCTTCCACCATAAGCTCCTCTTTCCCGATTCTGCAAATAAAATAAGAAATTAAAGTATAGCTAACTGTAGGAGCTTAATAGACTGGCCAATGGCATTGCATAACTTTCTTAGTTGAGTGGCCTATCCATAAATAGAAACCTAAGTTTATGGGAAAGAGTGAAACAACTTGGAACTATGACCTAATAAGATATTTAATGATTGCCAAGCCTCTAATATTACAGGAGAATTGATGTTCACTGGATTATCATTTCAATGAGCGAATTGTTCACCAGAAAAATTACCTTTTCGCCAAGTCCAGCTGCTCTTTAGCTTCTGAATACTTCTTATTTTCTATCAAGGTGCAAGCTGAATTATATGCAAGCTCGAAGCTCCTAGTATCTCTGAGTGCTCTAGTGGTAAGATCAACCTTTTGCGCCTTCATGGCTGCCTGAACTTCAGGAGCCCTTCCACCAGCAACTAGAGCAGCGATGATATTTATCTTTAGATCTATTGAGTCAACCTTGAACTTCTGGAGCTTCTCATAGCTACTCATGCAATCATTCATTCTTCCTAATCGGTAATAGATCTGGGATTCCAGCTGGAGAACAGCAGCTGTTTCTTCTTGACCATTCAATATATCCAGAGCTTCTTGCAATTTGTTTTGCCTGTAGTAGCAGTATGCCTGAACATAGATATAGAAGTAGTACTTAGCACATTTGCACATATTATTATTTTATAGCCAGTGAATATAATGTCCTCAGTCTTCGAAATGTATAGAACAATTCAAATAAAAAAAAATAGGAAAGTAAGGATCCCAATGTCAAAGATCAGCACTTCATTGAGAATCGAATACAATCTTAGCTCATCGACAATTCTACTTCTATCTACTCTAAAAAATTGGTGAATAAAACACTTTGCCAAACTAGCTATCAACTAGGCTGCATTGATTGGTGAATAAAACATCGTCACCTAATGCTTCACACACAGTATGGTAGATCATAAAGCCATACAAGAAATCAAAAGAGGTGACCATGTCAAGATTCGAAAAATGGATGGCAATTATTATCAATTAAGGTGCCAAAGACCGTGTTTACCACACCAGTCTGACCTAAGAAATAGTTACAGCTGCTCAGTATCAGAACAGACAAAGAAAAGAGAATTGTATAAAGGCTCATGCAATTATGGACATTGTGTACTCATTAGAATCTCACATTCTAAACTGAAGTTAAGAGAAGTGTAATGGAAAAAAATGCTTCAGCACACATATTTAGCTTGCAGTGCCACAGGTTCTTGCCATACCCCAATCAACCTTCCACAAACTTTCCCTTCCCTCCCCTGGAATAGTATGCATTGCAAGTGAACAAGTGCACGTGGATTTTATCAGTAGCATGAAACAATTTTCTCTAAGAAAAAGTAGTACGAGGCAAGCCAATAATCATGCCATGTTACGAATCTCGATGGCACACTTTTGCTATGCAATGTTGTTCTCCAAGAAAATACTTCGTATGCTGACAGCATAAGGTTGAACTAAATTTGACATTGGAAGCTTCAAAGATGATTTGCTTCACAAACTTTCCGTTTCCTCGCCCAGATCGCCAGATTTTACCTTCGGGCATAAGCACAAACAGATCTGGCTACTACTAGTACTACTAGATCCTAAAACCGCAGCCTACTACTGATCCACGCAGTCACGAAACCAAGTCCACACACACGGATCCAGCGCAACTACCACGGGAGAGAGAGGATCAGCTCGCGTCACCTTGTAGTAACTGAGATCGATGGGGAGGCGCTCGGCGGCGCGGATGGCCGCGAGCGCCTTGTCCGTCGCGTCGGACTTGATGTGCGCCACAACCTTGCATCGCACCGCGTCCTCGTCGCCCGGAGACGCCGCGAGAACTGCAGAATTACAGGCGTGTATGTATCAGTGCTGGGTAGGGCAGGGCACCGGGGGGCGCGTCGGGGAGAGGCGATGGAGGAGATTTAGTGCCTGACCTTGGTCGGCGACCTTGACGGCCTGGGGGAACTCGCCGGCCTCGATGTGGCGGTGGAGCGCCGCGAAGAGGTCCTCCACGGAGACCGGCTCCGCGGCGGCGGCGGCGGCGGCCTTGGATTTGGGCGGCATCGGGAGGTCGGGGGGAGATGGCTCACGAGGAGGGCGGAGGCTGCGAGAAAACCCCCAGTGCGACAAGTTGTTTCTTTTTCACAAATCCATCCCCCTTTTTTGTTCCTATTTAGTATAAACCGCTCCTTTTGCTTCGGGAGTGTCTAACTTTCGGCCGTCTGATTTTGTATTTGGTTTAGGCTGTATTTTTTGTCCAGTCCTATGTCGACACGTGTTTTGTTGTTTTTACCCAGTGCAGAATTAGCAGCAAAAACGACTGTTTTTATGCTGATTTCAGGTCGAATTCCCCACCAGCTCCCCACTGCCTCTCTTGCACATTCTAACGGGCCTGGCTTGAAAATACGTGTAGCGGGTTTCGATTCCCTAAGCCACTGCGTATTTACGCTCACCACTGGACACACCACACGCTCGTGTTTTCCTTCTTATTTTTGGGCTGGGAGACTGAACCAGACTTGGACAACTTATTTGTCTAAAAAAACGAAAGGAAAAAAATTTAAAAAAAATATTAGGGCGGTCATCTTGAATAATTTGTAAGTGTATTTGGAAGTGCATATCCTGCAAAGAAATCCTGAAGAAAAATATTACGCTTGTAGGATATCTGCAACCATCCGAGGGAGTACATAATTTTGAGAATGAAAGACCAGAAGACAATTTTTTTGCGTAGTGGAATGGTTGTCCAAATGGATGAATTCAACATTTTTTTGGATTTGAGGACAAGATACTAATGGGAACTCAGAGAGCTAGCAAGTCTCCAATAAGCGACAAGAATGAGACCTTCATCAATGGCTTGGAGATTTCTAATACCCATCCCCTTCTTGCTTAGAGGTGCAAATATCCATCATGCCCTAAAACAAAAAGACTTATGGTCGAATTGCTTTCCCTGATTTCTGTCCGCCGAAAGTTCTTAATAATAGAAGTGAGCTTGGCAAGAACTTTCTTAGTGGACAAAATGTTTGACATATAGTAGACAGGGATGGAGGGAAAAACAAACAAATTTGATGAGTTCCATATTAGCTACATGTGAAAGCATGTTGCCATTTAAGCAGAAAACTTTGCCAAAAAAATCAATAACAAAGTTATATGCATGAACTCTGTTTTTAGCAGGGAGAAGGAATAGGGTGCCCCAGATGAGTAAAGTTTTTATTAATATTAAGAACTATGAAAATGCTCTTAATCTCAATAATAACAACTTGATTGACACGGGCACTAAAAATAATTGCAAATTTGGACCAGTTTGGAATTTGACTTGAAATGGCATAAAAATGTTGATTAATTTGGGCCATAATGTTAGCCTCCTGAGTAGTGGCTTACCCACAAACTAGAAGATCATCTGCAAAGAGGAGAGAGTGGACATGGGGCAATTTGGTCCAAGCAAAATTGCCCTAAAGATGGTTAGCAACCATGGCATCATTGGGAGCAAGAGACCGGACCAGTGAAAGGAGACCCTCCACGGTTATGGGTGATGCACAAGCCTACTCCGGCTCGCATGAAATCCAAGCGAGGTCGACTCCATTTGATAGTTGATGAGGCACCGTATTGATTGACCCTAAAGCGAGAGCAATCCCAGACCAAGAATTGGTAGCAATAGCAACTATTGACGGGGTAAATTTATATTCCGTTGGCAAATATAATGTTCCAAATAATTGAATTGCCATATACTTCTTTACTGTTGTTTTTTGATTTGGTTGGTTGGTATCGAGTTTTTACATGTATTCTTCCTTTAGGCATTTATAAAAATATATAAAAGCTTTTTATCATAATACTAAGAAAGATGTAAGTGATTTGGGTAACTCGAATGTGCATTAAGATGAAAAGTAAATTATAATTGCATATAACATCAATACATTTAAATTATCGAGGTCTTCACATATTTGTTATTTCCCACGAAAATCATTACATTTGTGTGTCTATGCAATAACAGTTTTGGCAATGTCAAACAGATATTTACATTGTTTGGTTTGTTTTCTTTAAATGTTAAAGTGGTCATTTTCCATGATATATTTGCAAGTTTATTTTTAAAAACAATGTGTTTTATTCGTCGTTCACAAAAAAAACATTTTCTATTGTTCATTGCAAAAGCATGAGCTTTGTTGAGAAGCTATGTTGCTTTCCTCAAAATATGCAAAAGCAGCCATGTAGTGATATGTAGGGTCTTCAGTAGTACAAGCAATATTCAAGAAATTGTTAACTGGTAGCTGCTCGGTCAGTTTAGGAGTAGCGATTAATCAGTGAATCGGCCTATTAACTAGATTAATCGATCGACCATTAACCGATAGATTGAATAGAAACTTGCCAACATATATCTAGATTTTTTTAATGTATTATACCATACTCTCATGCTCCCAGCTATGTAGTATACCAAAATATGCTGCTATACACATATGAAAAGCATAGAGAGGAGGTAAAATTATTAATCCTATCTATTAAGGAGCGGCATGGGGCCGGAAGGGGTTATGTGCCAAAATTTTGGGCTTTGTTTGCCCACCCGTTAATGAGCCAGCACGGATTAATCGGCATGAAAACCGATTAATCGGTCTAACTGGCCAATTAATTGGCATGACAAGTTAACGTGACGAATTGGTGTTATTCGATTCGGCCATGCTATGACTAACGATTAACTGGCCCGTTAACTGATTAATCGGGTGCATTCTTGAACAGTGAGTATAAGACACCAAGAAGAAGGGAATTTGAGTGTGGTCAACTTAATAAGGTTTTAATGAGTTCTAGACATTGATTGCGCGTGCAATCATCACCTTGTGCTTTTTTAACCAAAGTGTGGGCTTAAGTGCAATTATGGTTTTGTTGTCGCCTAGAGCTTAGGCTTAAGCGCCGTCCTAAGAGCGTCTTTTTAAGTACGGAGTTTAGTCTGTGAATCATGTTTGCTCCCAATGTCCAAACATCCCATAAATAAGTTTTTTTTTCATATTTCTTATATATCTTTGGTGTAGGATGTATAGTTCGAGTGGAAGGATTTGACAAAAGAATGGAGTTCGGTGTCATTTTCATATAGAACTTTTAATTGATTGCACTCAAATGTTCATCGCGGTGAGCATATGGACATTAGTTGATCTTATATCCTGATGGAAGTGTCGGTGAAGCTTCATGTTTGAGCGGTGATCTCATGAACCACCGCGGTAGCTATAGTTTCCCCCACTTCCTTCATGAATATGGTCACCACCTTCAACCAATTCTTTTGGAGACACCTCCAAGCAATCTGACAAGATGACAAAATTGTTAAAAACTCAAAATATGCATTGAACGAGGTTGGACGCTTCAAGGAAAACTAAAGCCTTCAAGATGTTGGGTCAATATGTTATCTTTAAACACCATTGTTGATGCCCGGGTGAAGATGCCATGCTTGTTGCGACACATCGACGTCACTGGCCCAGAGGATGACTGCCATCTAGATGAACTCATAATGGCAAAGCGGGTTGATGAGGAATAAGATGAACTCCTTGGTGTCGTGGCACTGAGTATAACACTTAGGTATCATGTTAGCTCCTCGTAGATCAAAGTAGATGGGATGTAGCCACACGTGAGATGAAGTAATCTCTAGGTGAACTATACATACTAGATGATGCCCCGCGCGTTGCTGCGGGACTTCGAAATTATATACTTTTCATAAACTATTTGAAGAAAAACATAAATTACTTGAAACGGAAAAGGCAAAGTTAACATGAAATAAAATGGATGGAATAGTAGCATTTTCATTCTAAATGTGAACACATGAATACATTGTATAGACTTAGTCATGTATATTTTAGTCCTGGGTTGTCAGCATGTATGACTGAAAGGATTGTCGTGCACAAAGCGAATTGTTAGCTTAGGCCGAGTTCAAATGACATTGAAATTCACTTGTGCTGAAATGTTGAATATTTTAGATGTTGAATTGAAGAGTAAAGGAGGGCCATTGGATAGTGCAGATTGCTTTTCGCTCATATGCTCTCAAGTAAAAAGGGGTTCAAATCACAAAAATGAGATCATAGTTCACTCATAGTATATTGTAGTGCAGTGTTTAAGTGCAAATTGTAGTGATAACGCATGGGCACTCTCTTTTTTTCGCAGATCACAAAAGAATGCATATACTTGATGAAAACGGGAAACATGGTTTCTTTTGCTTAAAAAGTGTACTGTGCAGGCAATACTCCTGTAACGCCCAGATAATCAAGCTACAGTAACCCTCTGGTAATGATGCCACGTCACCACGATTACTGTTGCTAATCTCGTGTTAGTTCAGATCCGAGCCAAATTCAAATTTCAATTAAAGTCAAACAATAAAAGTTTTCAATTGTCAAATGAAAAATATTCAAATTGTAGCAAATAAATCATAATCAATTATGGTGAAGGAATCACACTTTTATGAAATGATTAAATACTCTAAAGTGAATAAAACCGTAGCAAACAATTATTCAAATGATTTTGAATAATAAACAAATGTTAAACTAGTTTAATTGACCACCAAACTTTTTATGGTAGAGGGATGTTCTGAAACCTTATTTTAGGAGCTATGGTCATATTTTATAAAAACTAAAATAAAGTGTGACTAAACTAAAACAGAAAAGAATAAAATAAAAAGAAAAGACAAAAGGTAAAACGAAACAAAAAAAGAGGGAAGGACCCCCCCCCCCCCGCCCAATCTGGGCCTCGGCCCAGTAGGCCGATGGGCCTCCAGACCGGCCCACCCCGGCCCCCCTTAACCCCCCACTCCCCCTTGACCTAGAGCGCCTCCCACTCCACGCACTCCCTCCCCCACTCGCTCTCCCCCCACTCCCCCGATCCAGATCGGGATCGGGACGACCACGCCCCCGTCCCCGTTGACTCCTCGCCCCTCCTCTCCCTCGCGCGATGCCCGCCGGAAGCCGCGGCCACGCCTCGCGCCGATCGCGTCATCGACTGGATCAACCCCGCCGCCGTCGCCTGGGACCACGTCGTCGGAGCCGCCCCGCCGCCCGGAGCTGCGTCGCCGCCCTCGCCGGACACGCCGCCTCGTCCTCGCCCTCGCCGGACCTTCCCGAACCTCCCCGCGCCCACTGCCCCGTACCCTGCCACTCCCCCTTGCTACCTCTTAAGCACTGTGTTGGATTTCCCCGAAGAGGAAGGGATGATGCAGCAAAGTAGCGTAAGTATTTCCCTTAATTTTTGAGAACCAAGGTATCAATCCAGTAGGAGGCTACGCTCGAGTCCCTCGTACCTACACAAAAACAATAGCTCAACGCAACCAACGCGCTTAGGGGTTGTCAATCCCTTCACGGTCACTTACGAAAGTGAGATCTGATAGAGATGATAAATAATATTTTTGGTATTTTTGGTATAGAGATGCAAAGTAAATAAAGTAAAAGCAAAGTAAAAGCAAAGCAATAATAAAGTGATGGAGATTGATATGATGAAAAAGAGACCCGGGGGGCATAGGTTTCACTAGTGGCTTCTCTCAAGAGCATAAGTATTCTACGGTGGGTGAACAAATTACTGTTGAGCAATTGACAGAATTGAGCATAGTTATGAGAATATCTAGGTATGATCATGTATATAGGCATCACGTCCGAGATAAGTAGACCGAAACGATTCTACATCTACTACTATTACTCCACTCATCGACCGCTATCCAGCATGCATCTAGAGTATTAAGTTAAAAATAGAGTAACGCCTTAAGCAAGATGACATGATGTAGAGGGATAGTTTCATGCAATATGATAAAAAAACATCTTGTTATCCTCGATGGCAACGATACAATACGTGCCTTGTTGCCCCTTCTGTCACTGGGAAAGGACACCGCAAGATCGAACCCAAAGCTAAGCACTTCTCCCATGGCAAGAAAAACCAATCTAGTAGGCCAAACCAAACTGATAATTCGAAGAGACTTGCAAAGATAACCAATTATACATAAAATAATTCAGAGAAGATTCAAATATTATTCATAGATAGACTTGATCATAAACCCACAATTCATCGGTCTCAACAAACACACCGCAAAAAGAAGATTACATCGAATAGATCTCCACGAGAGAGGGGGACAACATTGTATTGAGATCCAATAAGAGAGAAGAAGCCATCTAGCTACTAACTATGGACCCGTAGGTCTGAAGTAAACTACTCACACTTCATCGGAGGGGCTTGGATGATGATGTAGAAGCCCTCCGTGATCGATGCCCCTCCGGCGGAGCTCCGGAACAGGCCCCAAGATGGGATCTCGTGGATACAGAAAGTTGCGGCGGTGGAATTAGGTTTTTGGCTCCGTCCCCGATCGTTTGGGGGTACATGGATATATATAGGAGGAAGAAGTACGTCGGTGGAGCTTCGAGGGGCCCACGAGGCAGGGGGCGCGCCCTAGGGGTGCGCCCTCCACCCTCGTGACCACCTCGTGGCTTTCTTGACGGAGGGTCCAAGTCTCCTGGATCTTATCTGATGAGAAAATCATGTTTCTGAAGGTTTCATTCCGTTTGGACTCCGTTTGATATTCCTTTTCTTCGAAACCCTAAAAGAGGCAAAAAACAACAATTCTAGGCTGGGCCTCCGGTTAATAGGTTAGTCCCAAAAATAATATAAAAGTGGAAAATAAAGCCCAATATAGTCCAAAACAGTAGATAATATAGCATGGAGCAATCAAAAATTATAGATACATTGGAGACGTATCAAGCATCCCCAAGCTTAATTCCTGCTCGTCCTCGAGTAGTTAAATGATAAAAACAGAATTTTTGATGAGGAGTGCTACTTGGTATAATTTTAATGTAATTCTTCTTAATTGTGATATGAATATTCAGATCCGAAAGATTCAAGACAAAAGTTCATATTGGCATAAAAATGATAATACTTCAAGCATACTAACTAAGCAATTATGTCTTCTCAAAATAACATGGCCAAAGAAAGTTCATCCCTACAAAATCATATAGTTTAGTCATGTTTCATTTTCGTCACACAAGAATGCTATCATCATGCACACCCCTGATGACAAGCCAAGCAATTGTTTCATACTTTAGTAATCTCAAACCTATAAACTTTCACGCAATATATGAGCGCGAGCCATGGACATAGCACTATGGGTGGAATAGAGTATAATGGAGGGGGGTTATGTGGAGAAGATAAAAAAGGAGAAAGTCTCACATCAACGAGGCTAATCAATGGGCTATGGAGATGCCCACCGATTGATGTTAATGCAAGGAGTAGGGATTTCCATGCAACGGATGCACTAGAGCTATAAATGTATGAAAGCTCAACAAAAGAAACTAGTGGGTGTGCATCCAACTTGCTTGCTCATGAAGACCTAGGGCACTTGAGGAGGCCCATTGTTGGAATATACAAGCCAAGTTCTATAATGAAAAATTCCCACTAGTATATGAAAGTGATAACATGAGAGACTCTCTACTATGAAGATCATGGTGCTACTTTGAAGCACAAGTGTGGTAAAAGGATAGTAACATTGTCCCTTCTCTCTTTTTCTCTCATTTTTTTGGGCCTTCTCTTTTTTATGGCCTTTCTCTTTTTTTTGGGGGGGGCCCTTTTTTTATGGCCTTTCTTTTTTATACCTCACTTGGGACAATGCTCTAATAATGATGATCATCACACTTCTATTTATTTACAACTCAATGATTACAACTCGATATTAGAACAAAGATGACTCTATATGAATGCCTCCGGCGGTGTACCGGGATATGCAATGAACCAAGAGTGACATGTATGAAAGAATTATGAATGGTGGCTTTGCCACAAATACTATGTCAACTACATGATCATGCTAAGCAATATGACAATGATAAATGTGTCATGATGAACGGAATGGTGGAAAGTTGCATGGCAATAAATCTCGGAATGACTATGGAAATGCCATAATAGGTAGGTATGGTGGTTGTTTTGAGGAAGATATAAGGAGGTTTATGTGTGAAAGAGCGTATCATATCACGGGGTTTGGATGCACTGGCGAAGTTTGCGCCAACTCTCAATGTGATAAAGGGCAATGCACGGTACCGAAGAGGCTAGCAAGGATGGAAAGTGAGAGTGCGTATAATCCATGGACTCAACATTAGTCATAAAGAACTCACATACTTATTACAAAAATCTACAAGTCATCAAAAACCTCGGCACTACGCGCATGCTCCTAGGGGGATAGATTGGTAGGAAAAGACCATCGCTCGTCCCCGACCGCCACTCATAAGGAAGATAATCAAATAACACCTCATGTTTCAAATTTGTTGTATAACGTTTACCATACGTGCATGCTACGGGACTTGCAAACCTCAACACAAGTATTTCTCAATTTCACAACTACTCAACTAGCATGACTTTGATATTATTACCTCCATATCTCAAAACAATCATCAAGCATCAAACTTTTCTTAGTATTCAACACACTCATACGAAAGTTTTATTATTAATCTTGCATACCAAGCATATTAGGATTTTAAGAAAATTACCATGCTATTAAGACTCTCAAAATAATCTAAGTGAATCATGAGAGATCAATAGTTTCTATAAAACAAATCCACCACCGTGCTCTAAAAGATATAAGTGAAGCACTAGAGCAAAATTATAAAGCTCAAAAGATATAAGTGAAGCACATAGAGTATTCTATCAAATTCCAAATCATGTATGGCTCTATAAAAAGGTGTGTACATCAAGGATGATTGTGTTAGACTAATAAGCAAATACTCAAATCATAAAATACGCTCCAAGCAAAACACATATCATGTGGTGAATAAAAATATAGCTCCAAGTAAAGTTACCGATAGAAGTAGACGAAAGAGGGGATGCCTTCCGGGGCATCCCCAAGCTTTGGCTTTTAGGGGTCCTTAGGTTATCTTGGGGGTGACATGGGCATCCCCAATCTTAGGCTCTTGCCACTCCTTGTTCCATAATCCATCAAATCTTTACCCAAAACTTGAAAACTTCACAACACAAAACTTAAAGTAGAAAACTCGTGAGCTCCGTTAGCGAAAGAAAACAAAAGGCCACTTCAAGGTACTGTAATGAACTCATTCTTTACTTATATTGGTGTTAAACCTACAGCATTACAACTTCTCTATGGATTATAAACTATTTTACTATCCATAGATTCATCAAAATAAGCAATCAACACACGAAAAACAGAATCTGTCAAAAACAGAACAGTCTGTAGTAATCTGTAGCTAGCGCAAGATCTGGAACCCCAAAAATTCTAAAATAAATTTCTGGACGTGAGGAATTTATATATTAATCATCTGTAAAAATAATTAACTAAATATCACTTTCCAAATAAAAATTACAGCAGTTCTCGTGAGCGCTAAAGTTTCTGTTTTTTACAGCAAGTTCAACAAGACTTTCCCCAAGTCTTCCCAACGGTTCTACTTGGCACAAACACTAATTAAACACAAAAAACACAACCAAAAAGAGGCTAAATAATTTATTTATTACTAAACATGAGCAAAAAGCAAGGAATAAAAATAAAATTGGGTTGCCTCCCAACAAGCGCTATCGTTTAACGGCATAACAAGCAAGAATAGATCTAGGTATTGCCATCTTTGGTAGGCAATCCATAAGTGGATCTCATGATAGATTCATATGGTAATTTTATTTTATTTCTAGGGAAGTGTTCCATGCCCTTTTTTAATGGAAATTGAAATCTAATATTCCCTTCCTTCATATCAATAATTGCACCAACCGTTCTAAGGAAAGGTCCACCAAGAATAATAGGGCAAGAAGGATTGCAATCTATATCAAGAACTATAAAATCTATGGGCACATAATTCCTATTTGCAACAATAAGAACATCACTAATTCTTCCCATAGGTTTCTTAATAGTGGAATCCGCAAGATGCAAGTTTAGAGAGCAATCATCAAAATCACGGAAATCGAGCAAATCACACAAAGTTTTGGGAATAGTAAAGACACTAGCACCCAAATCACACAAAGCATAAAACTCATAATCTTTAATTTTAATTTTAATAGTTGGTTCCCACTCATCATAAAGTTTTCTAGGGATAGAAACTTCCAATTCAAGTTTTTCTTCATAAGATTGCATCAAGGCATCGACGATATGTTTAGTAAACGCTTTATTTTGACTATAAGCGTGAGGAGATTTTAGCATGGATTGCAACAAGGAAATACAATCAATCAAAGAGCAATTTTCATAATTAAATTCCTTGAAATCCAATATAGTGGGTTTAGCAACATCTAGGGTTTTAATTTCTTCAATCCCACTTTTATCAAATTTAGCATCAGGACCAATAAATTCTGAATTCTTAGAACGCCTTCTAGGTAAAGATGGATCATATTCAGTCCGATCATTATCAAGATTCATATTGCAAAACAAAGATTTAATAGGGGACACATCAATAACTTTTAGATCTTCATCATTATTTTCATAGGAACTAGAAGAACACGCTTTCATAAAGGCATCTTTCTTAGCACGCATCCTAGCAGTTCTTTCTTTGCACTTGTCAATGGAAATTCTCATGGCTTTGAGAGACTCGTTGATATCATGCTTAGGTGGAATATATCTAAGTTTCAAAGAATCAACATCAAGAGCAATTCTATCAACGTTCCTAGCCAAATCATCAATCTTAAGCAATTTTTCTTCAATCATAGCATTAAAATTCTTTTGCGAAGAAATAAATTCTTTAATATTAGATTCAAAATCAGAGGGAATCTTATTATAATTTCCATAAGAATTGTTGTAGGAATTACCATAATTATTAGAGGGATTACTAGGATAAGGCCTAGGATTGAAATTTCATCTATACGCGTTGTTACCAAAATTGTTCCTACCAACAAAATTCACATCCATAGATTCATTATTATTCTCAATCAAAGTAGACAAGGGCACATCATTAGGATCAGAAGAAACACTCTTATTAGCAAATAATTTCATAAGTTCATCCATCTTTCCACTCAAAACATTAATTTCTTCTATCGCATGCACCTTTTTAGTAGATCTTTCAGTATGCCATTGAGAATAATTAACCATGATATTATCTAGGAGTTTAGTAGCATCTCCTAAAGTGATTTCCATAAAAGTGCCTCCCGCGGTCGAATCTAAAAGATTTCTAGAAGCAAAATTCAATCTGGCATAAAAATTTTGTATAATCATCCACAAATTCAAACCATGAGTAGGGCAATTACGTATCATTAATTTCATTCTCTCCCAAGCTTGTGCAACATGTTCATGATCAAGTTGTTTAAAATTCATAATATCGTTTATAAGAGAGATGATCTTAGCGGGAGGGAAATACTTAGAGATAAAAGCATCTTTGCACTTGTTCCATGAATCAATACCATTTTTAGGCAAAGACGAAAACCAAGCTTTAGCACGATCTCTAAGCGAAAAAGGAAATAGCTTAAATTTAACAATATCATTATCGACATCTTTCTTCTTTTGCATGTCACACAAATCAACGAAGCTATTAAGATGGGTAGCGGCATCTTCACTAGGAAGGCCGGAGAATGGATCTTTCATGACAAGATTCAACAAAGCAATATTAATTTCATAAGATTCTGCATCGGTAAGAGGAGCAATCGGAGTGCTAAGGAAATCATTATTATTGGTATTGGTGAAGTCACACAATTTAGTATTATCTTGAGCCATAGCGACAAACAAGCAATCCAACACACGAGCAAACAAAAAGCAAACGAGCAAAAAGAGGCAAATAGAGAGAGAGAGAGGGAGGATAGAGACAGAGGGCGAATAAAACGGCAAGGGTTAAGTGGGGGAGAGGAAAACGGGAGGCAAATGGCAAATAATGTAATGCGGGAGATAGGGTGTCACACCCACGATGTGGCTATATCTCCCACGTGTCGGAGCACGACTTAGAGGCATAACCGCATTGTAGGCATGTCGTAAGAGGGGTAATCTTTACACATCCCATGTACTGAATAAGAAGGGGATAAAGAGTTGGCTTACAATCGCCGCTTCACACAATACATAAATATAGCATTACATCATCCAGATACAAACAAGGTCCGACTGCAGAACCAAAATAAAGACAACCCCTAATGCAATAGATCCCCGATCGCCCCGACTGGGCTCACTACTGATCAACTGGAAACAAAACAACACAAACACGATCTTCATCAAGCTCCCACTTGAGCTCAGCTGCATCATCTAGACTGGTAACAGCGGCACCTGCAACTGGTTTTGGAAGTAATCTGTGAGCCACGGGGACTCAGCAATCTCACACCCTCGCGATCAAGACTATTTACGCTTATGGGTAGGAAAAGGTAGTGAGGTGGAGCTGCAGCAAGCACTAGCATATATGGTGGCTAACTTACGCAAATAAGAGCGAGAAGAAAAGCAAAGCACGGTCGTGAACTAGAAGTGATCAAGAAGTGATCCTGAAACTACTTACGTTCAAACATAACTCCAAAGTCGTGTTCACTTCCCGGGCCCCGTCGAGAAGAGACCATCACGGCTACACACGCGGTTGATGCATTTTAATTAAGTTAAGTGTCAAGTTTTCTACAACCGGACATTAACAAATTCTCATCTGCCCATAACCACGGGCACGGCTTTCGAAAGTTCAAAACCCTGCACGGGTGTCCCAACTTAGCCCATCACAAGCTCTCACGGTTAACGAGGGATATTCCTTCTAGCGGGAAGACCCGATCAGTCTCGGAATCCCGGTTACAAGACATTTCGACAATGGTAAAACAAGACCAGCAAAGCCGCCCGATGCGCCGACATCCCGATAGGAGATGCACATATCTCGTTCTCAGGGCAACACCGGATAGGGTCAAGCTACGAGTAAAACCAGCCCTCGAGTCTCCCTGAGGTGGCCCCGCAGGCTTCCCGGTTCGGACCAACACTTAGACAAGCACTGGCCCGGGGGGGTTAAAATAAAGATGACCCTCGGGAGAGCGACTCCCAAGGGAAAAGTAGGTGGTGGTGAGGCAAAGGTAAAACCAAGGTTGGGCCTTGTTGGAGGAGTTTTATTCAAAGCGAAGTGTCAAGGGGTCCCCATAACACCCAACCGTGTAAGGAACACAAAATCAAGGAACATAACACCGGTATGACGGAAACTAGGGCGGCAAGAGTGGAACAAAACACCGGGCATAAGGCCGAGCCTTCCACCCTTTACCAAGTATATAGATGCATTAATTAAATAAGAGATATTGTGATATCCCAACAATAATACATGTTCCAACATGGAACAAACTTCATCTTCACCTGCAACTAGCAACGCTATAAGAGGGGCTGAGCAAAGAGGTAACATAGCCAAACAATGGTTTGCTGGGAAATGTGGGTTAGAGGCTTGACATGGCAATATGGGAGGCATGATAAAGCAAGTGGTAGGTATTGCGGCATAGCAAAAGAGCGAACAACTAGCAAGCAAAGATAGAAGTGATTTCGAGGGTATGGTCATCTTGCCTGAGATCCCGCAAGGAAGAAGAACGAGTCCATGAAGAAGACAAGCGGACGAAGTCGAACGAATCCTCACAAACGCGACATTATCGAAACCAACCCGAAGAAGCAACACCGGAAAGAAGCACACAACATAGTAAACAACCAACACATGAACATGGCATGATGCACAACCAAGTATGATGCATGTCCGGTTTAAAGAGGCATGGCATGGCAAAGTGCACAAACAATACCACAAGTTAAGTGGAGCTCAATGTGCAACGAGTTGCATATTGACGGAACACCACATTCAAGTTATTTAATTCGATCTCATTTATGTATCCAACAATATTAAATGTTGATTAACATGGCAAGAGGGTGAAGCATAATAAAACTACCTAACTAGGCAAGTTTAAATGAGGCCGGAACAACAAAACAACAAGTCCGGAAACTCCTCATAAGCATAATTATGGATTTGGTACTGTTCTGCCCTAAACCATATTTTAGAGTTATTAAACATGCAAAGTAAGGCCACCATGTTAAACTAGGCATTATTCTACCCCATTTACATATAAAGTTTATGTAAATCGGAGCTACGGTTATTTAGTTATGAAATAAACCATTTAACATGTTATTTGAGAAAAAAATTAATCAAACAATAAGTTTAACATTTTAAACATGGATAAAAGCTGGAAATATAGAAACTACATGAAAAACTGAGAAAGATGCATATATGACATGTTTCATTTGGACGTATGTATTTTTAGTTATTAACAAACCAAAATAATGGCATTTCTGTGAAAATGCAAGAGAAAATTAAACGACAGGGAACACGAGCTGGGCCAGCCACTGTCAATGACGAGGGGGGCCGTGGTGCTGAGGTGGCGGTGTGTGGGTGTGGAGAGGGTATGTGTGCAGAGAGGGTGACAAATGGGGCCCACTGTCATAGAAGCAGCAGAGGCAAAAATTGCGGTTCTAAATATGTTCCCAAGGGGATTCGAACCGAGGTCTCCCGGGTAGAACTGCAATGATCGATCCACTGCGCTGCTGCAACTATTGCTGCAGGTATTGGGCACGGCTTCTTTTGAACTAGCCCCACGACGGATGGGGTTTCTTCTCCTCCGCAACAGAGAAGACACCGACCTGCACCGGCGGGCAACGGTGAAACGGCGGGGTCTAGGAGGCAACGGTGTGTGTGTGGGATAGGCTGCTGCGAGGCTCAGCCACGAGGAGGGGTGCAGAGGCGCTCGAGCTCGAGCGTTGCTCGGCTCGGGGCCATGGCATGGCGCGGCAAGGCAGGTAAGAAGCCACACGCAAGGCGAGGCAAGGCAGGAAGCGTGGGCGAGGACCTGGGGGTGTGCGCGTGAGTGATGTGGTGCAAGAAACAGGGAGACGCGGGCGTCGTGTTGGTGTCTCGCGGGAGGCAGCGTGCATGTGTGGAGGAGCTGAGTGTAGGTTCTCGCGTGCGCAAAAATTCAGAGATCAAAGGCCATGGTGGCGAAGCACGGCGAGGCAAGCTGCGGGGCCCTGCCTCTAAGCAAGGGCGAAGTGGAGCATGGTGTGTGTGCAAGGACATGAGCGGTGTGCAGCGGGGCGCACAAGCACAAGCTTGAACTCGAACCCGTCCGTGGCGGAATGACTCGAGGTCGCGCGGATTAGTGACTGCGATGATGGAAATGACGGCGGAAAGAGGTGAGGAGGTGCGGCCGCTCACAGAGGGGGTGCTGTTGGAGCCGATCGAGCTTGGGGACGAGGGGTCGCGACGAAGTTGACCGGCGATGAGCACCTGCCGTAGATGAAGAAGATGAAGACGACGACGAGGAACTTGGCGTTCCTCTGAACCGTGAAGAAGATGAAGCAGAGGAAGAGGACATCGAGGAACTTGGCGTCTCCGGCCTTGGATCCTTCCGGCTCCTGGCCTTGATTGAAGACGAAGAAGACTACGCAGGCGGCGTGGGGAGGCGCTGATCGGCGATGGTGCACGCTGTCCGTGAAGACGAAGAAGCAGGGGAGGTAGTCGCCATGGAGGAGGCCGATCTAGGGCTCCAGGGACTTGCTGCGGGGTCGAGGAAGAAGACAAAGACGGCTACGGCAAGGATCAAGCCGGAGAAGAGCTTGAGCTCTCCTCGGTCATGGAGTCGGGTGTCTCGGGAGGAGGCGCGTGGGGCTGCCCTCCTGGCTGGCGGCGGCGGAGGAGGAAAGAGGGGGTCCGAGGGAACCCTAGGGGGGTCGCTGCGAGGCTTTATAGGAGGGGAGACGCGGTGCCGTGGCCACGGTGGCCATGTGCCCTGCTCTCCCAGAGTTACCGTGAGATAGATATGTGATGGAGGTGGAAGAAAAGGTGCAGAGTGAGGGGATGACAGGTGGGGGCGACTGGGTGCATATGGGAAATTTTACCAGGGAAAGAGAGTTGGGATGGATCGGCTGGGCTGCTAGGTTGCTGAAGCTACTAGTCGCTGGGCTGCGCTGCTGCTCTTTTCCTATTTCTTCAAACAGAAATAAAAGAGCAAAATCAGGGAGGAATTGGAGATGGTTGTGAGAGATATGAACATATCAATGGAGTCCAGGATTTGTGCAGAAATTGAATAAATTGCATTGGGCATTTTTAAGGACAGAAAAATAATTCAAGTGTGAATTTAATTCACACTTGAGCCATTTTTGAACCCTACCAAAACAACTCCAAAATGAATGAAATTTGACAGAGAGGTATAAGGCAAGGAGTATGATCATCAGGAAATAAATGAACATTAATGAATGAGGGAATAATGTCACTTGCAATAAATGTGTGAGAATTGAAAGGAAGAAGCTAGTGATTGGGTGTTGCACTTGTTGATGATTAAGATGGGAGGGCAAGATGGAACAACAAAGAAGATGAGGAGAAGGAGTTCACAAAGATAACAAGCACATGAGAAATATGTACACTACAATGATGATCATGATGCAAATGCAACAAAAACGGCAAAGGCCATATCACATCATGAAGCATGAATCAAAGCAAGTGAGATGGCCATGGCAAACAAACAAGGATGGCACAATGCAATATAATAAAAGATGAACATGATGCAAGAAGAAAAAATGACAAGGCACTCAACATGATCATGGCATAAACATATATGAATGAAATATGCAAAACAATTATGATAATGCAACAAACATAATAAACACACGTCAACAACTAAAATAAATGGAAGGGCAACTGAAGCGTCGGTCTCGGGGCATTACAACACTCCACCACTACGAGAGGATCTCGTCCCGAGATCTAGGATGCCACCAAAGAGAAACGGAAGAGGAAGAGAAGATGTAAAACTAAGTTGCTTCTTCGTCAAACGAGTGAAACCAAAGAACCTTGAGAGGTTGAACAAATTGAAAGAAAGATGCAATGAAGATGAACAAAGTTGAAAACACTCTGTTAGAAAAGAGGAACAAGGAACATCACGAGAACCCTGTAGGTTGAAAGACATAAGAAAAAGGGATTGCAATGGACAAGAAGTACATGCAAGCACTCCGGTTGAAACGAGATGTACAAGGAACGATAAAGATCAATTACGACAACACTTCGGTTGGAAATGGAAGGCAATCATATGAACTTGGCAAAATGAAAGCACTTGGATGAGACTCCGGTTAGAAGAGGAATGATAGACACAACACTCCGTTAAACAAGATAGAGAAGGAATAAGAATGATATAATTTAGGTAGCACTCCGACTATAAATGGAAGGAATTGAACATGATCTTGACAAAACAAGATGATGGATCGAAGAGAGCAACATCACAATGCCTCCGGAAGAAAGAAATAGAAGATAGATAATTGAAAAAAAAGAATGGAGAAGAAAATGCCAGCTTCTGCCACAAAAGAGCTTGAAAAGGCATCCTTAGGAGAAGGATTGCACGGTGTTGTTGGAAAAACAACAACGAAGATATGATCCTCGTGGGCTTATTGAGACATCTCAAAACTTGAGGTGAACTTCTGCCACTAACGAAAACAATTGCTTGCTTGAGATCAATGAAGAGATGAAAACTTGAGGATAAAGAGCAAGCATGGGTCATTGAGAAGCACCACAATAGCAACATCCTTAGGGAAATCTTTAGGTGAAATCTATACCAAGATAACTCTAATGAAGAGATTGATGGATTTAAATATGTCACTCTGACAACTTGTGAATCATGAAACACCAAGCAATTGACAAAAATGACGTAACGCCACCTCAAAATATAAGGTAGAACGAATTGCACTTCTGTATGCAAGATGAAGGATACTTGAGCTACTTTGAAAAGAATCTCGATGAACACTTCGATAAGGAATTAAATCCTTGATGAGCCGTCATGTAGAGCCTCCATGAACAACTCCGGTAACAAAATGATGATAAAAAGAAAAGGAAGTTGACAACACAAGGTGAAGCCTTATAATGATTTAGATGGATCTCCATGGTGATATAATTGCGAGAGCTTGGAACTCCGGGAAAGAAAAGATGAAACAATTGAAAACCGAGAACTTGATGAGCCTCCGGAATAAGGAATTAAACATTTGGAAGAAACAAGAATAAGAATTATGTTATGTGTATCCTTCACCAATTTAAATTGATGACAAGCAGCGGATTTGGCATACTACTTATTCTTGTAGAAAGGATGAAGAGAGATATAGCGCAAACTTGAGAAGGACTTCAGCGAACCGCCGATATGATTGGAAAGAACAAATGAATTAATATGAGAACATAGGAAGAGGAATCTTGAACAAACCACCATAAGAATTGAAAATGAACAAAGTAAATAAAGAAACACCGGGAAGGATTAATGAACGAATGAAGATACTTGAGGGAATTTAGATACATGAGAATGAAAAGATCACGAGCTGATAGAGAACACTTGAACGATGCACCAGTATGATTTGGAGGATGAGAGCTGAAAGTTGAAATGAATAATTCTGAGATGATGGGCTCCATAGAATCAAACTGAAAAGACTCATGAATTGCTCTAGAAGGGTGAAAAGGATTCTCGCAATCGAAAACAATTATGAGAGGATGGCAACAAGCTAGAATCACAATACTTCAAGAGAACGGACCAAGATTTAAGAGAAACTCTTCTTCGGTCTTCAAGATCTAAGAATTACGACGAGAAACACCACCATGAATTATTGATGGTACTCCGGAATGAAAAAGAAAAAAAATAAAAATTAGCAAGGTTGAACCAACGATGAAAAGACTCTGAAAGATCTTGGAGAAAGGCATTTGACTGATGAAAATTCATTCTTACGTCAAATTTTGAAAGAATTTGAGGATAGCTCCGAGAAAATTAGAAGAGTCAGGTAAGATCCTGGGAAAAGACCTGTGGGTTAGGGCCCACTCAAAAGAAAAGCACCGTTGAACGATTACTTGAAAAGGAGATTGCACCGGTTAAATTAAATGGCTTGAATGAGATAACATCCTCGAAAAGAGCTTGAATGGATCTTGAATGACAAGACGAGCCTTCCGAGATATCTTCAACACTCCGGAACAAATGAATAGCGAGAGGTGAAAAATTAAGAGGTTCAACGACATGGAAAAGCATTTGAAACGAGGAAACGAATACGATCAAACCTGAAAGGCTTGAGTTGGAACCACCGGAGAAGGAAAAGAACGAAGAATGCTGAACTTGAAGCTCCAAGAATCTTCATGAGAATCATCGGATACGAACATTGAAAAAGACTGAAGAGACTTCACAAGAATAAAATGGATACTTGATTAAGAAATCTGAGTCCTTGAAGAAAAAGGGTGGGAGGGCGGGAAAACAAAGGCAACTTGGGACGAATGAAACAAACACCGTTGAGAAACTTAGACTTGATCTTGCGGATGTTGAAATGATCGGATCCACTTGAAGAGAAGCACACCGGTTAAAAAGAAATGACATGACAATCTCGATGATGACGAAGGATTAGCATCCATATAGAAATATGAGAACACCGCTTAGGGAAGGTAGGGAATCAACATTTGACATTTAAGCAACTCGAATACCACAAACAAAAACAAAAACAAAGGATTGGCTTGCAGAATAAGCCGGAAACAAACATATGATAGACCCCATATCATATCATGTGTCTGTTCGAAAGATATCCTACGTGCTAGTTGAATTCCCACTTATAAACTCCCGAAACTTTCTGGTTATGCAATCGGGTGTTGGGGATACAGGGGAAGCATAATATCTCACCCAAACTAACAATTCCTACATCTAGTTGTATCCATCCTTCAACACATAACCAAGAAACCTTCGGAGATCATTTACCTCAACCTCCGAAAAGCATCCGTTATACAAGTTATGGCAATACTCCCGACCTACCGCCCTGATACGTCTCCGACGTATCTATAATTTTTGATTGCTCCATCCTATATTATCTACTGTTTTGGACTATGTTGGGCTTTATTTTCCACTTTTATATTATTTTTGGGACTAACCTATTAACTAGAGGCCTAGCCCAGAATTGCTGTTTTTTTGCCTATTTCAGTGTTTTAAAGAAACGGAATATCAAATGAAGTCCAAACGGAATAAAATCTTCGGGAACGTGATTTTCTCACCGAACGTGGTCCAGGAGACTTGGACCCTGCTCCAAGAAACAAAAGAGGCGATCACGAGGGGGGGGGGCGCGCGCCCCCTAGGGCGCCCCCCCTAGGGCGCGCCCCCTGCCTCGTGGGCCCCTCGTTGCTCCTCCAGCGTACTTCTTCCTCCTATATATACACACATACCCCCAAACGATCAGAACAGGAGCCAAAAACCTAATTCCACCGCCGCAACTTTCTATATCCACGAGATACCATCTTGGGGCCTGTTCCGGAGCTCCGCCGGAAGAGGGCCATCATCACGGAGGGCTTCTACATCATCCTAGCCCCTCCGATGAAGTGTGAGTAATTTACCTCAGACCTTCGGGTCCATAGTTAGTAGCTAGATGGCTTCTTCTCTCTCTTTGAATCTCAATACAAAGTTCTCCCCCTCTCTTGTGGAGATCTATTCGATGTAATCTTCTTTTTTGTGGTGTGTTTATTGAGATCGATGAATTGTGGGTTTATGATCAAGTCTATCTATGAATAATATTTGAATCTTCTCTGAATTCTTTTATGTATGATTGGTTATCTTTGCAAGTCTCTTCGAATTATCCGTTTGTTTTGGCCAACTAGATTGGTAGTTCTTGCCATGGGAGAAGTGCTTAGCTTTGGGTTTGATCTTGCGGTGTCCTTACCCAGTGACAGAAGGGGCAGCAAGGCACGTATTGTATCGTTGCCATCGAGGATAACAAGATGGGGTTTATTTCATATTGCATGAATTTATCTCTCTACATCATGTCATCTTGCTTAAGGCGTTACTCTGTTTTAACTTAATACTCTAGATGCATGCTGGATAGCGGTCGATGAGTGGAGTAATAGTAGTAGATGCAGAATCGTTTCGATCTACTTGTCACGGACGTGATGCCTATATACATGATCATGCCTAGATATTCTCATAACTATGCTCAATTATATCAATTGCTCAATAGTAATTTGTTCACCCTCCGTAGAATACTTATGCTCTTGAGAGAAGCCACTAGTGAAACCTATGGCCCCCGGGTCTATTCTCATCATATCAATCTCCATCACTTTAATCTTGTTTTGCTTTTTACTTTGCTTTTACTTCTTACTTTGCATCTTTATACCAAAAATTCCAAAAATATGATATCTATCAGATCTCACTCTTGTAAGTGACTGTGAAGGGCTTGACAACCCCTAATCGCGTTAGTTGCGAGTAGCTATCGCTTTGTGCAGGTACGATGGACTTGAGCGTGGGCTCCTACTGGATTGATACCTTGGTTCTCAAAAACTGAGGGAAATACTTACGCTACTCTGCTGCATCATCCCTTCCTCTTCGGGGAAAACCAACGCAAGCTCAAGACGTAGCAAGAAGGATTTCTGGCGCCGTTGCGGGGGAGTCTATGCAAAAAGTCAACATACGAAGTACCCATCGCAATCCCTATCTCTCGCATTACATTATTTGCCATTTGCCTCTCATTTTCCTCTCCCCCCAATTCACCCTTGCCATTTTATTCGCCCTCTCTCTCCCTATCCTCCCTCTCTATTTGCCTCTTTTTGCCCGTTTGCTTTTGTTTGCTCGTGTGTTAGATTGCTTGCTTGTCGTGATGGCTCAAGATACTACTAAATAGTGTGACTTCACCAATACCAATAATAATGATTTCCTTAGCACTCTGATTGCTCCTCTTATCAATGCTGAATCTTGTGAAATTAATACTGCTTTGTTGAATCTTGTTATGAAAGATTAATTCGCCGGCCTTCCTAGTGAAGATGCCGCTACTCATCTGAATAGCTTCGTTGATTCATGTGATATGCAAAAGAAAAAAGATGTCAATAATGATGTCGTTAAATTGAAGCTATTTCCTTTTTCGCTTAGAGATCATGCTAAAGCTTGGTTTTCGTCTTTGCCTAAGAATAGTATTGATTCATGGAACAAGTGCAAAGATGCTTTTATCTCTAAGTATTTTCCTCCCGCTAAGATCATCTCTCTTAGAAACGATATTATGAACTTTAAACAACTTGATCATGAACATGTTGCACAAGCTTGGGAGAGAATGAAATTAATGATACGTAATTTCCCTACTCATGGTTTGAATTTGTGGATGATTATACAAAAATTTTATGCCGGATTGAATTTTGCTTCTAGAAATCTTTTAGATTCGGCCGCGGGAGGCACTTTTATGGAAATCACTTTAGGAGATGCTACTAAACTCCTAGATAATATTATGATTAATTATTCTCAATGGCATACTGAAAGATCTTCTAATAAAAAAGTGCATGCGATAGAAGAAATTAATGTGTTGAGTGGAAAGATGGATGAACTTATGAAATTATTTGCTACTAAGAGTGTTTCTTCTGATCCTAATGATATGCCTTTGTCTACTTTGATTTAGAATAACAATGAATCTATGGATGTGAATTTTGTTGGTAGGGATAATTTTAGCAACAACGCTTATAGAGGGAATTTTAATCCTAGGCCATATCCTAGTAATCCTTCTAATAATTCTGGGAAATCCTACAATAACTCTTATGGAAATTATAATAAGATGCCCTCTGATTTTGAATCTAATATTAAAGAATTTATTTCTTCGCAAAAGAATTTTAATGCTATGATTGAAGAAAAATTGCTTAAGATTGATGATTTGGCTAGGAAAGTTGATAGAATTGCTCTTGATGTTGATTGTTTGAAATTTAGATCTATTCCACCTAAGCATGATATCAATGAGTCTATAAAAGCCATGAGAATTTCAATTGATTAGTGTAAGGAAAGAACCGCTAGGGTGCGTGCTTCCAAAGATGCCTTTATTAAAGCATGTTCCTCCAATTCCTATGGAAATCAAGATGAAGATCTAAAAGTTATCGATGTGTCCCCTATTAAATCTTTATTTTTCAATATTAATCTTGATGAAACTGAATATGATCTTCCTTTACCTAGAAGGCGTTCTAAAAATTCGGAGTATTTAGATCTTAATGATGAAATTGATGAAAGTGGGATTGAAAGAAATAAAAATCTAGATGTTGCTAAACCCACTATATTGGATTTCAAGGAATTTAATTATGAAAGTTGCTCTTTAATTGATTGTATTTCCTTGTTGCAATCCGTGCTAAATTCTCCACATGCTTATAGTCAAAATAAAGCCTTCACCGAACATATTGTTGATGCCTTGATGCAATCTTATGAAGAAAAACTTGAGTTGAAAGTTTCTATCCCTAGAAAACTCTATGATGAGTGGGAACCAACTATTAAAATTAAAATTAAAGATCATGAGTTTTATGCTTTGTGTGATTTGGGTGCTAGTGTCTCTACTATTCCCAAGACTTTGTGTGATTTACTAGATTTCCGTAACTTTGATGATTGCTCTCTAAACTTGCATCTTGCGGATTCCACTATTAAGAAACCTATGGGAAGGATTAATGATGTTCTTATTGTTGCAAATAGGAATTATGTGCCCGTAGATTTCATTGTTCTTGATATAGATTGCAATCCTTCTTGCCCTATTATTCTTGGTAGACCTTTCCTTAGAACGGTTGGTGCGATTATTGATATGAAGGAAGGGAATATTAGATTTCAATTTCCACTAAAAAAGGGCATGGAACACTTTCCAAGAAATAAAATAAAATTACCATATGAAACTATCATGAGAGCCACTTATGGATTGCCTACCAAAGATGGCAATACCTAGATCTATCCTCGCTTTTATGCCTAGCTAGGGGCGTTAAACGATAGCGCTTGTTGGGAGGCAACCCAATTTTATTTTTATTCCTTGCTTTTTGTTCATGCTTAGTAATAAATAAATTGTTTAGCCTCTGTTTTGGTTGTGTTTTTTGTGTTTAATTAGTGTTTGTGCCAAGTAGAACCGTTGGGAAGACTTGGGGAAAGTCTTGTTGAACTTGCTGTAAAAAACAGAAACTTTAGCGCTCACGAGAACTGCTGTCATTTTTATTTGAAGAGTGATATTTAGTTAATTATTTTTGCAGATGATTAATAGATAAATTCCTCACGTCAGCAATTTATTTTAGAATTTTTGGGGTTCCAGATCTTGCGCTAGCTACAGATTACTACAGACTGTTCTGTTTTTGACAGATTCTGTTTTTCGTGTGTTGTTTGCTTATTTTGATGAATCTATGGCTAGTAAAATAGTTTATAATCCATAGAGAAGTTGGAATACAGTAGGTTTAACACCAATATAAATAAATAATGAGTTCATTACAGTACCTTGAAGTGGTCTTTTGTTTTCTTTCGCTAACGGAGCTCACGAGTTTTCTATTTTGAGTTTTGTGTTGTGAAGTTTTCAAGTTTTGGGTGAATTCTTTTGATGGATCATGGAACAAGGAGTGGAAAGAGCCTAAGATTAGGGATTCCCATGGCACCCCCAAGATAATCCAAGGACACCAAAAAGTCAAAGCTTGGGGATGCCCCGGAAGGCATCCCCTCTTCCGTCCACTTCCATCGGTAATTTACTTGGAGCTATATTTTTATTCACCAACATGATATGTGTTTTGCTTGGAGCGTCTTGTATTATTTGTGTCTTTGTGTCTTAGTATGCCACAATCATCCTTGCTGTACACACCTTTTGAGAGATCCATATATGAATTAAAATTTGATAGAATACTCTATGTGCTTCACTTATATCTTTTGAGCTAAGTAGTTTTGCTCTATGTGCTTCACTTATATCTTTTGAGCGTTATAATTTTGCTCTATGTGCCTCGCATAGATATTTTAGAGAATGGTGGTGGATTTGTTTTAAAGAAACTATTGATCTCTCATGCTTCACTTAAATTATTTTGAGAGTCTCTTAATAGCATGGTAATTTGCTTAATAATAATATGCTTGGTATTCAAGATTTGTGAAACTTTCTTTTGAGTGTGTTGAATACTAAGAAAAGATTGAAGCATGATAATTGTTTTGAGATATGGAGGTGATAATATTAAAGTCATGCTAGTTGAGTAGTTGTGAATTTAAAGAATACTTGTGTTAAGGTTTGTGATTCCCGTAGCATGCACGTATGGTGAACCGTTATGTAACGAAGTCGGAGCATGATTTGTTTATTGATTGTCTTCCTTATGAGTGGCGGTCGGGGACGAGCGATGGTCTTTTCCTACCAATCTATCCCCCTAGGAGCATGCGCGTAATACTTTGCTTTGATAACTTCTAGATTTTTGCAATAAGTATATGAGTTCTTTATGACTAATGTTGAGTCCATGGATTATACGCACTCTCACCCTTTCACCTTTGCTAGCCTCTCTAATACCGCGCACTTTTCGCCGGTATCATACATCTACCATATACCTTCCTCAAAACAGCCACCATACCTACCTATTATGGCATTTCCATAGCCATTCCAAGATATATTGCCATGCAACTTTCCACCATCTAGTTCATCATGACACATTCATCATTGTCATATTGCTTAGCATGATCATGTAGTTGACATACGTATTTGTGGCAAAGCCACCGTTCATAATTTCTTCATACTTGTCACTCTTGATTCATTGCATATCCTGGTACACCGCCGGAGGATCCATATAGAGTCATACTTTGTTTTAGAATCGAGTTGTAATCATTGAGTTGTAAATAAATAAAAGTGTGATGATCATCATTCAATAGAGCATTGTCCCAATAAAAAAAAGAGAGAAAGGCCAAAGAAAAAAAAGAAGGCCCCAAAAAAGGGGCAATGCTACTATCCTTTTTTCCACACTTGTGCTTCAAAGTAGCACCATGATATAGCGAGTCTCATATATTATGCTTCAAAGTAGCACCATGTTCTTCATATAGAGAGTCTCATATGTTGTCACTTTCATATACTAGTGGGAATTTTACATTATAGAACTTGGCTTGTATATTCCGATAATGGGCTTCCTCAAATTGCCCTAGGTCTTCGTGAGCAAGCAAGTTCGATGCACACCCACTAGTTTCTTTTGTTGAGATTTCATACATTTATATCTCTAGTGCATCCGTTGCATGGCAATCCCTACTCACTCACATTGATATCTATTGATGGGCATCTCCATAGCCCGTTGATACGCCTAGTTGATGTGAGACTATCTTCCCCTCCTTTTTGTCTTCTCCACAACCACCATTCTATTCCACCTATAGCGCTATATCCATGGCTCACACTCATGTATTGCGTGAATATTGAAAAAGTTTTGAAAGAGTTAGAGTATGAAACAATTGCTTGGCTTGTCATCGGGGTTGTGCATGATTTAAATACTTTGTGTGGTGAAATGGAGCATAGCCAGACTATATGATTTTGTAGGGATAACTTTCTTTGGCCATGTTATTTTGAGAAGACATAATTGCTTTGTTAGTATGCTTGAAGTATTATTATTTTTTATGTCAATATAAACTTTTGTCTTGAATCTTTCTAATCTGAATATTCATACCACAATTAAGAAGATTTGCATTGAAATTATACCAAGTAGCACTCCGCATCAAAAATTCTCTTTTTATCATTTACCTACTCGAGGACGAGCAGGAATTAAGCTTGGGGATGCCTGATACGTCTCCAACGTATCTATAATTTTTGATTGCTCCATGCTATATTATCTACTGTTTTGGACTATATTGGGCTTTATTTTCCACTTTTATATTATTTTTGGGACTAACCTATTAACCGGAGGCCCAACCCAGAATTGCTGTTTTTTTGCCTATTTCAGTGCTTCGAAGAAACGGAATATCAAACGGAGTCCAAACGGAATAAAATCTTCGGGAACGTGATTTTCTCACCGAACGTGATCTAGGAGACTTGGACCCTGCTCCAAGGAACAAAAGAGGCGGTCACGAGAGTGGGGCGCCCCCCTAGGGCGCGCCCCCCTGCCTCATGTACCCCTCCGCCGTACTTCTTCCTCCTATATATACACATGTACCCCCAAACGATCAGAACAGGAGCCAAAAACCTAATTCCACCGCCGCAACTTTCTGTATCCACGAGATCCCATCTTGGGGCCTGTTCCGGAGCTCCGCCGGAAGAGGGCCGTCATCACGGAGGGCTTCTACATCATCCTAGCCCCTCCGATAAAGTGTGAGTAATTTACCTCAGACCTTCGGGTCCATAGTTAGTAGCTAGATGGCTTCTTCTCTCTCTTTGAATCTCAATACAAAGTTCTCCCCCTCTCTTGTGGAGATCTATTCGATGTAATCTTCTTTTTTGCGGTGTGTTTGTTGAGACCGATGAATTGTGGGGTTATGATCAAGTCTATCTATGAATAATATTTGAATCTTCTCTGAGTTCTTTTATGTATGATTGGTTATCTTTGCAAGTTTCTTCGAATTATCCATTGGTTTGGCCAACTAGATTGGTAGTTCTTTCCGCGGGAGAAGTGCTTAGCTTTGGGTTCGATCTTGCGATGTCCTTACCCAGTGATAGAAGGGGCAGCAAGGCACGTATTGTATCGTTGCCATCGAGGATAATAAGATGGGGTTTATTTCATATTGCATGAATTTATCTCTCTACATCATGTCATCTTGCTTAAGGCGTTACTCTGTTTTTAACTTAATACTCTAGATGCATGCTGGATAGCGGTCGATGAGTGGAGTAATAGTAGTAGATGCAGAATCGTTTCGATCTACTTGTCATGGACGTGATGCCTATATACATGATCATGCCTAGATATTCTCATAACTATGTTCAATTCTGTCAATTGCTCAATAGTAATTTGTTCACCCACCGTAGGATACTTATGCTCTTGAGAGAAGCCACTAGTGAAACCTATGGCCCCCGGGTCTATTCTCATCATATCAATCTCCATCACTTTAATCTTGTTTTGATTTTTACTTTGCTTTTACTTTTTACTTTGCATCTTTATACCAAAAATACCAAAAATATTATATCTATCAGATCTCACTCTTGTAAGTGACCATGAAGGGCTTGACAACCCCTAATCGCGTTGGTTGCGAGTAGCTATCGCTTTGTGCAGGTACGAGGGACTTGAGCATGGGCTCCTACTGGATTGATACCTTGGTTCTCAAAAACTGAGGGAAATACTTACGCTACTCTGCTGCATCATCCCTTCCTCTTCGGGGAAAACCAACGCAAGCTCAAGACGTAGCACGCCCCAGTACTGGGTGGCGTCGAGGTTATCTCACCAACAACTGCATAAAAGAGATTTTTGATGTCGGCGAGCTCAGGTATTCCAGAACTGCAACGATAAAATTGTGACGACAACACCTCGGAGCTCAACTCTCCGGTACACTGCCGTAACCCCTAAATGTCAGGAGGCACGAAGAACAATGTTCTCGTCACAAAACCATTGAAATGATTCCAAGATACCCGCGTGATCCTAAAAAAAAATTCATGAAATTTGAGGAGAGAAAGTCAAAACTCTACGCCAGGAGGCCTCACCAGAGCGATGAAGGGACTGAGGAGTAAAAAGAATCCTACTCCCCGATATATATAATCCTATAAGACTCAAAACATTTTTCTAAACTCAACAACGCAAGCGATTCGACCAAGCAGGGGGCTCCTAAGTCGGGGAAGGCTTCGATACCAACTTGTCACACCCACGATGCGGCTATATCTCCCACGTGTCGGAGCACGACTTAGAGGCATAACCGCATTGTAGGCATGTCTCAAGAGGGGTAATCTTTACACATCCCATGTACTGAATAAGAAAGGGATAAAGAGTTGGCTTACAACCGCCACATCACACAATACATAAATATAGCATTACATCATCCAGATACAAACAAGGTCCGACTGCAGAACCAAAATAAAGACAACCCCTAATGCAATAGATCCCCGACCGCCCCGACTGGGCTCACTACTGATCAATTGGAAACAAAACAACACAAACACGATCTTCATCAAGCTCCCACTTGAGCTCAGCTGCGTCATCTGGACTGGTAACAGCGGCACCTGCAACTGGTTTTGGAAGTAATCTGTGAGCCACGGGGACTCAGCAATCTCACACCCTCACGATCAAGACTATTTACGCTTATGGGTAGGAAAAGGTAGTGAGGTGGAGCTGCAGCAAGCACTAGCATATATGGTGGCTAACTTACGCAAATAAGAGCGAGAAGAGAAGCAAAGCACGGTCATGAACTAGAAGTGATCAAGAAGTGATCCTGAAACTACTTACGTTCAAACATAACTCCAAAGCCGTGTTCACTTCTCGGGCCCCGCCGAGAAGAGACCATCACGGCTACACACGTGGCTGATGCATTTTAATTAAGTTAAGTGTCAAGTTTTCTACAACCGGACATTAACAAATTCCCATCTGCCCATAACCGCGGGCACGGCTTTCGAAAGTTCAAAACCCTGCAGGGGTGTCCCAACTTAGCCCATCATAAGCTCTCACGGTCAACGAAGGATATTCCTTCTAGCGGGAAGACCCGATCAGTCTCGGAATCCCAGTTACAAGACATTTCGACAATGGTAAAACAAGACCAGCAAAGCCGCCCGATGCACCGACATCCCGATAGGAGATGCACATATCTCGTTCTCAGGGCAACACCGGATAGGGTCAAGCTATGAGTAAAACCAGCCCTCGAGTCTCCCCGAGGTGGCCCCGCAGGCTGCCCGGTTCGGACCAACACTTAGACAAGCACTGGCCAGGGGGGGGTTAAAATAAAGATGACCCTCGGGAGAGCGACTCCCAAGGGAAAAGTAGGTGGTGGTGAGGCAAAAGGTAAAACCAAGGTTGGGCCTTGTTGGAGGAGTTTTATTCAAAGCGAAGTGTCAAGGGGTCCCCATAACACCCAACCGTGTAAGGAACACAAAATCAAGGAACATAACACCGGTATGACGGAAACTAGGGCGGCAAGAGTGGAACAAAACACCGGGCATAAGGCCGAGCCTTCCACGCTTTACCAAGTATATAGATGCATTAGTTAAATAAGAGATATTGTGATATCCCAACAATAATACATGTTCCAACATGGAACAAACTTCATCTTCACCTGCAACTAGCAATGCTATAAGAGGGGCTGAGCAAAGCGGTAACATAGCCAAACAACGGTTTGCTAGGAAAGGTGGGTTAGAGGCTTGACATGGCAATATGGGAGGCATGATAAAGCAAGTGGTAGGTATCGCGGCATAGCAAAAGAGGGAACAACAAGCAAGCAAAGATAGAAGTGATTTCGAGGGTATGGTCATCTTGCCTGAGATCCCGCAAGGAAGAAGAACGAGTCCATGAAGAAGACAAGCGGACGAAGTCGAACGAATCCTCACAAACGCGACGTTATCAGAACCAACCCGAAGAAGCAACACCGGAAAGAAGCACACAACATAGTAAACAACCAACACATGAACATGGCATGATGCACAACCAAGTATGATGCATGTCCGGTTTAAAGAGGCATGGCATGGCAAAGTGCACAAACAATACCACAAGTTAAGTGGAGCTCAATATGCAACGAGTTGCATATTGACGGAACACCACATTCAAGTTATTTAATTCGATCTCGTTTATGTACCCAACAATATTAAATGTTGATTAACATGGCAAGAGGGTGAAGCATAATAAAACTACCTAACTAGGCAAGTTTAAATGAGGCCGGAACAACAAAACAACAAGTCCGGAAACTCCTCATAAGCATAATTATGGATTTGGTACTGTTCTGCCCTAAACCATATTTTAGAGTTATTAAACATGCAAAGTAAGGCCACCTTGTTAAATTAGGCATTATTCTACCCCATTTACATATAAAGTTTATCTAAATTGGAGCTATGGTTATTTAGTTATGAAATAAACCATTTAACATGTTATTTGAGAAAAAAATTAATCAAACAATAAGTTTAACATTTTAAACATGGATAAAAGCTGGAAATATAGAAACTACATGAAAAACTAAGAAAGATGCATATATGACATGTTTCATTTGGATGTATGTATTTTTAGTTATTAACAAACCAAAATAATGGCATTTCTGTGAAAATGCAAGAGAAAATTAAACGACAGGGAACACGAGCTGGGCTAGCCATTGTCAATGACGAGGGGGGCCGTGGTGCTGAGGTGGCGGTGTGTGGGTGTGGAGAGGGTATGTGTGCAGAGAGGGTGACAAATGGGGTCCACTGTCATAGAAGCAGCAAATTGCGGTTCTAAATATGTTCCCAAGGGGATTCGAACCGGGATGCAAAGTAAGGCCACCTTGTTAAACTAGGCATTATTCTACCCCATTTACATATAAAGTTTATCTAAATCGGAGCTATGGTTATTTAGTTATGAAATAAACCATTTAACATGTTATTTGAGCAAAAAATTAATCAAACAATAAGTTTAACAGTTTAAACATGGATAAAAGCTGGAAACTCCTCATAAGCATAATTATGGATTTGGTACTGTTCTGCCCTAAACCATATTTTAGAGTTATTAAACATGCAAAGTAAGGCCACCTTGTTAAACTAGGCATTATTCTACCCCATTTACATATAAAGTTTATCTAAATCGGAGCTATGGTTATTTAGTTATGAAATAAACCATTTAACATGTTATTTGAGCAAAAAATTAATCAAACAATAAGTTTAACATTTTAAACATGGATAAAAGCTGGAAATATAGAAACTACATGAAAAACTAAGAAAGATGCATATATGACATGTTTCATTTGGATGTATGTATTTTTAGTTATTGACAAACCAAAATAATGGCATTTCTGTGAAAATGCAAGAGAAAATTAAATGACAGGGAACACGAGCTGGGCCAGCCACTGTCAATGACGAGGGGGGCCGTGGTGCTGAGGTGGCGGTGTGTGGGTGTGGAGAGGGTATGTGTGCAGAGAGGGTGACAAATGGGGTCCACTGTCATAGAAGCAGCAAATTGCGGTTCTAAATATGTTCCCAAGGGGATTCGAACCGGGATGCAAAGTAAGGCCACCTTGTTAAACTAGGCATTATTCTACCCCATTTACATATAAAGTTTATCTAAATCGGAGCTATGGTTTTAGTTATGAAATAAACCATTTAACATGTTATTTGAGCAAAAAATTAATCAAACAATAAGTTTAACATTTTAAACATGGATAAAAAGCTGGAAACTCCTCATAAGCATAATTATGGATTTGGTACTGTTCTGCCCTAAACCATATTTTAGAGTTATTAAACATGCAAAGTAAGGCCACCTTGTTAAACTAGGCATTATTCTACCCCATTTACATATAAAGTTTATCTAAATCGGAGCTATGGTTATTTAGTTATGAAATAAACCATTTAACATGTTATTTGAGCAAAAAATTAATCAAACAATAAGTTTAACATTTTAAACATGGATAAAAGCTGGAAATATAGAAACTACATGAAAAACTAAGAAAGATGCATATATGACATGTTTCATTTGGATGTATGTATTTTTAGTTATTAACAAACCAAAATAATGGCATTTCTGTGAAAATGCAAGAGAAAATTAAACGACAGGGAACACGAGTTGGGCCAGCCACTGTCAATGACGAGGGGGGCTGTGGTGCTGAGGTGGCGGTGTGTGGGTGTGGAGAGGGTATGTGTGCAGAGAGGGTGACAAATGGGGTCCACTGTCATAGAAGCAGCAGAAGCAAAAATTGTGGTTCTAAATATGTTCCCAAGGGGATTCGAACCGGGGTCTCCCGGGTAGAACTCCAATGATCGATCCACTGCGCTGCTGCAACTATTGCTGCAGGTATTGGGCACGGCTTCTTTTGAACTAGCCCCACGGCGGATGGGGTTTCTTCTCCTCTGCAACAGAGAAGACACCGACCTGCACCGGCAGGCAACGGTGAAACGGCGGGGTCTAGGAGGCAACGGTGGGTGTGTGGGATAGGCTGCTGCGAGGCTCACCCACGAGGAGGGGTGCAGAGGCGCTCGAGCTTGAGCGTTGCTCGGCTCGGGGCCATGGCATGGCGCGACAAGGCAGGGAAGAAGCCACACGCAAGGCAAGGCAAGGCAGGAAGCGCGGGCGAGGACCTGGGGGTGTGCGCGTGAGTGATGTGGTGCAAGAAACAGGGAGACGCGGGCGTCGCGTTGGTGTCTCGTGGGAGGCAGCGTGCATGTGTGGAGGAGCTGAGTGTAGGTTCTTGCGTGCGCAAAAATTCAGAGATCAAAGGCCATGGCGGCGAAGCACGGCCAGGCAAGCTGCGGGGCCCTGCCTCTGTGCAAGGGCGAAGAGGAGCGTGGTCTGCGTGCAAGGACATGAGCGGTGTGCAGCGGGATGCACGAGCACAAGCTCGAACTCGACCCCGTCCGTGGCGGAACGACTCGAGGTCGCGCGGATCAGTGACTGCGATGATGGAAATGACGGCGGAAAGAGGTGAGGAGGTGCGGCCGCTCACAGAGGGGGTGCTGCTGGAGTCGATCGAGCTTAGGGACGAGGGGTCGCGACGAAGTTGACCGGCGACGAGCACCTTCCGTAGATGAAGAAGATGAAGACGACGACGAGGAACTTGGCGTTCCTCTGAACCGTGAAGAAGATGAAGCAGAGGAAGAGGACGTCGAGGAACTTGGCGTCTCCGGCCTTGGATCCTTCCGGCTCCTGGCCTTGATTGAAGACGAAGAAGACTACGCAGGCGGTGTGGGTAGGCGCTGATCGGCGATGGTGCACGCTGTCTGTGAAGACGAAGAAGCAGGGGAGGTAATCGCCATGGAGGAGGCCGATCCAGGGCTCCAGGGACTTGCTGCAGGGTCGAGGAAGAAGACAAAGACGGCTACGGCAAGGATTAAGCCGGAGAAGAGCTTGAGCTCTCCTCGGTCATGGAGTCGGGTGTCTCGGGAGGAGCCGCGTGGGGCTGCCCTCCTGGCTGGCGGCGGCGGAGGAGGAAAGAGGGGGTCTGAGGGAACCCTAGGGGGTCGCCGCGAGGCTTTATAGGAGGGGAGACGCGGTGCCGTGGCCACAGTGGCCATGTGCCCTGCTCTCCCAGAGTTACCGTGAGATAGATATGTGATGGAGGTGGAAGAAAAGGTGTAGAGGGGATGACAGGTGGGGGCGACTGGGTGCATATGGGAAATTTTACTAGGGAGAGAGAGTTGGGCTGGATCGGCTGGGCTGCTAGGTTGCTGAAGCTACTAGTCGCTGGGCTGCGCTGCTGCTCTTTTTCTATTTCTTCAAACAGAAATAAAAGAGCAAAAACACAGAGGAATTGGAGATGGTTGTGAGAGATATGAACATATAAATGGAGTCCAGGATTTGTGCAAAAATTGAATAAATTGCTTTGGGAATTTTTAAGGACAGAAAAATAATTCAAGTGTGAATTTAATTCACACTTGAGCCATTTTTGAACCCTACCAAAACAACTCCAAAATGAATGAAATTTGACAGAGAGGTATAAGGCAAGGAGTATGATCATCAGGAAATAAATGAACATTAATGAATGAGGGAATAATGTCACTTGCAATAAATGTGTGAGAATTGAAAGGAAGAAGCTAGTGATTGGGTGTTGCACTTGATGATGATTAAGATGTGAGGGCAAGATGGAACAACAAAGAAGATGAGGAGAAGGAGTCCACAAAGATAACAAGCACATGAGAAATATGTACACTACAATGATGATCATGATGCAAATGCAACAAAAACGACAAAGGCCATATCACATCATGAAGCATGAATCAAAGCAAGTGAGATGACCATGGCAAACAAACAAGGATGGCACAATGCAATATAATAAAAGATGAACATGATGCAAGAAGCAAAAATGACAAGGCACTCAACATGATCATGGCATAAACATATATGAATGAAATATGCAAAACAATTATGATAATGCAACAAACATAATAAACACACGTCAACAACTAAAATAAATAGAAGGGCAACTGAAGCGTCAGTCTCGGGGCATTACATAGGGATTGTGATGGGTACTTGGTATGTTGACTTTTGCGCAGATTCCCCGGCAACGGCGCCAGAAATTCTTCTTGCTACCTCTTGAGCACTGTGTTGGATTTCCCCGAAGAGGAAGGGATGATGCAGCAAAGTAGCGTAAGTATTTCCCTCAATTTTTGAGAACCAAGGTATCAATCCAGTAGGAGGCTACGCTCGAGTCCCTCGTACCTACACAAAAACAATAACTCAACGCAACCAACGCGCTTAGGGGTTGTCAATCCCTTCACGGTCACTTACGAAAGTGAGATCTGATAGAGATGATAAATAATATTTTTGGTATTTTTGGTATAGAGATGCAAAGTAAATAAAGTAAAAGCAAAGCAATAATAAAGTGATGGAGATTGATATGATGAGAATAGACCCGGGGGCCATAGGTTTCACTAGTGGCTTCTCTCAAGAGCATAAGTATTCTACGGTGGGTGAACAAATTACTGTTGAGCAATTGACAGAATTGAGCATAGTTATGAGAATATCTAGGTATGATCATGTATATAGGCATCACGTCCGAGACAAGTAGACCGAAACGATTCTACATCTAGTACTATTACTCCACTCATCGACCGCTATCCAGCATGCATCTAGAGTATTAAGTTAAAAAACAGAGTAACGCCTTAAGCAAGATGACATGATGTAGAGGGATAGTTTCATGCAATATGATAAAAACCCCATCTTGTTATCCTCGATGGCAACGATACAATACGTGCCTTGCTGCCCCTTCTGTCACTCGGAAAGGACACCGCAAGATCGAACCCAAAGCTAAGCACTTCTCCCATGGCAAGAAAAACCAATCTAGTAGGCCAAACCAAACTTATAATTTGAAGAGACTTGTAAAGATAACCAATCATACATAAAAGAATTCAGAGAAGATTCAAATATTATTCATAGATAGACTTGATCATAAACCCACAATTCATCGTTCTCAACAAACACACCGCAAAAAGAAGATTACATCGAATAGATCTCCACGAGAGAGGGGGAGAACATTGTATTGAGATCCAAAAAGAGAGAAGAAGCCATCTAGCTACTAACTATGGACCCGTAGGTCTGAAGTAAACTACTCACACTTCATCGGAGGGGCTTGGATGATGATGTAGAAGCCCTCCGTGATCGATGCCCCCTCCGGCGGAGCTCCGGAACAGGCCCCAAGATGGGATCTCGTGGATACAGAAAGTTGCGGCAGTGGAATTAGGTTTTTGGCTCCATCCCCAATCGTTTGGGGGTACGTGGATATATATAGGAGGAAGAAGTACGTCGGTGGAGCTTCGAGGGGCCCACGAGGCAGGGGGCGCGCCCTAGGTGGGGCGCGCCCTCCACCCTCGTGACCACCTCGTGGCTTTCTTGATGGAGTGTCCAAGTCTCCTGGATCTTATTGAAGGAAATATGCCCTAGAGGCAATAATAAAGTTATTATTTATTTCCTTATAATCATGATAAAGGTTTATTATTCATGCTAGAATTGTATTAACCGGAAACATAATACATGTGTGAATACATAGACAAACAAAGTGTCACTAGTATGCCTCTACTTGACTAGCTCGTTAATCAAAGATGGTTATGTTTCCTAACCATGAACAATGAGTTGTTATTTGATTAACGAGGTCACATCATTAGTTGAATGATCTGATTGACATGACCCATTCCATTAGCTTAGCACCCGATCGTTTAGTATGTTGCTATTGCTTTCTTCATGACTTATACATGTTCCTATAACTATGAGATTATGCAACTCCCGTTTACCGGAGGAACACTTTGGGTACTACCAAACGTCACAACGTAACTGGGTGATTATAAAGGAGTACTACAGGTGTCTCCAAAGGTACATGTTGGGTTGGCGTATTTCGAGATTAGGTTTTGTCACTCCGATTGTCGGAGAGGTATCTCTGGGCCCTCTCGGTAATGCACATCACATAAGCCTTGCAAGCATTGCAACTAATGAGTTAGTTGCGGGATGATGTATTACAGAACGAGTAAAGAGACTTGCCGGTAACGAGATTGAACTAGGTATTGGATACCGACGATCGAATCTCGGGCAAGTAACATACCGATGACAAAGGGAACAACGTATGTTGTTATGCGGTCTGACCGATAAAGATCTTCGTAGAATATGTAGGAGCCAATATGGGCATCCAGGTCCCGCTATTGGTTATTGACCGGAGACATGTCTCGGTCATGTCTACATTGTTCTCGAACCCGTAGGGTCCGCACGCTTAAGGTTACGATGACAGTTATATTATGAGTTTATGCATTTTGATGTACCGAAGTTAGTTCGGAGTCCCGGATGTGATCACGGACATGACGAGGAGTCTCGAAATGGTCGAGACATAAAGATTGATATATTGGAAGCCTATGTTTGGATATCGGCAGTGTTCCGGGTGAAATCGGGATTTTACCGGAGTACCGGGAGGTTACCGGAACCCCCCGGGAACCATATGGGCCTTAGTGGGCTTAGTGGAAAGGAGAAAGGGGCAGCCCAAGGTGGGCTGCGCGCCTCCCCCCTCCCCTAGTCCTATTAGGACTAGGAGAGGTGGCCAGCCCCCTCTCTCTCTTACCCCCCGAGGAATCCTATTCCAACTAGGATTGGGGGGGGGGGAATCCTACTCCCGGAGGGAGTAGGACTCTCCTGGCGCGCCCCTTGTGGCCGGCCAGCCTCCCCCCTTTGGTCCTTTATATACTGAGGTAGAGGCACCCTAGAACACACAAGTTGATCCACGTGATCTATTCCTTAGCCGTGTGCGGTGCCCCCAGCCACCATAGTCCTCGATAATACTGTAGCGGAGTTTATGCGAAGCCCTGCTGCTGTAGTACATCAAGATCGTCACCACGCCGTCATGCTGACGGAACTCTTCCCCGACACTTTGCTGGATCGGAGTCCGGGGATCGTCATCGAGCTGAACGTGTGCTCGAACTCGGAGGTGCCGTAGTTTCGGTGCTTGATCGGTTGGATCGGGAAGATGTACGACTACTTCCTGTACGTTGCGTCAACGCTTCCGCAGTCGGTCTGCGTGGGTACGTAGACAACACTCTCCCCTCTCGTTGCTATGCATCACATGATCTTGCGTGTGCGTAGGAATTTTTTTGAAATTACTACGAAACCCAACAGTGGCATCCGAGCCTAGGTTATTTATGTTGATGTTATATGCACGAGTAGAACACAAGTGAGTTGTGGGCGATATAAGTCATACTGCCTACCAGCATGTCATACTTTGGTTCGGCGGCATTGTTGGACGAGACGACCCGGACCAACATTACGCGTACGCTTACGCGAGACCGGTTCCCCCGACGTGCTTTGCACATAGGTGGCTTGCGGGCGACTGTCTCTCCAACTTTAGTTGAACCAAGTATGGCTACGCCCGGTCCTTGCGAAGGTTAAAACGGAGTCTATTTGATAAACTATCGTTGTTGTTTTGATGCGTAGGTGAGATTGGTTCTTACTTAAGCCCGTAGCAGCCACGTAAAACTTGCAACAACAAAGTAGAGGACGTCTAACTTGTTTTTGCAGGGCATGTTGTGATGTGATATGGTCAAGACATGATGCTGAATTTTATTGTATGAGATGATCATGTTTTGTAACCGAGTTATCGGCAACTGGCAGGAGCCATATGGTTGTCGCTTTATTGTATGCAATGAAATCGCGATGTAATGCTTTACTTTATTACTAAGCGGTAGTGATAGTCGTGGAAGCATAAGATTGGCGAGACGACAACGATGCTGCGATGGAGATCAAGGTGTCGCGCCGGTGACGATGGTGATCATGACGGTGCTTCGAAGATGGAGATCACAAGCACAAGATGATGATGGCCATATCATATCACTTATATTGATTGCATGTGATGTTTATCCTTTTATGCATCTTATCTTGCTTTGATTGACGGTAGCATTATAAGATGATCTCTCACTAAATTATCAAGAAGTGTTCTCCCTGAGTATGCACCGTTGCCAAAGTTCGTCGTGCCCAGACACCACGTGATGATCGGGTGTGATAAGCTCTACGTCCATCTACAACGGGTGCAAGCCAGTTTTGCACACGCAGAATACTCAGGTTAAACTTGACGAGCCTAGCATATGCAGATATGGCCTCGGAACACGGAGACCGAAAGGTCGAACGTGAATCATATAGTAGATATGATCAACATAACGATGTTCACCATTGAAAACTACTCCATCTCACGTGATGATCGGTTATGGTTTAGTTGATTTGGATCACGTGATCACTTAGAGGATTAGAGGGATGTCTATCTAAGTGGGAGTTCTTAAGTAATTTGATTAATTGAACTTAAACTTATCATGAACTTAGTACCTGATAGTATCTTGCTTGTTTATGTTGATTGTAGATAGATGGCTCGTGCTGTTGTTCCGTTGAATTTTAATGCGTTCCTTGAGAAAGCAAAGTTGAAAGATGATGGTAGCAATTACACGGACTGGGTCCGTAATTTGAGGATTATCCTCATTGCTGCTCAGAAGAATTACGTCCTGGAAGCACCGCTGGGTGCCAGGCCTGCTGCTGGAGCAACACCAGATGTTATGAACGTCTGGCAGAGCAAAGCTGATGACTACTCGATAGTTCAGTGTGCCATGCTTTACGGCTTAGAATCGGGACTTCAACGACGTTTTGAACGTCATGGAGCATATGAGATGTTCCAGGAGTTGAAGTTAATATTTCAAGCAAATGCCCGGATTGAGAGATATGAAGTCTCCAATAAGTTCTATAGCTGCAAGATGGAGGAGAACAGTTCTGTCAGTGAGCATATACTCAAAATGTCTGGGTATAATAATCACTTGATTCAGATGGGAGTTAATCTTCCAGATGATTGCGTCATTGACAGAATTCTCCAATCACTGCCACCAAGCTACAAGAGCTTCGTGATGAACTATAATATGCAAGGGATGAACAAGACTATTCCCGAGCTCTTCGCGATGCTGAAAGCTGCGGAGGTAGAAATCAAGAAGGAGCATCAAGTGTTGATGGTTAACAAGACCACTAGTTTCAAGAAAAAGGGCAAAGGGAAGAAGAAGGGGAACTTCAAGAAGAACGGCAAGCAAGTTGCTGCTCAGGAGAAGAAACCCAAGTCTGGACCTAAGCCTGAAACTGAGTGCTTCTACTGCAAGCAGACTGGTCACTGGAAGCGGAACTGCCCCAAGTATTTGGCGGATAAGAAGGATGGCAAGGTGAACAAAGGTATATGTGATATACATGTTATTGATGTGTACCTTACTAGAGCTCGCAGTAGCACCTGGGTATTTGATACTGGTTCTGTTGCTAATATTTGCAACTCGAAACAGGGACTACGGAATAAGCGGACACTAGCAAAGGACGAGGTGACGATGCGCGTGGGAAACGGTTCCAAAGTCGATGTGATCGCGGTCGGCACGCTACCTCTACATCTACCTTCGGGATTAATATTAGACCTAAATAATTGTTATTTGGTGCCAGCGTTGAGCATGAACATTATATCTGGATCTTGTTTGATGCGAGACGGTTATTCATTTAAATCAGAGAATAATGGTTGTTCTATTTATATGAGTAATATCTTTTATGGTCATGCACCTTTGAAGAGTGGTCTATTTTTGATGAATCTCGACAGTAGTGATACACATATTCATAATGTTGAAGCCAAAAGATGCAGAGTTGATAATGAAAGTGCAACTTATTTGTGGCACTGTCGTTTAGGTCATATCGGTGTAAAGCGCATGAAGAAACTCCATACTGATGGACTTTTGGAACCACTTGATTATGAATCACTTGGTACTTGCGAACCGTGCCTCATGGGCAAGATGACCAAAACACCGTTCTCCGGTACTATGGAGAGAGCAACAGATTTGTTGGAAATCATACATACCGATGTATGTGGTCCGATGAATATTGAGGCTCGTGGCGGATATCGTTATTTTCTCACCTTCACAGATGACTTAAGCAGATATGGATATATCTACTTAATGAAACATAAGTCTGAAACATTTGAAAAGTTCAAAGAATTTCAGAGTGAAGTGGAAAATCATCGTAACAAGAAAATAAAGTTTCTACGATCTGATCGTGGAGGAGAATATTTGAGTTACGAGTTTGGTGTACATTTGAAAAATTGTGGAATAGTTTCGCAACTCACGCCACCCGGAACACCACAGCGTAATGGTGTGTCCGAACGTCGTAATCGTACTTTACTAGATATGGTGCGATCTATGATGTCTCTTACTGATTTACCGCTATCGTTTTGGGGTTATGCTTTAGAGACGGCCGCATTCACGTTAAATAGGGCACCATCAAAATCCGTTGAGACGACGCCTTATGAACTATGGTTTGGCAAGAAACCAAAGTTGTCGTTTCTTAAAGTTTGGGGCTGCGATGCTTATGTGAAAAAGCTTCAACCTGATAAGCTCGAACCCAAATCGGAGAAATGTGTCTTCATAGGATACCCAAAGGAGACTGTTGGGTACACCTTCTATCACAGATCCGAAGGCAAGACATTCGTTGCTAAGAATGGATCCTTTCTAGAGAAGGAGTTTCTCTCGAAAGAAGTGAGTGGGAGGAAAGTAGAACTTGACGAGGTAACTGTACCTGCTCCCTTATTGGAAAATAGTACATCACAGAAAACTGTTTCTGCGACATCTATACCAATTAGTGAGGAAGCTAATGATGTTGATCATGAAACTTCAGGTCAAGATACTACTGAACCTCGTAGATCGACCAGAGCGAGATCCGCACCAGAGTGGTACGGTAATCCTGTTCTGGAAGTCATGCTACTAGATCATGATGAACCTACGAACTATGAAGAAGCGATGGTGAGCCCAGATTCCGCAAAGTGGCTTGAAGCCATGAAATCTGAGATGGGATCCATGTATGAGAACAAAGTATGGACTTTGGTTGACTTGCCCGATGATCGGCAAGCAATTGAGAATAAATGGATCTTCAAGAAGAAGACTGACGCTGATGGTAATGTTACTGTCTACAAAGCTCGACTTGTCGCAAAAGGTTTTCGACAAGTTCAAGGGGTTGACTACGATGAGACCTTCTCACCCGTAGCGATGCTTAAGTCTGTCCGAATCATGTTAGCAATAGCCGCATTTTATGATTATGAAATTTGGCAGATGGATGTCAAAACTGCATTCCTGAATGGATTTCTGGAAGAAGAGTTGTATATGATGCAACCGGAAGGTTTTGTCGATCCAAAGGGAGCTAACAAAGTGTGCAAACTCCAGCGATCCATTTATGGACTGGTGCAAGCCTCTCGGAGTTGGAATAAACGCTTTGATAGTGTGATCAAAGCATTTGGTTTTATACAGACTTTCGGAGAAGCCTGTATTTACAAGAAAGTGAGTGGGAGCTCTGTAGCATTTCTGATATTATATGTGGATGACATATTACTGATTGGAAATGATATAGAATTTCTGGATAGCATAAAGGGATACTTGAATAAGAGTTTTTCAATGAAAGACCTCGGTGAAGCTGCTTACATATTAGGCATAAAATCTATAGAGATAGATCAAGACGCTTAATTGGACTTTCACAAAGTACATACCTTGACAAGATTTTGAAGAAGTTCAAAATGGATCAAGCAAAGAAAGGGTTCTTGCCTGTGTTACAAGGTGTGAAGTTGAGTCAGACTCAATGCCCGACCACTGCAGAAGATAGAGAGAAAATGAAAGATGTTCCCTATGCTTCAGCCATAGGCTCTATCATGTATGCAATGCTGTGTACCAGACCTGATGTGTGCCTTGCTATAAGTTTAGCAGGGAGGTACCAAAGTAATCCAGGAGTGGATCACTGGACAGCGGTCAAGAACATCCTGAAATACCTGAAAAGGACTAAGGATATGTTTCTCGTATATGGAGGTGACAAAGAGCTCAACGTAAAAGGTTACGTTGATGCAAGCTTTGACACTGATCCGGACGATTCTAAATCGCAGACCGGATACGTGTTTACATTAAACCGTGGAGCTGTCAGTTGGTGCAGTTCTAAACAAAGCGTCGTAGCGGGATCTACATGTGAAGCGGAGTACATAGCTGCTTCGGAAGCAGCGAACGAAGGAGTCTGGATGAAGGAGTTCATATCCGATCTAGGTGTCATACCTAGTGCATCGGGTCCAATGAAAATCTTTTGTGACAATACTGGTGCAATTGCCTTGGCAAAGGAATCCAGATTTCACAAGAGAACCAAGCACATCAAGAGACGCTTCAATTCCATCCGGGATCTAGTCCAGGTGGGAGACATAGAGATTTGCAAGATACATACGGATCTGAATGTTGCAGACCCATTGACTAAGCCTCTTCCACGAGCAAAACATGATCAGCACCAAGGCTCCATGGGTGTTAGAATCATTACAGTGTAATCTAGATTATTGACTCTAGTGCAAGTGGGAGACTGAAGGAAATATGCCCTAGAGGCAATAATAAAGTTATTATTTATTTCCTTATAATCATGATAAATGTTTATTATTCATGCTAGAATTGTATTAACCGGAAACATAATACATGTGTGAATACATAGACAAACAAAGTGTCACTAGTATGCCTCTACTTGACTAGCTCGTTAATCAAAGATGGTTATGTTTCCTAACCATGAACAATGAGTTGTTATTTGATTAACGAGGTCACATCATTAGTTGAATGATCTGATTGACATGACCCATTCCATTAGCTTAGCACCCGATCGTTTAGTATGTTGCTATTGCTTTCTTCATGACTTATACATGTTCCTATAACTATGAGATTATGCAACTCCCGTTTGCCGGAGGAACACTTTGGGTGCTACCAAACGTCACAACGTAACTGGGTGATTATAAAGGAGCATTACAGGTGTCTCCAAAGGTACATGTTGGGTTGGCGTATTTCGAGATTAGGTTTTGTCACTCCGATTGTCGGAGAGGTATCTCTGGGCCCTCTCGGTAATGCACATCACATAAGCCTTGCAAGCATTGCAACTAATGAGTTAGTTGCGGGATGATGTATTACAGAACGAGTAAAGAGACTTGCCGGTAACGAGATTGAACTAGGTATTGGATACCGACGATCGAATCTCGGGCAAGTAACATACCGATGACAAAGGGAACAACGTATGTTGTTATGCGGTCTGACCGATAAAGATCTTCGTAGAATATGTAGGAGCCAATATGGGCATCCAGGTCCCGCTATTGGTTATTGACCGGAGACATGTCTCGGTCATGTCTACATTGTTCTCGAACCCGTAGGGTCCGCACGCTTAAGGTTACGATGACAGTTATATTATGAGTTTATGCATTTTGATGTACCGAAGTTAGTTCGGAGTCCCGGATGTGATCACGGACATGACGAGGAGTCTCGAAATGGTCGAGACATAAAGATTGATATATTGGAAGCCTATGTTTGGATATCGGAAGTGTTCCGGGTGAAATCGGGATTTTACCGGAGTACCGGGAGGTTACCGGAACCCCCCGGGAACCATATGGGCCTTAGTGGGCTTTAGTGGAAAGGAGAAAGGGGCAGCCCAAGGTGGGCTGCGCGCCTCCCCCCTCCCTAGTCCTATTAGGACTAGGAGAGGTGGCCGGCCCCCTCTCTCTCTTCCCCCCCCCGAGGAATCCTATTCCAACTAGGATTGGGGGGGGGGAATCCTACTCCCGGAGGGAGTAGGACTCTCCTGGCGCGCCCCTTGTGGCCGGCCAGCCTCCCCCCTTTGGTCCTTTATATACTGAGGTAGAGGCACCCTAAAACACACAAGTTGATCCACGTGATATATTCCTTAGCCGTGTGCGGTGCCCCCAGCCACCATAGTCCTCGATAATACTGTAGCGGAGTTTAGGCGAAGCCCTGCTGCTGTAGTGCATCAAGATCGTCACCACGCCGTCGTGCTGACGGAACTCTTCCCCGACACTTTGCTGGATTGGAGTCCGGGGATCGTCATCGAGCTGAACGTGTGCTCGAACTCGGAGGTGCCATAGTTTCGGTGCTTGATCGGTTGGATCGTGAAGACGTACGACTACTTCCTCTACGTTGCGTCAACGCTTCCGCAGTCGGTCTGCGTGGGTACGTAGACAACACTCTCCCCTCTCGTTGCTATGCATCACATGATCTTGCGTGTGCATATGAATTTTTTTGAAATTACTACGAAACCCAACACTTATCTTATGAGAAAATCACGTTTCCGAAGGTTTCATTCCGTTTGGACTCCGTTTGATATTCCTTTTCTTCGAAACCCTAAAACATGCAAAAAACAACAACAATTCTGAGCTGGGCCTCCGGTTAATAGGTTAGTCCCAAAAATAATATAAAAGTGGAAAATAAAGCCCAATATAGTTCAAAACAGTAGATAATATAGCATGGAGCAATCAAAAATTATAGATACGTTGGAGACGTATCACCCCTGTGAGCCCCCGTTCTTCTCCTCCACCGCGCCTTCCCTGCTCGCCACTCCCCTGTCGCCTAGCGCCCGCGCCCGCTGGAGTTGCCTCCCCGCATGCGCCCCCCTTCCCCGACGCCGTGCCCGCCCGAACCTGCTTCGCTTGCCTCGCCGGCCGCTCGCGCCGCTCCACCGCACGGTGGCCGCGCCCGGCTACGCCCGCCGCGGCGCCCGCCCCGCTGTCCCGCCTCATCTGCGCGCACGCCCGCCGTGGCCGCGTTCGGCCGCCGCCAACCCCGCGCTGCACCGCCACCTCCCTGCTGCAGCGCACCCCGCTCCGCTCCCCTACTCCCGCGTCCGCCGGCTCCAACCGCCACCACCGCTCGCCCCGCGCGCGCTGCCCCGCCTCGCCAGCGTTGCTGCTGCTTCACTGCCGGCGGCCGGACTAGCCCCCGCCGCGCCCGATCTCGCCCCTGTCGGGCGCCCGCTCCTGGCACCCGCGCCCGTTCGCGAACCCGGCGCCTGCTAAGCCCCTAGAGCCACTGACTAGTGGGCCCGTGCCCCAGAACGAAAATGATAAATAAAAATAAAATAAATAAATAAATAATAAAATTAATTAATTAATTAATTAATTAATTAACTTAATTAATTTTGATTAAATTAACTAATTATGATTAATTAACCTAATGACTAATTAACCTAATTAACTAATGTTAATTAACTAAACAGTCTATGACGGGTGGGACCCACCTGTCAGGTTGACCAGGTCAACTGCTGATGTCATGCTGACATCATGCTGACGTCAGCAAACACTATTCTGGATAATGTTGATTTAAATAATTAAATAAATCCTTAAAATGATTTAAATATTTAAAAAATTAATATAAAATAAACCATAACTTGGATGAAAAAACTTTGTACATGAAAGTTGCTCAGAACGACGAGACGAATCCGGATATGCAGCCCGTTCATTCGCCACACATCCCTAGCATAGCGAACACACAACTTTCCCCTCTGGTTCATCTATCTGAAAACGTGAAATACCGGGGATATTTTCCCGGATGTTTCCCCCCTTCACTGGTACCACCTCTTACCGCGTTAGGGCACCCCTAGCACCGCTACTTGTCATGTCATGCATCGCTATGCATCTGTTTGCTTAATATTTATTGTTTCTTCCCCCCTCTTCTCTCGCTAGACACCGAGACCGACGCCGCTGCTACCCAGTACGACTACGGTGTTGACGACCCCTCTCTCTTGCCAGAGCAACCAGGCAAGCCCCCCCTTGATCACCAGATATTGCCTACTCTCCTCTATACTGCTTGCATTAGAGTAGTGTAGCCTGTTACTTCTTTCTGTTAATCCTATTCTGATGCATAGCTTGTCATTGTTGCTACAACTGTTGATACCTTACCTGCAATCCTAAATGCTTAGTATAGGATGCTAGATTATCATCAGTGGCCCTACATTCTTATTTGTCTGCCATGCTATACTATCGGGCTGTGATCACGTCGGGTGTTGATCACGTGTATATATCGTACCTACTACACATATATATGTTGTGACTAAAGTCGGGTCGGCTCGTTGAGTACCCGCGGTTGATTCACGAATTGGGGGCTGGAAGGACATACTTTCCCGACGGCCCTCTGTGTGGATCTTTGTGGCGGAGCGACAGGGCAGGTTGAGACCACCCAGATGAGAGGTGGGCCTGGCCCTGGTCGGCGTTCGTGGTGACTTCAAGATAACACGCTTAACGAGATCTTGGTATTTGATCTGAGTCTGGCTACTGGCCTATACGCACTAACCAACTACGCGGGAACAGTTATGGGCACTCGACGTCGTGGTATCAGCCGAAGCCTTCGTGACGTCAGCAACTGAGCGACGCGCGTCGGGTTGGACCGCGTAACGTAACTCCTTTGTAATGGAGGTTGCTAGGTCTGCTCACCGGCCACGTACGCAACGTGCATGTGTGCAATGGGCGATGGGCCCAGACCCCTGCGCCATAGGATTTAGACCGGCGTGCTGACCTCTCTGTTGTGCCTAGGTAGGGCTGCGACGTGTTGATCTTCTGAGGCCGGGCATGACGCCGACAAGTGTGTCCGAACAAAGGGGATCGGGCGTGTTGGGAAATGTGGTGCACCCCTGCAGGGAAGTTAATCTATTCGAATAGTCGTGATCTTCGGTAACAGGACGACTTGGAGTTGTACCTTGACCTTATGACAATTAGAACCGGATACTTATTAAAACACACCCTTCCAAGTGCCAGATACAACCGGCGATCGCTCTCTCACAGGGTGACGAGGGGAGGATCATCGGTTAGGATTATGCTATGCGATGATACTTGGCGAACTTACCATCTACTCTCTTCTACATGCTGCAAGATGGAGGTGTCCAGAAGCGTAGTCTTCGATAGGACTAGCTATCCCCCTCTTATTCCGGCATTCTACAGTTCAGTCCACATATGATACCCTCATTCCATTTGATACCAATGCATACATATGTAGTGTAGCTCCTTGCTTACGAGTACTTTGGATGAGTACTCACGGTTGCTTTGCTCCCCCTTTTCCCCCCTTTCTACACTCGATTGTTGCGACCATACGATGGAGCCCAGGAGCTAGACGCCACTGTCGATGACGACTACTACTATGATACGTCCATTTTGCATCATGCTTTTATATCGATATTTATCGCATTATGGACTATTATTTCACTTTATGCCACAATACTTATGGCTATTCTCTCTTATTTTACAAGGTTTACATAAGGAGGGAGAATGCCGGCAGCTGGAATTCTAGGCTGGAAAAGGAGCAACTATTAGAGACCTATTTTGCGCAACTCCAAAAGTCCTGAAACTCCACGGAACGTCTTAAAATAAAGAAAGAAAAATCCTCGTCAAAGATGAAGGCCAGGGGGCCCACACCCTACTCACGAGGGTGGGGGCGCCCCCCCTAGGATGCGCCCCCCTACCTCATGGGCCCCCTGGTGGCTCTCCGACGCCCATCTTCTCCTATATGAGGTCTTTCGATGAGAAAAAAATAAGAAGAAACTTTTCGGGACGAGACTCCGCCGCCACGAGGCGGAACCTTGGCGGATCCAATCTAGAGCTCCGACAGAGCTGTTCTGACGGGGATACTTCCCTCCCGGGGGGGGGGGGGAATCATCACCATCGTCATCACCAACGCTCCTCTCATCAGGAGAGGGCAATCTCCATCAACATCTTCACCAGCACCATCTCATCTCCAAACCCTAGTTCACCTCTTGCATCCAATTCTTGTCTCAAAGTCCGGGATTGGTGCTAGTAGGTTGCTAGTAGTGTTGATTACTCCTTGTAGTTGATGCTAGTTGGTTTAATTGGTGGAAGATCATATGTTCAAATCCTATATGCATATTATTACCCCTCTGACTATGAACATGAATATGCTTTGTGAGTAATTACGTTCGTTCCTGAGGACAAGGGAGAAGTCTTGCTATGAGTAGTCATGTGAATTTGGTATTCATTTGATATTTTGATAAGATGTATGTTGTCTAGCCTCTAGTGGTGTTATGTGAACGTCGACTACATAACACTTCACCATTATTTGGGCCTAGAGGAAGGCATTGGGAAGTAATAAGTAGATGATGGGTTGCTAGAGTGACAGAAGCTTAAACCATAGTTTATGCGTTGCTTCGTAAGGGGCTGATTTGGATCCATATGTTTCATGCTATGGTTAGGTTTACCTTAATACTTTTGTTGTAGTTGCGGATGCTTGCAATAGAGGTTAATCATAAGTGGGATGCTTGTTCAAGTAAGAACAGCACCCAAGCACCGGTCCACCCACATATCAAATTATCAAAGTATCGAACGCGAATCATATGAACGTGATGAAAACTAGCTTGACGATATTCCCATGTGTCCTCGGGAGAGCTTTTCCTATTATAAGAGTTTGTTCCGGCTTGTCCTTTGCTACAAAAGGATTGGGCCACCTTTCTGCACTTTATTTACTTTTGTTACTTGTTGCTCCAACCTATCTTATCACAAAACTATCTGTTACCACTTATATCAGTACTTGCAGAGAATACCTTGCTGAAAACCGCTTATCATTTCCTTCTGCTCGTCGTTGGGTTCAACACTCTTACTTATCGAAAGGACTATGATAGATTCCCCTATACTTGTGGGTCATCAAGACTCTTCTCTGGCGCCGTTGCCGGGGAGTGTAGCGCCTTTGGTAGGTGGAATTTGGTAAGGAAAAATTTATATAGTGTGCTGAAATTTACTGTCACTTGTTACTATGGAAAGTAATTCTCTGAGGGGCTTGTTCGGGGTATCTTCACCCCGTCCAGTAGAGCAAAGAGTTGCTCCTCAACCTACTGAACCTATTGAAAATGAAACTCCTTTTGAATTTCCTTCGGGTATGATGGAAAAACTGCTAGATAACCCTTTTATAGGAGATGGAACAAAGCATCCTGATGAGCACTTAATATATGTGGATGAAGTTTGTGGATTATTTAAGCTTGCAGGTATACCCGATGATGTTGCTAAGAAGAAGGTCTTCCCTTTATCTTTGAGGGGAGATGCATTGATATGGTATAGGCTATGTGATGATATGAGATCATGGGACTATAAAAGATTGAAGCTGGAATTTCATCGAAAGTATTACCCTATGCATCTTGTTCATCGTGATCGAAATTATATATATAATTTCTGGCCTCACGAAGGAGAAAGCATCGCTCAATCTTGGGGGAGGCTTAAATCAATGTTATATTCATGCCCCAATCATGAGCTCTCAAGAGAAATGATTATTCAAAATTTATATGCTCGGCTTTCTGATAACAATCGCACCATGCTCGATACTTCTTGTGCTGGCTCTTTTATGATGAAGACTACTGAATTCAGATGGAATTTATTAGATAGAATTAAACGCAACTCTGAAGATTGGGACCTCGACGAAGGTAAGGAGTTAGGTATGACACCTAAGTTTGATTGTGTTAAATCTTTTATGGATACCGATATTTTCCATAAGTTTAGCACTAAATATGGACTTGACTCTGAGATAGTAGCTTCTTTCTGTGAATCTTTTGCTACTTATGTTGATCTCCCTAAGGAGAAGTGGTTTAAATATCATCCTCCCATAGAAGTAAAAGTAGCTGCACCTATTAAAGTTGAATAAAATACTGTCACTTATAATGATCCTATTGTTCCTACTTCTTATATTGAGAAACCACATTTCCCTGTTAGAATAAAGGATCATGCTAAAGCTTCAACTGTTGTTCGTAAAAGCAATATTAGAACTTATACACCTCCTGAGCAAGTTAAAGTAGAACCTAATATTGCTATTGTTAAAGATCTCTTGTCTGATAATATTGATGGGCATGTTATTCAGTTCGAAGGTGAAACTGCTAGAATTGCTAAACCTTGTGCTAAAGATAAACATAGACCTGTGGTAGGCATGCCTGTTATTTCTGTTAAAATAGGAGATCATTGTTATCATGGCTTATGTGATATGGGTGCAAGTGCTAGTGTTATACCGCATACTTTATACGAAGAAATTAAGAATGAAATTGCACCTGCTGAGTTAGAAGGTATTGATGTCACAATTAAACTTGCCAATAGAGATACCATTTCACCAATTGGAATTGTTAGAGATGTTGAAGTCTTGTGTGGGAAAACTAAATATCCTGCTGATTTTCTTGTTCTTACTTCTCCACAAGATAGCTTTTGTCCCATTATATTTGGTAGACCCTTCTTAAATACTGTCAATGCTACCATAGATTGCACAAAGAATGTTGTTACTGTTGGTTTGGATGATATGGTTCATGAGTTTAATTTCTCTAAATTTAGTAAACAAAATCGTGAGGAAGAATTACCTAGTAAGGATGAAATTATTGGTCTTGCTTCTATTGCCGTACCTCCTAGTGATCCTTTAGAACACTATTTGCTAGACCATGAAAATGATATGTTCATGAATGAAAGAAGGGAAATAGATGAAGTATTCTTTAAACAGGAACCTATTTTGCATCACAACTTGCCTATTGAAATCTTAGGGGATCCTCCACCACCCAAGGGTGATCCCGCGTTTGAGCTTAAACCTTTGCCTGATAATCTTAAATATGCTTATCTTGATGAAAAGAAGATATATCCTGTTATTATTAGTGCTAACCTTTCAGAGCATGAAGAAGAAAGATTATTGAAAACTCTGAAAAAGCATCATGCTGCTATTGGATATACTCTTGATTGTCTTAAGGGCATTAGTCCCACTATGTCAACATAAAAGAAATTTGGAAGCAGATGCCAAACCAGTTCGTGATCCTCAATGACGTCTGAATCCTAAAATGAAAGAAGTGGTAAGAAAAGAAATACTAAAGCTTCTGGAGGCAGGTATAATCTATCCCGTTGCTGATAGTGAGTGGGTAAGTCATGTCCATTGTGTCCCTAAGAAGGGAGGTATTGCTGTTGTTCCTAATGATAAAGATGAATTGATTCCACAAAGAGTTATCACAGGTTATAGGATGGTAATTGATTTCCGCAAATTAAATAAAGCTACTAAGAAAGATCATTACCCCTTACCTTTTATTGATCAAATGCTAGAAAGATTATGCAAACATACACACTATTGCTTTCTAGATGGTTATTCTGGTTTCTCTCAAATACCTGTGTCGACTAGAGATCAATTAAAGACTACTTTTACATGCCCGTTTGGTACTTTTGCTTATAGACGTATGCCTTTTGGTTTATGTAATGCACCTGCTACCTTTCAAAGATGCATGATGGCTATATTCTCTGACTTTTGTGAAAAGATTTGTGAGGTTTTCATGGATGACTTTTCCATCTATGGTTCCTCTTTTCATGATTGCTTGAGCAATCTTGATCGAGTTTTGCAGAGATGTGAAGAAACTAATCTTGTCTTGAATTGGGAAAAGTGCCACTTTATGGTTAATGAAGGTATTGTCTTGGGGCACAAAGTTTCTGAAAGAGGTATTGAAGTTGATAAAGCCAAGGTTGATGCGATTGAAAAGAAGCCATGTCCCAAGGACATCAAAGGTATAAGAATTTTCCTTGGTCACGCCGGATTTTACAGGAGGTTCATTAAGGACTTCTCCAAAATTTCTCGGCCTCTGACTAATTTATTGCAAAAAGATATACCATTTGTCTTTGATGATGATTGTGTAGAAGCATTTGAAATACTTAAGAAAGCATTAGTCTCTGCACCTGTTGTTCAACCACCTGATTGGAACCTACCCTTTGAAATTATGTGTGATGCTAGTGATTATGCTATAGGTGTTGTTCTAGGGCAAAGAGTTGATAAGAAATTAAATGTTATTCATTCTGCTAGTAAGACTCTAGACAATGCTCAAAGAAATTATGCTACTACTGAAAAAGAACTCTTAGCAGTTGTATTTGCTTGTGATAAGTTCAGATCTTATATTGTTGATTCTAAAGTAACTATTCAAACTGATCATGCTGCTATTAAATATCTTATGGAAAAGAAAGATGCTAAACCTAGACTTATTAGATGGGTTCTCTTGCTACAAGAATTTGATTTGCATATTGTTGATAGAAAGGGAGCTGAGAACCCCATTGCAGATAACTTGTCTAGGTTAGAAAATATTCTTGATGACCCACTACCTATTAATGATAACTTTTCCGATGAACAATTAAATGTTATAAGTACTTCTCGTAGTACTCCATGGTATGCTGATTATGCTAATTATATTGTTGCTAAGTTCATACCACCTAGCTTCACATACCAGCAAAAGAAAAAGTTTTTCTATGATTTAAGACATTACTTTTGGGATGACCCACATCTTTATAAAGAAGGAGTAGATGGTGTTATTAGACGTTGTGTACCTGAGCATGAACAGGAACAGATCCTGCGCAAGTGTCACTCCGAGTCTTATGGAGGACACCACGCTGGAGATAGAATTGCACATAAGGTATTGCAATCTGGTTTTTATTGGCCTACTCTCTTCAAGGATGCCCGTAAGTTTGTCTTGTCTTGTGATGAATGTCAAAGAATTGGTAATATTAGTAGACGTCAAGAAATGCCTATGAATTATTCACTTGTTATTGAACCATTTGATGTTTGGGGCTTTGATTATATGGGACCTTTTCCTGCCTTTAATGGATACACACATATTTTAGTTGCTGTTGATTACGTTACTAAGTGGGTAGAAGCTATTCCAACTAGTAGTGCTGATCATAACACTTCTATTAAAATGCTTAAGGAAGTTATTTTCCCGAGGTTTGGAGTCCCTAGATATTTAATGACTGATGGTGGTTCACACTTTATTCATGGTGCTTTTTGTAAAATGCTTGCTAAATATGATGTTAATCATAGAATTGCATCTCCTTATCACCCACGGTCTAGTGGTCAAGTAGAGTTGAGCAATAGAGAGCTCAAATTAATTTTGCAAAAGACTGTTAATAGGTCTAGAAAGAATTGGTCCAAAAACTTGATGATGCATTATGGACTTATAGAACTGCATACAAAAATCCTATGGGTATGTCTCCGTATAAAATGTTTTATGAAAAAGCATGTCACTTACCTCTCGAACTAGAACATAAGGCATATTGGGCTATTAATGAGCTCAACTATGATTTTAAACTTGCCGGTGAAAATAGGTTATTTGATATTAGCTCACTTGATGAATGGAGAACCCAAGCTTATGAAAATGCCAAGTTGTTTAAAGAAAAAGTTAAAAGATGGCATGACAAAAGGATACAAAAGTGTCAGTTTAATGTAGGTGATTATGTATTGCTATACAACTCTCGTTTAAGATTTTTTGCAGGAAAACTTCTCTCTAAATGGGAAGGCCCCTATGTTATCGAAGAGTTCTATCGTTCCGGTGCCATAAAGATCAACAACTTCGAAGGCACAAATCCGTGGTAAACGGTCAAAGAATCAAACATTATATCTCAGGTAACCCCATAAATGTTGAAACCAATATTATTGAAACCGTAACCCCAGAGGAATACATAAGAGACACTTTCCGGAACGTTTCAGACTACGAAAAGGAATAGGTATGTGGTACGGTAAGTAAACCGACTCCAAAACAATTTTTAAGGCAATATTTCTCCATTTTGGAATATTTAGAAAAATAGAAAAATAAGTAGCAGTCCGGGAAGGACACGAGGGCCCCACGAGGGTGGTGGACGCGCCCTACCCCCCTGGGCGCGCCCCTACCTCGTGAGCACCTCGTGTGCCTTCCGGACTCCATTTTCTTGCACGTTACGTATTTTGGTCGGTAAAAATTCATTATATATTCTTCCAAAGGTTTTGACTCCCGTATCACGCAAACCTCCTCTATTCTTGTTTCGAGCTGTTTTCTGTCATGGTTTTCCAGGCTAGGCATCATGTCGTCTCCCTCCTCCAACAATGGTGACAACGATGCTTGGCTAATGGTGACAACAATGGTGACAACAATGCTTGGCTAATAAAAGCGACGGACTGCATAATAAAGGTTCATATCACAAGGGGCAATATAAAGTGACATTCTTTCGCATTAAGATTTTATATATCCAACCCTAAAAGCGCATGGCAACCTCTGCTTACCTCTGCGAAGGGCCTATCCTTTATTATTATCTTCTACCTTATGCAAGAGTCATGGTGATCTTCACCTTTTCTTTTTCATTTTATCCTTTGGCAAGCTCAGCATGTTGGAAAGAACATGATATATATATCTAATTGGATGTAGGGGAGCATGAACCATTATTGTTGACATTACCCTTGAGGTAAAAGGTTGTGGGGCAAAACTATAAGCCCTTATCTTTCTCTGTGTCCGATTAAAACTCCGTAACCACAAGTATCGCGTGAGTGTTAGCAATTATGGAGGACTAAATGATAGCTGAGTATGTGGACTTGCTTTTTAGCTCTGACATAGACTCTTTCCGATGTTATGATAAATTGCAATTGCTTCAATGACTGAGATTATAGTTTGTCGGAGCCCAATAAGGTTTATGATTTATACTTTTGCATTGTGAATAATTCATCACTTGAACGTAAGTAATCATATGACAAAATCTATATATGTTGCTGTTATGAGAATAATCATGATGCCTTCATGTCTGTATTTTATTTTTATCGACGCCTCTACCTCTAAACATGAGGACATATTTATTGTTATCGGCTTTTCGCTTGAGGACAAGCGAGGTCTAAGCTTGGGGGAGTTGATACGTCCATTTTGCATCATGCTTTTATATCGATATTTATCGCATTATGGACTGTTATTTCACTTTATGTCACAATACTTATGGCTATTCTCTCTTATTTTACAAGGTTTACATAAGGAGGGAGAATGCTGGCAGCTAGAATTCTGGGCTGGAAAAGGAGCAACTATTAGAGACCTATTCTGCGCAACTCCAAAAGTCCTGAAACTCCATGGAACGTCTTAAAATAAATAAAGAAAAATCCTCGTCAAAGATGAAGGCTAGGGGCCCACACCCTGCTCACGAGGGTGGGGGCGCCCCCCCTAGGGCACGCCCCCTACCTCATGGGCCCCCTGGTGGCTCTCCGACGCCCATCTTCTCCTATATGAGGTCTTTCGATGACAAAAAAATAAGAAGAAACTTTTCGGGACGAGACTCCGCCGCCACGAGGCAGAACCTTGGCGGATCCAATCTAGAGCTCCGGCAGAGCTGTTCTGCTGGGGATACTTCCCTCCGGGAGGGGGAAATCATCACCATCGTCATCACCAATGCTCCTATCATCGGGAGAGGGCAATCTCCATGAACATCTTCACCAGCACCATCTCATCTCCAAACCCTAGTTCATCTCTTGCATCCAATTCTTGTCTCAAAGTCCGGGATTGGTGCTAGTAGGTTGCTAGTAGTGTTGATTACTCCTTGTAGTTGATGCTAGTTGGTTTAATTGGTGGAAGATCATATGTTCAGATCCTATATGCATATTATTACCCCTCTGATTATGAACATGAATATGCTTTGTGAGTAATTACATTCGTTCCCGAGGACAAGGGAGAAGTCTTGCTATGAGTAGTCATGCGAATTTGGTATTCATTTGATATTTTGATAAGATGTATGTTGTCTAGCCTCTAGTGGTGTTATGTGAACGTCTACTACATAACGCTTCACCATTATTTGAGCCTAGAGGAAGGCATTGGGAAGTAATAAGTAAATGATGGGTTGCTAGAGTGAAAGAAGCTTAAACCATAGTTTATGCGTTGCTTCGTAAGGGGCTGATTTGGATCCATATGTTTCATGCTACGGTTAGGTTTACCTTAATACTTTTGTTATAGTTGCGGATGCTTGCAATAGAGGTTAATCATAAGTGGGATGCTTGTTCAAGTAAGTACATCACCCAAGCACCGGTCCACCCACATATCAAATTATCAAAGTATCGAACGCGAATCATATGAACGTGATGAAAACTAGCTTGACGATATTCCCATGTGTCCTCGGGAGCGCTTTTCCTATTATAAGAGTTTGTTCCGGCTTGTCCTTTGCTACAAAAGGATTGGGCCACCTTGCTGCACTTTATTTGCTTTTGTTACTTGTTGCTCGTTACAACCTATCTTATCACAAAACTATCTGTTACCATTTATTTCAGTACTTGCAGAGAATACCTTGCTGAAAACCGCTTATCATTTCCTTCCGCTCCTCGTTGGGTTCGACACTCTTACTTATCGAAAGGACTACGATAGATTCCCTATACTTGTGGGTCATCATAATACTCAGGAGGTGCCTACTACTACGTGCAGCCTGCTGACGACGACCAGGAGTAGTTTAGGATGATCCCAGGTAGGAGGCATGCGCCTCTTTCGATTTGTATCCCAGTTTGTGTTAGCCTTCTTAAGGCAAACTTGTTTAACTTATGTCTGTACTCAGATATTGTTGCTTTCTTTGACTCGTCTATAATCGAGCTCTTGTATTCGAGCCCTCGAGGCCCCTGGCTTGTAATATGATGCTTGTATGACTTATTTTATTTATAGAGTTGTGTTGTGATATCTTCCCGTGAGTCCCTGTTCTTGATCGTACACGTTTGCGTGTATGTTTAGTGTACGATTGAATCGGGGGTGTCACAACTCCTATGATTATGTAAGATAAGAAACGTTAGGAGAGGAAAAACACAACTAAAACCTAAGCATCAGGCCACCAAGAGAGAGACATGTGCAAACATCTGATATGCTTTAAGCATCCGAAGACATCATTAGTAGACAGCCCAGCTATTTACGTCTTAAAGTTTCAAAGGAAGCGTGATGCAAAGAAATTATATATGTCACTAGGTTGTATCTTGCCTATAGGATGTGTTGTCAGATACTTACTTATCTTTTCTATTATATAGAGAGCAACATTTATAAATCAGAATTTACAAACTATGGAACTTGGTATGTATTCTGCATACAGATAGCTAATCTACAATTATGATGACAACATGGGGCTTGCACTTTAGGTTTACAATAGCTTAAAAACAATACTTCCTCCGTCCCAAAATTCCGGTCGATACATCCGTATCTAGACAAATCTAAGACAAGAATTTTGAGATATGGATGTATCTAGATATATCCGTATCTAGATAAATCTAAGACAAGAATTTTGAGATGGAGAGAGTACCTATTAAGTACTTGGGTTGTGCTTGGTGCTCTTGAAGAAATTGTAGGTGCACCTTCAAATTGAAATAGGAGTAAACAGTAAAAGTAAAAGGAGAGGGAATATACGAACATGACAAAAAAAAGATTTTCAAGTTCACTTTAGACATGGATTGCCAAGGGAAACCTGCGTTGACATATGCAACGTCTGATTTTCCTTGGAGTATGAGTTCGCCTAAAAAGACTCCAGCTTTCCACAAATGCAAATAATAATAATAAGGCAAAACGTGGATCTATTGTAATTCTTGTAGTCAATCTACAATACCCTAAATCTTGAAGGGGCTTCTAAGTAAAAAACGTACACATAGAACCTTGGGTAAACGTACGTGGAAACCAAATTCCAGCATGAATGAAGATTAGACCTGGAGAAAGAAATTTATTCCATTATGAACCATCCTAACCAGACAGAGAGAAGTCCACACTCTCCGGTGATCAGACACCCAATGAAGGAAGAATCTCATGCAGAGGCGGAGCCAGGATTTTTCAAAGCCTAGGGCTATAAGTAAGCGGCTAAAAAAAGTTAAGATTAGTATACCACATATATCAATGCATGCTAGAAATACACTACATATTCGTATTTCGTAGGAAATATGAACTCCATTATTAAAACAAGAGAAATTTCATATAAATATGTAAATAGTTTAACAAAGTGCATTGCTGCACAAGCTGGTACTAAATTAATGAAGGCTTGATTAAGTTGATCCCACTGTTTCTTCATCAAAACTAGAAGGACCTGGAGCTATCAAGGTAAAATTCAGTTACACAAGACAGTGGACATAGGCTAAGTCAATTGTTCATAACTTTTGAAAATAATAACATAATATACCATTATCTCGAAGTGTGTAGTAACATGGGATGTAATTGACCAAGTCTGCTTCGTTTTGTATTTCTAATTTCCTGTTGACAATGAAAGAAAATTGACTGAAGTTGTACTGTTTAACAAAATTAAATTCACTTAAGTCGTACAATTTAACAATACCAAGTAATTGATTTCGTCCATGATACAGAAGAACCAGGGAAAGTAAGTTAGATGGCAGTCCCTCAGTTCTTTTAACTAAAACCACGACAAAACTTATGAAACCGAGGGAGCGTTTTTGGAATTACCTGTTCAGGGCATTGGGTAATTACGTAGTAGAAATAAGTTGGATGATATATACTAGGAACAGATTTACTAAAAAATATATACTAGAAAAGATAAATTGTTGGATGATTACCTGGGTTTGGTAGTGGGCAGCTGAGAATTACAGAACATGAGGTAGCCAATCAGATTGTTAGGGCTCAGGCGCGCAGGGCTGCTCTGCGATGAGCGCCGAGCCGCTTTGACGAGGGGATGCGACGCAACTGTGATTCAGGATTCGTTTCCAATCAGATGAGATTTTCATCGATTAGGCGAGCTGGACTTATCGTTGGGCTATTCTATTTCGTTTAACAATTGGTATGGATAGAATGGGCTAAGCAAATGCACGTCCATGCGCTCTTGCTTGGGGTTGGATTAGCAGGCCTGGGGCTGGGCCTCTATAACACCAAATTTTGAAAAAAATACAAAATAGATGCATGTGTACTAGCTGGGCCATGCCTGGGGCTATAGCCCCAATTGCCCCAGGCCTGATTTCGCCCCTGATCTCATGCGAACCCAAAGACCAAAGAGAGGACGAAGACAAAGATTATGGCCTGACGGGCAGCGTAGTTAAACTTGACCCATGTAAGCATCGCCGATTTGTCGGGTGCAAACAAAGCCACATCGATATTCAATTGCGATGTACACAATCATATCACATTTGTACCTGCGCAGACATGAATAGCAAAAATTAGTTGAGGAAATAAGAAAAAAATCAGACCGAAATTGCAGCAACACGCCATCAAAATGAGATTAGTCCAGACTGAGGATAGGAAGAAGATCGAACGTGGGGAAGAAAAGAATATGAAGAGGAAGGGTCGATGGGGAGAAGATGATTTGGTTGATTTGTTGCGACTAAGAGGCAATTTTTTTTTAAGGAAATGAAGAGGCGAAGTGGAAACGCTGAGCAGATGCTGGGTGGGCAACGGGGAGCAGCTATGGAGCCCACAGACTTGGTTTGGGCATCCCACGCGCACGAAGAGTCAGAGGCAACACAACGGAATTGGGTGCTATGCCCAGAAAAACGTGAGAACATGCCATATTTTAAAGAGATAATGCATGCATTGTTTGGTAACTGAATGCATGCTGGGCAATAGATGCTGATGTGTATATGCTGCATGTTGAGATAAATCAAGTAGTGAGGATGAACTTCTTAAGTATATAGGATTTGAGACAGTGAGTTATCCCATACTAAATTCCATTCATGAATCCATTGTGCAATGGACCAGCTCATGCATTGCTAACCCTATATCTCGCTTACTGTGAGTTGCACAAAGCTCTCGCCTATGTACTTTCATGCATTTCCCTAAAAATATCATGCATGGGCCGCTGCCCAGTAACATTAAGTTGTCTTTTATTATACTTTGTTCTTTTATTTTTATGTCGGTATTTTATGTTTTTGTTTTTATTATCTTCTGTTGTTGCATCTCTTTCATTGTTTCGTATTTCACCTATCAACTTTTGCATTTCCATTTCACAGGTTTATTATTTATGTGTTGAGGAGTAGATACATGATTTTGTTACAAGACAGAAGAACATTTGTTTCGGAACATATGGGCCTAAAAACTCATGGACCTTTGGCTTAAAGATATATGAATATTAGTTTTACCGGCACGTTTTTTCTTCTAAAACACATAAACATTTATTTTGATAGACACAGATATAAATTCCGCATATGTGAGTTCTAAACCTAGGACAAAACGAGTGGCGCAGGTATTTTACCGAAACCCTCGAAATCAAATACAAGAAGCATTTTTTTTCTGCAACTCATGACATTTTTGCACATACCAAAACATAAAAAAAATACATGAATGCTTTTATGAAATACATAACCATCTAGGTTGACACACTTGAATATTTTTTGTCAGCCCATGCATTTTGTTTTATTTTTACTAATTACGAATTAAATGATTATAACAAATTACCAAAATAAATACTCCCTCTGTCCCAAAATATAAGAACGTTTTTTACACTAGCATAATATAAAAAAAGTTCTTATATTTTGGGACGGAGGGAGTATTTTCTAAATATCGTATTTTTCAGGGGAATGGAAAGCCAGGCTGTGCATGTCAATAGGCTGAGTTTCTTGAGCGATACATGGGCTCTCTTTAGGAGGCCAGCACCCGCGTTTGTGGGCCGGCCTATGCGGGCGAGGTACTACAGCCTGCAACGCGTCCAAGTGTTTGGGAGGACTTGGTTTTAGAGATATTGATCTCTTTAACCTCTCACTTTTAGCAAGGCAAGCATGGCGCTTAATTCAGTCACCCAACACCTTAAGTGCCAGAATCCTACAAGCAAAGTATTTTGCAACTACGTCTTTCCTTGAGGCAGAATTGGGGGGCAAACCATCTCAGATATGGAGAGCTATCATTGAGGGGAGATGAGCACTTGAACAAGGCCTGATACGGAGGATTGGAACTGGAGAAGAAACCAACATATGCGATCATAATTGGCTACCACGTTCGGGCCTAATGAGACCTATGGCGAGCTTGGTTGTTGACAAACCGCTACATGTGACTGAGCTACTTGATGCAACTGAGGCAAGGTGGATAGAAGAGAAGGTGCGTACTGTTTTTCTGCCTGTGAACGCCATCATAATACTAAAAATACCACTCTGCACTACAAAAATTGATGATTATTGGGCTTGGGGAGAAGATGAACGAGGAGTTTTTCAGTAAGGTCAGTGTATAAATTACTGTTGAAACTGAAATTACAAGGGGAGGCGTTGCTGCAGCCGGTGGGAGGACACTCAAATGAGGCAATAGAAGAGGCAGCTTGGACTGCCTTGTGGCACATCAAGGTCCCCTCAAAACTTAAAGTGTTCTTATGGAGGTTATGCCATGAGTCGATCCCAATAGCTGGTGTTTTACACCACCGGAATATGGCAACTTCAAGTGTGTGTGCGTTCTGTTCGGCGCAAGATGATTGGAAGCATGCGTTAATGGATTGTGTAATGGCTAGAAGTGTATGGTCACTTTGCTCAGAGGAAATAGTGGAGGTAATGCTTGACAACTTGTCCTTTGATGCAAAGAACTGGATCTTCACTATGCATGATTCGTTGTCACACACGGAATTCACACGGATGGTGGTGACCCTGTGGGCGGTCTGGCGATCAAGAAGAAGAGCAATACATGAAGATATATTTGACAGTCCTTTCTCAACTAGCTCGTTTATAAACCGGTACCTGAGGGGGTTGGAGATGGCTGAAACGAGAGATGGAGGAGCTTTGAAGCAACGACGCATTATCAGACCAACTGTGTGGGTGGCTCCGCCTGAAGGACATGTGAAACTGAATGCGGATGCAGCAGTGTCCAGGGAAGAGGACTATGGTGCTGTGGGGGTGGTATGTCGTGATCATGATGGCAGCTTTTTGGAGGCCTCAGCCCTAAAACTCAAGTTCATTACGGATGCGAGCACCTTGGAAGCGATTGCCATACGTGAGGCCCAAGCTTTGGCTGAGGATCTTTATGCTCAAACAGTTCAGATTGCATCGGATTGCAAGAAGGTGGTTGGCGATGTCCAGAGAAACTCAGGAGCTGGATATGGAGCTATCGTGCATGAAATCCTACATCATGTGGAGTCTTTTATTTCATGTAAAGTAGTTCATAGTATAGGAGCTCGAATTTCGAGGCTCACAATCTCGCTAAATATACTTTGTCATTAGGATATGGCCGTCATGTGTGGTTGGGCCAACCAGGAGACCTGGATTTTCTTCCTGTAAACATTATGAACAATGAATAAAGCGGGCGAGTTTGTCTAAAAAAAAGTGTTTCTAAAAAAAAAAGAGCAATACGCCCAGTCTTCTTTTTTTACTGCTTTCGTGCAGGGTTGGTGTGAGAAACTTTGAGGCGTGCCATTCCGGTATGGCCACTGCCTGCCGACTACCCTGGCAAGCTGGTGCTCTGTTTGCAAGGGAACCAGCTGCGAGCGTGAGTTCTCAAAAAAAAAAAAAGAAGAAGAAAAGCTGCGAGCGTGAGAGTCCGAGAAGAGCCTACCACGTCGAGCCGAACACCCGACACTCGGACGTGCCGACGCGAACGCACAACGCATTTCCTTCTCAGTCAGGCTGCAGGTGGGACTGCCCGTGGGCATCCCACCTCAGTCCACCTGATCCCACTATGAATTGGTGGGAAGTATTGGGTTGCCCACATGGATTAAGCGGGTAGAAGTGGGATCCCACTAAAAGAATAAAAACACAGGACATTGTATTCAGAACAACAGCTACATTGCGTCTCAGCCTCCTCCCTGGCGCTGCGCCAGCGCGGCGCGTGTCCGCGTCCCATCTCGCGGCCGCGGTGCTGAACTACGTGGACGTCCTGCCGGAGGCCCTCGCCTTCATCCAGCGGTTCAAGAGCAAGACGGTGGTGGTGAAGTACGGCGGCGCGGCCATGAAGTCGCCGGAGCTGCAGGCGTCGATGATCCGCAACCTTGTCCTCCTCTCCTGCGTCGGCCTGCGCCATGTGCTCGTGCACGTTGGCGGTCTGGAGATCAACTCCTGGCTGCAACACATCGGCGTCGAGCCGCAGTTCCGCAACGGCCTCCGCGTCATCGACACTCTCACCATGGAGGTCGTTTGTGAAGGTGCTGGTCAGCAAGGTCAACATCAACAAAGCAGCTCGTCTCCCTCATCAGCCTCGCCGGCGTCACCGCCGTCGGCCTTTGTGGCAAGGACGCGCGCCCCTCCCCTTACGCCGCAGTCCGCGGGTTCGTCGGCGAGGTGACGCGCATACACCTCTCTGTGCTCCACCCGATCATCGCGTCCGGCCACATCCCAGTCAAGCCAACCGTGGCCGCCGACGAGACTGGGTAGGCCTACAAGATCAACGCCGAAACTGCTGCGGTGGAGATCGCGGCTGCCATTGGCCTCGAGAAGCTCTTGCTTTCTTTTTAGAAGAGCAGAATTTGTTGCTCATCACTACCATTGGCGACGGGATTAAGTGGGACTCCAATGGGCTAATAGGGCTAGCCCACCCAATTTTCTTCTTGTCCAATAGGAGCCCATTAGAACAGTTTAAGTGGGGATGGGATGGCTAATCCCACTTAGTCCCACTCCCCTCCCTCAAAAAAAAAAACTTAGTCCCACTCCCACTTGCAGCCTGACTTCTTACCGAGCACTCGCAGGTCGCAGCCCGCAATACTAAAGAGCAACTCCAAAGCAGGTACTTCGACGTCCGTTCGAATTGGCACGGACAAAAATAAAGACCCAACGCGTCTACCCATTCGCAAAACGCGTCCGCTTCGCGTCCCCACTGGATGGTCATCCAACTACCACGGCCAGCTTAATTTATGACGACTGCCTATCTCAGACCCACGCGTCAGTGACGACGGTCGGTTTTTCCAATCCGGGCGTGCCGGGGAGGGGGGGAGGGGTCCTCATCCGCTCCAAAAGGCCTCTTCCTCATCTCGCCACCCTCTGCTTCCCCGTCGGCGGCAACCCTAGCCACCGGAAGGATGGATTTCTTCTCCAGCAAAGACAAGGGCAAGGACCCCACCACCTCTCTCCCCCCTCCCCCGCCTCCGCCGACGTCTTCCCGCCGATCAAGGCAGCACGTGAGAGTCCCAGTGCATCAGGCGAAGCGGCACTGGGAGAACTGCGTCCTTCTCCCCTACCCTGACGTCACCCTGCCACACGACTCACACTTGGATCCGGAGAGGATCCCAGTGCCGGCGGCGCCGCGGTCGGCGAGGGCACACACGGAGGAGGTGCGGCGCCGGCGTGCCCTGCTGAGCCGAGCCGCGACTCCGCCTACGACGTCGACTCGCCCTATTAGGCGCGTTGGTTCGCCTTCAAGCACGAGGAGGCCAAGCAACGCAGCGTCCGCAACGTCTCACATGGCTCCCCGTCGACGCCCCTCGTTGTTCGCCATGAGGACCAGGCGGCCTTGGCGGCTATCCTTTGGAAGAGCGAGGAGGAGGAGGAGTCGTACGAGGCGCGCATGGCGGAGGCCATGGCGCTATCCGCAGCCGACGACTGCGTAGTGTCGCCGCTGGCCCCGCTCTTCAGCCAAGGCCGAGCCGGAGTCAACCCCCATCGAGCGCTGCTCCTGGATCGGAGTGGTGCGTGAGTGGGTCAGCGCGCCGGCGATCTGGATGGGGGCGACGAAGGTGCAGGAGGCGGCCTACCTCGAGCAATGGCGCCAGCGAAGGCTGGCCGAGGAGCGCCGCGAGGGTAAGTACCTCGAGCAGCTGGAGCGCGATGCAGAGGAGGAGGCGCGTCGTGCCCAGCTGGCGGCGGCACAGCCCCCCGACGGACGACATCGCCAGAGTCTGGAACACGACATTTCCCTGGGCCGGGCCGGCGCCGACGCTGATCGACCTCATCGACCCCGACATCGACAAGGAGGACGCCTAGGGTAGCACGCCTTGTGGTTGTTTACGTTTAGTTAATGTTCTGGTTAATGTAAATGTGGACGCGTTAACTCTCGCCGGCCATTATGACCGGCATTAATATTTAATTAATATTTTTTCATTTTTTCATTTTTGTGTTCTATTTTTTCGCACGCTGTAAAAATGGATCGGGCTAACATTGGGCGCATGCGCCGACCCAAACACAAAAATGAATGTGGGTGTGCGCCGGGCTGATTCAAACTGATAAAATTACTGTCCGTTTGGGTCGACGCGTTGGATTGCTCTAAGTCTAAACCAGCCGGCGGCGAAACAACGGCGGCAACCGCGGATTCCTCCCCCCGCCGGTCAATATCGATCGTCTTCTCGATAGTGGAGACCAGACCACGCACGCAAATTCTCTTCCAAAGTTCCCAGTACAGTAGCGCCTTTCTACGACGGCTGGTCCCTCGTCGTCAAGATACCAATAAAAATTGCGCCGCGCAAACACGCTGAACTGCCGATGCAGGCGCAAGCTTGGGCTTAGTCGTCTCATGAGCTGCTAGCTGCTAGCTGCTCGTGTTAGGTGGCCGGTCTATCGCGCGGCGGCATGCCAGCTCGATCGTGACCGAGAGCATCCAAATTCCCAAATGTTTTGTAAAATACGGGAGGAGGCCACTGAACCATGAGAAAAGTATGCGTATTCCTTCGGCTACCGGCTACGGATAGAGGCGTGAGCCGAAAATCTAGGTCAGTTGGACCAAGCGCGGACGCCTGCTGGATGGCAACGGCGGGCTGCCATTGAATTCCCGTGCGTTCTGTTACGGGCGGCCATCTACCAGGCAGCTTCATGGCCGAGATTTTTGTTTCTGTGAGGGGCAGCTTCGTCGCCGAGATAATAACGAGGTTACTTCTCGGCCTATTATCCGGTCGACCTTGGTTGGTAGAAGCCTCGCTGCCAGCCCTGTCTTCAGACTACTCAGTGAAGGCCACCGAAGCCTACAGCCGGGGAAGGTTGATCCGATGATGCCGCCTCTAGCAGTGATCCAAAAAGTCTTATATTTGTTTACAGAGGGGTACTTTGCAAGTTGCACCGATCAGTCGAAAACTAAAGTGTGTTGATCAAGGGAAAGTGATGCAAACTGCACTTGGGAAAAATGAAGATTATCATAGAGGATAACTCGCTTTGCTAGCATCACTGTAACTGTTTCCTGATAGACACCACACGGAGAGAGAGCGGCCTTGCACCTTGACCTCTTCGTCAAGAAAAAGTCCTCATCATCCCAAGACAAAGTTCATCATTTGAGGACGACGGAAGCACGCCGCTCTACTAGTTTTTCTCGGTAACAACGGGTTAGGTATCCTGTCAGGTCAGGTTGTCTATGACGAAACGGCGACAGGTTGAGAGCGAAGCCACCCATGAGAACATGCTTCTGCATGAAGGGATAGGATCATCCGGTATCCGTGTCTGCATCCACATAAACAGAACTCTTGGGGATAATGTGGGGAGCACTGGGTCAAGAAAACAAAAGGCATGTGGGCATGTGGCCAAACTGCAGTTTTGAGTGCTATTCTTGTGCCTCAGATCCGGCTAATTGGTGGTAAAAGTAGAGCCATGGAGCAAACCAAATATTACCTGAAGAAAGGGTCTTACACGCTGCAGAATGAGAGTTTCTCTTTTACCTCTTCTGGGGTCGAGGAAATTTGACGGCATCTTGGTGAAAACTTCAACAGAGAGCTCATGTTTCAGGTAAAACCAACCCAACCTGGACATGTATAACTCGTGGAATTTCTGAGTTTCAGACTATTTCTAAGACCCGCGTGTTACTGTCAGATAAACCGTCATGCATGGTGGAGTCGCCGTGTCTGCCGCAGAGGCTTGCCGTGGCGAATCAAGCCTCCCTTGGGCTCCATCTCGGCAGCACGTCACAGGCTGATAGCCAATTGACCCATTATTAAACCTGATCAAGTGTTTCAATCTTATCCAGCGACATGGTCGGAGGCTTCAGAGCTCGTTTTCTTCAATTCAATTCGCGGGACCGTATCATCGTAATATCAAGTCGATTGTACTTGATTCGGTTTTCGCGTGATTGCTACTAGCTGCAGCTTCAATGAGCGAGTGCAATTCTTAAACGGAACCATGCCTGTGTTAGTTGTCCGTGTTGCCAATTAAGAAGTGTCTTCTGCTGCTATCCATGCTGTGCTGTACAACGATTTTGTTTTTTGAACATGTGATGTATACAACGATTAGTTAACAAATTGATTTCCATTGATGCCAGGTATCAGCAATTGCGTGTTTTTCTAAATTATTAGTCTTCCTTTTTCCACCTCCTGGTTCTACCATTTTTGTATGGATTCGGAATTTTATTGGAGATCAAATAAATGCTCATTGGCCTCATGTTTTTGCTGAGAGATACAGGTCAAACTTGTCCAAAGATATAGAGAGAGACGGAGTTTTCATGTCTAGCGCCAATCCGGAGTAGTACACGCCTACCTCAAATAAACCTATATGGGCAACGTCGAGCTGACTTTCAGACGTTATCTCGTCTCGCCACGCATCAAAACCGTCTCAACAAGTAATCAAGAGGACACAACAAAGGGTTCAAGTCCCGATGCTTGTATTATTTATTAATTTATTTCAGGATTTTTGGCAATGCGCTTTTAATGGAAGGAGACATTCCCGTCGACAACGAAACGTCTACGATGATTAAGATGATATGCCGGCTCAGTTTCTTGAAGGTGCTCGTAGGGGTATGGATGTATGTGTGTGCGTTCATAAAGATGAGTATATGCGGGTATGTATGAGCGCTTGCGTCTGTACTGTGTTAAATTTTTTTTGATCTTTGCAGTTGTCCCATGCTCTTATTTTTTTTGACCCATCGCAACGGTCCAACGGAAAGTAGTTTGCTTTTCCGAACAAGATCACGAACCTATTGCCTAAATATGGTCCGGCATATACCAGCAAGTGCTTTGACATGAGCAACGAACGGACTGCCTAACCACGAAACCAAGAAGGCAAAACAGCCGTCCGACCAAAGCCGTCGGCTGGCCAGACAACCGCAGTTGGCTAATGGCCGGTCACCGATTGATTAGCACGATCAGGTAGAAGCCAGACAAAGCCGTCAACATCGGAGGTTTTCTGGCAGCCGGGCACAAGCAACCATAACCAAAGCCCAATTGCAACACCACCACGCCACCACACGCGAGGTAAAATCCCGAGTCAAATGGCTTTTCTTTATTAATCTGTCGACGAGCATGACCGCTGAAACCTACAAGAAGCCGTCGCCCGGAGCACGGGCGCAGGCCGAGCTGCACCCCCTATAAGACTAGGCCTCTCTCCCTGTCCCAAGCTCGATAGATTCCAAAGCCAGCCAACCACCGACCGATCGATAATGGAGGGGCTCATCCCGTTCGTCTACAAGGCCATCAAGGAGCGGCGCACCCGGAGCTACTCCAGGTGCGGCGCCGCCGTGGCGGACGAGGACGACGACTGGGAGCAGCAGAAGCAGCAGCGGGCCGCGGCGGCGGACGGCGCGGGGAGGGAGGCGGGGCACCGGCGGCACCGGTCGCTGGAGGAGCTGGCCGGCGAGGTGGGCTCCGCGGCGCCGGAGTGGCCGGCCAGCGGGGCCATGCGCAGGGGCAGGAGCGCCAGGATCTTCTCCTGCATCGGCGGCATGTAATCAAATCAACCTCGCCGCGACGACGTCCGTCGATCCGACCGAGCGTGCGTTGGTGTGTGTAGTAAGTACAGTACATACGAATGATACGTGCAAGCCTACGCGGTTACGAAGTGCTTAGCTTTGCTTGTGCTTTAGCTGCTTGATTAGTCGTGCCTGTAAGCTTGGTATAAGGTTGAGGGTGATCTCAAGAGTAGAAGGGAGCTCGTCTAGTGCGCGCGTGTTGTGTGTACTCCAACCAAAATGTATATACATGGGATTTTTATTTCATTTTCAAAACGGAGGCAAAAGCTTTGCCTCATCCATTAATTAAGGAGTTTGGAGTTGCTTTTACAAGAAAAGCGAAAGAAAATATTACAAGGTCACTACTCTTCCGACATGATCTGACCCAAGTGCTTTGCACTCGCAATTACCCAAAGATTGACGTCGCTTTGGATGTTTGAAAGCAATACAGACGGAAGTGTGGACTTGTGACGAGACACCCGTGTATTTCTCTCGCCCCAGATGGTCCAGCAGGTCAGCATAGTAAGAGAGGTCATCGCCTTCCGGTTGGGCATGCTGGAGGCCGACATGTTGAGCCACCAGTCCTTGATGGAGTGCATCATGACCCAAAGTCCCGTCCATCGATCTCTGACATGGTGGGCAACAGATCTGACTTTGACCAATCCGGATCCGTCAACTGGGGTGTCGTCCAGTGTGGGTTGGAGGGGGCAATGACCGTCCGCGTTGCACTCCGCTGCTCCTGGGAGGATTGTGCCCCACCGATGACAAGATCTGTCCGACGCGAGTTCATTGCGTCGATGCATCGGGCGCTCGGATTCTCCAAGGCCGGATCATTCACGGTCCTCCCAGGAAACTTCCAATCTTCCCCCGTCACTGGTTCGTTGGAGTATGAGTGCTACCGGGACCGGTGTGCCCCTTGTGGGAAGTGGATGAGGCTGACCGAGGCCCGCCTCGCTGCAGACATGACGACAACTGATGCGACGACACGCGCTACCGCAGTGGAGGAAGCCATCCGCACCCGCATTGTAAAGAAGCGGCAGTGGAGGAACACATGCATCCTCGCCCGAGAGAAGAATTGGGCGGTCTGTGCCATGGCCTGACTGCCCCCAAGGAGGAGAAGAAGGACAACAACGGGTCGGGCAGCTCCGGCGATGAGCAGATCCGACTCGATCCATACTGCCTTTTTTACCGCTACTTCCGCGAGAAGGACGGCAAGGGCGCCAGGAAGGGCAAGGGCAGTCGTGGATGATCTTCTACATAGCTATTATGTAGGCAGAACATACCAACCGACACCCCTCATATCGAGCTCAAATCTGGACGGATAAGGGGAGGCTCGGGCACGTCCGGACGCGTCTGTCATGTCGGACCAGACAGGCCGACCCCACCACAAATTGCACAAAATTTCTTCGATCTTGCCGATTCGACCTTGTTCCTCTCCTCACTTCTCTCTTGTCCGAGTCGACCCGCCCTATCTCTGTTGCCACCCTTGTTCTGCCGCCATACTGAGCCCGCAACACCGCTAAAACACTCCTCCCCTCCGTATGCGCCAATCCGGTGGTGGAGGGACTGGAGGCACACGATCCCTGCTTCAAAGCTCACCATGGATTGTTATGGACATCTCACATTCTCTGCTAAGTAGAAATGTATGACTGCTATGAGAATGCTTACACTTGATACCGCCATCGATGTCATTGGTGAGATGGTCCGAATGAGGGAGAGCACATGCCTAATGACCATTGTGAAGTTTCCCCGCGCTATGGTGGACTTGTTTGGACCAGAGTATCTGAGAGAATCAAATGTGCAGGATACAGAAAGGTTGTTTGCTATTGGAGAGGTAAAATGTTTTTAGTATGCTCGGTTCAATTGATTGATGCATTAGCAATTGAAGAACTCCCCAAAAGGTTTGCGCGGGATGTATCAAGGGCACACTAAAGAGACAACCATCATACTAGAAGCAGTGACATCGCATGCCTTTGTGGATTTGGCTTTCTTTGGAATGTCTAGTTCTCACAACACATCAACGTGTTTCAGCGATCTTCGATTTCCACGAGACTTTGTAATGGGGAATCATCGCCATTTCAGGGACTTTGAAAAAAAGTTCAACGATTTTGATAAAAGGTTCGTACTTCAGTTCATGAACTTGAAAAAGTTCACAAAAAATAAAAGAAGTTTGTAATTGGAAAAAGTCTGTGGATTAGAAAAACAGTTTGTGTGTTTGAAAAACTAGTTCACAGGTTTGGAAAAAAGTCCTTAAATTTTTAAAAAGTTCACAAGATTGAAAGAAGTTCATAAATTTGAAAAAAATCACAAAATTGGGAAAAAGTTTACGAAATTGGGAAAATGTTCACACATTTGAAAAAAGGGGAAAATGTGATGAAAAAACCTAAAAATATAAATGAGCAAACCAAGCAAAACTCCTGCTGGGAAAAAACCAAAAGAAAAAATCATGCAGAAAAACCGGCCAAATTCAAATTTATACAAGTGAAAGAGGAAAACACAATAGATGGGCCAAGCCCAAGGTGAAGGGAGGGTGTCGCCAGTTGACGACGATTGTCCTTTAACTACGGGAGCTCTGAACGGGTTAGGGCTTTTCCTTCTCCTCCTACGGAGTTAGGGTTTCTCCTCTCGGCGGCGCCTCCAGCCGTCGTTGAGACAACTTTTCCTCTTTCTTCCCTCCTCGCGGTCTGGGCAGGGGATCGACTTGGCCTCTCAGGCGATCTTCATTGCCACCGGGGCTGTGTTTGCTCCCCCGTCGCCCAGGCAGGGGCTAGGGTTTTTCGGCTTAAATAATACCCGGTGATTCAGATCGGGTAAGGATTTTTGATATGGCTGCGGAAGGTTCTGGGGGGTCGGCGTCTGCCGGCGGCTCCACTTCTGCGACAGAGATCGAGCAACTCATGGCGGAGCTGGGTCTCCAGGAGGAAGATATGGGTGATGTAGTGGTGGATGAAGAGGCTGTCCCCCAACATGCTGCTAGATGGACGGCAGTGGCACGTGTTCACATCGACAAACCCTACAGTCAGGGGTGGTTTTTCAGGAATATGAGATCAGCTTGGGATCTAGCGCAGACTGTGAACTTCAAGCCCCTGGAAGCAAACCTGTACACGATGCAATTCCACTGCCTTGCCGATTGGGAAAGAGTTACGCAGGAGGGACCTTGGAATTTTAGAGGTCATGCAGTCATCATATCCCCCTATGATGGGGTGACGCAGCCTTCTAAGGTGAAGCTTGACACGATAGATATATGGATTTAGATCCATGACGTTCCAACTCTGTTTGCACATCTGGTCTCGTCATTGGCTGCAAAAGTAGGGGAAGTTCTATTGTCGGAGGCGCCTTCTTTTGACTTCACTGGAAATTTCTATCGCGTGTGGGTCAGAGTCAATGTTCACAAACCTCTAAAAAATACAGTTTCACTAGTCAGGAATCAGAAGAGGCAAATTTATCGGGTGAAATATGAGCGTTTGCCGGATTGGTGTGCAGTTTGTGGGCATCTGAGACATGTTTTCAAGGAACACGGTGATGGAGTCCATCCCCCATCGTCTCTGGTTTTCAAGGACCTAAGGGCTAGCTGGACCATGCGGCCGAGGCGTGGCCCTAGAGGCAACCGGGGACGCCGCGGAGGTAGAAGAGGAGGCAGAGCTGGAGGAAGTCAGGATGCTGAAAAGGAGGATCTTGGAGCAGGAAACTGGGGGGAGGAGCTGGATGTCACAGATGATATGGCAACTGATGAGGCAAGAAAAAAGCATGCTGATAGATCGTCTCCTGGACTGAACCGGGTGGAAGATGGTGTGCAGTCCAATGCGCACCCGAGTGCTACTGACTTGGCCATTGTGGCTGTGGGAAATAATATGGTCAGCCCACCACTGCATAGGGAGCCGAAGAGGACAAGGCTAGAAGATGAAGCAAAGGATATCCCAAGCACGGTTGTAAAGAATTTGGCGGGCTCCTTCGAGGACCGCCGCCCAGCCAAATGAGTTCTTTATGTTGGAACTGTCGCGGTGTGGGTAACCCCGTGACAATCCAAGAACTTCGCGATTTCGCGAGGAAATTTGCCCCTACCCTTTTGTGTATTGTTGAAACGCAAATAGAAGGATCTAGGGTAGAAGCTTTATCTGGTACTTTGGGATATGATAGATCTTATGCGGTGAATAGCCAAGGTAGAAGTGGTGGACTTGGTATTTTCTGAAATAATGAAATAAATGTGGAGATTTTGGGTTACTCTTGCTATCATCTTGATGTGTCTGTAGAGGAACAGGGACATGAAAAGTGGAGATTGACAGTTGTGTATGGAGAGGCACAAACTCACTTGAGGCACCAAACATGGAGTGTTCTAAAGAACATTAGCACTTTGAGTAATCTCCCGTGGGTGTGCATGGGGGATTTTAATGAAGTGTTACGTCAAAACGAACACGAGGGAATTGGGAGACGTAGCAATGCCCAGATGCAAGCGTTTCGAGAAGCCACAGATGTGTGCATGTTGCTAGATATCGGCTTCAAGGGCCGTTTTTGGACGTTCAAAAAAAGAGTGGCAGGCGGCATTTACACGAGGTGTAGACTAGACCGCGCCCTGGTTAACACTGATTGGATGGCACGCTACCCAATGGCAACACTGGATCATCTCGCTGCTGCAACCTCGGATCATGGGCCCATCTTACTGGACTTCGGGCGTGCACTAGACACGGTACCAAGCCGTTCCTTCCGGTACGAGGCAATGTGGGAGAAGCATGAAGAGTTCAGGGGGACAGTAGAAACTGAATGGGCAGCGACAGGACCGTGTGTTACGTTACAACAGCTGCATGAAAAACTGGCGGGAGTCTCCAGGGGTTTAATCAAATGGAATAGACAGTCGTTCGGGAGCGTGCGACGGGAAATAAGGGAGCTAAAGAAGAAGCTGGATGAGCTGAAAGGCAACCCACTGAGAGTAGCACCGAGCCATGTGGAACTGAAGGTCAACGAAAGACTGGTGGAGCTATACCACCGGGAAGAGATAATGTGGAGGCAACGGTCGAGAATCGAGTGGCTGTCATCAGGTGACAAAAACACGAAATTCTTCCACCTCCGAGCGAGTATGAGGAGGAATAAAAATATGATACGGGCGTTGCAAAACACATTGGGCATAATGGTAGAGGACAAAAATGAGTTGAAGGCCATGGCAAACAGTTTCTACCAACAACTTTATGCGCCGGAGGGAGTACAGGGCATAGCAGAAGTACTCCAGCATGTACCGATCAGAGTTACAAAGGAAATGAATAGGGATCTATGTGCACCATATACACGGGAGGAGGTGAAAACGTCCCTTTTTCAGATGTATCCCATGAAGGCGCCGGGTCCCGATGGATTTCCAGCCCAGTTTTATCAAAAACACTGGGACGTGTGTGGGGAGGATGTCACAAACATCGTGCTTAGAATTGTCCGAGGTGAAGAGAGCCCAAAATGCACTAATGATATGATCCTTGTCTTAATACCAAAGGTAACCAATCCAACTCACATGTCTCAGTTTAGACCGATTAGTCTGTGCAATGTTTTATATAAGATCGCGTCAAAGGTGGTTGCAAACAGATTAAAACAGGTGTTGCTAGATATAATATCAGAGGAATGGTCGGCTTTTGTGCCAGGGAGATTAATAACGGACAACATTATATGTGCTTGTGAATGCTTCCACTTTATGAAGCGCAACAGATCGAGGAACAATAGTTACTGCACTCTAAAGCTAGACATGATGAAGGCATACGACAGACTTGAATGGCCTTACCTGAAGGGAATTATGGAGAAACTTGGGTTTGCTGAGTCATGGGTAAATACAATCATGGCCATGGTTTCGTCTGTCTCTTTTTCAGTGCTTTTTAATGGAGAAAAGCTTGAATCTTTTGACCCTTCCAGGTTAGGGAGATCCCCTTTCCCCTTACATTTTCTTGATTGCGGCAGAGGGCCTATCGTGCCTCCTAAAATCCAGTTCTCAGTCATCATCATTGGCAGGTATTAAGGTGGCACCAACGGCCCCGGCCGTTAACCATCTTTTGTTTGCAGATGACAACCTGTTGCTTTTCAAGGCCAGTGTAGAGGGTGTTGAGCAAGTTTCAAACCTGTTGGAGACTTATTGCAATGCATCGGGTCAGCGAGTGAATACAGCAAAATCAACCATCTTTTTCAGTAAAGGATGTGACGGAACTATAAAAACAGAGGTAAAAGACATGCTCCAGGTACAGAATGAATCCCTCAGTGATAAGTATTTGGGCATGCCAACGGACGTGGGACACTCAAAAAATGGCACATTCAAATACTTGCAAGATAGAGTATGGGAGAAAGTGAAAGGTTGGATGGAAAAACTTTTGTCTGCAGCAGGGAAAGAGGTTCTTATCAAGAGTGTGGCTCAGGCAATACCTGTTTACTCTATGTCTTGCTTTAGACTTCCCAGAGGCCTATGTGAAAGTGTTTCATCGATTATCAGACAGTTTTGGTGGGGGAGTAAGAGGGGGAAGCGCAAGCCAGCATGGGTAGCATGGGATGTTATGACTCAACCAAAATATATGAGGGGCCTAGGTTTCCGAGACCTAGAACTTTTTAATCTTGCACTCCTTGCCAGGCAAGCATGGAGGCTACTGCAAGAGCCGGGCTCCTTGAGTGCGAGGATACTGAAGGCAATATATTACCCATCATGCACATTGCTACATGCCGAGCTGGGTTCTAATCCTTCTCAAATTTGGAGGGCTATGCTAGATGGCAGAGATGTGATGGCTCAAGGTATTATTCGGAGAGTTGGGCATGGTGAACTTACCCATATATGGGAGCACAACTGGTTACCTAGAGATAGCTTCCGGAGACCGATACACAGTTTGATCCAAAACCCACCCAGATGGTTTCTGAATTGATCAACACAGCCACCGCTTTGTGGAATGAGGATCTGATCCGGACTGTGTTTATACCTCTGGATGCGGAGGCAATCCTGAATATACCTTTATGCACAAGGCGAATCGATGATTTCTGGGCTTGGAGTGAGGAACCACGTGGAAACTTCAGTATCAGCTCGGCATATCGCATGTTGGTTCGAACCAAGTACAACCGTGAAAGTTGGCTTGAGGGGCGCCAAGAAGCATCTGACACAACACTTGACAACGATGAATGGAAGTCCATATGGAAGCTGCAGGTGCCGCCGAAGATCAGAATATTTATTTGGCGATTGGCTAGGGATTCAATACTAGTGGGTGAGCTGCTGAACCACCGAAACATGTCGACCATGGCAACATGCCACTTATGCAGAGCCCACGACACATGGAAGCACGCACTCTTGGGGTGCGCAGTATCCAGGAGCACATGGGCACTGTCTTCGGAAGCAATTTTGGACCAATTGAGTGCCAATACGGAAGAATGCCCGAAGAAGTGGATTTTTGCAATGAAAAAAGCTCTTGCGACAAATGAGTTTGTAAGATTTGTTGTGTCGCTATGGGCGATGTGGGGTGCTCGCAGGAAAACAATCTATGAGGATATCCACAAGAGCCCTTATGCCATTCACAGTTTTATTAACTCGTTCCTCTCTGAGATAGAAATGATGGCAAAACCCGCACACAGCGAGGAACCTACAGGGAGGCCTCCGTCTACACTTCAGCCAGCGAGATGGATAGCACCGCCAGCAAACTATGCCAAGCTCAATGTAGATGCAGCAGTGGGGCGTGGAGGCCGCTATGGTGCTGTTGGAGTTGTACGTAGGGACCATACAGGAATCTTCTTGGGTGCTTCTGCTCTTGTGCTCAGAATAGGAGATCCAGCTACTTTGGAGGCTTTAGCAATCAGAGAAGGGCTAGCCCTTTGCATGGACTTGAATCTGAATCAAGTTCAGGGGGCTTCGGATTGCAAGGGAGTTGTGAAAGAAGTAAACGTGGGGAGCGGATCATCTTATGGCGCAATCATCCAAGAAATCAAGCAGCAGTCTACAGCTTTTACCTCATGTAATATAGCATATGAATCTAGGAGATCTAATGTAGATGCTCACAACCTAGCAAGACACGCACTTTCATTGTCGGTTGGGCGCCATGTTTGGTTAGGCCAGCCGGATGAGATTCCTTTCGTCCATGTAAATGGTGTGACGGTTTAATAAAATGTCTTGCGAGGTTGCCTAAAAAAACTAGGGGAGCTCCATTGCCGCTCTTTGTGGCAGATCGTTGGCCGCACTCATAAGCGGATATCCGATTGGGCTGGCCCACTTGCGACCATCAACAAAAGTGGATTGTAACGTGAGCCTGTAGACCTAAATAAACCGCGGTTAGCAAGGGATCAAACCCAAGATCTCCTCCGGTTGCAGAAGACGTGGTATTACCAGTTCGGAAATGATGAGACTGTATGGTTGTATTGCCAATATACCTCCAATCACATTAGCGGAATCAATGGATCATACCAGTGCAACATGGAATAGACTAAAGATCGATGCTGCATTTCTCGCTTTTGACGCCAAGGTGATTCTCAGCATACCGCTGTGCACGACACCCATGGAGGATTTATGGAGTTGGGCACATGAACGAACTGGTCAATTCACGGTGCGATCGGCCTACAACATGCTTGTGGCGACGAGGCAAAGGAGAGAAGCCTGGCTGGATGGTGCTTCGGGATCCTCAACAGGACAAGCAGACTTCAGCTCGTGGAAGACCCTTTGGAAGACGGAGGTACCATCGAAAGTGCATATGTTCTTGTTGGGGAATGCAGTAATTTCAAAAAAAATCCTACGCACACGCAAGATCCATCTAGGTGATGCATAACAATGAGCGGGGAGAGTGTGTCCACGTACCCTCCTAGACCGAAAGCGGAAGCGTTTAGTAACGCGGTTGATATAGTCGAACGTCTTCACGATCCAACCGATCCAAGTACCGAACGCACGACACCTCCGCAATCTGCACACGTTCAGCTCGGTGACGTCCCTCGTACTCTTGAACCAGCTGAGGCCGAGGGAGAGTTTCGTCAGCATGATGGTGTGATGACGGTGATGATGAAGTTACCGACGCAGGTCTTCGTCTAAGCACTACAACGATATGACCGAGTTGGAAATCTGTGGAGGAGGGAACCGCACACGGCTAAGACAACTGTCAACTTGTGTGTCTATGGTGTGCCCCCTCCCCCGTATATAAAGGAGTGAAGGAGGGGAGGGCTGACCCTCTCTATGGCGCTCCCCAAGGGGGATTCCTACTCCTAGTAGGAGTAGGTTTCCCCCCTTCCCTAGTTGGAGTAGGAGAAGAAGGAAGGGGAAGAGGGAGTGTAACGCCCCGTATGTAACTTGCCATATTTGTATTCCAACTCTTGCCATTTTCGGCTCTAAGTTATGATATTCCCTCGTGGTTGGGTTTTGTCTTCGTTATGCATTTTGTCCATGTCATGCATCTCATATCATGTCATCATGTGCATCACATTTGCATACGTGTTCGTCTCATGCATCCGAGCATTTTCCCCGTTGTCCGTTTTGTGATCCGACACTCCTATGTCCTCCGGCGTCCCCTTTTGCCTCTTTTGGTGAGCGGGTGTTAAACGTTCTTGGATTGGACTGAGACTTGCCAAGCGGCCTTGGTACGCTACCGGTAGACCGCCTGTCAAGTTTCGTGCCATTTGGAGTTCGTTTGATACTCCAACGGTTAACCGAGGAACCGTAAAGGCCTCGTGTGTATTGCAGCCCAACACCCCTCCAAAGTGGCCCAAAACCCATCCAAACCTCCTCCATCCTCTCGGCCGTTCGATCACGATCGTGTGGCTAAAAATCGCACCTCATTTGGACTCTCCTAGCTCCCAGAATCTATAAATACACCTCCCCCTCCGAAATTCGCGGATAAACCCTAGCTCCTCTCCTCGCGCCGCCAGACACGTCCGGATCTGGCCGGACGCGTCCGCCGCCGCGCCCGACCTATCGCCGCCTGCCACGTGTCACCGCCGCCTCCACCCACCGCGCCGGTCCGCAAGCCCACGGTCGGCCCTCCCGCTCCCGCCGACCGGGCCCGCGCCCCACGCCGCCTGTGCCTCGCCTCGCCGTCGGCGATCGCGGCGCCGCTGTTCGCCTCCACCGGCGCCGGCCATCGCCCGCGCCGTCTTCCTCTCCGGTTCCGGCAGGTCCCCAAGCTCCGGCCACCTCCTCTCCATCTCCGGCCATCGCCTCATCTTCTACTCCGGTGATCTACCCCGATGAACCTCGGTTCGCGCGCCAGATCTAGATCTGGAGTTTAGGGTTGACTCGAAATACTTCAAGTCCTTTTATGTTATTTTTTAGCCATGTTCATCGCATCATAACTCTGCATCCGTAGCTTTGTTTTGGGCGTGTAATATATCAAATTGTTCGTTAGGATGTGCTCTTCATTTTGTTCCATTGCACCATGCTTGTTTGGGTCCATCTTGATGCCTAAAATGCTGTTGCAAGAGTGCTATAAAATGTTAGTTCCTGATTCTTATCAGTTTATGAGCATTTGTCTTTTTTGCCATGATTATTGTGTGCCTCCTATGAACTTGAGCCCTACATGTGTTTTGGGTTATGCCATGCCATATTTACAGGCGTGTATGCCATGTATTTTTGTGATCAATGTGGTGACTAGCACAAGCATGCAAAGTAGCTCTCGTGATGTTGCTGATTTCAGGGACTTAGAATTCTTCTAAGTCATTTCCCTGATGTTATTTTTATGCCATGTATTCATGTTGCTACAGAGTGATCCATGCCTCTTTTGAGTATGTTCAGTAAGGATTATTTGAGCATATGTTTATGCTCTATCCATCCATGTCCTTGTTTTCATTTATGGTGTACCCTAGCATGACTCAATCTTGCTCTACTTTTGCTATAAAATGTTCCTGGCAGATTGTTTACATGTTATTCAATTTTGCCAAGGTTGTTGTAGTTGATCTATGCATGCTATGAGATTGTTCTTGCCATGTTTAGCTTTTTGATCATGTCTTCTTGCTGGGTGTATGCTTAGTTTGTCATGCAATGCCTTGTGGTGAGTGCATCGAGCTTGCAAACATGCCTACGTAACTCTGTTTATGCCATGTCCAATTTTCTGCTAAGTCTGAATCTGTTAACGAAACTTGCTATGTTTACATGTGTGCCATCATGTTTTCTGTGCCCTTTTGGCTTATGGTTAGTAAGGGACTTTTGTTATATGCTTTGAGTAGTTTCATGCCATGCCTTGTGTTTCTATGATCTGATCCTGTAGCATGTTGTTATCTTGCTCTAAACATTGCTTCCTGATGTTAAATCCTAACATGTTGTTATTTTTACCAAGTCTGTGAAGCTGATATCTTTTGCACTTTTGTCATGCTTGTTTGAACATGCTATTGTGTGATTTAGCTATAGCTCAGTGTTCATCTTTTGTCTATCATATTGAGTAGATTACAACCATGTGCTTTGTTGCTATGTTAGAGTGCATTAGCTTAGTTTCTTGTTGCATTTTAGATGGCATCATGCTGTTAATCGCAGAATCGTGCCATTATTGTTTTGCTTGCCATTTTGCAAACCCTGCATCCGATTCCGGTGATCTTTATATCGATTTCGACTGAAATCAACTCATCTTTCCAGCGGCGCACTTGGTTTGCCAAGTTGAGGCCTGGTTCAATCTTTTCCTTCCGGAGCTCGCATATGCATTGCATATTACATCTCACATATCATGCCATGTTTTGCATCATGTTGCTTGCGCATCGCACCATGGTTGATTGTGGTTTCCTTTGCTTGTGTTCTTGCTTTGGGTAGAGCCGGGAGACGAGAACGTGATCGAGGAACCCGTTGAGTATGCTTACGAGGATCAAGCTTACGTCAACTCGGAGAACTTTGCAGGCAAGATGACCATACCCTCGAAATCACTTCTATCTTTGCTTGCTAGTTGCTCTCTCTATTGCTATGCCTATGTCGCGATACCTACCACATGCTTTATCATGCCTCCCATATTGCCATGTCAACCTCTAACCCACCTTGTCCTAGCAAACCGTTGTTTGGCTATGTTACCGCTTTCCTCAGCCCCTCTTATAGCGTTGCTAGTTGCAGGTGAAGATTGGAGTTTGTTCCTTGTTGGAACATGCTTTTTGTTGGGATATCATTATTATATCTTGTTTACTTTAATGCACCTATATACTTGGTAAATGGTGGAAGGCTCGGCCTTATGCCTGGTGTTTTGTTCCACTCTTGCCGCCCTAGTTTCCGTCATACCGGTGTTATGTTCCTTGATTTTGCGTTCCTTACGCAGTTGGGTTATAATGGGAACCCCTTGACAGTTCGCCTCGAATAAAACTCCTCCAACAAGGCCCAACCTTGGTTTTACCATTTTCCACCTAAGCCTTTTTCCCTTGGGTTCCGCGGACTCAAGGGTCATCTTTATTTTAACCCCCCCCCCCCGGGCCAGTGCTCCTGTGAGTGTTGGTCCGAAACGAGTAGACTGCGGGGCCACCTCAGGGCAACTTGAGGTTTGGTTTTACTCGTAGGATGTCTCATCCGGTGTGCCCTGAGAACGAGATACATGCGAGTCCTATCGGGATTTGTCGGCACATCGGGCGGCTTTGCTGGTCTTGTTTTGCCATTGTCGAGATGTCTTGTAACCGGGATTCCGAGTCTGACCGGGTCTTCCTGGAAGAAGGAATATCCTTCGTTGACCGTGAGAGCATGTGATGGGCTAAGTTGGGACACCCCTGCAGGGTTTTGAACTTTCGAAAGCCGTGCCCGCGGTTATGGGCAGATGGGAATTTGTTAATGTCCGGTTGTAGAAAACTTGAAACTTAACTTATTTAAAATGAATCAACAGCGTGTGTAGCCGTGATGGTCTCTTTTCGGCGGAGTCCAGGAAGAGAATACGGTCTTGATACGTCTCCGTCGTATCTACTTTTCCAAACACTTTTGCCCTTGTTTTGGACTCTAACTTGTATGATTTGAATGGAACTAACCCGGACTGACGCTGTTTTCAGCAGAATTGCCATGGTGTTGTTTTATGTGCAGAAAACAAATATAATCGGAATGACCTGAAACTCTACGTAACATCTTCGAAAAAATAATAAAAAATCCTCGCCAAAGATGAAGACCAGGGGGCCCACACCCTTCACACGAGGGTGGGGGGCGCCCCCCTAGGGCGCGCCCCCTACCTTGTGGGCCCCCTAGATGCCCTCCGACGCCAACTCCAACTCTATATATTTGCTTTCGGAGAGAAAAAAATCAGGGAGAAGAAATCATTGCGTTTTACGATACAGAGCCACCGCCAAGCCCAAAAACCTCTCGGGAGGGCTGATCTGGATCCGTTCAGGGCTCCGGAGAGGGGGATTCGTCGCCGTCGTCATCATCAACCATCCTCCATCACCAATTTCATGATGCTCACCGCCGTGCGTGAGTAATTCCATCGTAGGCTTGATGGACGGTGATGGGTTGGATGAGATTTATCATGTAATCGAGTTAGTTTTGTTAGGGTTTGATCCCTAGTATCCACTATGTTCTAAGATTGATGTTGCTATGACTTTGCTATGCTTAATGCTTGTCACTAGGGCCCGAGTGCCATGATTTCAGATCTGAACCTACTATGTTTCCATGAATATATGTGAGTTCTTGATCCTATCTTGCAAGTCTATAGTCACCTACTATGCGTTATGATCCGGCAACCCCGAAGTGACAATAATCGGGACCACTCCCGACGATGACCATAGTTTGAGGAGTTTATGTATTCACTATGTGCTAATGCTTTGTTCCGGTTCTCTATTAAAAGGAGGCCTTAATATCCCTTAGTTTCCAATAGGACCCCGCTGCCACGGGAGGGTAGGACAAAAGATGTCATGCAAGTTCTTTTCCATAAGCACGTATGACTATATACGGAATACATGCCTACATTACATTGATGAATTGGAGCTAGTTATGTGTCACCCTATGTTATGACTGTTACATGATGAACCGCATCCGGCACAATTATCCATCACTGATCCGGTGCCTACGAGTTTTCCATATACTGGTTCTCGCTTATTTACTTTCCCGCTGCTACTGTTACAATCACTACAAAATACCCAAAAATATTACTTTTGCTGTCTTTACTTTTGTTGCCGCTACCACCACTATCGTATTACTTTGCTACTAAACACTTTGCTGCAGATACTAAGTTTCCAGGTGTGGTTGAATTGACAACTCAGCTGCTAATACTTGAGAATATTCTTTGGCTCCCCTTGTGTCGAATCAATAAATTTGGGTTGAATACTCTACCCTCGAAAGCTGTTGCGATCCCCTATACTTGTGGGTTATTAGGTCTCGTGTTATGCTTGAACGCAAGTAGTTTTAGGATCACTTCTTGATCTTATAGCTTCTCGACCATGCTTTGCCCCTCTTCTCGCTCTCATTTGCTCAAGTTAGCCACCATATATGCTAGTGCTTGCTGTAGCTCCACCTCACTACCATTTCCTTCCCATAAGCTTAAATAGTCTTGATCGCGAGGGTGTGAGATTGCTGAGTCCCCGTGACTCACAGATTACTTCCAAAACTAGATGCAGGTGCCGATGGTGCCATTCCAGGGGATGTGACCGAACTCAAGTGGGAGTTCGACGAGGATTCAGGACGTTACTACGTTTCCTTTCCAGATGATTAGTAGTGGAGCCCAGTTGGGGCGATCGGGGATCTTATGCATTTGGGGTTGTCTTTATTTTGGTTCCGTAGTCGGACCTTGATTGTATTCTGGATGATGTAATGCTATATTTATGTATTGTGTGAAGTGGCGATTGTAAGCCAACTCTTTATCTCTTTCTTATTCAGTACATGGGATGTGTAAAGATTACCCCTCTTTCGACATGCCTACAATGCGGTTATGCCTCTAAGTCGTGCTCCGACACGTGGGAGATATAGCCGCATCGTGGGTGTTACAAGTTGGTAATGGGAGCCTTCCCCGACTTAGGAGCCCCCCTGCTTGATCGAATCGCCAGCGTTGTTGAGTCTAGAAAAAAGTTTTTGAGTCTTATAGGATTATATATATATCGGAGAGTAGGATTCTGTTTACTCCTCAGTCCCTTCGTCACTCTGGTGAGGCCTCCTGGCGTAGAGTTTTGACTCTTCTCTTCTCAAATTTCACAGAAAAAATTTAGGATCACACAGGTATCTTGGAATCGTTCCAATGGTTTTGTGACGAGAACATTGTTCTTGGTGCCTCCTGACATTTAGGGGTTGTGGTAGTGTCCCGGGGAGTTGAGCTCCGAGGTGTTGTCGTCACAATTTTATCGTTGCAGTTCTGGAATACCTGAGTATCGCCGACATCGAAAATCTCTTTTATGTAGTTGTTGGTGAGATAACCTCGACGCCACCCAGTACTGGGGCGGGAGTTCAGGAGTATTGCCATAACTCGTATAACGGATGCTTTTCGAAGGTTGAGGTAAATGATTTCCGAAGGTTTCTTGGTTATGTGTTGAAGGATGGATACAGCTGGATGTAGGATTTGCTAGTTTTGGGTGAGATATTATGCTTCCCCTGTATCCCCAACACCTGATTACGTAACCAGATAGTTTCGGGAGTTTCATAGGTGGGAATTCTTGTAGCTCTAGTATTTCTTTCCGCAGATAGTTGGTTTGTGATTGGGTAATCCTTATCCTTACCAATTATTTGTTCACCGTACCTTGTTGTTTATTCATCTACCTCTATCTAAGTGGCTTCTCAATTTACGGAAGTGTGATGATTTACTTTGGAATTCATTCATTCATTTTTGTTCGAATGTTAAGGCTACATGTTGCAATTTCGATCCATTGATTCAGCTTGAATATATGTCTTTCAAGATGCTAACGGATGTCAACCTCTTCAGGATGGCTCCTCCAACGCGTCAGAATTCGAAACCTCCGCCACCACCTCCACCTCCGGAGGCATGGCAACCTATGATGGCAGCCACCAATGCCAACATGCAGATGCTTATGCAACTCTTGCAAGAGCGTAACCAAGGAAATCAAGGCCATGGCAAAAGTCAAACTTAGTTTGCTACCCTCAACCAGTTCCTCGCAAACCAGCCGAAGTCTTTCAGTAACCGTGTCGAGGCCATAGACGCTGATGATTGGCTCATGGATATCTGCAAACATTTTGAGTGTAGCAACGTCAGGCCTGAGGACTTTGTCAAGTATGCTTCGTTCCAACTCAAAGACCAAGCTGCTGAGTGGTATCAACAATACAAAGATTCCAGAGGAGGTTGTGTGATTACCTGGGATGATTTCCACCGAGACTTCAAAGCTCACCACATTCCTCAAAGTGTTGTTGAGAGTAAGCGTGAGGAGTTCCGCAATCTGAAGCAATGCAGTATGTCTCTTTACCAATACAACATCATGTTCCAGAGGCTCGCTCGCTTCGCCAAGCAAGACGTCCCTGACGAGAAGAGCATGATTTATCAGTTCAGAGGTGGCCTAAGAGAAGATCTGCAACTAGCTCTCGTGCTTTTTGAGCCAAAATAGTATGATGAGTTCTACAACATGGCACTAAAGCAAGAGGCTGCTCAGCTCAAGTGCGATGCTTCTAAGAAGAGAGTCAGGAATGCAACTCCTTCTTCTTCTTCAACTCAAGTGGCAGCTAAGCAGCAAAAGTACTGGCTGCCTCCTCCTCCTCCGTTTCGTCAGGCTTACCAACAGAAGAGCAAAGGTGGCAATGGATCTTCCCACCCACCCAACCCAGGCTTTCAGAACAAACCGCAGTCTCATGCTCCAAGGTCAAGTGCTCCTTATCACCGTCCGCTCTTAGAGGTTACGTGCAACAAATGTCAGTAGAAGGGTCACTATGCAAACAAATGCTTCAGCCAGAGGCGTCTTCCGCCTCCTCCTCCTATGAGAGCTGCCAGCAATGCAGTGGTCAAGCATAATCCCAAGTTTGCAAAGGTCAACATGATGAACGCAGCTCAGGCAGAGGAATCTTCAGAAGTGATCATGGGTAACCTTCCTGTTAACGATATTCCTGCAAAAGTTCTTTTTGACTCTGGTGCATCGCATTCTTTCATGCCATTCCCATTTGCATCGGAGCACAATGTTGATACAGAGGTTTTGCCCAAAGTCATGCAAGTTGTTTCTCCTAGAAAGCTTATGACTTCTAGTTTGGTAGCTCCCGATGTCTCTGTCTAGTTTGGAGACTATAAATTTCTGTCCTCTCCGATTGTTCTTGGTAACTCGGATATTGATCTAATTCTCGGCATGGACTGGCTTTCTAAGCACAAGGCTCAACTTGATTGTGCTGCCAGGCAGATTCAATTGACACACTCGTCTGAGGATGTGATCGTCTTTGCCGCTCATGATGATACAATTCGACTGTTTTCTCTCAATGAGAAGGGCGAGTTGAATGCCATCTCTCAGATTCCAGTCGTTTGTGAATATCAAGACGTCTTTCCAGAAGAGCTTCTAGGAATGCCTCCTCACTGGCCAGTTGAATTCGTCATTGATCTTGAGCCTCGCACAGAACCTGTTTGCAAACGTGCTTACAAGCTTGGTCCAGAAGAGTTGAAGGAGCTGAAGAAACAACTCGATATACAAGAGCATATGGGTCTCATCCAACCAAGTTCTTCTCCTTGGGGTTGTGGTGTTCTTTTTGTCAAGAAGAAGGATGGAACTGATCGAATCTGCGTCGACTACCGTCCATTGAACAAGAAGACCATAAAGAACAAGTACCCACTTCCCAACATCAATGAGCTATTCGAACAACACCAATTTGGACCAGCCCATGGGGGGCGCGCAGCCACCCCTTGAGGCCCTTCTCTCCTTTCCCCTATGGCCCATTAAGGCCCATTAATTCCCCGGCGAATTCCCGTAACTCTCTGGTACTTCGAAAAATACCCGAATCACTCAGAACATTTCTGATGTCCGAATATAGCCTTCCAATATATCAATATTTACATCTCGACCATTTCGAGACTCCTCGTCATGTCCATGATCTCATCCGGGACTCCGAACAACCTTCGGTACATCAAATCACATAACTCATAATACAAATCATCATCGAACGTTAAGCGTGCGGATCCTATGGGTTCGAGAACTATGTAGACATGACCGAGACACATCTCCGATCAATAACCAATAGCAGAACCTGGATGCTCATATTGTCTCCTACATATTCTACGAAGATCTTTATCGGTCAAACCGCATAACAACATACGTTCTTCCCTTTGTCATCGATATGTTACTTGCCCGAGATTCGATCGTTGGTATCATCATACGTAGTTTAATCTCGTTACCGGCAAGTCTTTTTACTCATTCCGTAATGCATCATCCCACAACTAACTTATTAGTCATATTGCCTGCAAGGCTCATGGTGATATACATTACCGAGAGGGCCCAGAGATACCTCTCCGATAGACGGGGTGACAAATCCTAATCTCGATCTATGCCAACTCAACAAACACCATCGGAGACACCTGCAGAGCATCTTTATAATCACCCAGCTACGTTGTGACGTTTGATAGCACACAAGGTGTTCCTCCGGTATTCGGGAGTTGCATAATCTCATAGTCAGAGGAACATGTATAAGTCATGAAGAAAGCAATAGCAATAAAACTGAACGATCATTATGCTAAGCTAACAGATGGGTCTTGTCCATCACATCATTCTCTAATGATGTGATCCTGTTCATCAAATGACAACACATGTCCATGGCTAGGAAACTTAACCATCTTTGATTAACGAGCTAGTCAAGTAGAGGCATACTAGGGATACTCTGTTTGTCTATGTATTCACACATGTACTAAGTTTCTGGTTAATACAATTTTAGCATGAATAATAAACATTTATCATGATATAAGGAAATATAAATAACAACTTTATTATTGCCTCTAGGGCATATTTCCTTCAGTTCTTGTGGAGGCTATCGAAGCAGTCATTGCCAATCGAAGATGTGAGGGGGCACCGAGAAATGTCGACGACGAGCACTTGTGGCTTTTGCGGTGCTCCGGATTCATTGCGCCACTCCCTTCTCGAATGTACCGTCTCAAGATGCACTTGGGCGATTGTTGACGAAGAGTTGGGTAGCGCCTTGTGTTGGGGATCGTAGCAGAAATTTAAAATTTTCTACGCATCACCAAGATCAATCTATGGAGTAATCTAGCAACGAAGGGAGGGGGAGTGCATCTACATACCCTTTTAGATTGCTAAGCAGAAGCATTGCAAGAACGCGGATGAAGGAGTCATACTCGCAGCGATTCAGATCGCGGTTGATTCCGATCTAAGCGCCGAACCACGGCGCCTCCGCGTTCAACACACGTGCAGCCCGGTGACGTCTCCCACGCCTTGATTCAGCAAGGGGAGAAGGAGAGGTTGGGAAGACTCCGTCCAGCAGCAGCACGACGACGTGGTGGTGGTGGACGAGCGCGGAACTCCAGCAGGGCTTCACCAAGCACTGCGAGAGATGAGGAGGGAGAGAGGTAGGGCTGCGCCAAGAGGGAGATGATCTCGTGTCTCTAGCAGCCCCCAATACCTCAAGTATATATAGGGGAAGGGGAGGGGCTGCGCCCCCATCTAGGGTTCCCTCCCTAGGGGTGGCGGCAGCCCCAAAACCCATCTAGGGTGGTGGCCAAGGAGGGAGAGAGGGGGGCGCACCTAGGGTGGGCCTTAAGGCCCATCTGGACCTAGGGTTTGCCCCCTCCCACTCTCCCTTGCGCCTTGGGCCTTGGTGGGGGGGCGCACCAGCCCACCTGGGGCTGGTCCCCTCCCACACTTGGCCCACGCAGCCTTCTAAGGCTGGTGGCCCCACCTGGTGGACCACCGGGACCCTCCCGGTGGTCCCGATACGTTACCGATAATACCCGAAACCTTTCCGGTGACCAAAACAGGACTTCCCATATATAAATCTTTACCTCCGGACCATTCCGGAACTCCTCGTGACGTCCGGGATCTCATCCGGGACTCCGAACAACATTCGGTAACCGCGTACATACTTTCCCTATAACCCTAGCGTCATCGAACCTTAAGTGTGTAGACCCTACGGGCTCGGGAGTCATACAGACATGGCCGAGACAACTCTCCGGTCAATAACCAACAGCGGGATCTGGATACCCATGTTGGTTCCCACATGCTCCACGATGATTGAGGGAGTCCTGGATTAGGGGGTGTTCGGATAGCCGAACTATACCTTCAGCCGGACTCCTGGACTATGAAGATACAAGATTGAAGACTTCGTCCCGTGTCCGGAAGGGACTTTCCTTGGCGTGGAAGGCAAGCTTGGCGATACGGATATTCAGATCTGCTACCATTGTAACCGACTTTGTGTAACCCTAACCCTCTCCGTTGTCTATATAAACTGGAGGGTTTTAGTCCGTAGGACAACATAGACAACAATCATACCATAAGCTAGCTTCTAGGGTTTAGCCTCTCTGATCTCGTGGTAGATCTACTCTTGTACTACCCATATCATCAATATTAATCGAGCAGGACATAGGGTTTTACCTTCATCGAGAGGGCCCGAACTTGGGTAAAACTTCGTGTCCCTTGCCTCCTGTTACCATCTGGCCTAGACGCACAGTTCGGGACCCCCTACCCGAGATCCGCCGGTTTTGACACCGACATTGGTGCTTTCATTGAGAGTTCCTCTGTGTCGTCGCCGTCAGGCTCGATGGCTCCTATGATCATCAATAGCGATGCAGTCCAGGGTGAGACCTTCCTCCCCGGACAGATCTTTGTCTTTGGCGGCTTCACATTGCGGTCCAATTCACTTGGCCATCTGGAGCAGATCGAAAGCTACGCCCCTGGCCATCAGGTCAGATTTGGAAGTTTAAACTACACGGCTGACATCCGCGGGGACTTGATCTTCGACGGATTCGAGCCACTGCCGAGCGCGCCGCACTGTCCCGACGAGCATGATGTAGCTCTGCCGCTGAACAGTGCCCTGGAGGCCGCACCCGCATCGGCTTCGACCCTTAATTCGGAGCCAACTGCACCAATTGAGGATGGGTGGTTGGACGCCGCCTCGGGGGCTGCAATCCCAACGGCGATTGAGCTAAACACCAGCCCCGCACTCTGCGAGACTCGTGACTCCAAGGAGCCGGACTCCTCTCCGGACTCCGAACCCTCCGCGCCCCTGTCGATCGAATCCGATTGGGCGCCGATCATGGAGTTTACTGCCGCGGACATCTTTCAGCACTCGCCCGTCGGCGATATTCTGAAGACACTGGAGTCTCTCTCTTTATCAGGAGAGCCCTGGCCGGACTACGGTCAGCAAGGTTGGGGTACGGATGATGAAGAAATTCAAAGCCCACCCACCACCCACTTCGTAGCCATTGTCGACGATTTAACCGACATGCTCGACTTCGACTCCGAAGACATCGGCGGTATGGACGCCGATGAAGGAGATGATGAAGAACCAGCGCCTACTAGGCTCTGGAAAGCCACCTTGTCATATGACGTATACATGGTGGACGCACCAAAAGACGACGACGAGGAGCGGAAGGACGCACCGAAAGCTTGTTCCCTCGAAAAGCAGTCAAAGCGGCGACGCAAGCGCCGCCCCAAATCCCGCCTCGACAGAAATAGCGATCACACAGACCCAGTGCTGGAGCAGGGCGAACCGCTGCCGGACAAAGGCAATCCGGATAATCAAACCGAACAAACAAATTCTATCAAGGATATTAGTCCGGACGACATAACATCGGACAGGCACCCGGAGCAGCAAAATGCCCGTAAAAGGCTTGTTGCCACCGCGAGGAGTCTTAAAAAGTAGAAGCAAAGGCTCAAGGCCGCGCAAGACACATTCCAAATCAGATGGAGTAAAATACTCAACACTGTAGCAAGGTACGGCGACAATCGCCCCTCCAGGAGCTACCCAAAGCGGAAGCTGCTACCTGAATTCGATGAGGAGCCTCAGACCCCCCACAACCAAATATCAAAGCAGCCACCTGGTCATATAGACGACCCCTCTACCAACACAGAGTGGCATACAACGCTGCTCACAATACAACACGCGACCCATGCGAGGGCTCGCACCCAAAGGACGGCGCAACAAGATCCATATATGGACAACGCAAGCATGCCCCAGTATACAATGCAACACAACAAACATCCGAACAACATTGTACACCCATCTACAGGGGTGCCGCACACCCCCTATGTTTCACCGATGAGGTGCTGGACCATGAATTTCCAGAGGGATTCAAGCCCGTAAACATAGAGGCATACGACGGAACAACAGACCCTGGGGTCTGGATTAAGGACTACATCCTTCATATCCATATGGCTCGAGGAGATGATCTCCATGCCATCAAGTACTTACCCCTCAAGCTCAAAGGGCTAGCTCGTCACTGGCTCAAAGGCCTCCCCGAAAGCTCCATTGGAAGTTGGGAAGAGCTCGAAGACGCCTTTCGGGCAAATTTTCAAGGGACTTATGTCCGACCTCCGGATGCGGACGATTTGAGTCATATAACTCAACAGCCCGGAGAGTCAGCCCGAAAGCTTTGGAACATGTTTCTTACTAAAAAGAACCAGATTGTCGACTGTCCGGACGCTGAAGCCTTGGCAGCTTTCAAGCATAGCGTCCGTGACGAATGGCTCGCCAGACACCTCGGCCAAAATAAGCTGAGAATGATGGCCGCATTAACAAACCTCATGACCCGCTTTTGCGCGGGTGAGGACAGCTGGCTAGCCAGATGCAGCACCAGCGACCCCAGTACATCTGAAGTTAGAGATGGAAACGGGAAATCACGGCGCAACAGCAATAACAAACGCCGGAATAAAGAAGACAGCACGAAGGGCACGGTAGTAAATGCCGGATTCAAAAGCTCTCGGCCAGGTCAAAAGCCGCCCCCTAAAGGCACCAAGGATGAACTGTCCAGCCTTAACAAAATTCTGGACCAAGTATGTCAGATCCATAGTACCCCTGGTAAACCTGCTAATCATACCCACAGAGAATGTTGGGTCTTCAAGCAGTCCGGCAAACTCAACGCCGTACACAGGGGGGAGGATACACCAAGTGAAGACGAGGACGAGCCCCCCAAGCAAGACACGGGGGAACAAAAGAAATTTGCACCAGAAGTCAAAACAGTAAACGTGTTACACATGATCAAGGGAAAAAACAACGCGACACTCCCAGAAAAATATACCCAAGTGCCTGTCACCGCGAAGTCCTGCCACTGGTCATCTCAACCGATCACTTTCGACCATCGCGATTACTCAGCAAGTATCCAACACGCAGGATGGGCTGCCCTGGTATTAGACCCAGTAATTGGCGGATATCACTTCACACGAGTCTTGATGGATGGCGGCAGTAGCCTAAACCTAATATATCAGGATACAATCCGCGGGTTGAGGTTAGACCCAACACAAATTCTGTTGTAAATATGCCCTAGAGGCAATAATAAATTAGTTATTATTATATTTCCTTGTTCATGATAATCGTTTATTATCCATGCTAGAATTGTATTGATAGGAAACTCAGATACATGTGTGGATACATAGACAACACCATGTCCCTAGTAAGCCTCTAGTTGACTAGCTCGTTGATCAATAGATGGTTATGGTTTCCTGACCATGGACATTGGATGTCATTGATAACGGGATCACATCATTAGAAGAATGATGTGATGGACAAGACCCAATCCTAAGCATAGCACAAAATCGTGTAGTTCGCATGCTAAAGCTTTTCTAATGTCAGGTATCATTTCCTTAGACCATGAGATTGTGCAACTCCCAGATACCGTAGGAATACTTTGGGTGTGCCAAATGTCACAACGTAACTGGGTGGCTATAAAGGTGCACTACGGGTATCTCCGAAAGTGTCTGTTGGGTTGGCACGAATCGAGACTGGGATTTGTCACTCCGTGTGACGGAGAGGTATCTCTGGGCCCACTCGGTAGGACATCATCATAATGTGCACAATGTGATCGAGGAGTTAATCACGGGATGATGTGTTACGGAATGAGTAAAGAGACTTGCCGGTAATGAGATTGAACAAGGTATCGGGATACCGACGATCGAATCTCGGGCAAGTACAATACCGCTAGACAAAGGGAATTGTACACGGGATTGATCGAATCCTCGACATCATGGTTCATCCGATGAGATCATCGTGGAACATGTGGGAACCAACATGGGTATCCAGAACTCGCTGTTGGTTATTAACCGGAGAACGTCTCGGTCATGTCTGCATGTTTTCCGAACCCGTAGGGTCTACACACTTAATGTTCGATGACGCTAGGGTTATAGGGAATAGATATACGTGGTTACCGAATGTTGTTCGGAGTCCCGGATGAGATCCCGGACGTCACGAGGAGTTCCAGAATGGTCCGGAGGTAAAGATTTATATATGGGAAGTCCTGTTTTGGTCGCCGGAAAAGTTTCGGGGTTTATCGGTAACGTACCGGGACCACCGGGAGGGTCCCGGGGGTCCACCAAGTGGGGCCACAAGCCCCGGAGGGCTGCATGGGCCAAGTGTGGGAGGGGACCAGCCCCAGGTGGGCTGGTGCGCCCCCCACAAGGGCCCAAGGTGCCTAAGGGGAGGAGGGGGGGCAAACCCTAAGGGCAGATGGGCCTTAGGGCCCATGCCTGGTGCGCCTCCCTCTCCCCCTCCACCTAGCCGCCACCCAGATGGGATCTGGGGGCTGCCGCCACCCCTAGGGAGGGAACCCTAGGTAGGGGTGCAGCCCCTCCCCTCCCCTTATATATACTTGAGGTTTGGGCTGCCCAAGACACACGAGTTCCTCTCCTTATTGGCGTAGCCCTACCCCTCTCCCTCCTCGTCTCTTGCGGTGCTTGGTGAAGCCCTGCTGGAGTACCACGCTCCTCCACCACCAGCACGCCATTGTGCTGCTGCTGGATGGAGTCTTCCTCAACCTCTCCCTCTCTCCTTGCTGGATCAAGGCATGGGAGACGTCGTCGGGCTGTACGTGTGTTAAACGCGGAGGTGCCGTCCGTTCGGCACTAGGATCTCCGGTGATTTGGATCACGATGAGTACGACTCCTTCAACCCCGTTCTCTTGAACGCTTCCGCTTAGCGATCTACAAGGGTATGTAGATGCACGCTCCTTCCCCTCGTTGCTGGTTTCTCCATAGATAGATCTTGGTGACACGCAGGAAAATTTTGATTTTCTGCTACGTTCCCCAATAGTGGCATCATGAGCAAGGTTTATGCATAGTTTCTATGCATGAGTAGAACACAAAGTAGTTGTGGGCGTTGATTTTGTTCAATATGCTTACCGTTACTAGTCCAATCTTGATTCGGCGGCATTGTGGGATGAAGCGGCCCGGACCGACCTTACACGTACTCTTACGTGAGACTGGTTCCACCGACTGACATGCACTAGTTGCATAAGGTGGCTAGCGGGTGTCTGTCTCTCCCACTTTAGTCGGATCGGATTCGACGAAAAGGGTCCTTATGAAGGGTAAATAGCAATTGGCATATCACGTTGTGGTTTTTGCGTAGGTAAGAAACGTTCTTGCTAGAAACCCATAGCAGCCACGTAAAACATGCAAACAACAATTAGAGGACCTCTAACTTGTTTTTGCAGGGTATGCTATGTGATGTGATATGGCCAAGAAGAATGTGATGAATGATATGTGATGTATGAGATTGATCATGTTCTTGTAATAGGAATCACGACTTGCATGTCGATGAGTATGACAACCGGCAGGAGCCATAGGAGTTGTCTTTATTTATTGTATGACCTGCGTGTCATTGAACAACGCCATGTAATTACTTTACTTTATTGCTAACCAGTAGCCATAGTAGTAGAAGTAATAGTTGGCGAGCAACTTCATGGAGACACGATGATGGAGATCATGATGATGGAGATCATGGTGTCATGCCGGTGACAAGATGATCATGGAGCCCCAAGATGGAAATCAAAGGAGCTATATGATATTGGCCATATCATGTCACTATTATTTGATTGCATGTGATGTTTATCATGTTTTTGCATCTTGTTTACTTAGAACGACGATAGTAAATAAGATGATCCCTCATAATAATTTCAAGAAAGTGTTCCCTCTAACTGTGCACCGTTGCGATAGTTCGTTGTTTCGAAGCACCACGTGATGATCGGGTGTGATAGATTCCAACGTTCACATACAACGGGTGTAAGACAGATTTACACACGCGGAACACTTAGGTTGACTTGATGAGCCTAGCATGTACAGACATGGCCTCGTAACACAAGAGACTGAAAGGTCGAGCATGAGTCGTTTGGTAGATACGATCAACATGAAGATGTTCACCGATGTTGACTAGTCCGTCTCACGTGATGATCGGACACGGCCTAGTTGACTCGGATCATATAATCACTTAGATGACTAGAGGGATGTCTATCTGAGTGGGAGTTCATAAGATGAACTTAATTATCCCGAACATAGTCAAAAGGTCTTCGCAAATTATGTCGTGGCTCGCGCTTCAGTTCTACTGTTTAGATATGTTCCTAGAGAAAATTTAGTTGAAAGTTGATAGTAGCAATTATGCGGACTAGGTCCGTAAACTGAGGATTGTCCTCATTGCTTCATAGAAGGCTTATGTCCTTAATGCACCGCTCAGTGTGCTGAACCTCGAATGTAGTCTGTGGATGTTGCGAACATCTGACATACACATTTTGATAACTACGTGATAGTTCAGTTAAACGGTTTAGAATTGAGGCACCAAAGACGTTTTGAAATGTCGCGAAACATATGAGATGTTTCGAGGGCTGAAATTGGGATTTCAGGCTCGTGCCCACGTCAGGAGGTATAAGACCTCCGACGATTTTCTTAGCCCACAAACTAAGGGAGAAAAGCTCAATTGTTGAGCTTGTGCTCAAATTGTCTGAGTACAACAATCATTTGAATCGAGTGGGAGTTGATCTTCCAGATGAGATAGTGATGTTTCTCCGAAGTCATTACCACCAAGCTGCTAGAGCTTCATGATGAACTATAATATATCAGGGACATATATGATGATCCTTGAGATATTCACGATGTTTGACACCACGAAAGTAGAAATCAAGAAGGAGCATCAATTGTTGATGCTTGGTGAAACCACTAGTTTCAAGAAGGGAAAGGGAAAAAAGGGATACTTCATGAAACGGCAATTCAGCTGCTGCTCTAGTGAAGAAACCCAAGGTTGAACCCAAACCCGAGACTAAGTGCTTCTGTAATAAGGGGAACAACCACTGGAGCAGAATTACCCTAGATACTTGGTAGATGAGAAGGCTGGCAAGGTCGATAGAAGTATATTGGATGTACATTGTGTTAATGTGTACTTTACTAGTGCTCCTAGTAGCACCATGGTATTAGATACTGGTTCGGTTGCTAAATGTTAGTAAACTCGAAATAAAAGGCTGCGGAGTAAACAGAGACTAGCTAAAGGTGAGCTGGCAATATGTGTTGGAAGTTTTTCCAAGCTTGATGTGATCAAGCATCGCACGCTCCCTCTACCATCGAGATTGGTGTTTGCGTTGAGCATAGACATGATTGGATTATGTCTATCGCAATACGGTTATTCATTTAAGGAGAATAATGGTTACTCTGTTTATTTGAATAATACCTTCAATGGTCTTGCACCTAAAATGAATGGTTTGTTGAATCTCGATCGTAGTGATACACATGTTCATGCCAAAAGATATAAGATAGTAATGATAGTACCACCTACTTGTGGCACTGCCATGTAAGTCATATCGGTATAAAACGCATGAAGAAGCTCCATGTTGATGGATCTTTGCGCTCACTCGTTTTGAAGAGTTTGAGACATGCGAACCATGTCTATTGGTGTATATGCATGAAGAAACTCCATGCAAATGGACCATTTGGACTCACTTGTTTTTGAATCACTTGAGACATGCAAATCATACCACATGGGCAAGATGACTAAAAGCCTCGTTTTCAGTAAAATGGAACTAGAAAACAACTTGCTGGAAGTAATACATTTTGATGTGTGCAGTCCAATGAGTGCTGAGGCGTGTAGTGGATATCGTTATGTTCTTACTTCACAGATGATTTGAGTAGATGTTGTGTATATTTACTTGATGAATCACGAGTCTGAATTATTGAAAGGTTCAAGTAATTTCAGGGTGAAGTTGAAAGATCGTCGTGACAAGAGGATAAAAGATCTACGATATGATCATAGAGATGAATATCTGAATTACGAGTTTGGCACAGAATTAAGACATTGTGGAAATTGTTTCACAACTAATACAACCTGGAACACCATAGTGTGATGGTGTGTCCGAACATCATAACTGCACCCTATTGGATATGATGCATACCATGATGTCTCTTATCGAATTACCACGATAGTTTATGGGTTAGGCATTAGAGACAACCACATTCACTTTAAATAGGGTACCACGTAATTCCGATGAGATGACACCGTATGAACTATGGTTTAGAGAAACCTAAGCTGTCATTTCTTAAAAGTTTGGGGCTGCGACGCTTATGTGAAAAAGTTTCAGGCTGATAAGCTTGAACCCAAAGCGGATAAATGCATCTTCATAGGACACCCAAAACAGTTGGGTATACCTCCTGTCTCAGATCCGAAAGTAATAAGGGATTGTTTCTAGAATCGGGTCCTTTCTCGAGGAAAAGTTTCTCTCGAAAGAATTGAGTGGGAGGATGGTGGAGACTTGATAAGGTTATTGAACCGTCTCTTCAACTAGTGTGTGGCAGGGCACAGGAAGTTATTCCTGTGGCACCTACACCAATTGAAGTGGAAGCTTATGATAGTGATCATGAAACATCAGATCAAGTCACTAACAAACCTCGTGGGATGACAAGGATGCGTACTACTTCAGAGTGGTACGTAATCCTGTCTTGGAAGTCATGTTGCTAGACAACAATGAACCTACGAGCTATGGAGAAGCGATGGTGGGCCCGGATTCTGATAAATGGCTCGAGGCCATAAAATCCGAGAGAGGATCCATGTATGAAAACAAAGTGTAGACTTTGGTAGAACGGCTCGATGGTCGTAAGGCTGTTGAGTACAGATGGATTTTAAAAGGAAGACGGACAATGATGGTAAGTATCACCATTAAGAAAGCTCGACTTGTCGTTAAGATTTTTTCCGACAAGTTCAAGGAGTTGACTATGATGAGACTTTCTCACTCGTAGCGATGCTAAGAGTTTGTTGGAATTGTATTAGCGATTACTGCATTATTTATGAAATCTTGCAGATAGGATGTTAAAACATTGTTTCCTCGATGATTTTCTTGAGGAAAGGTTGTATGTGATACAACCGGAAGGTTTTGTCAATCCTGAAAGATGCTAACAAGTATGCAAAGCTCCAGCAAACCTTCTAAGGAATGGAGTAAGCATCTCAGAGTTGGAATGTATGCTTTGATGAGATGATCAAAGTTTTGGGTGTATGCAAAGTTTATGAGAAACTTGTATTACCAAAGAAGTGAGTGGGAGCACTATAGAATTTCTGATGAATATATGTTGTTGACATATTGTTGATCAGAAATGACGTAGAATTTCTGGAAAGCATATAGGGTTATTTGGAAAGTGTTTTTCAATGGAAAGCCTGGATTAAGCTACTTGAACATTGAGCATCAAGATCTATAAGGATAGATCAAAACGCTTAATGGTACTTTCAAATGAGCACATACCTTGACATGATCTTGAAGGTGTTCAAGATGGACTAGTCAAAGAAGGAGTCATTGCCTGAGTTGTAAGGTATGAAGTTAAGACTTAAAGCTCGACCACGGCAGAAGAAAGAGGAAGGACGAAGGTCGTCCCCTATGCTTTTGTCATAGGCTCCATACGGTATGCCATGCTGAGTACCACACCTGATGTGTGCCTTGCCACATATTTGGCAAGAGGGTACAAAGGTGATCTAGGAGTAGATCACCAGATAGCGGTCTAAATTATCCTTAGAGGAATAAGGATATGTTTCTCGGTTATGGAGGTGATAAAGAGTTCGACGTAAAGAGTTACGTCGATGCAAGCTTAACACCTATCCAGATAGCTCTGAGTAGAGATACCAGATACGTATAATGGAGCAACAATTTAGAATAGCTCCAAGTAGAACAGTTATTTGAAATGGCTCCAAATGTAGCGTAGTAGTTGCATCTACAAGATGACATAGAAATTTGCGAAGTACATACGGATCTGAATGTTGCAGACCCGTTGACTAAAACCTCTCTCACAAGCAAAACATGATCAAACCCCAGAACTCATTGAGTCTTAATCACATGATGATGTGAACTAGTTTAGTGACACTAGTAAACTCTTTGGATGTTGGTCACATGGCAATGTGACCTGTGAGTGTTAATCACACGGCGATGTGAACTAGATTATTGACTCTAGTACAAGTGGGAGACTGTTGGAAATATGCCCTAGAGGCAATAATAAATTAGTTATTATTATATTTCCTTGTTCATGATAATCGTTTATTATCCATGCTAGAATTGTATTGATAGGAAACTCAGATACATGTGTGGATACATAGACAACACCATGTCCCTAGTAAGCCTCTAGTTGACTAGCTCGTTGATCAATAGATGGTTACGGTTTCCTGACCATGGACATTGGATGTCATTGATAACGGGATCACATCATTAGAAGAATGATGTGATGGACAAGACCCAATCCTAAGCATAGCACAAGGTCGTGTAGTTCGCATGCTAAAGCTTTTCTAGTGTCATGTATCATTTCCTTAGACCATGAGATTGTGCAACTCCCGGATACCTTAGGAATACTTTGGGTGTGCCAAATGTCACAACGTAACTGGGTGGTTATAAAGGTGCACTACGGGTATCTCCGAAAGTGTCTATTGGGTTGGCACGAATCGAGACTGGGATTTGTCACTCCGTGTGACGGAGAGGTATCTCTGGGCCCACTCGGTAGGACATCATCATAATGTGCACAATGTGATCAAGGAGTTGATCACGGGATGATGTGTTACGGAACGAGTAAAGAGACTTGCCGGTAACGAGATTGTACAAGGTATCGGGATACCGACGATCGAATCTCGGGCAAGTACAATACCGCTAGACAAAGGGAATTGTATACGGGATTGATCGAATCTTGGACATCGTGGTTCATCCAATGAGATCATCGTGGAACATGTGGGAACCAACATGGGTATCCAGATCCCACTGTTGGTTATTAACCAGAGAACGTCTCGGTCATGTCTGCATGTTTCCCGAACCCGTAGGGTCTACACACTTTAAGGTTCGATGACGCTAGGGTTATAGGGAATAGATATACGTGGTTACCGAATGTTGTTCGGAGTCCCGGATGAGATCTCGGACATCACGAGGAGTTCTAGAATGGTCCGGAGGTAAAGATTTATATATGGGAAGTCCTGTTTTGGTCGCCGGAAAGTTTCAGGGTTTATCGGTAACGTACCAGGACCACCGGGAGGGTCTCGGGGGTCCACCAAGTGGGGCCACAAGCCCCGGAGGGCTGCATGGGCCAATTGTGGGAGGGGACCAGCCCCAGGTGGGCTGGTGCGCCCCCCCCCCCCCACAAGGGCCCAAGGCGCCTAAGGAGAGGAGGGGGGCAAACCCTAAGGGCAGATGGGCCTTAGGGCCCATGCCTGGTGCGCCTCCCTCTCCCCCTCCACCTGGCCGCCACCCAGATGGGATCTGGGGGCTGCCGCCACCCCTAGGGAGGGAACCCTAGGTGGGGGCGCAGCCCCTCCCCTCCCCCTATATATACTTGAGATTTGGGCTGCCCAAGACACACGAGTTCCTCTCCTTCTTGGCGCAGCCCTACCCCTCTCCCTCCTCGTCTCTTGCGGTGCTTGGCGAAGCCCTGCTGGAGTACCACGCTCCTCCACCACCACCACGCCGTTGTGCTGCTGCTGGATGGAGTCTTCCTCAACCTCTCCCTCTCTCCTTGCTGGATCAAGGCATGGGAGATGTCGTCGGGCTGTACGTGTGTTGAACGCGGAGGTGCCGTCCGTTCGGCACTAGGATCTCCGGTGATTTGGATCACGATGAGTACGACTCCTTCAACCCCATTCTCTTGAACGCTTCCGCTTAGCGATCTACAAGGGTATGTAGATGCACTCTCCTTCCCCTCGTTGCTGGTTTCTCCATAGATAGATCTTGGTGACACGTAGGAAAATTTTGATTTTCTGCTACGTTCCCCAACAAATTCGCCATAGAAATACTACCTTTAAAGGATTAACGCCAGGCCCAGGGGCTCGTTGTACAGGCTCCCTCCTACTACAAGTTATATTCGGCTCCCCCGATAACTTCCGTCGTGAGCATTTAACTTTCCACATCGCTCCGTTTCAAAGTGGCTATCAAGCACTGCTCGGACGCGAGGCTTTCGCTCGCTTTAATGCAATACCACACTACGCCTCCCTCACACTCAAGATGCCAGTCCACGTGGCATCATTACAGTGCATGGAAATATCAAGCGATCTCTGCGCGCCGAAGAGAGTGAGGTTGCCTTGGCAGCCGCACACTAAAGGCGCCCGGACCAGCGAAAGCATCCAATAGGTCGTCAAGACCTCAGACACAACTAATCGAGTCTGGCGCCGCTACTTATACCGCATAAATGGTCACACCCCTATTTGTCAATACAAGGGTCTCAATACGCGCAGACAAGTGGCAATTTCTTCTCATCTTGAATTATACATGGTTTCTTTAAAAAACTATCTTTTTGCACGACAACTTTTTCTCCTAAATTCCTCTCTTTTGCAGACGATCATCGTGCTACACCCGTCCAGGATACGGCACAACGGAGACACAAGCGCAGACGTGCAGCAGGAACCCGCTCCAAGGATTCTTTTTAGATTAAGACCCTGCATAAACCTTTCTTACTGTCTCTTGTTGATACATATCCACCGATGAGAAGGATGCTGACGTCTTGGCATGTGGCCATGCCAGAACAATGCACGTACCTGGACACAAGGGGCTTCTTACAAAGGACATTATTTAGCCCCGGTTTATACCACAAAGACCGAAAACCTTAGGGAGTGTTCGGCGTCGCGAGTTTGGCCCTATATGCATCAGCTCCGAATCATTGTCTTTGGTCAAATGTTGGGTTTGCCCGGCTCCTGTGTTTTGGTGCCTTACGTTCTGCTTTACCGACTAAGATAGCACCAGGAGAACTACTGCGATTGTGCCCTGGTTCATCCGGACGAGCACCTCACTAGAGAAAGCCGAAAACTGACTGTCATGATATAGCGTGAGACTGGTCAACCACTCGATGACCTGTGGGAATGTTAGAATTCCTCCGCCTTAACGAAGGGCCGCTTTCCGGCCAGGCATGTATGCACCCCGAGATCGGGAGAGTGCGGAGCCACCAGGGGCTATCTAGTAGCCCCACTGTCAAACTCCTATGGCTAAGTGAAAGTGCTAAAGCATTATAGTCCGGTCGCCTCGCTCGCTCCGCTATCACCTCCTTAATAGGACCAAGACGTTGGGTTAAGTGTGAACGCGTGTTTTTGCGAGCACCTCCGCATTATATGCGTGGGGGTTGAAGCCGACGACTGCAATCTTTCAGGTTATACACATGTATACATAAACGGCCGCCCAGGAGGCATCATATTACTTTCAGGCAAAAGTATAAAAATAGCCTTATGAAAATTTATAAAAGCATTTCGCTTACAATGAGATTACATATCACTCAAACATAATATTTTTTGAGCACTGGGTCTCTATCAAACGAGCACCCTCAAGAACTTCTTCAAAGTAGTGCTCAGCAGCCCTTCGACCTATGGCCGAATCCCGCGCTGCAATAGTGGTAGCATCCATCTCCGCCCAGTATGCTTTAACACGGGCAAAGGCCATCCGGGCGCCCTCTATGCACGCCGACCTCTTCATCGCATTAATGCGCGGCACCACGTCAAGGCACTGCTGCACCAAGCTGAAATAGTTGTTCGGTTTTGACCTTTCCGGCCATAGCTGATCCACAACAGACCTCATGGAGAGTCCAGACAACCTATTTATTTCGGCCCATTCGGCTAATTGGTCAGTCAATGAAAGCGGACACTCGGGAGAATGGAATTGTCTCCAAAACAGCTGGTCTACTTCACGGTCCGTCTGACCCTGGAAGTACTTGGCCGCATCGGCAGCGCTCGCCGCCAAATCCATATACACATCCTCCGAACTCCACAACCGATCCAGAGGGGCATACCGTGGATCTCCGAACTTCCTCCGCAACATAAAGGATTTCCCAGCCACAATATCCCCGGCTTCCCGCAACTCCTCCTTCTTCGCCCTCATAGCACAGCGGAGGTCTTTTCTCGTCGTAGCAGCCTTCTCAAGGTCCGATGCCTTCGCCTGGTTTTCCTTTTCAAGAACCCGGCAACGGTCGGCGGTGGCTTTTAATTCTATGGCCATCTTGGCCATCTTGTCTCGGATCTCGCCATGCGCGGCCTTCTCGGCTTGCAACTCTTCGGCCGCCTTCAAAGCAGCCGTGTTACCCAACCTCGCTTGTTCCTTGGCTCGGGCAAGTTCTGCCCGCAAGGCCTCAACAGTGGCAGCTCCATCTGCAGTCACAACATATTAAAGATACTGGCATCATGCTGCTCTTCCTATGTGGCGTTTACCAGATAATGACACTTACCCTGTGCCTCGTCAAGCCTTTTGTTAACAAGCTCGATGTCGGCGTCTGCCGCATCCAACTGCCGTTCTAAATGGGCAAACTCGCTTGTCGGGCTAGCCACTGGAGCTTCCATCACCTGCACATAGAGGCAGTATGGTTACTACCTGGGAATATGATCCTCTGTTCGTCGTCATTTCCGACGACAACCAGTCTCAGGGGCTACTATCTACACAGGGCACACCTAGCATGTGCAGAACTATCATACATTCTTTTACGTACCTCAAAGCCTGTCAGTAGACTCATAAAAGCTTCATGCAATCCGCTTTCAGTGGATGAGATTCTCTCCATCACCGTATTCATCAGCACACGGTGTTCATCTGAGATGGCCGCTCGCCCCACCAACTCCCTCAGAACATCCGATCGCACACTAGACGATGCCGGACTCTTTTGTCTGCTCTCTTCAGGAGCCGGACACTGGGAGCTTCGGGGGTCAATGGGATTATCTTCTGGCCTCACCGGACTCGGAGAGGCCCTCCGTGATGACACTTCGGGGTCGCCCGCTTCCGGAGCGGAGGAGTCTGGAGGAGGCATTTCGCTCTCCATCATCTCTGGAAGAAGATCCCCCGAAGACGAGCTCATTTGAGAGGGGCTAAGGCCCGAACTGCAAAATTATATGCGGTGGTTATTTTCTCAGAGGAAAAGAGATGGCATATCTGTACTATTAAAGTATTTCGGGTCACTTACGACTCGCGGGAGAATTGATCCCCCCGCGGACTTTGTGCGGCAACAACACCCCCCAAGGTAGGACCCTCCGTGGGAGACTTCTTCTCCCGTTTGGAAGCTTCGGCTTCCGAATCCCCGGGCGCAGTCCTTTTCCTCTTCTGGTCGTCTTTCTTCATGGAGACGCTCGCTCCCTCGGTTAGAATGGGCAGCGTTGGGGGCCCGCGTCCGCCCGTATTATCCTCCATAGTATCTTCTTTCAAGGGCTCCGGGCAAGGTGTGGTCTGGAGCATCTTTTCCAATACCGGATTTTCCAAACCCTCAGGGAGGGGGGCCGAACACCGAATCAACTTTGCCTTTGTTAGCCAGTCCTGGTCAAAAAGCAAACTCTCAGAAATAACTTTGTAACAAAGGAGAGATAGTATGTTCGGCCGGAAGATACCTTACCTGTTCGGCGGCGCGGTTACTACTCAGGCCCATGTCCTCGGTGATTTCCGGACACTCCACTTGAGATCCGAAGAATGACTTGTACATCTCCTCGTGTGTCAGGCCGAGGAAATTTTAAATGACATGCGGTCCCTCGGGATTGAACTCTCACAAGCAAAGGGGCCGACGTTTGCAAGGCTGGACTTGACGGACCAGCATAACTTGTATTACCGCAACCAAACTGAAATCTCCATTAAAGAGATCTCGAATGCGGCTTTGCAGTATAGGCATGTCCTTGGCTGGACCCCACCTCAGTCCTCTGCTAATCCATGACATCAGTTGTGGTGGAGGGCCCGAGCGGAAAACGGGGGCGGCCGCCCACTTGGCACTTCTAGGAGACGTGATATAGAACCACTCATGTTGCCACAATTCAGACACCTCTGGAATGGAACCTTTGGGCCATGAAGCTCCCGTCATCTTGCGTATTGAGGCACCTCCACACGCCGCATGTTGCCCCTCGATCATCTTCGGCTTTACTTCAAAGGTCTTGAGCCATAGGCCAAAGTGAGGGGTAACTCGGAGGAAGGCCTTGCACATGACAATAAATGTCGTGATATGAAGAAAGGAGTCCGGAGCTAGATCATGGAAATCTAGCCCGTAATAAAACATCAAGCCCCTGACGAAAGGATCCAGAGCAAGGCCTATACCTCGGAGGAAGTGGGAGACGAACATGACGCTCTCGTTGGGTTCAGCGGAGGGGACGGCCTGCCCCCGGGGAGGCAGCCGATGCAAAATCTCGGCGGTCAGATATCTGGCCTCCCTCAACTTTTTGATGTCCTCTTCCGTGACGGAGGAAGGCACCCATCAGCCTTGAAGGCTAGATCCGGACATGACTGAAGGTTCGGAACATCTGACCTGAACTTTGGGCGTTTGAGCTTGAGGCGGGGGAAGGATTTGATTGAGCACGGGAGGGAAAAATAAAAGCCTTGTCCCTTTATAAAGAGGGTGAATATCAAGCGTCCTCTCCGTGTTCGTTTGGACTTGCCTATAATCTAGGAGTCCTAGAAGCGGTTGGGTTACCCACACCCGTATTGATGAGAATCCCGAAATAAGGGGACAGGATCTCTGCTTTAACAAGACGTGCCAAGGAAACCGCCTCGCATGACGCACTGAGGTAGGATAATGAAATGACTCGGATAAAGGCTTAGCCGTGGTGTGTCACACTACGGAATACGTCAGCAGATTAGATTTGTGTAAATGTTATTCTCTCTGTGGCAATATGTGGAAACTTATTTTGCAGAGCCGAACACTATCTTTGTGTTCAAAATCTTCTATGAAGTACTTGGAGGAGGAACCCGCCTTGCAATGCCGAAGACAATCTGCGCGCCGGACTCGTCGTCATTGAAGCCTGGTTCAGGGGCTACTGAGGGAGTCCTGGATTAGGGGGTGTTCGGATAGCCGGACTATACCTTTAGCCAGACTCCTGGACTATGAAGATACAAGATTGAAGACTTCGTCCAATGTCCAGAAGGGACTTTCCTTGGCGTGGAAGGCAAGCTTGGCGATACGGATATTCAGATCTCCTACCATTGTAACCGACTTTGTGTAACCCTAACCCTCTCCGGTGTCTATATAAACCGGAGGGTTTTAGTCCGTAGGACAATATATACAACAATCATACCATAGGCTAGCTTCTAGGGTTTAGCCTCTCTGATCTCGTGGTAGATCTACTCTTGTACTACCCATATCATCAATATTAATCGAGCAAGACGTAGGGTTTTACCTCCATCGGGAGGGCCCGAACCTGGGTAAAACTTCGTGTCCCTTGCCTCCTGTTACCATCCGGCCTAGACGCATAGTTCGGGACCCCCTACCCGAGATCCGCCGGTTTTGACACCGACAATGATCTCATCGGATGAACCACAATGTCAAGGATTCAATCAATCCCGTATACAATTCCCTTTTTCTATCAGTACGATACTTGCCCGAGATTTGATCGTCGGTATCCCGATACCTTATTCAATCTCGTTACCGGCAAGTCTCTTTACTCGTTCCGTAACACATCATCCCGTGATCAACTCCTTGGTCACATTGTGCACATTATGATGATGTCCTACTGAGTGGGCCCAGAGATACCTCTCCGTTACACGGAGTGACAAATCCCAGTCTCGATTCGTGCCAACCCAACAGACACTTTCGGAGATACCCGTAGTGCACCTTTATAGCCACCCAGTTACGTTGTGACATTTGGCACACCCAAAGCACTCCTACGGTATCCGGGAGTTGCACAATCTCATGGTCTAAGGAAATGATACTTTACATTAGAAAAGCTTTATCATACGAACTACACGATCTTGTGCTAGGCTTAGGATTGGATCTTGTCCATCACATCATTCTCCTAATGATGTGATCCCGTTATCAATGACATCCAATGTCCATGGTCAGGAAACCGTAACCATCTATTGATCAACGAGCTAGTCAACTAGAGGCTTACTAGGGACATGGTGTTGTCTATGTATCCACACATGTATCTGAGTTTCCTATCAATACAATTCTAGCATGGATAATAAACGATTATCATGAACGAGGAAATATAATAATAACCAATTTGTTATTGCCTCTAGGGCATATTCCCAACAGTCTCCCACTTGCACTAGAGTCAATAATCTAGTTCAGATCGCCATGTGATTAACACTCACAGGTCACATCGCCATGTGACCAACATCCAAAGAGTTTACTAGACTCAATAATCTAGTTCACATCACTATGTGATTAACACTCAATGAGTTCTGGGTTTGATGATATTATGCTTGTGAGAGAGGTTGTAGTCAATGGGTCTACAATATTCAGATCCCTATGTATTTTGCAAAACTTTATGTCATGTCGTAGAGGCTGCTACCACGTTCCACTTGGAGCTATTCCAAATTGTTGCTCCATTATACGTATCCGGTATCTCTACTCAGAGCTATCCGGATAGGTGTTAAGCTTGCATCGACATAACTCTTTACGTCGAACTCTTTATCACCTCCATAACCGAGAAACATTTCCTTATTCCTCTAAGGATAATTTTGACCGCCATCTGGTGATCCACTCCTAGATCACCTTTGTACCCTCTTGCCAGACATGTGACAAGGCACACATCTGGTGCGGTACTCAGCATGGCATACCGTATAGAGCCTATGACAAAAGCATAGGGGACGACCTTCGTCCTTCCTCTTTCTTCTGTCGTGGTAAATCTTTGAGTCTTACTCAACTTCACACCTTAAAACTCGGGAAAGAACCCCTTCTTTGACTAATCTATTTTGAACTCCTTCAAAAACATGTCAAGGTGTGCGTTCTTTGAAAGTATCATCAGGCATCTTGATCTATCTCTATAGATCTTGATGCCCAATATGTAAGCAGTTTTATCCAGGTCTTCCTTTGAAAATCAACTATTTATGCTTTCCAGAAATTCTACATTATTTTGAATCAACAATATGTCATCCACATATACTTATCAGAAATATTATAGCGCTCCCACTCACTTTCTTGTAAATACAAGTTTCTAGCAAATATTGTATAAACCTAAAAGCTTTGATCACTCCATCAAAGCATATATTCCGACTCCGAGATGCTTGCTCTAGTCCATAGAAGGATTGCTGGAGCCAGCATACCTTTTAGCATCCTTAGGATCGACAAAACCTTTTATTGTATCACATACAACCTTTTCTTACGAAAACTGGTAAGAAAACTTGTTTTGACATCCATCTGTTAGATTTCATAATCGAAAAATACAGCTACTGCTAACATGATTCCGACGGACTTAAGCATCGCTACGGGTGAGAAATTCTCATCGTAGTCAACTCCTTGAACTTGTGAAAAGACTCTTTTCCACAAGTCGAGCTTCATAGACGGTAACATTACCGCCCACGTCCGTCTTCTTCTTAAAGATCAATTTATCTCACTGGCTTGCCGATCATCGGGCAAGTCCACCAAAGTCCATACTTTGTTCTGATACATGGATCCTATCTCGGATTTCATGGCTTCTAACCATTTGTCAGAATACGGGCCCACCATCGCTTCTCCATAGCTCGTAGGTTCATTGTTGTCTAACAACATGATATCTAAGACAGGATTACCGTACCACTCAGGAGTATTACATATCCTTGTCGACCTATGAGGTTCGATAGCAACTTGATTCGAAGCTTCATGATCACTATCATTAACTTCCTATTCAACAGACGTAGGCTCCACAAAAAACATCTTTCTGTGTTGCATCACTCTCTGGTTGAAGTAAAGGTTCGACAACCTCATCAAGTTCTATCTTCCTCCCACTCAATTCTTTCGAGAGAAACTCCTTCTCGAGAAAGGACCCGTTCTTAGCGACAAACAATTTGCCCTCGGATCTGAGATAGAAGGTGTACCCAACTGTCACCTTTGGGTATCCTATGAAGATGTGTTTGTCCGCTTTGGGTTCGAGCTTCTCCGGCTGAAGCCTTAAGCATCGCAGCCCCCAAACATTAAGAAACGACAGCTTTGGTTTCTTGCCAAACCAATGTTCACACGACGTCGTCTCAACGGACTTAGATGGTGTCCTATCTAAAGTGAATGCAGCTGTCTCTAATGCATAACCTAAAAGCGGTAGATCGGTAAGAGACATCATAGATCGCACCATATCTCACAAGGTTCGATTATGACGTCCTGACAAACCATTACGTTGTGGTGTTCCAGGTGGCTTCAACTGCGAAACAATTCCACAATGTCTTAAGTGCTTGCCAAACTCATAACTCAGAAAATCCCCCTTTGATAAGATCATAGGAACATGATCTTCTTGTTATGATGATTCTTAACTTCACTCTGAAATCGCTTGAACTTTTCAAACGTTTTAGACTTGTGCTTCATTAAGTAAATATACCTATATCTACTCAAATCGTCAGTGAAGATGATAAAATAGCGATATCCACCGCACGCTTCAATTCTCATTGGATCACACGCATCAGCATGTATGATTTCCAACAAGTCACTTGCCCGTTTCATTGTACCTGAAAACGGGGTCTTAGTCATCCTACCCATGAGGCATGGCTCGCATGTGTCAAGCGATTCAAAAACAAGTGACTCCAAACATCCATCGACATGGAGTTTCTTCATGCATATTATGCCAATATGACCTAAGAGACAGTGCCACAAGAAAGTGGTACTATCATTATTAACTCTACATCTTTTGGCGTGAACATGCGTACTACCATGACCGAGATTCAATGAACCATTCACATAGGGTGCATGACCATGAAAGGTATTATTCATGTAAACAGAATAACCATTATTCTCTAACTTAAATGAATAACCATATTGCAATGAACATGATCTAATCATATTCATGCTCAACGTAGACACCTGATAACATTTATCTAGGTTCAATACTAATCCCGAAGGCAGATGGAGCGTGCGATGGTGATCTCATCAACTTTGGAAACACTTCCAACACACATCGTCACCTCGCCCTTAGCCAGTCTTCGTTTAGTCCGTAGCTTTTGCTTCAAGTCACCAATAATAGCAACTGAACCAGTATCCAATACCCAGGTGCTACCAGGAGTACTAGTGAGGTACACATTAATAACATGTATATACTTTGTTGAAGTTGCCAGCCTTCTTATCTACCATGCATTTGGGGTAATTCCGCTACCAGTGACCGTTCCCCTTACAATAGAAGCACTTAGTCTCGGGTTTGGGTTCAACCTTGGGTTCCTTCACTGGAGCGGCAACCGGTTTGCCATCCATGAAGTTTCCCTTCTAGCCCTCGCCCTTCTTGAAACCAGTGGTCTTGTAAAAACCATCAACACTTGATGCTCCTTCTTGATTTCTACCTTTTGCGGTCTTAAGCACCACGAACAGCTCCGGGATCAACTCCATTCCTTGCATGTCATAGTTCATCACGAAGATCTAGTAGCTTAGTGATAGTGGCTAGAGAACTCTATCAATCACTATCTTATCTGGAAGTTTAACTCCCACTTGATTTAAGTGATTGTAGCACCCAGACATTCTGGGCACATGCCCACTAGCTGAGCTATTCTCCTCCATCTTGTTGGCAAAAGAACTTGTCAGATGTCTCATACCTCTCAACATGGGCATGAGCGTGAAATCCCAATTTCAGCTCTTGGAACATCTCGTATGTCTTATGGCGTTCAAAACGTCATTGGAATCCCGATTCTAAGCCGTAAAGTATGGTGCACTAAACTATCAAGTAGTCATCAGGATGTGTCTGTCAGGTGTTCACAACATCCACAGACGAGGTTGTAGGGGTTTGCACATCTAGCGGTGCATCAAAGACGTAAGCCTTCTGTGTAGCAGTGAGGACACTCCTCGGACTACGGACCCAGTCTGCATCATTACTTACAATATCTTTCAACTTAGTCTTTCTCTAGGAACGTATTGAAACAGGGAGCTACAACATATTTGCAAAGACAATTTAGACTATGTTCAAGATAATTAAGTTCATCTAATCAAATTATTTAATGAACTCCCACTCAGATAGACATCCCTCTAGTCATCTAAGTGAAACATGATCCGAGTCAACTAGGCCGTGTCCGATCATCACGTGAGACGGACTAGTCAACATCGGTGAACATCTTCATGTTGATCGTATCTTCTATACAACTCATGCTCGACCTTTCGTTCTTCCGTGTTCCGAAGCCATTTCTGTACATGCTAGGCTCGTCAAGTCAACCTAAGTGTATTGCGTGTGTAAATCTGGCTTACACCCGTTGTATTCGAATGTTAGAATCTATCACACTCGATCATCATGTGGTGCTTCGAAACAACGAACCTTCACAACGGTGCACAGTTAGGGGAACACTTTCTTGAAATTATTGCGAGGGATCATCTTATTTAAGCTACCGTCGTTCTAAGAAAATAATATGTAAAACATGATAAACATCACATGCAATCAAATAGTGACATGATAAGGCCAATACCATTTTGCTCCTTATGATCTCCATCTTTGGGGCTCCATGATCATCGTTGTCACCGGCATGACACCATGATCTCCATCATCATGATCTCCATCATCGTGTCTTCTCGAAGTTGTCTCGTCATCTATTACTTCTACTACTATGGCTACCGCTTTAGCAATAAAGTAAAGTAATTACATGACGTTTAAGTTGACACGTAGGTCATAAATAAATTAAGACAACTCCTATGGCTCCTGTCGGTTGTCATACTCATCGACATGCAAATCGTGATTCCTATTACAAGAACATGATCAATCTCATACATCACATATATCATTCATCACATCCTTTTGGCCATATCACATCACACGGCACATGCTGCAAAAACAAGTTAGACGTCCTCTAATTGTTGTTGCAAGTTTTTTACGTGGCTGCTATAGGTTTCTAGCAAGAACGTTTCTTACCTACGCCAAAACCACAACGTGATATGCCAATTTCTATTTACCCTTCATAAGGACCCTTTTCATCAAATCTGATCCAACTAAAGTGGGAGAGACAGACACCCACTAGCCACCTTATGCAACTAGTGCATGTCAGTCGGTGGAACCAGTCTCACGTAAGCGTACGTGTAAGGTCGGTCCAGGCCGCTTCATCCCACGATGCCGCCGAATCAAGATAAGACTAGTAACGGCAAGTAAATTGACAATATCGACGCCCACAACAACTTGTGTTCTACTCATGCATAGAAACTACGCATAGACCTAGCTCATGATGCCACTGTTGGGTATCGTAGCAGAAATTTAAAATTTTCTACGCATCACCAAGATCAATCTATGGAGTAATCTAGCAACGAAGGGAGGGGGGTGCATCTACATACCCTTGTAGATCGCTAAGCGGAAGCGTTGCAAGAACGCGGATGAAGGAGTCGTACTCGCAGCGATTCAGATCGCGGTTGATTCCGATCTAAGCACCGAACCACGGCGCCTCCGCGTTCAACACACGTGCAGCCCGGTGACGTCTCCCACGCCTTGATCCAGCAAGGGGAGAAGGAGAGGTTGGGAAGACTCCATCCAGCAGCAGCACGACGGCGTGGTGGTGGTGGAGGAGTGCGGAACTCCAGCAGGGCTTCGCCAAGCACTGGAGAGACGAGGAGGGAGAGAGGTAGGGCTGCGCCAAGAGGGAGATGATCTCGTGTCTCTAGCAGCCCCCAATACCTCAAGTATATATAGGGGAAGGGGAGGGACTGCGCCCACATCTAGGGTTCCCTCCCTAGGGGTGGCGGCAGCCCCAAAACCCAGCTAGGGTGGCGGCCAAGGGGGGAGAGAGGGGGGCGCACCTAGGGTGGGCCTTAAGGCCCATCTGGACCTAGGGTTTGCCTCCTCCCGCTCTCCCTTGCGCCTTGGGCCTTGGTGGGGGGAGCACCAGCCCACCTGGGGTTGGTCCCCTCCCACACTTGGCCCACGCAGCCTTCTAGGGCTGGTGGCCCCACCTGGTGGACCCCCGGGACCCTCCTGGTGGTCCCGGTACGTTACCGATAGCACCCGAAACCTTTCCGGTGACCAAAACAGGACTTCCCATATATAAATCTTTACCTCCGGACCATTCCGGAACTCCTCGTGACGTCCGGGATCTCATCCGGGACTCCGAACAACATTCGGTAACCGCGTACATACTTTCCCTATAACCCTAGCGTCATCGAACCTTAAGTGTGTAGACCCTACGGGCTCGGGAGTCATGCAGACATGGCCGAGACAACTCTCCGGTCAATAACCAACAGTGGGATCTGGATACCCATGTTGGTTCCCACATGCTCCACGGTGATCTCATCGGATGAACCATGATGTCAAGGATTCAATCAATCATGTATACAATTCCCTTTGTCTATCGGTACGATACTTGCCCGAGCTTCGATCGTCGGTATCCCGATACCTTGTTCAATCTCGTTACCGGCAAGTCTCTTTACTCGTTTCGTAACACATCATCCCGTGATCAACTCCTTGGTCACGTTGTGCACATTATGATGATGTCCTACCGAGTGGGCCCAGAGATACCTCTCTGTTACACGGAGTGACAAATCCCAGTCTCGATTCGTGCCAACCCAACAGACACTTTCGGAGATACCCGTAGTGCACCTTTATAGCCACCCAGTTACGTTGTGACGTTTGGCACACCCGAAGCACTCCTACGGTATCCGAGAGTTGCACAATCTCATGGTCTATGGAAATGGTACTTTACATTAGAAAAGCTTTAGCATACGAACTACACGATCTTGTGCTAGGCTTAGGATTGGGTCTTGTCCATCACATCATTCTCCTAATGATGTGATCCCGTTATCAATGAAATCCAATGTCCATGGTCAGGAAACCGTAACCATCTATTGATCAACGAGCTAGTCAACTAGAGGCTTACTAGGGACATGGTGTTGTCTATGTATCCACACATGTATCTGAGTTTCCTATCAATACAATTCTAGCATGGATAATAAACGATTATCATGAACGAGGAAGTATAATAATAAGCAATTTGTTATTGCCTCTAGGGCATATTCCCAACACCTTGGTGGCTACAAGCGAGAACCGAGCCAAGAGTTGGTCTTCAACTTAATGGGATCTCTCTCGCATGAACAATTTACTCTTATGGCAATGACGTCGTGGGCTCTGCGGACATCTCGAAGAAAAGCCATACATGAAGGAATATTTCAGACTCCACATGCGATAACGGCCTTTATAACAAGGTACATACAAGATCTTGATGTACTCAGAAAGCCGAGGAAACAACGCCGTGTGGTGACGACTGGGACATCATTGGTTCGGCGACCAAGGGCACCTCCGGCAAATTTTGCAAAGGTACATGTAGATGCTGGTGTTCGGCCATAGAGAGGAGGTTGAGCCGTAGCGATCTGCAGAGACAGCCAAGGTGCTTTTCTAGGCAGTTCAGCTTTCATGATTGCTAGAGTTTGGGATGCATCGACGCTGGAAGCAATTGCGTGTCGCGAGGCCGTTGCACTGGCAGACGATCTCAACCTACATCACTACATTGTGGCATCCGATTGCAAGCAGGTGATCGAAGACATAGCTAAAGGAAGCCAGGGAGAATATGGAGTCATAATCAGAGAGATTAGACTTAGATCACCACCAACTAGTAAATTTACCTTTGAAAGGCGTGAGGCTAATGTTGAAGCCCAGAAGTTAATTAAATATGCTTTGTCTTTACTTCGAGGGCGTCATGTGTGGCTTGGCCAGCCACATGACCAGATTTGTATCCTACACATTGTGGACTTTGAGTAATAAATGGCTTTTACCCTAAAAAAACAGTTATGCTAGGATGCATTTCTGATTATTGTACTGCGCAAAATCTTAAGAAACAAAACCAGCGAGATCCCCCAAAAAATCAAGTCGCGAAATTCCATAAAACATATTGGCGAAGGATCAAACACAAGACCTCCCTCTAGGGAACCGCGTCCATAAGCACTGTAGTAACTCATGCTATGTGTCTAAAACGGTAGCCAGATGTATATGAACTATAATAGGCGGCAGATTAAAACTTAAAAAAAATGCAAACATGATTTAAAAAAAAGGAAAAACTTTTGGAAACACAAACATTATTTTGGGAAAATAAAAATATTAGAAAGAAAAATGAATCCAAGAACATTTATCTAAATTATGAACTAATTATTGTAAAAGTAAAACATTTTTTGAAAAACAATAACAAAATTGAAAAAGTGAACATTTTTCGAAATTAAAACTACTTTACAAAACTCAAGAATATTTTGAATTTGCGAATTAATTTTGAAAACATGATTTTTTATGAATTTATGAACAAATTTTGAAAACTATAGCATTTTTTGAATGTGTGAACAAATTTAGTAAACGTGAATTTTTTTAAAAATTCCAAAACATTTTGAATTTGGGAACAAGAACTAAACATGCAAACATTTTCTCAATTAGTGAACAAATTTTGAATCATTAATATTTTCGAATATTATAACATATTTTGAAAAGGAAAATATTTTTTGAATTTGTAGAGTAAATTCAGAACAGGAACATCATTTGAAATTCCCAAAAAATTCCAATTTGTGAAAAAAAACATGTGAACAACTTTTGAATTTTTGAACAAATTTTGGAAATGAGAATCTTTTTTGAATCAAAATATTGTTTGGTTTGTAAACAAAATTTAAAATGGAGAATTTTCGAACTTTTCTGTAAACATGTTTTTTGTAAATTGGCAAACAAAATTTGAAAATAACGAACATATTTTTAAATTTTAGAACAAATTGCGAAATGGAGAAGAATTATGAAAATCCCAAAGAAATTTGAAATGCAAACAATTTTTTAATACATGATTTATAAAAAACAAGAACACTTTTTGAATTTGTGAACTAGTTTTGAGTACAGGTACATTTTCAGAAATTCCGGTTATTATTTGAAAATTTATGCTAAATTTGAACAAAAATATTCTGAACAGTTTTTGAAAAACACTCTGAAAAAGTGTTGAAAACATGAATGTTTTTTGAAATTCCTGAACAATTTTTTAGAAGAGCAAAACATTTTTTGAATTTTTGACTTTTTGTAAAAACAACCATTTTGAAAATATTGAATGGTTTTTAAAAGCACAAACAATTTTTTAAGTTTCCAAATAATTTTCAAAACATGAACCCTTAAAAACGTAAAAAGAAACAGTAAAAGGAAAAGAAAAATCAATAGAGAAACGAAAAGTTAAAAAACCAAAGTTCAAAAAGAAACAAAAAACCCGCTTTAGGGAACTTTCTAGAAGGTTCCTAGAACCAGGAAAAACGGTTGGGTAACTCTAGAAGGTTCCCAAAACCGGAAACACTTCAACATGTTAATTGGCTGGCCCAAGTATGGTCCATCGTGATGTCTATGCAAATGGTCGTCATTTTGACGGAATGTGCGTCCAATAGGAAATTCCTTTAACTGGCGCATAATGCATCAAATAGGTTTTAAATACTTGTATGAGCTGGGCCGGATTAAGTGACGGGCCTTGTTTTTTGGGCATGGTGATCCCGTAATTGACTTCTCACATGAATTTCTGGGCTAGTATGGGCCTTTTTCCTCTTTTATTTTTCTCTAATATATAGAATACTAGCGCCGAAGATGCATGGGGACGCTGCGCCCGTGGCTAGCCTTATTTATATTTTTGAAAAATACTTTATTGTTTATTTTTTATAGCATGCATGTCCTTTTTCATGTTTACTCAGCTGGATTTCTTTTGTTTTGTTTGGGTTTTATAGAAAGAAAAGGGGGTGTATGTTCATTTTAGCAAGGTTCATCTGTCTAATAGGATTATTTTAACACATTTATATCCTTTTGTAGTTGCTACTTTTGTCCTTGCGTGTAGAAATGCTTGTCTTGTTTTTAGTATAGAGCGGCAAAGACCGTTGCCAGTGCCATCCATTTTGTGTTTTTTGTGTGGAACAGAAGTGCTTTAAGGATCATGTGATTGAAGTTTTGAATGAACCATGATCTATTTATGGCAAAGAGTTAAATAGTATAGGTCGGCGTAGAACTTATTATTCTAAGTACGATGCCACATATTGAAAACTTTTTTCAGTTTGCTGCCTATTGGTAAATCATTAGTCTTTTGTCCTTTTTGTCCTTGTGGAATTTCTTCAGCGTGTGAGGCATGGCGATAGTCAATAAGGAAAACAGAATCAGTGCTATCTTGTTTCTTAATTATATTGTAAAGTATATTTTGACTGCCTATACCTCGTTTTGTTCTGATTGAAGCATTTCATTTTTCTACAAAGCAGAATTTGCTCATGGTGAGGTTGCAAGCAGATTATTTTGTGGTGCATCAGTTGCTAGTAAAGAGGAGGAAGAAGATTGTTTAGTTGGCCCTTGATGCATATTGCTCCCTAATGACAGTGAAGCTAGATGGTCTATGTTCGTCATATGCTCCATGGCTTGCACTTGGAAATGGCAATAATTGTTGTCCAGTGATTTGCTACTTTTGCCACCGTGACAATAAAAAATTTGCGAGTTACATGCGATATTTTGTGTGATGTGTTGGTTATTGTTCCCGTTTATTCGCATTTATGTTCTGGTTTTTTGTTTGGTGTTACTGTTAATGGTTTGTTTGGGTTTCTATTCCGGTTTATTGTTTTTGCTTTTCTGGTTTATTTGAGTTTGATGATTATGTTTATTCGGATTGTTCCAGTTTTACAGTTCAGTTACTGTTTCCGGATTATATTGGGTAGGATTTTGGTTTCCATTTTGGGTTTATTGTTTTGATATTGGTCACCCGGGGGGAGGTTTTTTTCATAAATAAGTATTGTTCACACCTAATTATTGTTTACACACAATCACTCTTCGTACATAGTCACTGTTCATATGTTCATACGACACTTAATCATGGTTCATTCCTGATTACTATTCATACGTGCCTCGTATTTACCAACATTGTTCGCACAGTGTGTTGTTCTGGGTTGCAATTCGGGTGCTGTTCAAGTTTATCGTTTAAGTAGGTTAATGTTTTGGGTTTATTCAAGTATTCTGTTCCATTGGCTTGATTATTTCGGGTTATTCAGGATTGCTTTTTAATTTATTAGGGCTATTATTTTGGTTAGCAGTTATGCGCTTATTTGGATATTGTTCCGATTTTGTCTCGATAACTGTTGGTGCATATTCACTGTTGTCGTGGTGTAAAAATAGAAAGTAATCGACGAAGAATTTATTCCCCCAGAGATCACTGTTCATGCAAATACACTGTTTCGGTTTACTGTTTTGTGACTTGGCAGCACATCATTGGAAAGTAGCGAGAGACGACCAATGCGGCTTTGCATCAGTATTCCGGTGGAAAGAAATGATACATAGAAAAATGCTAAATCTTAATCCTAGCCCTCCATATAAGGACGCGAGGGTGGTGAAGGGGGGGGGGGGGGGGGAGAAATGTTGTTTAAAGAAGTATTACTTTTTTTGAACTACGCGTGGGTCTTTTTTTTTCCAAACACTGTTCATAACTGAAAACTGTTCACCCAAAACACTGTTTAGAACTGGACGCTATTCACATTTACTATTTACCGTTGGACATGTAAATTGAACCGTAGTAGTAAGTAAAAAAAAATCAGGAAATGAGAAAGCTTCCCGCTTTAGTATATGTAATGACTAGGAAATCTTAGGGCAGACAGTGGGCCACACACATGTCCATCCCCTTAGGTCCACCGCCGGTGAGATTTGTAGACACGATATACAATACGTACCATGCATTTTTTAGCTTGCTTGCTTTATTGATTAGTAATAGGATGAGGAGACAAGCAATGTTGGGGGGGGGGGGGGGGGGGGGGGGCTCCTAAAGCTAAGAGTGGCGCCCGCAGAACGATGTCCATTTCGTGTTTTTTCCCTGATCAAAGGGCCCTCCCCCCACCCCCCACAATTTTCCATTAGTGATGAAAATGTAGTCCATCCATTATGGTTTTCTTTACCATAACCTTGCAACGGAGTGAGCCGTGGGCGGGCCGGGGCCATGGCTCCGCATGCTAATTGTTTTTTCTTTTCTTATAACATCCCTACATCCCCCCGCAAAGACCCCATCCCTATATTATTCGCACAAAGATGCTCCATTGGCCCCCTCCAACATTTTAGCTCTTCTTTGCCCTCTATGTAGATGATTCTTGGCTCCGTCCCTGGCCTTGCAGTACATTCTACTATACCACGCTGTATCCTGTATGGATCGTGTCACCGCCGGCCGTAACCCAAATGATTCCACCGGTCTGAGATGCCCGAGACAACATGGAATGGCCCCCGAGCCGATCAGAAAGAAGGACGTGCAAACGGGCAAACAGAGGACGCCGCGTGCGTGCCACCATGCATTGCATGCCAGCCGCGTCACACGGAGAAGCAGGCAGCAAGGACATGGGACACTAGTGGCGCTCTGTGCCGGGCCGGCCGGCAGGCGGCAGATGCTCGCCGCGCCCACGAGCCACGAGTGGGACGAGGACGACGCATCATGCATCATGCATTGCGTGCGGCAGTGCTGGCCGGACTCCGCTGCGCTCCACGGGCAGCAAAGCCCACAGGGCGGTGGTCGGTCCGTCCGTCCGGCGGACGAGCATAGTACCACGGACCACGTACGGCGCGACGAGAGCGCTCCGGCCCGATCGAGGCGGCCCGGCCGAGCCACGCGCTCAAGTACAGTACGTTTTTCTCTTTTTGTTTTAGCAGGGCCGGGCCAGTGGGCCGCACTGTGTCCACCCACTCGCTCAACAGTCACACCATTATTTTTTCTTCCTCTTTCCCCTCTAATTAGGTGGGCCCCACGCTTAGTGACCGCGGGCCAGACTTGCTGGCATGCCACGGCGACGGAGTTAACAGTGAGATAACGGCCTTCTCAAAACAAAAACAAAAGAACTGGAGTAAATTGCACAAAACCACCACTTTGAAGGTAAGGTTTGCGAAAACCACTACAATACATTTTTTTTGCAGAAAACACCATCTCTTCCGTAATCTTTTTGCAGAAAGCACTGATCGGCGGATCGAGGTCAGTTAAGCTTGTTTATGACAGGTGGGGCCTTTTTTGCGTACGTGGCACCGTCGGCCGTCCCGACAACCGTTAGACGGCGTTTGATGGCGCCGTATGCCTCTGTTTGATGGACCGGTCAAAAGACTGGTCGGTGCTGCCCCACTCCCCACTCCCCACTCTGTCTCGCTGCTCTCTCACTCACTCCTCCTCTGTCTTGCTCCTCTGCTTTGCTCGCCGCACCCGCAGCCGCATCGCCGCCCCCGTCGCCGCGCCCCCGCTGCGTCGCCATGGTGTCCTGGAGTGATGGGTCCGATAGCAGCGAGCACACCGTGGAGTACGTCAGCTCTGGTTCTGACGATGGCAGAATTAAGGTAAGTTCAGATTTTTAGGGTTAGGGTTTGTGATTTGGGGGATTTCTTGAATGAGCTTGTTTGCTGACATGTGGATCAAATCTCTGGTATTCCTATGCACTACAGATCCCTGCTACCACTGAAGACTCCGATTTCGAGGGACCTGAAACGGAGTTGCTTGTTCTCTGCAATGAACATGGGAAGGCCGCAGAAAGGCGTGTTGCTTTCGAAGGAATCCACACTGGCAGGAGGTTTCTTTGTTGTGCTGAGAAGGTATATTGTGATTTGTTTTCTCTGGATCTACCTTTGTTTGTGTTGCCTTTGTTTTCTCTGGATCTGTACTGTGGTGGCAGGCATTGCAATTTAGTGTTAGGTTTAGTTGTATTGTTTAGTTAGGAGAGTGGATCAGAAGCAATTGCTTACTCTGGCAGCATTGTTTCCCCTTGGTCTCGCAGCATTGTTAAGTTAGGTCACTTTGTTTAGTGTAGCATGCTATAAATAATTTAAGACAGAATATGCATGGGTTACTGGAGCAGGACAGAGGATGCAACTTGTTTAGTATGACATGTTAGGTCATTTGATTGATTATGTTTACTTTATAGCAGGACAACATTGTTTAAGTAGCATGAGGACATGTTTAAGTAGCAAGCTCAAGCTCCGAATTTGATGATAGTAATTAAATAGTGTTGCTTGGAAGCATTCTAATGTTTTTGTTTATATTAATTCTGATTTTGTTCAGGAAGGTAGAAACTGTGGATTAGTTGAATGGATTGATCCAGCTTGGCCCAACACCCTTGAGAATGCATTAGCCAAGTTATGGTTTATGTATGAACAAAGTAGGAGAGACAGAACTGAGGAAAATCTTTTGCATTCATTTGTTGTTCATGACTTGACACAAGAGAAGAAGAAGCTGCAGGAGAGCTATGAGAAGTTGGTTGAAGATGTGAATGGACTTTTGGATGCTCAGGAAAGGAGGGCAGAGGTAGAAAGGAAAGATCTTGAAACCAACAAGCTTCAGGAGAAGTATGACATGGTTAAGAACCTAGCAGCTGCTCAAGAAAATGTCATTAGGAACATGAAGCTCAAGCTAGCTGAAGAGAGGAAGAACTTGCAGAACCACATTGATGAGTTGAAGAAGACACTTGAAGAGAGCAATCTGAAGCTGCAGGGAGTGAAGGCCATCATAAATGGATAAGCAGGTGGTTCTGGAAGAGAAGAATGGGCAATATCATTTGGCATTTGCTGACCTTTTGCAGAGTGTGGTTTGGCATTTGCTGTAATGATGGTAGAATAAATTCTCTGAACTATGAGTACTTCTGAACTATGGTGATGTAATGTAGTAATCTTCAACTATGATTATGTAAGGATTTGAACTATTGCGAAATGTGGTGGTATTTGGAGGTGCTGAATGTGATCTTAAGTAAGATGCTAGCAAATTGATGATTGTGATCTTAAGTATGTTTCTGTGCAACTGGTGTTTTTTATCGACCTCGAGGCATCAAGTAGGCTCACTTAGATTTATTGGCTTTTTATCGACCCCGAGGCATCAACTAGGCTCAATTAGGTTTTCTGGCTTTTTATGGACCCCGAGGCAACAACTAGGCTCACTTACTGTTTTTTTGGCTTTTATCGACCTCGACGCATCAAGCAGGCTCACTTAGGGTTTTTTGGTTTTTTATCGACCTCGAGGCATCAACTAGGCTCACTTAGGTTTTTTTGGCTTTTTATCGACCTCGAGGCATCAACTAGGCTCACTTAGGGTTTTTAGGCTTTTTATCGACCTCGAGGCATCAAGTAGGCTCACTTAGGGTTTTTAGGCTTTTTATCGACCTCGAGGCATCAACTAGGCTCAATTAGGGTTTTTAGGCTTTTTATCGACCTCGAGGTATCAATTAGGCTCACTTAGGGTTTTTAGGCTTTTTATAGACCTCGAGGCATCAAGTAAGCTTTTTTGGCTTTTTATCGACGTTGAGGCATCAAGTAGGCTCACTTAGGTTTATTGGCTTTTTATCGACCCCGAGGCATCAACTAGGCTCAATTAGGTTTTTTGGCTTTTAATGGACCCCGAGGCATCAACTAGGCTCACTTACTGTTTTTGGCTTTTTATCGACCTCTAGGCATCAAGTAGGCTCACTTAGGGTTTTTTAGCTTTTTATCGACCTCGAGGCATCAACTAGGCTCACTTAGGGTTTTTTGGCTTTTTACCGACCTCGAGGCATCAACTAGGCTCAATTAGGGTTTTTAGGCTTTTTATCGACCTCATGGCATCAAGTAGGCTCACTTAGGGTTTTTAGGCTTTTTATCGACCTCGAGGCATCGACTAGGCTCAATTAGGGGTTTTAGGCTTTTTATCGACCTCGAGGCATCAACTAGGCTCAATTAGGGTTTTTAGGCTTTTTATCGACCTCGAGGTATCAAGTAGGCTCACTTAGGGTTTTTAGGCTTTTTATCGACCTCGAAGCATCAACTAGGCTCAATTAGGGTTTTTAGGTTTTTTATCGACCTCGAGGTATCAAGTAGGCTCACTTAGGGTTTTTAGGCTTTTTATCGACCTCGAGGCATCAAGTAAGCTTTTTTGGCTTTTTATCGACGTTGAGGCATGAAGACTAGCATCACAAGGGTAAGTTATGGGTTTCTGGCTTCTTGGTCATTGGCACAACATTATCATCACAAGAGTAGCACCATCATCATAACTAGAGTAGCACTAGATTAGTTCATCATCCGAGTTGATCATCACAGGACTACTAGAATGCCATAGTTTGACAGAAGGATCATAACAGTACCAGAACCTAAGTTGGCCATTACAGTACCAGAACATAACTTGATGATCACTTGGTCATCAAAATAGAAGCAGTATCACAACATGATAAAGCATAGTTTGGATCACAACATCAATCCCATGCTGCACCAGAAGCAGTCAGGTAGTCCTTTATCTTCTGGGTTGGCTTTCTGACTCTCTGGGAACCACTGTTTGGTCTTGGAGGCAAGAAAGCTGCCCTTGCTCCCTTTGCAATAGTTGAAGCTCTAGTTTGTGGAGCCTTACCCTTTGCAGCAGCAGTAGCAGTTCTTGTTGATGGTGCAGTGGTAGTAGATGGAGTCCTCCTTGATGGTGTTGTTGCAGTGGCAGTAGTAGATGGAGTCCTCCTTGCTGGTGTTGTTGCAGTGGCAGTAGAAGCAGTCCTCCTTGCTGGTGCTGGTGCAGTGGCAGTAGAAGCTGTCCTTCTTGCTGGTGCTGGTGCAGTGGCAGTAGAAGCAGTCCTCCTTGCTGGTGCTGGTGCAGTGGCAGTAGATGCAGCCCTTCTTGCTGGTGCAACAGAGGAGGCAGCAGTAGCAGCATCAGGTGGGTAAGAAGAGCTGCTTGGCTGCAAAAAGAACACAAGTAATTCAGCATTTTTGTTACAAGCATAGAGAACACAAGTAAGTTAGCATGTTTTGCATTGTTTGTACCTCATGCCTGTTCTTTCTCATGGCTAGTGCAGGCTTCAAAGGAACATGGCAGTTTGTGTATCTATGGCCAACTTTGCTGCAATTGGAACAAGTGATTGAGGCCATCCTTGAAGTTTCCTTTGGAGCTGGCTTCTCATGTCTGCCCTTTCTTCTCTTAATTTGTGCTCTACCTTTGTGTTCTTTGAAGACTAGAGGGTCAATGTCCCTACTGTCTGTCTTTGGCCACATGTCAGGGCCAGGTACTGGATAGATTATGGGACTGTATGCAGCCTTGTACATTGGTTTTTTGAAAAAATCATGAACAAAGTCCTCTGGCTGTAGCTTAGCTTTGTGAATGGCAGAGACAGCATGATGGCAAGGCACTGCTGTCATATCCCACTTCCTACACCCACAAGTCTTTTTCTGCAGGTTAACAACATATGTTTTCTCTGCACTTGTCACTTGGTAAAGATGTGGTCCAGCCATCAAGGATTGGCAGTTCCTAGACCACTTCTTTGCTTCTTCTAGTTTCTCTGCATATGTAGGACAAATCTCCCATTTGACAGTATCAACTTTTGTTCTATTTGCATTGAATTTGACCATCAACTTTGTCCTAATTCCATCAACCATGGTCCTTATTGGCTTAGCCCTAACATCTAGGACCCACCTATTGAAAACCTCACTTAGATTATTAACAACTAAGTCAGTCTTGCAGTTCACATCCATGGCATGTCTGGCCCAAGTGTGTTTGGTTATTTTGCTAAGCCACACCCAAGCTGCTTCACACTCTGACTTTAACTCATCCATTGCAACTTGAAAACCATGTTCAGTATATGAGTAACTTGCTGCATCCATGTATTTTTTTAATTCTGGCCCTCTAAACCCAGCAATCTGAAAGTTCTGGTAGATATGCCTAGGGCAAAACCTTTGTGGGCAATTGGGGAAGACTCTATTTATGACTTTCAAAAAACCCTGCATGAAATAAGTACAACTAAGTGACTACAACTACATGAAAGTAACTACAACTACATGAAAGTAACTAAATATATTACCTTTTGCCTATCTGAAATGATTGTGTACTGTCCAAACTGGCCAGATTGCCCACCTATTGCCTCCCTCAGCTGGTATAGAAATCAGGTCCAGGAATTAGTGTCCTCCTTGTCTACAATTCCAAAAGCAATTGCTCGTCATGCTAGGAAGGATTTCAACAAGCCTTTCTTTGGGGAGGTGGTTTTCACGGCCTGGTGGAATATTTGGAAGATCAGGAATGATAGAGCTTTCAGGAACATTCAACCATCTTTCAGGGCATGGAGGAATGGCTTCATTCATGATCTTACTCTGCTCTCTCATCGAATCAAACGGAAATATAGAGACGCCCTTCTTAAGTGGATTGATTTTCTTCCTCCTTGAGGAGAGTTGCTTCTTTGTTTCTTTGTAATTAATAGGTATAGTGCACCCCTTCTCTGTATAGCCTTCTTTAGAGCCTTCCCTCTTTTCTTTTATTCTTTTATTTCTTTCCTCATCTTGAGGAAACCCTGTATGCCTTTTGCTTTATTAATAAAATGTTGTGGGGTGCAAGCCCTGCAGTCTTCATGGTCAAAAAAATTCCAAAAGCAATGGGAAAAATGTTGTTGTTCCCATCTCTTCCAATAGCAGCTAGGATTTGTTGACCAGTAGTGAGCTTTATGAAGCATCCATCCAAACCTACAAGTTGAGCACAAATGATTAGTACTTCAAAGAACATACAAGTGGCATAAACAACAATACAAGGCAATTACCTATGAATGGTCTGCAGCCATTGAGGAACCATTCTTTGCATCCATTCAGGCAGATGAAAAGTCCATGAAACCTAGGGTTCTTGCTAGGATGCTCCCTAATATGTTTTGTTGTCACAATACATCTAGAACCTGGATTGGTGTCTAGGACAGCCTCTAAATAATCCCTAATCCTAGTGTATTGGGCCTTTTGATCTCCTAAAACAACATTCTTTGCTGCCTTCCTAGCCCTGTAGGCCATGTGGGTTGAAATTTCCACTCCATACTTGCTCTTTGCAGTGTTAATTATTGTTGTTATTGTTGTGTTAGGGTCATTCCTCACAATGTTTTGCAACCCACTTGGCAGTGACTTTGGTGCTCTCTGACTCAGAAGGGCATGTGTGCACCAAATACAGCTTTCTAATGGTAAATGTCTTCTCATTTGCAAGCTGAGAAGCTGCTATATAAAAAGGGCATTGCTCATCTATGCACTGTGCTATAACCCTATCACTGTAGTTTCTGTGGTACTCATAGTTCCTGTTCTGTGATATGTGCAGGGTTTGGAGTGCAATTCTGAACTGGTACACATCAATGAAGCAAAGATGCTTCACAAATTGGTCTTGTGGGTCAGCTCTGTCCTCAGCATACCATAACCTTGGCTTCATTTTCTTTGCTCTGCTCTTCCTACCATTGGGCAACACATAAGCCATTGCCTCAGCACCATCATCATCTTCCAAACCCAGGTCTAATGGTTTTTTGTCCTCATCATCTGATGGTATCCAGTCATCCTCAAACATTTGCTCTACACTTCCATGTGATCTGCTAGTTGGCCCTTTTCTGTCTCTCTTGGCCTAATTCTTCTTTTGAATATGTTTACCACTCTCTTGATCCTCTTCATTGTGTTGCTCCCCTTGCACCACTTCCTCCAATTCCTCCAATTCCTCCAATTCCTCCTCTTGATCATCATCATCCTCTTCTTCACCTGATGGCTCATACAGCTCCTCCTCCTCATCTGTATCCCACATCTCCTCAACATCTGTGCCCCCTTCATAATGCAGTAATGGATCATCCCTCTGTTTTTTCATTTCCTCAAGGCTAGCAAGGATATCCCCATATTCCGATAAATTATCATCATCACTATCCTCTTCATTGTCCATAACTGCAGCTTTCCTTTTCAAATGAGTGGCCTTCTCTTTTTCTTTCTCATTCTTCCTAAACATTGCAATTTCCTTTCTCCTTCTCTCCTCCACAACTTTTTCTATTTGCAGTTGCTCCTCTGAATTGTTTGTGCTCTGCTGTGTTTGAAACTGTATTGGTCTTGGTTCTTCTACTGGTACTACTGCTGCTGTGTTTGAAACTGAACTAGGATGTGCATTGAACAACACTCCTTCTTCATCTACCTGATATAGTTGGGGCTCTCCAATTTCCTGCAGAGGTATCTGCTGCTCAATAACATTAGCACTGCAATTTATATGTGCAGGTTTGGGGGAACTGGCCCTAACAACTATCACATTGAAAATCTTCTGCTTCTGCTGTACTATGTGGTCTAGAATTTCCTCCAGCATGTCATCATCCTCTATTTCTTGCATTCCTTCTATCCCTAGGCCAGGATCCTTCACATAGTACATGTAATCCCTCACCCCATATCCTTCAGTCTCTATCAGTGCAACTAGATTGTAAAAAGTGATGTCTGACAACATCATAGTTCTCTCAAGATTATCTCTGTCATGAAAATGTATCCTCAATTCCCAAACCTCATCATCCATACTACAAATTTATAAAGAAACATAGTGTTGTATAAGTGTTCAATTATAACACTTATGAAAAAGCAGGACAACATCAATACATAGCTTTGGGTTGCTTAAGTAACCAATGTAGTACAAAGCAAAAAAACTGCAATAACCCTAGCTTTGGTTAATTAAGATCTACTGCAATACAGATCAACACATCAAATAATTCCAACTATATAACCATAGCTTATTTCAACTAAATAAGACACATAGAATAGCTAATTTAAACATAATCAGTTAATTTTAGAAAGAAATCGTCGCAATAACAATCATAGGGCCAACAATATGCAATGGAGATGGGGAAGGGGATATCACTACACGCTAACCCTAGCCCTAGCCCTAGAAACGGATCAGATAAGTTCACAGAATAATGGATAAGGGAAGGGGATCTCACTATACACCACCAAAGGATGAGGCAATGTGGTGGCTTCCATTGGGATTCGCCTTCACCGCCGCGGCGAAAGATCTAGCCGCCGCGTATTCCACTGAATACTGCACCTCCGCATCTCGCGTCGCCTTGCTAGGGTTCGAGATCCCGCAGAGCTCACCGCCTGGGTCGGGATCCGCATCGTCTGCGCCACTGCCGGGAGGACCGCCGCCGCCAACACCGCCTGCTTTCGCCGGAGTAGCCATCTGCCTACGCGACGAGAGGAGGGGAGAGAGCGGCAGGAGAGTGGGGAAGAAGGCAGACGTGAGAAGGGAGAGAGCGGCGGCACTAGAAGAGGGGGAGAAACGAACGGATGGGGGATGGAGCCATACGACACCGTCAAACGCCGTCTAACGGCTGTCGGGACGGCTGACAGTGCCACGTACACAAAAAAGGGCCCCACCTGTCATAAACAAGCTTAACTGACCCCGATCCGCCGATCAGTGCTTTCTGGAAAAAGATTACGGAAGAGATGGTGTTTTCTGCAAAAAAATGTATTGTGGTGGTTTTCGCAAACCTTGCCTTCAAAGTGGTGGTTTTGTGCAATTTACTCAAAGAACTGTGAGATAATGGCCAGGATGGGAATGATACCTCGTTAGACTAGTTCCCTTTCAAAAAAAACCTCGTTAGACTAGTTCGTGTCAGTTTTCAACTTTATGTATGAATATATACCCTCTTGTAAGTTCATGTACTAAAAGTGTATAAGTAACTCAAAATGAATTAATTTTACTCGGCCCTCCTCTCTCTCTGGGGAACGGATCCTCTAACATAGAGGAGAGAAGTCAGGAAAGCTACAGTGCAACCTACTACAAAACTAAGAAGGAAAGTCAGGGTTACTACAGCGTGCAGGTACTGTACACAATTACTATTGATTGAAATAAATCTAAAATTAATTTTATTGCATCATAATTTGTTTGTATGTAATTTTTGTAAATATATACAGTAAATTTGTAATTTGCAAATAAATTCAAGTCATTTTAGTCTTAATTATATGGATGTGAAGGAGGAAAGTCTGGGTTACTCTAGCTTATCTGACTTCTCTTCTTCATGTTAGAGGATCCAGTTCGCTCTCTGTGTGCACTCTCGACTACGGAAACGTAGCCGGATGATAATTAAGGGGAATTCGCTGAAGTAAACTGACACGGATTTACTTCATTTTTTGTCTGTTTGGATCGAACGAGTGGTCGGGCTTATTCATTTTTTGGTTTGGGTCCATCGGTGCGTCTAACACGGTCGACACAATTTCCATGTGCCCATATAAAAAAGTAAATACCCATAAAATTTCAAGCATGCAAATAAGTTAAACATAATTACACATTAAAAATGTCAATTGCCAAAGTTCACTGAAACATAAATATAAAAACTTGAAAAAGGCCCCTTCCAAGCACCCAACATGCAACTCTAGGCGTCGCACTCGTCCTCGGAGCCGTGAGGTCGATGAAGTCGAGTGGCGGCACAACCCACGGGAAGGCCTGCTGCCACCCCATGCAAAAAAAATCCTACACACACACAGGATCATGGTGATGCATAGCAACGAGAGGGGAGAGTGTTGTCTACGTACCCTCGTAGACCATAAGCGGAAGCGTTTATCAACGCGGTTGATGTAGTCGTACACCTTCATGATCTGTCCCGATCAAGTACCGAACGTACGACACCTCTGCGTTCAGCACATGTTCAGCTCAATGACGTCCTCGCCTTCTCGATCCAGCAAGAGGGGCGAAGTACTAGATGAGTTCCGGCAGCACGACGGCGTGGTGACGGTGTTGGTGAAGAACAATCTCCGCAGGGCTTCGTCTAAGCACTACAAAAACTATGACGGGGGATAAACTAGAGGGGACGGGGTAGCCCGCACACGGCTTGGTGTTTCTTGATGTGCCTTGGGTGCTAGCCCTACCCCTCTATTTATATGTTGAGCCTTGGGGGTCGAAACTTGGAGTAAAAGCCTCCACAAAGTCGGTTTCACCCGAAAGGCAAGAGTCCTTCTCGGACTCCAGGGCCAGACGCCAGGGTTCCCGGCGTCTGGCCCCTGGACTCCGCAAAACTTCCTTTTGCGCTTTCCAAAAACCTTGTGGGTTTCCCCTTTGGCCCAAATAAAGTGTTCTCGTACCCAAACATTTCGAGAAACATCTGGAACCCCTTCCGGTGAATTCCGGAACCCTTCCAGAGACCAAACACTATTATCCCATATATAAAACTTTATCTACGGACCATTCCGGAGTTCCTCGTCATGTCCGTGATCTTATCCGGAAGTCTGAACAACATTCGGTTACCAACATACATAACTCATAGTACTATATCATCAACGAACGTTAAGCGTGCGGACCCTACGGGTTCGAGAACTATGTAGACATGACCGAGACACCTCTCTAGTTAATAACCAATCGCGGGAACTGGATGCCCATATTGGCTCCTACATATTCTATGAAGATCTTTATCGGTCAGACCGCATAACAACATACGTTGTTCCCTTTGTCATTGGTATGTTATTTGCTCGAGATTCGATCGTCGGTATCTCAATACCTAGTTCAATCTCGCTACCGGCAAGTCTCTTTACTAGTTTCGTAATACATCATCTCGCAACTAACTCATTAGTTGCAATGCTTGCAATGCTTATAGTGATGTGTATTACCGAGTGGGCCCAGAGATACCTCTCCGACAATCGGAGTGACAAATCCTAATCTCGAAATACGCCAACCCAACAAGTACCTTCGGAGACACCTATAGAGCAACTTTATAATCACCCAGTTAAGTTGTGATGTTTGGTAGCACACAAAGTGTTCCTCCGGTAAACGAGAGTTGCATAATCTCATAGTCATAGGAACATGTATAAGTCATGAAGAAAGCAATAGCAACAAACTAAACGATCAAGTGCTAAGCTAATGGAATGGGTCAAGTCAATCACATCATTCTCCTAATGATGTGACCCCGTTAATCAAATGACAACTCATGTCTATGGTTAGGAAACTTAACCATCTTTGATCAACGTGCTAGTCAAGTAGAGGCATACTAGTGACACTCTGTTTGTCTATGTATTCACACATGTATTATGTTTCCGTTAATACAATTCTAGCATGAATAATAAACATTTATCATAAAATGAGGAAATAAATAATAACTTTATTATTGCCTCTAGGGCATATTTCCTTTAGTCTCCCACTTGCACTAGAGTCAATAATCTAGATCACATCGCCATGTGATTTAACATCAATAGTTCACATCACCATGTAATTAACACCCATAGTTCACATCGCCATGTGACCAACACTCAAAGGGTTTACTAGAGTCAGTAATCTAGTTCACATCGCCATGTGATTTACACCCAAAGAGTACTAAGGTGTGATCATGTTTTGCTTGTGACAGAAGTTTAGTCAACGGGTCTGCCACATTCAGATCCGTATGTATTTTGCAAATTTCTATGTCAACAATGCTCTGCACGGAGCTACTCTAGCTAATTGCTCCCACTTTCAATATGTATCCAGATTGATACTTAGAGTCATCTAGATCAGTGTCAAAACTTGCATCGACGTAACCCTTTACGACGAACCTTTTGTCACCTCCATTATCGAGAAACATATCCTTATTCCACTAAGGATAATTTTGACTGTTGTCCAGCGATCTACTCCTAGATCACTATTGTACTCCCTTGCTAAACACAGTGTAGGGTATACAATAGATCTGGTACATAGCATGGCATATTTTATAGAACCTATGGCTGAGACATAGGGAATGACTTTCATTCTCTTTCTATCTTCTGCCGTGGTCGAGCTTTGAGTCTTACTCAACTTCACACCTTGCAACACAGGCAAGAACTCTTTCTTTCACTGTTCTATTTTGAACTAATTCAAAATCTTGTCGAGGTACATACTCATTGAAAATCTTATCAAGCACCTTGATCTATCTCTATAGATCTTGATGCTCAACATGTAAGCAGATTCACCGAGGTCTTTCTTTGAAAAAACTCCTTTCAAATACTTCTTTATGCTTTACAGAGAATTCTACATTATTTCCGATCAGCAATATGTCATCCACATATACGTATCAGAAATGTTGTAGTGCTCCCACTCACTTTCTTGTAAATACAGGCTTCATCGCAAGTCTGTATAAAACTATATACTTTGATCATCTCATCAAAGCGCATATTCCAACTCCGAGATGCTTGCACCAGTCCATAGATGGATTGCTGGAGCTTGCATATTTTGTTAGCACCTTTAGGATTGACAAAACCTTCTTGTTGCATCATATATAACTCTTCTTTAATAAGTCCATTAAGGATTGCAATTTTGTTATCCTTTTCCAGATTTCATAAAATGCGGCAATTGCTAATATGATTCAGACAGACTTAAGCATAGATACGAGTGAGAAACTCTCATCGTAGTCAACACCTTGAACTTGTCGAAAACCTTTTGCGACAATTCTAGCTTTGTAGATATTAACACTACTATCAGCGTCCTTCTTCCTCTTGAAGATCCATTTAATCTCAATGGCTCGCCGATCTTTGGGCAAGTCAATCAAAGTCCATACTTTGTTCTTATACATGGATCTCATCTCAGATTTCATGGCCTCAAGCCATTTCGCAGAATCTGGGCTCATCATCGCTTCCTCATAGTTCGTAGGTTCGTCATGGTCAAGTAACATGACCTCCAGAACAGGATTACTGTACCGCTCTGGTGTGGATCTCACTCTGGTTTACCTACAAGGTTCGGTAGTAACTTGATCTGAAGTTACATGATCATCATCATTAGCTTCCTCACTAATTGGTGTAGTAGTCACAGTAACAAATTTCTATGATGAACTACTTTCCAATAAGGGAGCAGGTACAGTTACCTCATCAAGTTCTACTTTCCTCCCACTCACTTCTTTCGAGAGAAACTCCTTCTCTAGAAAGGATCCATTCTCGGCAATGAATATCTTGCCTTCGCATCTGTGATAGAAGGTGTACCCAACATTTTTCTTTTGGGTATCCTATGAAGACGCACTTCTCCGATTTGGGTTTGAGCTTATCAGGTTGAAACTTTTTCACATAAGCATTGCAACCTCAAACGTTAAGAAACGACAGCTTAGGTTTCTTGCCAAACCATAGTTCATACGGTGTCGTCTTAACGGATTTAGATGGTGACCTATTTAACGTGAATGTAGCTGTCTCTAATGCATAACCCCAAAACGATAGTGGGAAATGGGTAAGAGACATCATAGATTGCACCATATCTAATAAAGTACGGTTACGACGTTCGGACACACCATTACACTGTGGTGTTCCAGGTGGCGTGAGTAGTGAAACTATTTCACATTGTTTTAACTGAAGGCGAAACTCGTAACTCAAATATTTTACTTCTGCGATCATATCGTAGAAACTTTTATTTTTGTTACGATGATTCTCCACTTCACTCTGAAATTCTTTGAACTTTTCGAATGTTTCAGACTTGTGTTTCATCAAGTAGATATACTCATATCTGCTCAAATCATCTGTGAAGATCAGAAAATAATGACACCTGCCACGAGCCTCAATATTCATCGGACCACATACATCAGTATGTATGATTTCCAAAAAATCTATTGCTCGCTCCATTGTTCCTGAGAACGGAGTCTTAGTCATCTTGCCCATGAGGCATGGATCGCAAGCATCAACTGGTTCATAATCAAGTGATTCCAAAAGACCATCAGCATGGATTTTCTTCCTGCGCTTTACACCAATATGACCTAAACGGTAGTGCCACAACTAAGTTGCACTATCATTATTAACTTTGCATCTTTTGGCTTCAATATTATGAAAATGTGCATCACCACCATCGAGATCCAACAAACCATTTTCATTGGGTGTATGACCATAGAAGGTTTTATTCATGTAAACAGAACAACAATTATTCTCTAACTTACATGAATAACCTTATTGCAATAAACATGATCCAATCATATTCATGCTCAACGCAAACACTAAATAACATTCATTTTAGGTTTAACACTAATCCCGAAAGTATAGGGAGTGTGCGATGATGATCATATCAATCTTGGAACCATTTCCAATACACGTCATCACTTCACCCTTAACTAGTCTCTGTTCATTTTGCAACTCCCGTTTCGAGTTACTATTCTTAGCAACTGAACTAGTATCAAATACTGAGGGGTTGCTATAAACACTAGTAAAGTACACATCAATAACATGTATATCAAATATACCTATGTTCACTTTGCCATCCTTCTTATCCGTCAATTACTTGGGGTAGTTCCGCTTCCAGTGACCAGTCCCTTTGCAGTAGAAGCACTCAGTTTCAGGCTTAGGTCCAGACTTGGGGTTTTTCACTTGAGCAGCAACTTGCTTGCCGTTCTTCTTGAAGTTCCCCTTTCTTCCCTTTGTCCCTTTATATGAAACTAGTGGTTTTGTTTACCATCAACACTTGATGCTTTTCTTGATTTCTACCTTTGTCGATTTCAGCATCACGAAGAGCTTGGGAATCGTTTTAGTTATCCCTTGCATATTATAGTTCATCACGAAGTTCTACTAACTTGGTGATGGTGACTAGAGAATTCTGTCAATCACTATTTTATCTGGAAGATTAACTCCCACTTGATTCAAGCGATTGTAGTACTCAGAAAATCTGAGCACATGCTCACTGCTTGAGCTATTCTCCTCCATCTTTTAGCCATAGAACTTGTTGGAGACTTCATATCTCTCAACTCGGGTATTTGCTTGAAATATTAACTTCAACTCCTGGAACATCTCATATGGTCCCTGACGTTCAAAACGTCTTTGAAGTCCCGATTCTAATCCGTTTAAGCATGGTGCACTAAACTATCAAGTAGTCATCATATTGAGCTAGCCAAACATTCATAACATCTGCATCTGCTCCTGCAATAGGTTTGTCACCTAGCGGTGCATCAAGGACATAATTCTTCTGTGCATCAATGAGGATAAACCTCAGATCACGGATCCAATCCGCATCATTGCTACTAACATCTTTCCACTTAGTTTTCTCTAGGAACATATCAAAAATAAAACAGGGGAGCTAAACGCGAGCTATTGATCTACAACATAGATATGCTAATACTACCAGGACTAAGTTCATGATAAATTTAAGTTCAATTAATCATATTACTTAAGAACTCCCACTTAGATAGACATCCCTCTAATCCTCTAAGTGATCACGTGATCCATATCAACTAAACCATGTCCGATCATTACATGAGATGGAGTAGTTTCAATGGTGAACATCACTATGTTGATCATATCTACTATATGATTCACGCTCGACCTTTCGGTCTCAGTGTTCCGAGGCCATATCTGTTATATGCTAGGCTCGTCAAGTTTAACCTGAGTATTTCGTGTGTGCAACTATTTTGCACCCGTTGTATTTGAACGTAGAGTCTATCACACCTGATCATCACGTGGTGTCTCAGCACGAAGAACTTTCGCAACGGTGCATACTCAGGGAGAACACTTGTACCTTGATAATTAGTGAGAGATCATCTTTTAAAGCTACCGTTGAACTAAGCAAAATAAGGTGTATAAAAGATAAACATCACATGCAATCAAAATATGTGACATGATATGGCCATCATCATCTTGTGCCTCTGATCTCCATCTCCAAAGCATCGTCATGATTTCCATCGTTACCGGCATGACACTGATGTCTACTACACAACCTTCGTCTTGTAGACGTTGTTGGGCCTCCAAGTGCAGAGGTTTGTAGGACAGTAGCAAATTTCCCTCAAGTGGATGACCTAAGGTTTATCAATCCATAGGAGGCGTAGGATGAAGATGGTCTCTCTCAAGCAACCCTGCAACCAAATAACAAAGAGTCTCTTGTGTCCCCAACACACGCAATACAATGGTAAATTGTATAGGTGCACTAGTTCGGCGAAGAGATGGTGATACAAGTGCAATATGGATAGTAGAAAATAGTTTTTGTAATCTGAAATTATAAAAACAGCAAGGTAACGAATGATAAAAGTGAGTGTAAACGGTAGTGCAATGCGTTGAAACAAGGCCTAGGGTTCATACTTTCGCTAGTGCAAGTCCTCTCGACAATAATAACATAATTGGATCACATAACTATCCCTCAACATGCAACAAAGAGTCACTCCAAAGTCACTAATAACGGAGAACAAACAAAGAGATTATGGTAGGATACGAAACCACCTCAAAGTTATTCTTTCCAATCAATCCGTTGGGCTATTCCATAAGCGTCACAAACAGCCCTGGAGTTCATACTAGAATAACACCTTAAGACACAAATCAATCAAAACCCTAATGTCACCTAGATACTCCAATGTCACCTCAAGTATCCGTGGGTATGATTATACGATATGCATCACACAATCTCAGATTCATCTATTCAACCAACACAAAGGACCTCAAAGAGTGCCCCAAAGTTCTACCAGAGAATCACGATGAAAACGTGTGCCAACCCCTATGCATAGGTTCATGGGCGGAACCCGCAAGTTGATCACCAAAACATACATCAAGTGAATCACGTGATATCCCATTGTCACCACAGATATCCATGGCAAGACATACATCAAGTGTTCTCAAATCTTTAAAGACTCAATCCGATAGGATAACTTCAAAGGGGAAACTCAATTCATTACAAGGGAGTAGAGGGGGGAGGAAACATCATAGGATCCAAATATAATAGCAAAGCTCGCGATACATCAAGATCGTGCCAAATCAAGAACACGAGAGAGAGAGAGAGAGAGATCAAACACATAGCTACTAGTACATACCCTCAGCCCCGAGAGAGAGAGAGAGAGAGAGAGATCAAACACATAGCAAAGCTCGTCATGGAGAGAACCGGGATGATGAAGACGGCCACCAGAGAGGGATTCCCCCTCCGGCAGGGTGCCGGAACGGGTCTAGATTGGCTTTCGGCGGCTACGGAGGCTTCTGGCGGCGGAACTCCCGATCTATTGTGTGTTCTGAAAGTTTTAGGGTATATGGAGTTATAAAGGCAGAAGAAGTACGTCAGGGGAGTCCCGAGGGCCCCACGAGGCAGGGGGGCGTGCCCCTACCCTCGTGAGCTCCTCCTTCCTTCCTTGACATGGGGTCCAAGTCCATCGGGTGGCTTTTGTTCCAAAAATAACTTCTCTAGTTGATTTCGTTCCGTTTCGACTCCGTCTGATATTCCTTTTCTTCAAGACACTGAAATAGGCATAAAACAGCAAATCTGGGCTGGGCCTTCGGTTAATAGGTTAGTCCTGAAAGTAATATAAAAGTGTATAATAAAGCCCAATATTGCCCAAAACAGTAGATAATATAGCATGGAGCAATCAAAAATTATAGATACGTTGGAGACGTATCAAGCATCCCCAAGCTTAATTCCTGCTCGTCCTCGAGTAGGTGATAAAAAAGATAATTTTTGATGTGGAATGCTAGTTGGCATAATTTCAATGTAATTCTTCTTAATTGTGGTATGAATATTCAGATCCATAAGATTCAAGACAAAAGTTCATATTGACATAGAAATAATAATACTTCAAGCATACTAACTAAGCAATCATGCCTTCTCAAAATAACATGGCCAAAGAAAGTTATCCCTACAAAATCATATAGTCTGGCTATGCTCCATCTTCACCACACAAAATATTTAAATCATGCACAACCCCGATGACAAGCCAAGAAATTGTTTCATACTTCTGATGTTCTCAAACTTTTTCAATCTTCACGCAATACATGAGCGTGAGCCATGGACATAGCACTATAGGTGGAATAGAATGGTGGTTGTGGAGAGGACAAAAAGGGAGAAGATAGTCTCACATCAACTAGGCGTATCAATGGGCTATGGAGATGCCCATCAATAGATATCAATGTGAGTGAGTAGGGATTGCCATGCAACGGATGCACTAGAGCTATAAGTGTATGAAAGCTCGAAAAGAAACTAAGTGGGTGTGCATCCAACTTGCTTGCTCACGAAGACCTAGGGCATTTTGAGGAAGCTCGTCATTGGAATATACAAGCCAAGTTCTATAATGAAAGATTTCCACTAGTATATGAAAGTGACAACATAGGAGACTCTCTATCATGAAGATCATGGTGCTACTTTGAAGCACAAGTGTGGTAAAAGGATAGTAGCATCGTCCATTTTATTTTATTATTTTATTATTTTATTTTTATTTGGCCTTTCCCTTTTTTTATTTGGCCTTTTTTTATTTGGCCTTTTTTTTGGGACAATGCTCTATTGAATGATGATCATCACACTTCTATTTATTTACAACTCAATGATACAACTCGATACTAGAACAAAGTATGACTCTATATGGATGCCTCCGGCGGTGTACCGGGATATGCAATGAATCAAGAGTGACAAGTATGAAAGAGTCATGAATAATGGCTTTGCCACAAATACTATGTCAACTACATGATCATGCTAAGCAATATGACAATGATGAATGTGTCATGATGAACGGAATGGTGGAAAGTTGTGTGCCAATATATCTCGGAATGGCTATGGAAATGCCATAATAGGTAGGTATGGTGGCTGTTTTGAGGAAGGTATATGGTGGGTGTATGGTACCGGTGAAAGTTGCACGGTACTAGAGAGGCTAGCAATGGTGGAAGGGTGAGAGTGGGTATAATCCATGGACTCAACATTAGTCATAAAGAACTCATATACTTATTGCAAAAATCTACAAGTTGTCAAAGCAAAGTATTACGTGCATGCTCCTAGGGGGATAGATTGGTAGGAAAAGACCATCGCTCGTCCCCGACCGCCACTCATAAGGAGGACAATCAATAAATAAATCATGCTCCGACTTCATCACATAACGGTTCACCATACGTGCATGCTACAGGAATCACAAACTTCAACACAAGTATTTCTCAAATTCATAACCACTCAACTAGCATGATTCTAATATCACCATCCTCATATCTCAAAACAATTATCAAGCATCAAACTTCTCATAGTATTCAACACACTCATAAGAAAGTTTTATTATTCTTAAATACCTAGCATATTAGGATTTTAAGCAAATTACCATGCTATTAAGACTCTCAAAATAATATAAGTGAAGCATGAGAGTTCATCTATTTCTTCAAAATAAAACTACCACCATGCTCTAAAAGATATAAGTGAAGCACTTAGAGCAAATGACAAACTACTCCGAAAGATATAAGTGAAGATCAATGAGTAGTCGAATAATTATGCAACTATGTGAAGACTCTCTAACATTTAATAATTTTAGATCTTGGTATTCTATTCAAACAGCAATCAAAGCAAAATAAAATGACATCTAAGAATAGCAAACATCATGTGAAGAAGCAAAAACTTAGGATCAACCGGTACTAACCGATAGTTGTTGAAGAAGAAAGGTGGGATGCCAACCGGGGCATCCCCAAGCTTAGATGCTTGAGACTTCTTGAAATATTATCTTGGGGTGCCTTGGGCATCCCCAAGCTTGAGCTTTTGTGTCTCCTTAATTCCTCTCATATCACGGTCTCCCTAAATCTCAAAAGCTTCATCCACACAAAACTCAACAAGGACTCGTGAGATGAGTTAGCATAAACCATTGCAAAAACCTTATCATACTCTACTGTAGCAAATCACTAAAATCATTATTCAACATTGCATACTAAATGCTATGCATATTTAATAGTCCTATCCTCAAATAGAATCATTAAATAAGCAAACATATGCAAACAATGCAAACATAACATATTTCTCACTGCCCATTTGTTCTGTGTATTCCTCTGATATATGTAGCTGTGCAATTTTTGTAATAATTCTTTGAAGAGGAATGCTTGCTTTGGTTAAGACTGACATATGAGGTTCCCTGAGTTGTACTTATCCTCCATCGTGTGTTCATCACCGCCTCCAGCCGTGCTTCGAGTACGCGGCGTCCTTTGGCGGCGAGGAGGCCCGAGGCGAGGTGGCGCCTGCCGCCAGTCCCCAACCCCGTGCCTCTAGCCCCTTCTTCGCGCACGCGATGAAACGGTCGCTGATGTGGGAGAGGCCTTTAGTGACGAGGAGGCCCAGGGCGACACAGCCTGCAGTGGCGCTGGTGCTCCCAGTGCAACCACTCTAACGACGGCTAGGTGAGCCATTCCCCACCCTAGAGGTGCAGGTATTCTCCTTCAGTGATAGGTTTTTCTGTTTCAGTTGATTTTGTGCGGGATTTTATCGCAGGATGTTGTTGTCTCACATTGCGTGTGCTTTCTCTCAATTGGTTTGGCCCTGGCTAATTGATTTCAGATTTCTGTTGCCTGCAGATCCATTGTTCTTGTCGTCATTGGGCTGGATTGGTTGTCGCGCTCATCGACCTATGGGTAAGCCTCATTTTGACCCGGTTTTCATCGTCTGCTTCAGTTGAGCCATGATCTTGACACTTGTTTTGCTGCGGACTGGTCCATTCTTTGTAGGAGCTCCTTTTGGTCGACCCCCTCGTCTGTTCATTGTTGGATCTGTGGCAGCCTTCATGTCTTCGTCCAGGGACTTACAGGTCGACCCCTCTTCTCCTCCTTCTTTTCGTTGTTGTTCATTTGCATATCTAGGTTGGTGCTCGTGCGCGTGTATATTTGTTGTTGTTGTTGTTGTTGTTGTTGTTGTTCATTTGCATATCTAGGTTGTCTACTGGTTTTCTTTACTTGTTTGCTTCTTTGTGGATTACAGGAGTGCACTTTGGCTGGATCCTACTCCCTCCGTCCGGAAATACTTGTCATCGAAATGAATAAAAGGAGATGTATCTAGACATATTTTAGTTCTAGATACATCCCTTTTTGTCCATTTTGATGACAAGTATTTTCGGACGGAGGGAGTACTAGGGATGAATTTTTTAACTCGCTGACATGCATCCGGAGAGAATATTGATGGCTAGGGTTGATTGTGCAACGAAGGTATAATACTTCTCATGAAGGGTCATAATCTTCATCAGTTTGCTGAAGCTAAACAACTAAGCACATTAAAATGAGATATTCTTGCAATTATGTTGATTTGTGGTGAGAGAACCTAGAGAATTATTGATGTGTATATTCAGTTCATAGTTGTCCTGTTTATTACTGCAAACCTGAAAGCTATAAACACAGGATGTTCTTCTCACATGAAAGTATAGTTTCTCTTTTGATTTATCTTAATTCCCATTTCTGGCATAAACTAAATAATATACTAAGTTGTAGTATTGTATTGCTAATGTATTACTAAATCAAGCAGTGGTGTGCATTGGTATCCTTTTATACAGTGTAATGGTTCACTGTGTGAAATCTGCTCTTTCTAAAATGCACTTCATTTTTCATTTAATAACTTTAATATTGTTCTCTGCATCTTAAATGGTTTCATTCTTTATTATTTGTTTATCAGCTGCACTGACACTAAAGTACATATTGTAGATGGCAAAAAAATCAGGTACTTCTGAATGTCGGTGGACCAGATAGGGTTTCAAAATTACAGATGGCTGAGTCTGTTGCTGAAGTTCGTGGATACAACAAGTCGATAATCAAATCTGTGCCTGCAGCATCGGTATGAACTCTACCTCTGCTCATGCAAACTGTTTTCAGTGATTGTCGTAGTTCACAATGCACTACAGAATAGTCACGAACTTTACAGTTTGAATTAATTTTGCAGTTGTGCTAGCTTCTTTTCTCTTCCTTTATGTCTTAGGTTTCCAGCCTGTCTGCCTGACATGAGTTTATTTCAAGCATCGTGTAGTCATATGGCCATTTATCAATAGCTAATGGCCCCATCCATTTATTATTATCCAGGTTAATCAGGGTGTAGCTTCACCGTCAGACATATCCATGAATATCACCAAAGCTAACTGAAAAGCTCGATATCCAGCCGCTTACATTCCTGGTTGGAGTCAGAGCTATACACTTGACGCAGAAGCCAGTACATGATATTTATAGTTTGTTCAAGTTCCTCCACAAAATATCGAAGTGTGACTAAGCGCATGAAGATTATGCCTTCTTCAATGCCATATTATGCTGACAATTTTGAGGTAACTCGTGCAACCCTCGTGTTGTAGCTATTTTTCTTGTACATTGTCTTATAGCACCCGTTCTGTACTCTAATCATGTGAATTACTCATATTCAGGAACAAGCTGTAGAAGAGAGTATCTGCTCATAATAGAGATCCGCCTCCCTGTGACGAGGAGTTCATTATTTAAGTAGTTGTGCATGCCATTTTCAGTAAGCAGAAGCATTACATAAATATACATTTTGACAATAGGGCAAAAGCAGAGGAAATTGATTATATTTTCGTTTTTCTTAGGACCAGGAGCAGCTGCAGGCTATCACAGAACCAGTTCTATCATTTGTTCTGCAATGAAGTAGGCACACTCCACAATCTCAGTTCCTACTCTTTGTTATGCGCTGAGAGGAGGGAAGAAGGACAATGCGGTCGCAGCCCTATCCGCACCCTTCCCACCTGATTCACCCGCAGCACGCCATGCAGGTGATCTTCTCTATTGATATATTAAGAACATTGACTGCATTTCTTCTCTATGTTTCCGGACATTGTATATATTGTGTCTTGATAATGAAGTTTTTTAACTTCTATCTCCTGTAGCAATAGTCTCTTTTGTTCTTGCAAAAATAGGCAACTGCGTATATGATTGGGCATAAGCTGTATACCGAACACATTGTATGACCCTTAGTTATCTGATGATCATAATAATATTACAATTCAATACTCAGATTAACTTTCTCAACATTACTGATTTGAATTGGTTTATGAAGTAAATTAATTGTTCCTCTACCTCTGCCATTTGGTCTTGCATTCATGGGAAAACTTCATATGGGTTCTGGCTACAGTAAGTTCTATTTCTATGTGTACTGGAGTAACATTTTTTGATGGTCTTGATGGTTTGGTTGGGGGTATTGCTACTACTTTGGCACTCATTGGATTATCTGTCACTGCTCTTTCGATTTGCTTGGGTACCTTATTATTTCTGCCTACTATAGTGTTTTCTCAAAGTTGTAATCCCACATCGTTAGCATACTTGGTTTTGCATCTGAAAACTATCGGCCATAATGATGTTTTCTCAAATGTCAATTCCCAAAATGAATACTGGACTTGTGGGTGAGGAGGAGGACGCAGAGAAATATCACATATGCTGAAAGTGAAAGTGTTGATAGTCATTAGAAGACAACTAAACAACAAATGGTTAGAGTTCAGTTTCAGTTATGTATCAAATTTATTTATTTCATCGAGATGTCTGAGATTTAAATTAGAAGAAATTTTATTAGCTTTTCCATGCGGCTACAAAATCCCCTCGCTATTGTTTGATCTTGACAGCCTCTGAACCTGTTATATTCTGTAACTTTGGAGAATATGCTGGACATTCACTGTTGCTTGAGATATTAATATGTTCTATTTGAGATATATGGGTCATTGGATAAGTAGGATCCTCTATACCAAAGTGAACATGTTAGAAGTATTTACTAGATCTCCTCTGCTTTTTTGTGCAGGTGGCACTTTTGCTTGTGTCTTGTTTTCTTTTCGAAATGGTGAAGCTGACAATGATAGCTTGTATCACTGATGGCCTACAATTGACGGAGTGCTTAGATGGTGGTTATGTGAAGGATGTTGTCTTCTACAAGCAGCAAGCAAAATTGTTGTTCAAAAACATATCTAAAGACCAGCATGAACCATCAAGACTATCAACTGAGACTGGACCATACCGTTTCCAGGTCAGGGTATGTATTTACAGTACATCATACATTTTTTGCTTTCAGCAAGATGAGGATAATGTGACTGTTTGTGTGCGTGTGTGCTATATGATACATTTTCGCTTTCGTCAAGATGAGGATACTGTGACTATTTGTGTGCGTGCGTGCGTGCTATATGATACATTTTTTGGCCATAATCAAGATGAGGATACTTGACTGTTTGTGTGGGTGCTTTAGTGGTTCTAGGTTATTGTAGTAGTATAACTTGGCTTCGTTTACACAAAATCCAAATAGAATTTAGTTTGGAGCTGGTCAAGACATGGTGTAGTATTTATAACCTATTAATTTGGTTGGACTGGTCAAGTGTTCTATCAATTCTTGCTGCAGTATTTATTCTGTAGTATGTACTAGCTCTTAGACAAGATAATTGTTTAGCCCCTGATTTCTTAGCTACTGGTTGGTCCTGTAAGGCTACATCCTTGCTTTCTGATTAGTGTTATTTGAATCTATAGCAGTGGATATGCATAGAAGATCCGCTAATTCGGGTTTTTTGCCTTTATTTATCATGTGATGGCCGTTGTCGGAGCTTTGCCGCCTTCATCTCGACTCCGTCGAGGTTCCAGGTTCATGCTTCACCGCTCTCCCCACCGGTGATTTGCGGCGGCTGCGGGGTCTTCCCCTGCTTTGGTGGTGGCTGGCAGGCGTTCGCCCGGCCAGATCTGGCGCGGAGCAGGACCTGTGATGCATGGCCTGGTTTACGAGGGCAGGGGACACATGGGTCCTTGGTCCGGCAGCATCGGCGGGACGCTGTGCGCCCGTCTGCTTTCTTGCTAGATACGTGTTTGGGAAAAATCTACAATACTCCTTCGAGGTTTACACATCAATTGCAAAGGGTTTTCGGAATGCATCACTATATTGATTTTGGTTTATACATGAATTGCAGAGAGTTTTAGAAAAGTATCATATTGTTTTGGGTTTATATACGAATTGTAAAATGTTTTAAGCATGTGAAAATCAGAGCTCATGCGGCAGGTGATTTTTTTCTTGCTTCTAATGCTACGATGATGTTATGTATACTAAAAAGGACTCGTGCACACTTGCTTTGCTCCCTACTGTTTATGATCAGTTGCCAAACATTATAATAGGATATAACATTACTTCAAAACTAAGTATGTTCCTTGGTGATGGTGTATTTATTATGAAAATAAATAGGACTGCTTACGCATGGTGATGTGGTATTGCTACTCGAGTACTTACCCTGTTTCTGTGACAAAGGCCTGTGATAGATATGGTTAGACACATATTGAGCGTCCAATTTCATAAATATTGAGCATACAGTTTCAACTTAAACTTAAACAAGAGATTGTCTTGTTGTCGAGTTGTGTTCAGTTCTTTCCATGTAGAACTTACTAGAAATTCTTGCATACATCCTAAACAAATAAAGAACTGTATGCATTTAAATTAAGCAGTTCCGAAGAAAGAATTATTTCAAGTTATTTTGTTTGGAGATGAGTTTCCTTTTCTACACCTTTGTGTGAAGGATGGAGCCTCCACAATGCCTATGAGCCATGCTTTTTCCCACCCAGTAAAATGGTCTATTTTCAAGTGGCATCATACGGGGAAGGAGGGGATCTGAATCAAGAGTCGTAATGGTGCTTGTGATGGTATGTCTAGCACTTGCGCGACCCTGGAGTCTGGCTTCTTCTTGCAAGTAAGATCCTTTTGCTCTTCTATGCCCCCCACCTCTCTTGTGAGGATCTCTGGTTGTATTTGGGTAACCAGACCCCAAGAGATGTAATCCTATTTGGATATGAACTGTGTGTGCTAGCTTGATTTAGTTTATAGGAGTAGATTTTATAGATGAACTGTGTACGCTAGCTTGATGGTGATACATGCCATATCTCTGGATTGACTCCATGGGGTATCCATTAATGTCTGAGGTTTCGCAAGGAAATGAGTTTCTTGCATTCTCATGTTGAAAAGAATTGAAGAAACCTAGCAGAATATGGTGCCAAAGTTTTTAGTTCTTATTGGGTTCGTCCAACTATCAAGGTTTGCTGAAAATTATCAACTTGCTTTGTAGGCTTTGTATCATGTATCTTTGTTTCTGCAAGAAATCCAATTGGAATTGGTCTATTGTCTTGCACATGTACTTTCTTTTACTGTTTATGTATTTCAACCACTTATGTTATCTCTAAACCATTTCCGACGACTCAGGTTGACCATACTATTGTGAGAATCTCAGCTATGAATCATTCTTTATATCATGTTGGATTATCTTGGAATTCGTAGAGCCATTTACCGTCGAAGGATGTACTCACAGAACACAATCAGTGTGATTATGCTTTACTACACTTCTATCCAGAGTAATGGGATATGTATTCTGTACTGTACAGCTACCCTCTAATGCACTACCGATCAGCCTTCAATCTCTATATGTACAAATGACTTTCTAATTATTATGAATGACATGTGGAGTGTGCTGCTTTCTATATAAATGACTTGCTCTAATTCTGATTTATCAAACCGCGTTGCTTTTGATCTATTCCTTTTTGCCAAACTTGATGCTTCAAGCTTTGAGCTATTATACTAACACCGAATGTAAAATTTCAATGTACTATCTTGTGGCGTGCTCATATCACCTACTAATCCACAAGTACAAGTTCTCCATTCCTTCCTATCCTATATTAATGCTTTTGGTATCGAACTTAATGACAGTGGTTATCTTTTGTGGTCTTACGAACATGTTGAACTCAATGTTGCCTTATAATTTCATGCCAACATTGAACTCCATTATCTTTTTTATCACAAAAGAATGTTTTTTTTTCTTCACTTTAGTTTGTTATCATGTTTCATACGCTAAACGGAGATTCCTACTAACTTAATACTACTTTTCATCAAAATGTTGGGACCGGCACCCTCGCGCCTTGGCGCGATCCCTATCTAGTTCTAGTATTATACATGCTAGCTCTAATAGAAGAAGAGGAGGGGCACCTAGGTTAGACAGTCGACAGGCACTGCCATTGCACGGTACGTGGTCAAGGCACCATGACAGGCGTCGCTGTCGAGGATCTCGCGTATCCCGAGGTGTATCTCATCTCACCTCACCTAGCGGCTGATCAACACTCCGGTGCTCCTTGCTGGCAGGACATGCATTTCGCAAAAAGAAAAATATGAAGAAGAGAGAATGCTCTGGTACCTACGTGAGGCCATTGATGCCCGTCCACCAACTGCGGTCTGCGGAAAGCGATCCTGAAGTTACTCCAGCTATAGCCATGACCATAGGCCAGGCCAGGACAGTGTAAAACGCCGCTGGTGAACGCTGCCGCTTAACGGTACGAATCGTGAGAGACGGCCGTGCGTCGCAGCCAAAAGCGGTCGCCGTGGAGCCAAAACTGGAGACATGCAAGGCAGCAGCTGGAGCTAGAGCTACGCGCTTAAATGTTACTCCTACCACCTCCAGGCAGCGAGTGGAGTCAAGTGAGCTCGTTTTGGTTGCCTTCTCCGGCCGGGCAAAGCTCCCCCCCCCCCCCCCCCCCCCCCCTCACTCACCAACCTCTCGCTTTCACTCACTCTCAGCCTGAAGGGCTCGCTCTTGAAGGCCTGGGCGCTCCGGCCGGCAATGTCGGCTCTTGTGCCCCCGCCGCCGGCATTCCCGCCCCCGCAGATGATGTCGTACGGCGCGGTCGAGAGGGCGGCGGCAACGAGCGGCTCGTACGGTCCGGTGATCGCCATGCTGGCCGTCCTCGCCGTGCTCGCGGCGGTGGCCGTGGCCGTGGGGCGGTTCTGCTTCGGGCGCCGCGCGCTCGGCCGGGCCGGTGGCCACGACCTGGAGGCCTGGGTGGAGCGGAAGTGCGGGCCGTGCGTGGGCGCCGGCATGCACTCCTCCGCCCCCGCCGGCGACCTGGCGAAGCAGGAGGAGGGCGACGGCACGGCGGAGCTGCAGGAGCAGCCGCCTGAAGGAACGGAGCCAGGGGAGTGCAGTGGCAGTGCTGGTCGGTCCTGAGGCCAATTGGTCTTGCTGCACACTGTAAATGGTTCCTTCATTCTTCTCTTCGAATTTGTGTTCGATTGTTTCAAGTGGTGGTAGCTAGCAATGTCTACGTTTAGTTCCGTATTTGGAGCCTCCATTTCCTCTTAGAATTCCGTGGGAGTGAGGCTCGTAATGTGTGTGCTGATTTGATGACTTGGTGCCTCCAGCAAATGGCAAGCGAAACTGGGCTGATTTGATGTTTGATTGATACTCAAATCGCCGTGTCTAAAAAAAAGTATCTGCCGTGTCTCATGCATGATAGGTACTTATACACACATACATGTACTCTCACTCACTACCAGGAGTAAGAGCATATCAAGCCGCAAGTTGCTAATTTAGACCCCTAAACGCCAGCGAATGCGCCCGTCCACAGGCATTGACCGGTCACATCTAAAAATTTGCTTCGCATAACCAGACATCTTAATTAGCAAACCTCAAATACAAAAACATGCAACGTGAACGGAAACGTTGCAACAACTTCTTTCGACTATTACCTCAAGACATGCCATCGGACTCTCAAAATTTGACATGTTACATCTACATACTGGCTATGCAGAAAATCATCCATCGCTTTCCTTGCCCTTCCCGACACTCTTGCCGTTCTTCTCACGGAAGTAGCGCTCAAAAACGCAAAATGGATTCAGCCGGATCTGCTCGTCGCCTGAGCTGAGCTACCCGTTGCTGTCCTCTTTCTCCTCCTTTTTTGAGAGGGGGGGGGGGGGGGGGGGAGTCCGGCCATGGCACAGACCGCCGAATTTTGCTCCCGGGCGAGGGGCACGCGTGTTACCTCGTTGCCGCTACTTCAGGATGCGGGCACAAATGACTTCCTCCTCCATAGTAGCGCGCGCCACCGCATCCGTTGACTCCGCCGCCGCCATGTCGGCAGCGAGGTGTGCCTCGGCCAACCTTATCCTCTCCTTGCTAGCCAGGCCGTGTAGGACTCATACTCCGGCGGACCGAAGATGGTGAGGCTACTGGACCGCGATGATCCAGCCCCGGAGGATCCAAGTGTCTGTTGCGCTGACACAATGGATTCGTGCCTGACACATCCCCCCTCCCCCCGGGTCGGCCGGGCGCAGTCCTCCCGGGAGCGACGGAGGGTAATGCGGACGGCCATATCCTCCTCCATTCCGCGCGGAATAACACCCCAGTAGACGGATTCGGACTAGCCGGAGTCAAACCTGCTTCCCGCCATGCCGGAGAAGGTTAAAGATCGCCGGATGGGAGCTTGGGGGCGGAGTGGACTAGCGGGGAGTGGTGTGGCTAGGGTTTGGTCCGGAAAGAGGATGGGGACGAATATTTGTGGGGTCGGGTGGGCCAACGTGGCGGACACGCTCGGTCGCGCCCGGGCCACCCATATCTGCCCTAGATTTGAGGTGCATATGAAGGGTGTTAGTCAGCCTGGGCGTTTCAGGCCGGTTTGAGGTGCTCGTCTGGGTAGCATTTTTTTGACCGGTCATTGACCGGACTGTCCGGCCGGACGTTTGAAGAAGGCTTGAGGCGCCCGAAACTAGTGTAGAAATAGTTGGAACGTCGTGCCTCGCTAGAGGCGATGGCTTTGTGTTAAATATGCAGGGGCATATCCCTGGAGATGCTTACATGCGTGGGTTATAAGGAGAGAGAAAAACGAGGAAGAGATAAAGAAGATTAATTACAACACGCAGAACCTTCTAACTGAATTAAAGTGCTACACAAGATAACTCCTTGAATCTAGACGTGATAGAGCCTTATGCTTAACACCCGCCCTTAATCACAACTACGCAAGTTGAGATTACGTCTGAACTCTTCTATACCTTCGATTGTCAATGCTTTTGTAAAGCCATTTGCAAGCTAATCACGCGAAGGAACCTGATCTCTAACTATTTATTGACAACAAGTTCTCTCGCAAAATAAAAATCTATCTCAATATGCTTTGTTCTGGCATGAAATACTGGATTGACAAACAGATAAATAGCACCAATAATAACCAAAGCCATGAGCTTGTGGAACTTCAAGTTCCTTTAATATAGATTAGACCCAAATGATTCCGGTTGTTGCATTTCCTAACACTTTGTATTTTGCATCTGTACTTGACATGGACACCGTAGCTTGTTTTTTGCACACTATAAAATTTAATTTGGTCCATTAAAGATTCCAAATCCACCTATTGACCTTCTTTCATTAAAGCGGTCAGCCCAATCTGCATTAGAGAAGGCACTAACAAGAGTGAAGGAGGTCCAGAAGTCACTCATTTCTTTATATACTTCAAAATACGCTTGGCTGTTGTCCAATGAGCTGAGGTGGGTGACAGAGTCGATCCCGATGAATCTTGGGTAGGGGATCCTGAGCAAGTAGCCTAGATGCATTGGTAACAAGGACTTGGGGATTTACCCAGGTTCGGGCTCTCTTGAAGAGATAATACCTTACGCCAGGTTTTTGTGTTTGTATCGATTTGGGATGAAGTACAGAGTACAAGTTGATCTACCACGAGATTGTTCTGTGTCTACTACGAGCACTACCCTTTGGTTTATGTAGATACCATGGGGCCTAGATTATAGCTAAGTCGACTAGGTATATGGTAATCGTATCATAGATGACCTCTAAGTCTTGGAGTATGCGCCAAGCTTCGGGAATATTCTTTCTACACGCCATGGGCCTGCTAGAGATGGCCTACAGGTGAACCGCCATGGGTGGTCCTCGGCCTGGCCCACCTGGCCGGGAGACTACATGGTGAGTGATCCCTAGTACGAAACACCATCAGTAGCCCCTGAACAGGTCTTCAAGCCGGGGTTGCTCTTCGGATCTTCCAAATTGTTCTTCATCTTCAGTCGTCAGCCTTGAAAGCTGGTTTAACAAATATACTCATCTTTGCCCTTTTGGATCGCCGAAGTGTGTCCAAAGAGTTCACACGTCGAGCATCCGAGGAGTTCCTTCTAGGTTCCCTTGGCCTTCATTAGATACTTTGTTATTTTCGCGCCACACCTTAGGTTGAAGTTTTTCACGCGCTGCGGTGCCTTAGCCTCGAAGAGTTCCTACGCTTGGACCAAGACGACGGTCCGATCTTGTTCTGACAACATTTTGGGATCTAGACTGGGAAGAAAACATGCTAACAATTAGAGCCCATAGGGCGTGAGATTGCTCATGGGAGGCTACCTGTTGGTCTTCTCTGGACAGATTTTACAGAAGGTATGCACGAACCTGTTGGTCTTCTCTATGCCAAACCGTGTATGTCGGGTCTGATCTTTCTCTTCAGAGTTCTTGATGGTGGTGGTTTTGCCTGGCTCGAAGATGGTTTTGTCTAGGTACCCATACATGCATGTGCGCAGCTCAAATTTATCGATTGCACCTGGGCACGCCATAGGACAAAATTGCTGTGAGTGAGTTTTCCAGAGACTTGAGAGGATAGGCTGTACGAGGAAGATGAACCAGAGGAAGACGCCATGGCAAAGGATTGAAGTTCTATCCTAGGTGTGTGCAAGAGAAGGGACTCTGATTATCATATAGAAAGTGAGTGAAACGTCTTGCCTCGTTAGAGGCAACGACTTCATGTTAAATATGCATAGACATGTGAACCAACCTGGGGTTGGATAGTTAGCGGGACAGTGGTAATCCCAGCCCACCAGGGTTTAAATCCTGGTGCTTGCTTATTCCTCTATTTATTTCAGGATTGCCGACGACCTGCTTGTGGTGACTTTGTTAATCTCAAGATGACATGTCGGCTTAGTCTCTGGGAGGTGCTTGTAGGAGATAGGATTTGCGTGTTTGTTATAGGGATGAGTGTATGCGTGTATATATGAGCGCTTGCATTTGTATCGTGTTTAAAAAGAAGAAGAGACATATCCTTCTAACAAATAAAAGAGATTAACTAATCTTGTACCAGAAATAAAGTGCAACAACTATTACCCCGGTCCGTAATATAAGACGTTTTTCAAGTTATAACACACATTCATCATCTTTTTTCCATCTGGCCAGTCACGTGCAGGATGCCAGAGAATAGTACATGAAGGTGAAGATTACAATAGGAACTAGCTAGGTTTAATTTGTTTGTACTCCCCTCCCCTCCACTCCGCAGCAGCTAGCCTAGCTAGCACATGAGGCGTGGCCAGGCCGCCAGAGAATACAGGGTTGACGGTCCTCGCAAGGAACAGGAACTCACCCCACGTACGCAGACGCTCTGTTCATCCACGCATGCATGCCTTGCGCATCGGTGTCGACCGGGTCCCGTTTCGCCAGTCCGTCGTGCCATTTACCGCAGCGCGCGCACGCACACAGGCGAGCGCAAGGTACTACAGCCCTGCCTCTATGTCAGCACGTACAGTACCTGGTAGTACCATGAAGCTGGCTCTATGCTATACTCTACCAGGTACAGTACCTGACCGAATACGTACTTATTTCAATACTACTACCGTGCAACCCGGCCGTGCAAGTCCACGGACGTGCCGTACAATGCAGCAAGCTAGCAGTATGGTGGACAAAACGCGTCACTGTGCGTGCAACCAGTACATTTCCGTGTTGGATGCATGCATGCATCGTCGTCGTGCATGCGACTGTTGTGCCCGATACCACTATTACCTTCGTGTTGTTTGAGGGAGGCCGGAGGCCCTTCTGCCATTGCCGGCTTGCAGTGGCACTAGCATGCATGCGGAGATAAATATTCCGGAGCGATAGACAACACGCTGCAGCACGCCACCGGCATGGAGACAAGTTGGTTTGTACGTTTGGGAACTCGGAAAGGAATACTCCCTTCGCCTTTGAACGCTTGTTTAACCCCGGCGGTCGTACGGACGCGGTGTCTCTTTCGCCGCCGACGTGCGCGTGGATACACGATGGTGTGCAATAATGCATGCACACCCATGCAGAGCATGCCATCCCTGCCCTGTGCGCAACGAACTGTTGTTACTAGTGCTACTTTGACTACTCGTAGTTGTAGACGTACCGGTGAGCCATGGGAGGCGCAGCAGACCGATAGTGTATGGACGGAGTCACCACAACACAGCCGGCACTGTTGCCGATTGAAACCCATGTCTTCTGCTCCACTATTGCCGATTGATTGAAACCCATGTCTTCTCCGTACGGGACTACGGGCCACTGCCATGCGGTCGCATTGCGCTGCCCGCGACCGTCTACCGTGCATGCGTATCATATGCATCGATCCATCCTCTTATACTGTTCAGAACCAGGGCCGATGCAACTACTGTTCGAGCACTGAACCTGGCGGTGCAAGATTCGAATTGCCCTATAAAAACAGTGAGGGTGAGGGCCGAAGAGACCATTGGACCACGTTGCTGTATTTCTCTTCGACTTTTGAGAAACCTGCCAGCAAAGAACATTGCAGTGAAACCTGCAGTTTTCGTTGTTGTTGCTCCTAGGCACCTGTATTTCTTTTCGTTGAGAAGATGGGACGCGGATTTTGGGAACACAGTTCCACTTGCATGCCTTATAAACAGTAAATTAACAAAATACTAGAAAAAATTCAAGAAAATCTGTTTTTTTTTGTAATATAGATAGTTAACACGTATAGTATGAGGTTTCATGAAGAAATCACATCCGTGGTATTCTGGGTAAAAAATGACAAAATTATAGCTATATAAAAAAACAATGCTGATGAATAGTATGGTCCCAATTATATTTTCTTCACTAAGAATACCATGAGATTCAATACTTCACGAAACTTCACTCGTAAGTAGAATAGTCGACTAGGTTTGATACACCAAAATTTCAAGATTTTCTACTTTTTTGGTATTTTTTAGATTTACTATTTATATGGATATGCGTGTAACTATTTTCACCTTTGTATTTTCGGAGAAGATGCAGTTAGTTTTTTTAGAGTAACTTGCTAAGTTTTTTTCTAACATAGTACCAGCACAGACAAGCACACACACGCACTCATCCCTATGAACACATGCACGCACAATCGCTCTATGAGCACCTCTGAGATATTGAGTCGACACAAAATCTTGAGAAGGCATCACATATTCACACGCGCCTTCGTAGTCGAGAGCCGTTTTCTTCCAGTGAACGAACATCGTCAAAAAGTCTGAAATGAATCAAAAAAAAAAAATGCAAGCACCAATGCCAAGTCTAGGACCAACTTGCTAAGCTTTATTGACCAAGGATTGATATGGACATGACTATTCATATACGACCCGAAATATTACGAGAATATATATTTCCAGGTGATTTCAAGTAATAATAATAATTTATATTATTTTTTTATGAGAAAAGTATACTTTTCGTCCCTCAACTCTTGGCCGAGTCTAAATTTGGTCCCTCAACTTCTAAACCAGACAACTTGCACCCTTAACTATTGAAACCGGACAAGATTCGTCCCTGGTCTTGGTTTTGACCGGTTTTGGAGCTGACTCACTCCGGTTTTGACCGGTGCTGACTCAAATTCGCGTAGTTTTTTCAAATCCGTGATTTTTTTAAATTCACGTACATTTTCATATGTGCCCACTCATTGAAATTCATGTACTTTATTAAAAAATTATTATTTTTAAATCTGTAAACCTTTCTGAAATTCGTGTACCTTTCTCAGTTCGTGTAATTGTTTCAAATTCGCGTACTTTTTTCAAACTCTTTATTGTTTCTAATCCATGAACTTTTCTACAATTCATGTGCTTCCAAAAATCCATGCACCTTTCCAAGTTAGCCTATTTTTCAATATTCGTGTAATGTTTTCATGTTCGCGTACTTTTTTTGAAATTCACGAATCTTTCAACAATATTCGTGTAAACCTTTTTGAAATTCACGAATATTTTTCAACTTCGCATTTTTTTCAAATTCGCGTACTTTTATTCTAGTTCGTGTACTTTTTTCAAATTCAGATATTTTTCTACAAACCCACGTACATTTTTCAAGTTCACATATTCTTTCAAATTCACATACCTTTATTATAGTTCGCATACTTATTTAAATTCACATGTTTTTCTACAAAACCACTTACATTTTTCAAGTTCACATATTTTTTAAAATTCGTGTATTTTTATTCTAGTTCACGCACTTATTTACATTTCATGTATTTCTCTACAAAACGCGTACATTTTTCAAGTTCGCGTATTTTTTTCAAATTTGCTTACTTTTATTATAGTTCACATACTTATTTAAATTCACATGTTTTTCTAAAAAATATTATGCGGATTTGGAAAAAGTATGTGAATTTGAAAAAATTACGCAAACTTGAAGAAAGTGCGTGGATTTGGATAAAGTACACTGATTTGAAATATACACAAATTTAAGAAAATGTGCAAACTTGAAAAAAGTATGTGGGTTTGGAAAAAAAATACAGGAATTTGAGTTAGCTCAGTCAAAACCGGGTGACTCGGCTGCAAAACCGGTCAAAATAGAATCCAGGGACGAACCTTGTCCGGTTTCAATAGTTGAGGGTGTGTGTTGTCCGGTTTTAAAGTTGAGGGACCAAATCTAGACTCCGTGAAAAGTTGAGGGACGAAAAATATACTTTTCTCTTTTTTTATTGAGAAGAAAGTACAACACTTTTCTTTATTATATGCAAAATCATACAATATTTTTATAAGCCGTGTATGAAGATGAGAAGTATATGCAACAATTGGCGGACTCCAGAAGAAAAACATGCACGTCTTCCACCGAAAACCGTGTGACGCGCACAGTGCCATGCTTCCCAAGTGTACAAGGCCTGGATCAAGATGAACAACATGGACCATAGGATTTTGGGCAGCACCAAGTGCTTCTCCTCAAGCATACAAGGCCTGGAACGTACTCATCGCCAATTCGCCATTGACTTTTTAATAAATAGCCATCACCTATTAGGATTAGACTTGGATTTTGTTTACACAAGCTTCGCTAATGGATCTGTATGTGGTTGCTACTCATTCCTACTATCTTCAGGGCAGTGGCGGAGGACGATTTTTTTTAAGGTGGGGCGAAGTCTTAGACAAAGATTATTTTTGTGAAAAAACAAAAGAGTCAATACATGATAACAATGCACACTAAAATCGAATGACCAAATACAGTGAAAATGTCAACATATTTTAATAGAGAAACAACCTAAAACACATCAACAACGGTCGATGCCGCCCCTCATCGGACTCCGCGCCATTGCGCCATTGCTCGCTTTCGCCGCTAGCTGCGCCTCGGCGCAGCACTGCAGTCTACATCCTGAGTGGCAGTTCCCAGCCGCCCCACTTGCTCGACCCTCACTGGCCGCTGTCAACCATCGTCTATCTCGTCGTGGTCAGCCGCCACCGCGCTAACCAGTGTTGTTGTGTCTGCGTGCGTGTGTTTTTTTCTTTTTCTTTTGTGAGCAAAGTGCGTGTGTTTTTTGTTTGTTTCTTTTTGTGAGCAAAGTGGGCGAGTGGCGTTCCTTTCCCGCAAAAAAACAACAACAAAAAAACGGGTGAGTGGCATATCGGTCTGGGCTGGGCGCTGGGCGTTCGTGCCGTGCGTGTGCGTCAACGACGACTTTGGTCGCTGCCTGCTGGATCGGTTGTGCTTCGTGGCCCAACTGTGTGTGTGGCCCATTTGCGGCCTCTCTTGATATTTTCAGCGAGGTAACAGGGAGAGCAACTAGTTAACGAGCGCTTCTTCGGGAGCCTCCCAACGATCAGCACCACTTGTCGCGCTCTCAGTCATTCGTCACGTGTCACGCTCTGGGCGTTTTCTCCGATTTTTTTTATTTTTTCGCACGTGTTTTCGGCTTTTTAAAAGGGTTTTTTTCTGGTGTTTTTCGACATTTCGGTTTTCCACCGGTCTTCCTTAGCTTTTCAATAAAAAAATTATTTTGCACAAAAAAACGTGTTATCTTTTTTTTCTTTCATAAGAGTCATGGTTATGCTTCCGCGACAGTCACGGTTTTACTTTCGCGAGAGTCACGGCCGTGCCTCTCGAAAACAAAAAAAAACGTGTTTTCTGTTATTTTTTCTTTTGCGAGAGTCATGGTTTTGCTTCCGCGAGATGCACGGGTGTGCTTTCGCGAGTCATGCCCGTGCCTCTCAGAAATGAAAAAAACGCGTTTTCTGTTTTTTTTTTCTTTTGCGAGAGTCACGGTTTTGCTTCCGCGAGAAGTATGGTTGTGTTTTCGTGATAGTCACGGTCGTGCCTCTCGGAAAGGGAAAAACGTGTTTTCTGTTTTTTCTTTCCTTTCGCGAGAGTCACGGGTTTGCTTCCGCAAAAGTCACGGTTGTGCTTTCATGAGAGTTACGGTCGTGCCTCCTCGGAAACAGAAAAAACGCTTTTTCTTTGTTTTTCTTTTGCGAGAGTCACAGTTTTGCTTCCGCGAGAGACACAGTTGTGATTTCGTGAGAGGCACAGGCATGCCTCTTTCGAAAGGGAAAAAACCCGTGCTCCCGGCTCGTTTTTTTACTTCTGGTTTTTTTCGTGATAAAAAAGTTCGTCAAAACCTATCAACATGGGATCTAGTTTTGAAGATCTTGACGCGAGGAATCCAACGGTGAAAGAGGTTCGAGATTTGGACGCACGGTTTGAGAGATAAAACGTTTTAAATAAACAGATCTACGAAAAAAGGGAAAACTCCTAGATTGCGACAAGTGGCACGCTGCATGTGCGTCACTTGTCGCAATTAGGGGAATTGGAATGATCTTTGCAACGAGTACTCCTTAATTAGTGATTTCGGGCAACAGGAACAAGACCTAGGCCTCATTCGGTTTGGAGGATTTTCGTAGGAAAAACATAGGAACAAGAATTCCGGAGGAAAATTTCCTCTATATGCATTCAGTTTGTAGGAAATGCGTACAGGAATTTCGTAGGAATACTACTCATTTCCTATGTTTTTGGAGGAAACTACACATCCACTCAAAACTCATTTTACGCGTAGAAACAAGGCAAGCCAATTCCTTAGGATGGCAAGTGCCATCCTATCAAATCCTATACTACTCCTAATTCCTACGTTTTGATTTCCTTCAGACCGAACGAGCCCCTTGTTGGAAATATGCCCTAGAGGCAATAATAAATTGATTATTATTATATTTCCTTGTTCATGATAATCGTTAATTATCAATGCTAGAATTGTATTGATAGGAAACTCAGATACATGTGTGGATACATAGACAACAACATGTCCCTAGTAAGCCTCTAGTTGATTAGCTCGTTGATCAATAGATGGTTACGGTTTCCTGACCATGGACATTGTATGTCGTTGATAACGGGATCACATCATTAGAAGAACGATGTGATGGACAAGACCCAATCCTAAGCCTAGCACAAAGATCGTGTAGTTCGTATGCTAAAGCTTTTCTAATGTCAAGTGTCATTTCCTTAGACCATGAGATTGTGCAACACCCGGATACCGTAGGAGTGCTTTGGGTGTGCCAAACGTCACAATGTAACTGGGTGGTTATAAAGGTACACTACAGGTATCTCCGAAAGTGTCTGTTGGGTTGGCACGAATCGAGACTGGGATTTGTCACTCCGTGTAACGGAGAGGTATCTCTGGGCCCACTCGGTAGGACATCATCATAATGTGCACAATGTGACCAAGGAGTTGATCACGGGATGATGTGTTACGGAACGAGTAAAGAGACTTGCCGGTAACAAGATTGAACAAGGTATCGGGATACCGACGATCGAATCTCGGGCAAGTATAATACCGCTGGACAAAGGAAATTGTATACGGGATTGATTGAATCCTCGACATCGTGGTTCATCCGATGAAATCATCGTGGAACATGTGGGAGCCAACATGGGTATCCAGATCCCGCTGTTGGTTATTGGCCGGAGAGGTGTCTCGATCATGTCTGCATGGTTCCCGAACCCGTAGGGTCTACACACTTAAGGTTCGATGACGCTAGGGTTATAGGGAAAGTATGCACGCGGTTACCGAATGTTGTTCGGAGTCCCGGATGAGATCCCAGACGTCACGAGGAGTTCCGGAATGGTCCGGAGGTAAAGATTTATATATGGGAAGTTCTGTTTTGGTTGCCGGAAAAGTTTCAGGTTTATCGGTAATGTACCGGGACCACCAGCCCCGGAGGGCTGCATGGGCCAAGTGTGGGAGGGGACCAGCCCAAGGTGGGCTGGTGCGCCCCCCACCAAGGCCCAAGGCGCAAGGGAGAGTGGAAGGGGGCAAACCCTAGGCTCAGATGGGCCTAAGGCCCACCTAGTGGTGCGCCCCCCTCTCTCCCCCCCCTTGGCCGCCCCCCTAGATGGGATCTAGGGCTGGCCGCCACCCCTAGGGGTGGAAACCTAGGTGGGGGCGCAGCCCCTCCCCATCCCCTATATATACTTGAGGTTTTGGGCTGCCATAGACACGATTCAATATCCTTCTTGGCACAGCCCTACCCCTCTCCCTCCTCGTCTCTTGCGGTGCTTGGCGAGGCCCTGCGGGAGTACCACGCTCCTCCACCACCACTACACCGTCGTGCTGCTGCTGGATGGAGTCTTACCCAACCTCTCCTTCTCCCCTTGCTGGATCAAAGCGTAGGAGACGTCACCGGGCTGTACGTGTGTTGAACACGGAGGTGTCGTCCGTTCGGCACTAGGATCATCGGTGATTTGGATCACGACGAGTACGACTCCATCAACCCCGTTCACTTGAACGCTTCCGCTTAGCGATCTACAAGGGTATGTAGATGCACTCTCCTTCCCCTCGTTGCTAGATTACTCCATAGATTGGTCTTGGTGATGCGTAGAAAATTTTGAATTTCTGCTACGTTCCCCAATAGTGGTATCAGAGCCAGGTTTATGCGTAGTTTCTATGCACGAGTAAAACACAAGTTGTTGTGGGCGTCGATTTTGTCAATTTGCTTGCCGTTACTAGTCTTATCTTGATTCGGCGGCATCGTGGGATGAAGCGGCCCGGACCGACCTTACACGTACTCTTACGTGAGACTGGTTCCACCGACTGACATGCACTAGTTGCATAAGGTGGCTAGCGGGTGTCTGTCTCTCCCACTTTAGTCGGATCGGATTCGATGAAAAGGGTCCTTATGAAGGGTAAATAGAAATTGGCATATCACGTTGTGGTTTTGGCATAGGTAAGAAACGTTCTTGCTAGAAACCTATAGCAGCCACGTAAAAACTTGCAACAATAATTAGAGGACGTCTAACTTGTTTTTGCAGGATATGCCTTGTGATGTGATATGGCCAAAAGGATGTGATGAATGATATATGTGATGTATGAGATTGATCATGTTCTTGTAATAGGAATCACGACTTGCATGTCGATGAGTATGACAACCGGTAGGAGCCATAGGAGTTGTCTTAATTTATTTATGACCTGCGTGTCAACATAAACGTCATGTAATTACTTTACTTTATTGCTAAAGCGTTAGCCATAGTAGTAGAAGTAATAGATGACGAGACAACTCAAGAAGACACGATGATGGAGATCATGGTGTCATGCCGGTGACAATGATGATCATGGAGCCCCGAAGATGGAGATCAAGAGGAGCAAAATGATATTGGCCATATCATGTCACTATTTGATTGCATGTGATGTTTATCATGTTTTACATCTTATTTGCTTAGAACGACGGTAGCTTAAATAAGATGATCCCTCACTAAAATTTCAAGAAAGGTGTTCCCCCTAACTGTGCACCGTTGCGAAGGTTTGTTGTTTCGAAGCACCACGTCATGATCGGGTGTGATAGATTCTAATGTTTGAATACAACGGGTGTAAGCCAGATTTACACAGCAAAAACACTTAGGTTGACTTGACGAGCCTAGCATGTACAGACATGGCCTTGGAACACGGAAGACCGAAAGGTCGAGCATGAGTCGTATAGAAGATACGATCAACATGAAGATGTTCACCGATGTTGACTAGTTCGTCTCACGTGATGATCAGACACGGCCTAGTTGACTCGGATCATGTTTCACTTAGATGACTAGAGGGATGTCTATCTGAGTGGGAGTTCATTAAATGAACTCAATTATCATGAACATAGTCTAAATTGTCTTTGCAAATATGTTGTAGATAAATAGCTCACGTTGTAGCTCCCTGTTTCAATACGTTCCTAGAGAAAGACCAAGTTGAAAGATATTGTAAGCACTAATGCGGACTAGGTCCGTAGTCCGAGGAGTGTCCTCACTGCTACACAGAAGGCTTACGTCTTTGATGCACCGCTCGATGTGCAAACCCCTACAACGTCGTCTGTGGATGTTGTGAACACCTGACAGACACATCCTGATGACTACTTGATAGTTTAGTGCACCATACTTTACGGCTTAGAATCGGGATTCCAATGACGTTTTGAACGCCATAGAACATATGAGATGTTCCAAGAGCTGAAATTGTGATTTCAGGCTCATGCCCATGTTGAGAGGTGTGAGACCCCTGACAAGTTCTTTTGCCAGCAAGATGGAGGAGAATAGCTCAGCTAGTGAGCATGTGCGAATGTCTGGGTGCTACAATCACTTAAATCAAGTGGGAGTTAAACTTCCAGATAAGATAGTGATTGATAGAGTTCTCTAGCCACTATCACTAAGCTACTAGATCTTAGTGATGAACTATGACATGCAAGGGATGGAGTTGATCCCGGAGCTGTTCGCGGTGCTTAAGACCGCAAAAGGTAGAAATCAAAGAAGGAGCATCAAGTGTTGATGGTTTAACAAGACCACTGGTTTCAAGAAGGGCAAGGGCTAGAAGGGAAACTTCATGGATGGCAAACCAGTTGCCGCTCCAGTGAAGGAACCCAAGGTTAAACCCAAACCCGAGACTAAGTGCTTCTATTGTAAGGGGAACGGTCACTGGTAGCGGAATTACCCCAAATGCATGGTAGATAAGAAGGCTGGCAACTTCAACAAAGTATATACGTGTTATTAATGTGTACCTCGCTAGTACTCCTAGTTGCACCTGGGTATTGGATATCGGTTCAGTTGCTATTACTGGTGACTTGAAGCAAAAGCTACGGACTAAACGGAGACTGGCTAAGGGCAAGGTGACGATGTGTGTTGGAAGTGTTTCCAAAGTTGATGAGATCACCATCGCACGCTCCATCTGCCTTCGGGATTAGTATTGAACCTAGATAAATGTTATCAGGTGTCTACGTTGAGCATGAATATGATTAGATCATGTTCATTGCAATACGGTCATTCATTTAAGTTAGAGAATAATGGTTATTCTTTTTACATGAATGATACCTTTCATGGTCATGCACCCTATGTGAATGGTTCATTGAATCTCGGTCGTGGTAATACACATGTTCACGTCAAAAGATGTAGAGTTAATAGTGATAGTACCACTTTCTCGTGGCACTGCCGCTTAAGTCATATTGGCGTAAGATGCATGAAGAAACTCCATATCGATGGATGTTTGGAGTCACTTGATTTTGAATCACTTGACACGTGCGAGCCATGCCTCATGGGCAGGATGACTAAGACCCCGTTTTCAGGTACAATGAAACGGGCAAGTGACTTGTTGGAAATCATGCATGCTGATGCGTGTGATCCAATGAGAATTGAAGCGTGCGGTGGATATCGCTATTTTCTCATCTTCACCGACGATTTGGGTAGATATAGGTATATCTACTTAATGAAGCACAAGTCTGAAACGTTTGAAAAGTTCAAGCGATTTCAGAGTGAAGTTAAGAATCATCATAACAATAAGATCATGTTCCTATGATCTGATCAAAAGGGGATTTTCTGAGTTATGAGTTTGGCAATCACTTAAGACATTGTGGAATTGTTTCACAGTTGAAGCCACCTGGAACACCACAAGGTAATGGTGTGTCCGGACGTCGTAATCGAACCCTATGAGATATGGTGCGATCTATGATGTTTCTTACCAATCTACCGTTTTCATTTTGAGGTTATGCGTTAGAGACAACTGCATTCACTTTAGATAGGACACCATCTAAGTCCGTTGAGACGATGTCGTATGAACATTGGTTTGGCAAGAAACCAAAGTTGTCGTTTCTTAAGGTTTGGGGCTGCGATGCTTAAGGCTTTAGCAGGAGAAGCTCGAACCCAAAAGCGGACAAACACATCTTCATAGGATACCCAAAGGTGACAGTTGGGTATACCTTCTATCTCAGATCCGAGGGCAAATTGTTTGTTGCTAAGAACGGGTCCTTTCTCGAGAAGGAGTTTCTCTCGAAAGAATTGAGTGGGAGGAAGATAGAACTTGATGAGGTTGTCAAACCTTTACTTCAACCAGAGAGTGATGCAACACAGAAAGATGTTTTCTGCGGCGCCTACGTCTGTTGAATAGGAAGTTAATGATAGTGATCATGAAGCTTCAGATCAAGTTGCTATCGAACATCGTAGGTCGACAAGGATATGTACTACTCCTGAGTGGTACGGTAATCCTGTCTTAGATATCATGTTGTTAGACAACAATGAACCTACGAGCTATGGAGAAGCGATGGTGGGCCCGTATTCCGACAAATGGTTAGAAGCCATGAAATCCGAGATAGGATCCATGTATGGACTTTGGTGGACTTGCCCGATGATCGGCAAGCCATTGAGATAAATGGATCTTTAAGAAGAAGACGGACATGGGCGGTAATGTTACCGTCTATGAAGCTCGACTTGTGGGAAAGAGTCTTTTCACAAGTTCAAGGAGTTGACTACGATGAGAATTTCTCACCCTTAGTAATGCTTAAGTCCGTCGGAATCATGTTAGCATTAGCTGTATTTTTCGATTATGAAATCTTACAGATGGATGTCAAAACAAGTTTTCTTACCAAGTTTTCGTGAGAAAAGTTGTATGTGATACAATAAAAGTTTTTGACGATCCTAAGGATGCTAAAAGGTATGCTGGCTCCAGCAATCCTTCTATGGACTAGAGCAAGCATCTCGGAGTCGGAATATATGCTTTGATGGAGTAATCAAAGCTTTTAGGTTTATACAATGTTTGTTAGAAACTTGTATTTACAAGAAAGTGAGTGGGAGCACTACAACATTTCTGATAAGTATATGTGGATGACATATTGTTGATCCGAAATAATGTAGAATTTCTGGAAAGCATAAACGGTTGTTTGAAGAGTGATTTTCAAAGGAAGACCTGGATAAAGCTGCTTACATATTGGGCATCAAGATCTATAGAGATGGATCAAGACGCCTGATGGTACTTTCAAAGAACACACACATTGACATGTTTTTGAAGGAGTTCAAAATAGATCAGTTAAAGAAGGGGTTCTTACCTGAGTTGTAAGGTGTGAAGTTGAGTAAGACTCAAAGCTTGACCACGGCAGAAGAAAGAGGAAGGACGAAGGTCGTCCCCTATGCTCTTGTCATAGGCTCTATACGGTATGCCATGCTGAGTACCGCACCTGATGTGTGCCTTGCCACATGTCTGGCAAGAGGGTACAAAGGTGATCTAGGAGTAGATCACCGGATAGCGGTCAAAAATTATCCTTAGAAGAATAAGGAAATTTTTCTCGGTTATGGAGGTGATAAAGAGTTCAACGTAAAGAGTTATGTCGATGCAAGCTTAACACCTATCCGGATAGCTCTGAGTAGAGATACCAGATACGTATAATGGAGCAACAATTTGGAATAGCTCCAAGTGGAATGTGGTAGCAGCATCTACGATATGACATAAAGTTTTGCGAAATACATAGGGATCTGAATATGGCCAGACCCGTTGACTACAACCTCTCTCACAAGCATAACATGATCAAACCCAGAACTCTTTGAGTGTTAATCACATAGTGATGTGAACTAGATCATTGAGTCTAGTAGACTCTTGGATGTTGGTCGCATGGCGATGTGACCTGTGAGTGTTAATCACATGGCGATGTGAACTAGATTATTGACTCTAGTGCAAGTGGGAGACTGTTGGAAATATGCCCTAGAGGCAATAATAAATTGATTATTATTATATTTCCTTGTTCATGATAATCGTTTATTATCCATGCTAGAATTGTATTGATAGGAAACTCAGATACATGTGTGGATACATAGACAACAACATGTCCCTAGTAAGCCTCTAGTTGACTAGCTCGTTGATCAATAGATGGTTACGGTTTCCTGACCATGGACATTGGATGTCGTTGATAACGGGATCACATCATTAGGAGAATGATGTGATGGACAAGACCCAATCCTAAGCCTAGCACAAAGATCGTGTAGTTCGTATGCTAAAGCTTTTCTAATGTCAAGTGTCATTTCCTTAGACCATGAGATTGTGCAACTCCCGGATACCGTGGGAGTGCTTTGGGTGTGCCAAGCGTCACAACGTAACTGGGTGGCTATAAAGGTACACTACAGGTATCTCCGAAAGTGTCTGTTGGGTTGGCACGAATCGAGACTGGGATTTGTCACTCCGTGTAACGGAGAGGTTGTTGGGGAACGTTGCAGAAAACAAAAATTTTCCTACAGTTTCACCAAGATCCATCTATGAGTTCATCTAGCAACGAGTGATCGGATTGCATCTACATACCTTTGTAGATCACGAGCGGAAGCGTTCAAAGAACGGGGATGAGGGAGTCGTACTCGACGTGATCCAAATCACCGGAGATCCTAGCGCCGAACGGACGGCACCTCCGCGTTCAACACTCGTACGGTCAGCGTGACGTCTCCTCCTTCTTGATCCAGCAAGGGGGAAGGAGAGGTTGATGAAGATCCAGCAGCACGACGGCGTGGTGGTGGATGCAGCAGTCACCGCAGCAGGGCTTCGCCGAGCTTCTATGAGAGGGAGAGGTGTAGCAGGGGAGAGGGAGGCGCCAAGGCTTAAGGGTGCGAATGCCCCTCCCTCCCCCCCTTTATATAGGCCCCCTTGGGGGGGCACCGGCCCTTGGAGATCAGATCTCCCAAGGGGGGCGGCGGCCAGGGGGGTTGGAGTACCCCCCAAGGTAAGTGGGGCGCCCCCACCCTAGGGTTTCCAACCCTAGGCGCAGGGGGTGGGCCAAGGGGGGCGCACCAGCCCACTATGGGCTGGTTCCCCTCCCCAATTCAGCCGATGGGGCCCTCCGGGATGGGTGGCCCCACCCGTTGGACCCCCGGGACCCATCCGGTGGTCCCGGTACAATACCGGTGACCCCGAAACTCTCCCGATGGCCGAAACTACACTTCCTATATATAATTCTTCACCTCCGGACCATTCAGGAACTCCTTGTGACGTCCGGGATCTCATCCGGGACTCCGAACAACTTTCGGGTTACTGCATATTCATATCTCTACAACCCTAGCGTCACCGAACCTTAAGTGTGTAGACCCTACGGGTTCGGGAGACATGTAGACATGACCGAGACGGTTCTCCGGTCAATAACTAACAGCGGGATATGGATACCCATGTTGGCTCCCACATGCTCCTCGATGATCTCATCGGATGAACCACGATGTCGAGGATTCAGGCAATCCCGTATACAATTCCCTTTGTCAATCGGTACGTTACTTGCCCGAGATTCGATCGTCGGTATCCCAATACCTTGTTCAATCTCGTTACCGGCAAGTCACTTTACTCGTACCGTAATGCATGATCCCGTGACCAGACACTTGGTCACTTTGAGCTCATTATGATGATGCATTACCGAGTGGGCCCAGAGATACCTCTCCGTCATACGGAGTGACAAATCCCAGTCTTGATCCTTGTCAACCCAACAGACACTTTCGGAGATACCCGTAGTATACCTTTATAGTCACCCAGTTACGTTGTGATGTTTGGTACACCCAAAGCACTCCTACGGTATCCAGGAGTTACACGATCTCATGGTCTAAGGAAAAGATACTTGACATTGGAAAAACTCTAGCAAACGAACTATACGATCTTGTGCTATGTTTAGGATTGGGTCTTGTCCATCACAACATTCTCCTAATGATGTGATCTCGTTATCAATGACATTCAATGTCCATAGCCAGGAAACCATGACTATCTGTTGATTAACAGCTAGTCAACTAAAGGCTTACTAGGGACATGTTGGTGTCTATGTATTCACACATGTATTACGATTTCCGGATAACACAATTATAGCATGAATAAAAGACAATTATCATGAACAAGGAAATATAATAATAATCCTTTTATTATTGCCTCTAGGGCATATTTCCAACTGTCTCCCACTTGCACTAGAGTCAATAATCTAGTTACATTGTGATGAATCGAACACCCATAGAGTTCTGGTATTGATCATGTTTTGCCCTAGGGAGAGGTTTAGTCAATGGATCTGCGACATTCAGATCCGTATGTACTTTACAAATATCTATGTCTCCATCTTGAACATTTTCACGAATGGAGTTGAAGCGACGCTTGATGTGCCTGGTCTTCTTGTGAAACCTGGGCTCCTTAGCAAGTGCAATAGCCCCAGTGTTGTCACAGAAGAGTTTGATCGGCCCCGACGCATTGGGTATGACTCCTAGGTCGGTGATGAACTCTTTCACCCAAATTGCTTCATGCGCTACCTCCGAGGCTGCCATGTACTCCGCTTCACATGTAGATCCCGCCACGACACTCTGCTTGCAACTGCACCATCTTACTGCCCCACCATTCAAAATATACACGTTCCGGTTTGTGACTTAGAGTCATCCAGATCTGTGTCGAAGCTAGCGTCAACGTAACCCTTTACGACGAGCTCTTCGTCACCTCCATAAACGAGAAACATTTCCTTAGTCCTTTTCAGGTACTTCAGGATATTCTTGACCGCTGTCCAGTGTTCCTTGCCGGGATTATTTTGGTACCTACCTACCAAACTTACGGCAAGGTTTACATCAGGTCTGGTACACAGCATGGCATACATAATAGAACCTATGGCTGAGGCATAGGGGATGACACTCATCTCTTCTATATCTTCTGCCGTGGTCGGACATTGAGCTGAGCTCAATTTCACACCTTGCAACACAGGTAAGAACCCCTTCTTAGACTGATCCATATTAAACTTCTTCAATATCTTATCAAGGTATGTGCTTTGTGAAAGACCTATGAGGCGTCTTGATCTATCTCTATAGATCTTGATGCCTAATATATAAGCAGCTTCTCCAAGGTCCTTCATTGAAAAACTCTTATTCAAGTAGGCCTTAATGTTGTCCAAAAGCTCTATATCATTTCCCATCAAAAGTATGTCATCTACATATAATATGAGAAATGCTACAGAGCTCCCACTCACTTTCTTGTAAACGCAGGCTTCTCCATAAGTCTGCATAAACCCAAACGCTTTGATCATCTCATCAAAGCGAATGTTCCAACTCCGAGATGCTTGCACCAGCCCATAAATCGAGCGTTGGAGCTTGCACACCTTGTCAGCATTCTTAGGATCGACAAAACCTTCCGGCTGCATCATATACAATTCTTCCTTAAGGAAACCATTAAGGAATGCCGTTTTGACGTCCATTTGCCATATCTCATAATCATAGTATGCGGCAATTGCTAACATAATTCGGACGGACTTCAGCTTCGCTACGGGAGAGAAAGTCTCATCGTAGTCAACCCCTTGAACTTGCCGATAACCCTTAGCGACAAGTCGAGCTTTATAGATGGTAACATTACCGTCCGTGTCCTTCTTCTTCTTAAAGATCCATTTGTTTTCTATGGCTCGCCGATCATCGGGCAAGTCAGTCAAAGTCCATACTTCGTTTTCATACATGGATCCTATCTCGGATTGCATGGCTTCAAGCCATTTGTTGGAATCTGGGCCCGCCATCGCTTCTTCATAGTTCGAAGGTTCACCGTTGTCTAACAACATGATTTCCAAGACAGGGTTGTCGTACCACTCTGGTGCGGAACGTGTCCTTGTGGACCTATGAAGTTCAGTAGAAACTTGATCTGAAGTTTCATGATCATCATCATTAACTTCCTCTCTAGTCGGTACAGGCACCTCAGGAACATTTTCTTGAGTTGCGCCATTTTCCGGTTCAAGAGGTAATACTTCATCAAGTTCTACTTTCCTCCCACTTACTTCTTTCGAGAGAAACTCCTTCTCTAGAAAGGATCCATTCTTGGCAACAAAGATCTTGCCCTCGGATCTGAGGTAGAAGGTATACCCAATAGTTTCTTTAGGGTATCCTATGAAGACGCATTTTTCCGACTTGGGTTCGAGCTTTTCAGGTTGAAGTTTCTTGACATAAGCATCGCATCCCCAAACTTTTAGAAACGACAGCTTAGGCTTCTTCCCAAACCATAATTCATACGGTGTCGTCTCAACGGATTTCGACGGAGCCCTATTTAAAGTGAATGCGGCAGTCTCTAAAGCATAGCCCCAAAATGATAGCGGTAAATCGGTAAGAGACATCATAGATCGCACCATATCTAATAGAGTGCGATTACGACGTTCGGACACACCATTACACTGAGGTGTTCCAGGCGGCGTGAGTTGTGAAACTATTCCACATTTTCTTAAGTGTGTGCCAAATTCGTGACTCAAGTATTCTCCCCCACGATCTGATCGCAAGAACTTGATTTTCCTGTCACGTTGATTCTCAACCTCACTCTGAAATTCCTTGAACCTTTCAAAGGTCTCAGACTTGTGTTTCATTAAGTAGACATACCCATATCTACTCAAGTCATCAGTGAGGGTGAGAACATAACGATAACCACCGCGAGCCTCAACACTCATTGGACCGCACACATTAGTATGTATGATTCCCAATAAGTTGGTTGCTCGCTCCGTTGTTCCTGAGAACGGAGTCTTGGTCATTTTACCCATGAGGCATGGTTCGCACGTGTCAAATGATTCGTAATCAAGAGACTCTAAAAGTCCATCTACATGGAGCTTCTTCATGCGTTTGACACCTATGTGACCAAGGCGGCAGTGCCACAAGTATGTGGGACTATCATTATCAACCTTACATCTTTTGGTACTCACACTATGAATATGTGTAGAATTACGCTCGAGATTCATTAAGAATAAACCATTCACCATCGAAGCATGACCATAAAACATATCTCTCATATAAATAGAACAACCATTATTCTCGGATTTAAATGAGTAGCCATCTTGTATTAAACGAGATCCTGATACAATGTCCATGCTCAAACTTGGCACTAAATAACAATTATTGAGGTTCAAAACTAATCCCGTAGGTAAATGTAGAGGCAGCGTGCCAACAGCGATCACATCAACCTTGGAACCATTCCCGACGCGCATCGTCACCTCGTCCTTCGCCAGTCTCCGCTTATTCCACAGCTCCTGCTTTGAGTTATAAATGTGAGCAACTGCACCGGTATCAAATACCCAGGAGCTACTACGAGTACTGGTAAGGTACACATCAATTACATGTATATCACATATACCTTTCGTTTTGTCGGCCTTATTGTCCGCTAAGTATTTGGGGAAGTTCCGCTTCCAGTGACCACTCTCCTTGCAATAAAAGCACTCAGTCTCGGGCTTGGGTCCATTCTTTGGCTTCTTCCCGGCAGCTTGCTTGCCGGGCGCGGCAACTCCCTTGCCGTCCTTCTTGAAGTTCTTCTTACCCTTGCCTTTCTTGAACTTAGTGGTTTTATTGACCATCAACACTTGATTTTCCTTTTTGACTTCTACCTCTGCTAATTTCAGCATTGAAAATACCTCAGGAATGGTCTTTTCCATCCCCTGCATATTGAAGTTCATCACAAAGCTCTTGTAGCTCGGTGGAAGCGACTGAAGGATTCTATCAATGACCGCATCATCCGGGAGATTAACTCCCAGCTGAGTTAAGCGGTTATGTAATCCAGACATAGTGAGTATGTGCTCACTGACAGAACTATTTTTCTCCATCTTATAGCTGAAGAACTTGTCAGATACTTCATATCTCTCGACCCGGGCATGAGCTTGAAAAACCATTTACAGCTCTTCGAATATCTCATATGCTCCGTGTCTCTCCAAACGCTTTTGGAGCCCCGGTTCTAAGCTGTAAAGCATGCCGCACTGAACGAGGGAGTAGTCATCAGCACGTGTCTGCCAAGCGTTCATAACGTCTTGGTTCTGTGGGACGGGTGCGTCACCTAGCGGTGCTTCTAGGACATAATCTTTCTTGGCAGCTATGAGGATGATCCTCAGGTTCCGGACCAGTCCGTATAGTTGCTGCCATCGTCTTTCAGCTTGGTTTTCTCTAGGAACGCATTGAAGTTGAGGACAACGTGGGCCATTTGATCTACAAGACATATTGTAAAGATTTTAGACTAAGTTCATAATAATTAAGTTCATCTATTTAATGAACTCCCACTCAGATAGACATCCCTCCAGTCATCTAAGTATAACATGATCTGAGTTAACTAGGCCGTGTCCGATCATCACGTGAGACGGACTAGTCAACATCGGTGAACATCTTCATGTTGATCGTATCTTCTATACGACTCATGCTCGACCTTTCGGTCTTCTGTGTTCCGAGGCCATGTCTATACATGCTAGGCTCGTCAAGTCAACCTAAGTGTTTGCATGTGTAAATCTGTCTTACACCCGTTGTATGTGAACGTTGGAATCTATCACACCCGATCATCACGTGGTGCTTCGAAACAACGAACTGTCGCAACGGCGCACAGTTAGGGGGAACACTTTCTTGAAATTATTATGAGGGATCATCTTATTTACTACCGTCGTTCTAAGTAAACAAGATGCAAAAACATGATAAACATCACATGCAATCAAATAATAATAGTGACATGATATGGCCAATATCACATAGCTCCTTTGATCTCCATCTTGGGGCTCCATGATCATCTTGTCACCGGCATGACACCATGCTCTCCATCATCATGATCTCCATCATTGTGTCTCCATGAAGTTGATCACCAACTATTACTTCTACTACTATGGCTAACACGTTTAGCAATAAAGTAAAGTAATTTACATGGCGTTTCTCAATGACACGCAGGTCATACAAAAATAAAGACAACTCCTATGGCTCCTGCCGGTTGTCATACTCATCAACATGCAAGTCGTGATTCCTATTACAATAGCATGAACATCTCATACATCACATATATATCATTCATCATTCATCACAACTTTGGCCATATCACATCACAAAACACTTGCTGCAAAAACAAGTTAGACGTCCTCTAATTGTTGTTGCAAGTTTTACGTGGTTGCAATAGGGTTCTAGCAAGAACGTTTTCTTACCTACGTGAAAGCCACAACATGATTTGTCAACTTCTATTTAGCCTTCATAAGGACCCTTTTCATCGAATCCGCTCCAACTAAAGTGGGAGAGACAGACACCCGCCAGCCACCTTATGCAACTAGTGCATGTCAGTCGGTGGAACCGGTCTCACGTAAGCGTACGTGTAAGGTTGGTCCGGGCCGCTTCATCCCACAATACTGCTGAAGCAAAATAAGACTAGTAGCGGCAAGAAAGTTGACAACATCTACGCCCACAACAAATTGTGTTCTACTCGTGCAAAAAGAACTACGCATAGACCTAGCTCATGATGCCACTGTTGGGGAACGTGGCAGAAAACAAAAATTTTCCTACGGTTTCACCAAGATCCATCTATGAGTTCATCTAGCAACGAGTGATCAGATTGCATCTACATACCTTTGTAGATCACGAGCGGAAGCGTTCAAAGAACGGGGATGAGGGAGTCGTACTTGACGTGATCCAAATCACCGGAGATCCTAGCGCCGAACGGACGGCACCTCCGCGTTCAACACTCGTATGGTCAGCGTGACGTCTCCTCAGGTGGGCCAAGTGTGGGAGGGGACCAGCCCCAGGTGGGCTAGTGCGCCCCCCCCCACCAAGGCCCAAGGCGCGAGGGAGAGTGGAAGGGGGCAAACCCTAGGCTCAGATGGGCCTAAGGCCCACCTAGTGGTGCGCCCCCCTCTCTCCCCCCTTGGCCGCCCCCCTAGATGGGATCCAGGGCTGGCCGCCACCCCTAGGGGTGGAAACCTAGGTGGGGGCGCAGCCCCTCCCCTTCCCCTATATATACTTGAGGTTTTGGACTGCCATAGACACGATTCAATCTCCTTCTTGGCGCAGCCCTACCCCTCTCCCTCCTCGTCTCTTGCGGTGCTTGGCGAAGCCCTGCTGGAGTACCACGCTCCTCCACCACCACCACGCCGTCGTGCTGCTGCTGGATGGAGTCTTCCCCAACCTCTCCTTCTCCCCTTGCTGGATCAAGGCGTAGGAGACGTCACCGGGCTGTACGTGTGTTGAACACGGAGGTGGCGTCCGTTCGACACTAGGATCATCGGTGATTTGGATCACGACGAGTACGACTCCATCAACCCCGTTCACTTGAACGCTTCCGCTTAGCGATCTACAAGGGTATGTAGATGCACTCTCCTTCCCCTCGTTGCTAGATTACTCCATAGATTGATATTGGTGATGCGTAGAAAATTTTGAATTTCTGCTACGTTCCCCAAAAGTGGTATCAGAGCCAGGTTTATACGTAGTTTCTATGCACGAGTAGAACACAAGTTGTTGTGGGCGTCGATTTTGTCAATTTGCTTGCCGTTACTAGTCTTATCTTGATTCGGCGTCATCGTGGGATGAAGCGGCCCGGACCGACCTTACACGTACTCTTACGTGAGACTGGTTCCACCGACTGACATGCACTAGTTGCATAAGGTGGCTAGCGGGTGTCTGTCTCTCCCACTTTAGTCGGATCGGATTCGATGAAAAGGGTCCTTATGAAGGGTAAATAGAAATTGGCATATCACGTTGTGGTTTTGGCATAGGTAAGAAACGTTCTTGCTAGAAACCTATAGCAACCACGTAAAAACTTGCAACAACAATTAGAGGACGTCTAACTTGTTTTTGCAGGATATGCCTTGTGATGTGATATGGCCAAAAGGATGTGATGAATGATATATGTGATGTATGAGATTGATCATGTTCTTGTAATAGGAATCACGACTTGCATGTCGATGAGTATGACAACCGGCAGGAGCCATAGGAGTTGTCTTAATTTATTTATGACCTGCGTGTCAACATAAACGTCATGTAATTACTTTACTTTATTGCTAAAGCGTTAGCCATAGTAGTAGAAATAATAGATGACGAGACAACTCAAGAAGACATGATGATGGAGATCATGATGATGGATATCATGGTGTCATGCCGGTGACAACGATGATCATGGAGCCCCGAAGATGGAGATCAAGAGGAGCAAAATGATATTGGCCATATCATGTCACTATTTGATTGCATGTGATGTTTATCATGTTTACATCTTATTTGCTTAGAACGACGGTAGCTTAAATAAGATGATCCCTCACTAAAATTTCAAGAAAGGTGTTCCCCCTAACTGTGCACCGTTGCGAAGGTTCGTTGTTTCGAAGCACCACGTCATGATCGGGTGTGATAGATTCTAACGTTCGAATACAACGGGTGTAAGCCAGATTTACACAGCAAAAACACTTAGGTTGACTTGACGAGCCTAGCATGTACAGACATGGCCTCGGAACACGGAAGACCGAAAGGTCGAGCATGAGTCGTATAGAAGATACGATCAACATGAAGATGTTCACCGATGTTGACTAGTCCGTCTCACGTGATGATCAGACACGGCCTAGTTGACTCGGATCATGTTTCACTTAGATGACTAGAGGGATGTCTATCTGAGTGGGAGTTCATTAAATGAACTCAATTATCATGAACATAGTCTAAATTGTCTTTGCAAATATGTTGTAGATAAATAGCTCACGTTGTAGCTCCCTGTTTCAATACGTTCCTAGAGAAAGACCAAGTTGAAAGATATTGTAAGCACTAATGCGGACTAGGTCCGTAGTCCGAGGAGTGTCCTCACTGCTACACAGAAGGCTTACGTCTTTGATGCACCGCTCGATGTGCAAACCCCTACAACGTCGTCTGTGGATGTTGTGAACACCTGACAGACACATCTTGATAGTTTAGTGCACCATACTTTACGGCTTAGAATCGGGATTCCAATGACGTTTTGAACGCCATAGAACATATGAGATGTTCCAAGAGCTGAAATTGTGATTTTAGGCTCATGCCCGTGTTGAGAGGTGTGAGACCTCTGACAAGTTCTTTTGCCAACAAGATGGAGGAGAATAGCTCAGCTAGTGAGCATGTGCTCAGAATGTCTGGGTGCTACAATCACTTTAATCAAGTGGGAGTTAAACTTCCAGATAAGATAGTGATTGATAGAGTTCTCTAGCCACTATCACTAAGCTACTAGATCTTCATGATGAACTATGACATGCAAGGGATGGAGTTGATCCTAGAGCTGTTCGCGGTGCTTAAGACCGCAAAAGGTAGAAATCAAAGAAGGAGCATCAAGTGTTGATGGTTTAACAAGACCACTGGTTTCAAGAAGGGCAAGGGCTAGAAGGGAAACTTCATGGATGGAAAACCAGTTGCCGCTCCAGTGAAGGAACCCAAGGTTGAACCCAAACCCGAGACTAAGTGCTTCTATTATAAGGGGAATGGTCACTGGTAGCGGAATTACCCCAAATGCACGGTAGATAAGAAGGCTGGCAACTTCAACAAATTATATACGTGTTATTAATGTGTACCTCGCTAGTACTCCTGGTAGCACCTGGGTATTGGATACCGGTTCAGTTGCTATTATTGGTGACTTGAAGCAAAAGCTACAGACTAAACGGAGACTGGCCGAGGGCGAGGTGACGATGTGTGTTGGAAGTGTTTCCAAAGTTGATGAGATCACCATCGCACGCTCCATCTGCCTTCGGGATTAGTATTGAACCTAGATAAATGTTATCAGGTGTCTACGTTGAGCATGAATATGATTAGATCATGTTCATTGCAATACGGTCATTCATTTAAGTTAGAGAATAATGGTTATTCTTTTTACATGAATGATACCTTTCATGGTCATGCACCCTATGTGAATGGTTCATTGAATCTCGGTCATGGTAATACACATGTTCACGCCAAAAGATGTAGAGTTAATAATGATAGTACCAATTTCTCGTGGCACTGCCGCTTAAGTCATATTGGCGTAAGATGCATGAAGAAACTCCATATCGATGGATGTTTGGAGTCACTTGATTTTGAATCACTTGACACATGCGAGCCATGCCTCATGGGCAGGATGACTAAGACCCCGTTTTCAGGTACAATGAAACGGGCAAGTGACTTGTTGGAAATCATGCATGCTGATGCGTGTGATCCAATGAGAATTGAAGCGTGCGGTGGATATCGCTATTTCCTCATCTTCACCGATGATTTGGGTAGATATAGGTATATCTACTTAATGAAGCACAAGTCTGAAACGTTTGAAAAGTTCAAGCGATTTCAGAGTGAAGTTAAGAATCATCATAACAATAAGATCATGTTCCTTATATGGACTAGAGCAAGCATCTCGGAGTCGGAATATATGCTTTGATGGAGTAATCAAAGCTTTTAGGTTTATACAATGTTTGTTAGAAACTTGTATTTACAAGAAAGTGAGTGGGAGCACTACAACATTTCTGATAAGTATATGTGGATGACATATTGTTGATCCGAAATAATGTAGAATTTCTGGAAAGCATAAACGGTTATTTGAAGAGTGATTTTCAAAGGAAGACCTGGATAAAGCTGCTTACATATTGGGCATCAAGATCTATAGAGATGGATCAAGACGCCTGATGGTACTTTCAAAGAACGCACACATTGACATGTTTTTGAAGGAGTTCAAAATAGATCAGTCAAAGAAGGGGTTCTTACCTGAGTTGTAAGGTGTGAAGTTGAGTAAGACTCAAAGCTTGACCACGGCAGAAGAAAGAGGAAGGACGAAGGTCGTCCCCTATGCTCTTGTCATAGGCTCTATACGGTATGCCATGCTGAGTACCGCACCTGATGTGTGCCTTGCCACATGTCTGGCAAGAGGGTACAAAGGTGATCTAGGAGTAGATCACCGGATAGCGGTCAAAAATTATCCTTAGAAGAATAAGGAAATTTTTCTCGGTTATGGAGGTGATAAAGAGTTCAACGTAAAGAGTTATGTCGATGCAAGCTTAACACCTATCCGGATAGCTCTGAGTAGAGATACCAGATACGTATAATGGAGCAACAATTTGGAATAGCTCCAAGTGGAATGTGGTAGCAGCATCTACGATATGACATAAAGTTTTGCGAAATACATAGGGATCTGAATATGGCCAGACCCGTTGACTACAACCTCTCTCACAAGCATAACATGATCAAACCCAGAACTCTTTGAGTGTTAATCACATAGTGATGTGAACTAGATCATTGAGTCTAGTAGACTCTTGGATGTTGGTCGCATGGCGATGTGACCTGTGAGTGTTAATCACATGGCGATGTGAACTAGATTATTGACTCTAGTGCAAGTGGGAGACAGTTGGAAATATGCCCTAGAGGCAATAATAAATTGATTATTATTATATTTCCTTGTTCATGATAATCGTTTATTATCCATGCTAGAATTGTATTGATAGGAAACTCAGATACATGTGTGGATACATAGACAACAACATGTCCCTAGTAAGCCTCTAGTTGACTAGCTCGTTGATCAATAGATGGTTACGGTTTCCTGACCATGGATATTGGATGTCTTTGATAACGGGATCACATCATTAGGAGAATGATGTGATGGACAAGACCCAATCCTAAGCCTAGCACAAAGATCGTGTAGTTCGTATGCTAAAGCTTTTCTAATGTCAAGTGTCATTTCCTTAGACCATGAGATTGTGCAACTCCCGGATACCGTAGGTGTGCTTTGGGTGTGCCAAACGTCACAACGTAACTGGGTGGCTATAAAGGTACACTACAGGTATCTCCGAAAGTGTCTGTTGGGTTGGCACGAATCGAGACTGGGATTTGTCACTCCGTGTAACGGAGAGGTTGTTGGGGAACGTTGCAGAAAATAAAAAATTTCCTACGGTTTCACCAAGATCCATCTATGAGTTCATCTAGCAATGAGTGATCTGATTGCATCTACATACCTTTGTAGATCACGAGCGGAAGCGTTCAAAGAACGGGGATGAGGGAGTCGTACTCGACGTGATCCAAATCACCGGAGATCCTAGCGCCGAACGGACGGCACCTCCACGTTCAACACTCGTACGGTCAGCGTGACGTCTCCTCCTTATTGATCCAGCAAGGGGGAAGGAGAGGTTGATGAAGATCCAGCAGCACGACGGCGTGGTGGTGGATGCAGCAGTCACCGCAGCAGGGCTTCGCCGAGCTTCTATGAGAGGGAGAGGTGTAGCAGGGGAGAGGGAGGCGCCAAGGCTTAAGGGTGCGACTGCCCCTCCCTCCCCCCTTTATATAGGCCCCCTTGGGGGGGCGCCGGCCCTTGGAGATCAGATCTCCCAAGGGGGGCGGCGGCCAGGGGGGTTGGAGTACCCCCCAACGCAAGTGGGGCGCCCCCCACCCTAGGGTTTCCAACCCTAGGCGCAGGGGGTGGGCCAAGGGGGGCGCACCAGCCCACTATGGGATGGTTCCCCTCCCCAATTCAGCCCATGGGGCCCTCCGGGATGGGTGGCCCCACCCGTTGGACCCCCGGGACCCATCCGGTGGTCCCGGTACAATACCGGTGACCCCGAAACTCTCCCGATGGCCGAAACTACACTTCCTATATATAATTCTTCACCTCCGGACCATTCCGGAACTCCTCGTGACGTCCGGGATCTCATCCGGGACTCCGAACAACTTTCGGGTTACTGCATATTCATATCTCTACAACCCTAGTGTCACCGAACCTTAAGTGTGTAGACCCTACGGGTTCGGGAGACATGTAGACATGACCGAGACGGTTCTCCGTCAATAACCAACAGCGGGATATGGATACCCATGTTGGCTCCCACATGCTCCTCGATGATCTCATCGGATGAACCACGATGTCGAGGATTCAGGCAATCCCGTATACAATTCCCTTTGTCAATCGGTACGTTACTTGCCTGAGATTCGATCGTTGGTATCCCAATACCTCGTTCAATCTCGTTACCGGCAAGTCACTTTACTCGTACTGTAATGCATGATCCCGTGACCAGACACTTGGTCACTTTGAGCTCATTATGATGATGCATTACCGAGTGGGCCCAGAGATACCTCTCCGTCATACGGAGTGACAAATCCCAGTCTTGATCCGTGTCAACCCAACAGACACTTTCGGAGATACCCGTAGTATACCTTTATAGTCACCCAGTTGCGTTGTGACGTTTGGTACACCCAAAGCACTCCTACGGTATCCGGGAGTTACACAATCTCATGGTCTAAGGAAAAGATACTTGACATTGGAAAAACTCTAGCAAACGAACTATACGATCTTGTGCTATGTTTAGGATTGGGTCTTGTCCATCACATCATTCTCCTAATGATGTGATCTCGTTATCAATGACATCCAATGTCCATAGCCAGGAAACCATGACTATCTGTTAATTAACGAGCTAGTCAACTAGAGGCTTACTAGGGACATGTTGGTGTCTATGTATTCACACATGTATTACGATTTCCGGATAACACAATTATAGCATGAATAAAAGACAATTATCATGAACAAGGAAATATAATAATAATCCTTTTATTATTGCCTCTAGGGCATATTTCCAACAGAGGTATCTCTGGGCCCACTCGGTAGGACATCATCATAATGTGCACAATGTGACCAAGGAGTTGATCACGAGATGATGTGTTACGGAACAAGTAAAGAGACTTGCCGGTAACGAGATTGAACAAGGTATCGGGATACCGACGATCGAATCTCGGGCAAGTACAATACCGCTGGACAAAGGGAATTGTATACGGGATTGATTGAATCCTCGACATCGTGGTTCATCCGATGAAATCATCGTGTAACATGTGGGAGCCAACATGGGTATCCAGATCCCACTGTTGGTTATTGGCCGGAGAGGTGTCTCGGTCATGTCTGCATGGTTCCCGAACCCGTAGGGTCTACACACTTAAGGTTCGATGACGCTAGGGTTATAGGGAAAGTATGCACGCGGTTACCGAATGTTGTTCGGAGTCCCGGATGAGATCCCGGACGTCACGAGGAGTTCCAGAATGGCCCGGAGGTAAAGATTTATATATGGGAAGTCTTGTTTTGGTCGCCGAAAAAGTTTCGGGTTTATCGGTAATGTACCGGGACCACTGGGAGGGTCCCGGTGGTCCACCAAGTGGGGCCACCAGCCCCGGAGGGCTGCATGGGCCAAGTGTGGGAGGAGACCAGCCCCAGGTGGGCTGGTGCGCCCCCCCACCAAGGCCCAAGGCGCAAGGGAGAGTGGAAGGGGGCAAACCCTAGGCTCAGATGGGCCTAAGGCCCACCTAGTGGTGCGCCCCTCTCTCTCCCCCCTTGGCCGCCCCCCTAGATGGGATCTAGGGCTGGCCGCCACCCCTAGGGGTGGAAACCTAGGTGGGGGCGCAGCCCCTCCCCTTCCCCTATATATACTTGAGGTTTTGGGCTGCCATAGACACGATTCAATCTCCTTCTTGGCGCAGCCCTACCCCTCTCCCTCCTCGTCTCTTGCGGTGCTTGGCGAAGCCCTGCTGGAGTACCACGCTCCTCCACCACCACCACACCGTCGTGCTGCTGCTGGATGGAGTCTTCCCCAACCTCTCCTTCTCCCCTTGCTGGATCAAGGTGTAGGAGACGTCACCGGTCTGTACGTGTGTTGAACACGGAGGTGTCGTCCGTTCGGCACTAGGATCATCGGTGATTTAGATCATGACGAGTACGACTCCATCAACCCCGTTCACTTGAACGCTTCCGCTTAGCGATCTACAAGGGTATGTAGATGCACTCTCCTTCCCCTCGTTGCTAGATTACTCCATAGATTGATCTTGGTGATGCGTAGAAAATTTTAAATTTCTGCTACGTTCCCCAACACCCCTAGCCTAGGCTGTGTAGCTAGTCGAGAGAGCACGTATATACGCGTAGGTATAAAAGGAAAACTGGACCAAATCAAGGTGTGGTGGATGCCACACCTTGCCCACCGGAGTCCTCTGCCACTGCTCCAGGGGGCATTTGGATACTGGGTGCAACCAATGAGAGATGGTAGCACGAGCTATATTCAACCGGTTTGGATGGCAGTCGCATAATAGGATAGGTCCTTGATGTCCACTGCATCTAGCCGGTTGTGGCTTTGCTTTTTTTTTATCCTTTTTTGTGCTCCTGATGTGAGTTGTACTTCAGATACCAGACTTTGTTTTCGACGAACTTTTTTAATAATATGGCTGCATGCATCTTTCGGATGCAGAGGCCGGGGGTAATCCTTCTTTTTTTAAAAAAGCTAATGTTAATTTCATCTGTCTTCGCTTGTAGCGGTAAGTGCGACCGTCAAGACATTGTCAAGACATGGTCAAGACATCCTATTAAAACCTTAAATATTTGGTCTTGTGAGATTTTAATCCAACTACCATATTCGTAATTTTAGAATTTTTTTACTATTATTATCTTTCAGTTATTCGATTTGCTTGCAAGAAAATCCTTTCGTGGATATGCCGATCGCTCGTTGGCTTGATCGATAACATCATGGAGTTTGTTCAGCGATTGATGTGGATACTAGTCATTTACGGTTCTCCATGTACGATTGATAGCCGGGTCATGAGGGTCAAATCCTCAAAAATCATATTTATCACCTCTCATAGAAAGATCCTAGACACCAGTCCATATCAAGGATGTTTACATGAACTGTTGAACTTGGCAACCCGTTCAACTCTGATATATACAAATTGATTAAGCCAATCATCAAGTGCTCAAAAATATACTCATGAATTGCTTTTCTCCTTGGATACCAGCTCGTCCATAGAGTAGCCGTCAACTTTGTGAACTCGTCATGTGGGAATGACTCAGTTATGGCAAAAAGCCAATGTTTAGCGCTCAGTTCTATGTTGGCGACCATCTATTCCACCATTAATTTGTTGTGCAGGGGGTCCAAACACACCTCAACATTAGCATTCAATCAACGAGTGCCTTCATAAATCGGTTCCACCACAAAGCACACAACAATTTCATGTTGCCATATTATGATCCTCCAAAACATCCGCTCTAGGCAAAGATTGCCGAGCTAACCTCCAAAGAAAAACCCTAAGCTTTGAAGGTACATTAATTCTCCATATTTGTCCATGCATTCTTCTCCACTTACAGGTTTGACCCACCAGCATTGATCTCAACATACTTCTAATGATGAAGTTTTGTAGATATAATCATACAATTGGCTGACCTGACTGAGAAAGTACCCTTTGTATCATAGTTCCATGCCCAAAATCATAGAGGAATGCCGATAATAGCTTCTACGTCCATTGGGAGAAATGTGGCTGAGATATAATTATCTTTTCACATAGCGGTTGTGCGATCAATAAGGTCACTAACTAGTTTCGGAGAATTAGCTGATAATGAAACAACCCTCTTCATGTTCGAGTCCTTTGGGATGTGTTAAGATGTTTGTTGGCCTTCCATCACTAATACGTCGTATCACACCTCATAACAGAGGGCTGCCTTACTACCTTATAGCATCTACATCCGACGTAGCTAATCCGCCCCCCTAAATGTCTGCATCCATAGTCGAGTACCTTATTATTAAATCCTTAAATCCATACAATCACATGCAACATAAACTTTAACTCACGTAAGCACATCTTGATCCCACACATAAGGTCCAGCTACTTCATCATTCATGCCATTGGACTACAAAAAACTGGCATGCTCCACTACATCATACGTGCCATCAGACTAACAAACATGTTCTACATACTAAAACAACAGAGAAAGCTCATCCACGGCTGCACTTGCCCTTTTCATTATCCTTGCCGTCTTTGTAGTGGAAGTAGAAGCGGATCTTCTCATTGCTGGAGCTATCTGACCCTTCACTGCTTTCCTCCTCTTCTTTTGGGTGCAGTCCGGCCACGACATGGACTTCTCGGTTTTGCCCCCTTGTGAGGGCACACGTCATCCTCCTTTGCCGCTTCTCGACGATGCGGGCACGGAGGGCTTCCTCGTCCAAGGCGGCATGCGACTCTGCCTCCGCGGCCTCGGCCTCAAGGGTTGTCGCAGCCTCTCGCATCCTCTGCCTTGCGTAGCGAGCACGTCGTGCGTCCGCAATGGTCGGGCCATGAGGCATGCTAGTGTGGGCCACTGACTCGGAGCCCGACGCCGCGGGGACGAAGCGCCATCGAAGGGTTTGCGTTGCACCCCAGAGTCGTGGCGTTAGATGGTGGTCAACGCGTCCGGCGAGGCCACGGTCACGCGCCTCGAGCCAACAGCACCGAGGGATCCATGTGTCATTTGCGCCGATGCAATGGATTCCCACCGGATCGAGTCTGGTCGCGGTCAGGCGGTCTCCTCTTGGGAGCGGCACAGAGCCATGCAGACGACCATCCCCGCCTCGTCCCCGTATGGGACGAGGTCTTAGTCGACGGATCAGGAAATCTCGAAGTTGGATCCCTGCACGCCACGCTGGAGATGGCCGAATATCACCGGAAAGGAGTTTGGGGCAGAGTGGAGTGGAGTTGATAGGGTTTCATCCGGGATGCGGATAGGGATGATTTAAATTAACATCATGCTGAGATTTACACTTCCCCATGTACGATCACACGTCACAGGAGCACGCCATGCAACATCAATCGAGCCAAAGCATGCGTTCAGCGGTCTATGCATGCGAGAGTAATCAACACTACTACAGTGTACAGCAAGCAACAAAGTCGAGCACAGCAAAACCATGGCGCATGCATTGAGTTCGGACATCCTCGACCACAGCAGTGCGTCACTACGTCGGCCCATGTGGACACAGCCGGCGTGCTCGAGTCACACGGGTCATAGGCGCAGGCGCGGAGCAAGCAGTCGACCGACGGGCGCCTCTGCGGAATTCATATTTGGCGCGCGGGTCGCAAGGTAGCAACCGCGCGCGCACCCCCCGCTTCCCGCTGCGAACATTTGGGCCAGCCCATCTTGCTCGTTTCCTGAACCGTTTTATTATTCCTTAAAAGGACGAACTTTAAAAAAATGAACATTTTTATGAAAATAAAATGAACTTCAAAACCTAAAACATTAATGAAAGAAAAAAACGAAAATAAAAAGAAACAAAAACAGAAACATGATAACCAAAAAGAAAAAAGAAACAGAAAACCTTCTGTAAGTTTCCAAAACCGAATTTTTTTTTTTGAGAATGTCACAAAGCTTTATTACTGAATCATAATGTTCATAGGTACAAAAAGAAGATCGCCGGGTTGTCCTAGCCAAGTGTGTCGGCCAAACCCTAAATATAATGCATGCTTTGCGAGATTATGGGCCTCCGTATTGGAGGTCCTATACTCATGAGTAAACGAACATGAAATAAAGGTAGTTGCTCTAGTCTTGATTTCCTCGACAATGGCTCCAAATTCTGCTGAGCTTCCCTGTCTGATTGCATCTACCACCACCTTGCAATCGGAGGCAACAAGTAAATGATTGATATAGAGATCTTCTGAAAGTGCTAATGCCTCCCGAACAGCTAGTGCTTCTAGCACTTGGGGGTTGTGCAGTCCTCTGAAAACGAGAGCTGACGCTCCCATGAACAAACCTCTCTCATCCCTGCAAACCACACCAACTGCGCCAAACGTAGCTGGGCGTGACACGGCCGCGTCCACATTGAGTTTGTAGTAATCTGGTGGTGGTGGAATCCACGTACGGGGTCGTGGTACTGCTATCCCATGTGCTTCCTCCTTCTTCTTCTTCAAAAACTCTATGTCTGATAAGTAAGCTTTGATGAAGTTGTCAGTGGCAAACGGAGTCTGGTATATATCCTCATGTATAGCTTTCCGTCTTGCACTCCAAATCGCCCATAAAGTAACAATCATCAACTGAAATTGCTCCGGTGAAAGAGAGTCATTCATGGCAAAGAGCCACAGCCGTGCGTCAGGTTCTGAGGTTGCCCACATGTGCTCGACCATCTCGGCTTCTGAAAGTGCCCACACACACCTAGACACATTACACTCCAGCAAAGAATGCCGCCAGCTATCCTGCCCTCCGCATAGGGAGCAAGCACTCGTAGTGGCCATATGACGATGGTTTAGGACATCTCCCGTAGGGAGTGAGTGTTGCGCCAATCGCCAAGTGAAAAAGCGCAGTTTCGGTGGCACTGACATGTTCCATAGCGAGTTCCACCCCCTCATCTCATGTTCAGAGTTGGAAGGATCCTCCCTTTCCTCCAGCCATGCCTCGCGCCCAATCTTGATCTTGACAATCATCTTATAAGCTGACCGTACAGAAAAACGCCCCCTTGGATCATCATTCCATGCCCAAAAATCGTCCACACGCCGTGTACAGAGCGGTATTTGCAAGATCGCCTCCACATCAATGGGTATGAACACCTGTCTAAGCAAGTCCTCTCGCCACGCAGCTCTAGTGTGGTCGATCAGATCAGAAACCAGTTGCGGTGGGTCAGCAACTAAGGAGGCCACCGGCTTCATCATTCCGTCCCTTGGGAGCCAACTATGTTGCCATATGTTCGTGGTAGTTCCATCACCAATACGCCGGATAGCTCCTTGGGTGATAATATCTCTCCCATCAAGTATAGATCGCCACACCTGAGAAGGATGTGGACCTAGTTGAGCTTCAAGGACTGTACATTGTGGAAAATATGATGCTTTAAGGATTTGTGCACTAAGAGAGGAGGGATCATTCAATAATCTCCAAATTTGCCGAGACAAAAGTGCCAAGTTGAAGATTTCTATATCCCGAAAGCCAAGTCCTCCCAAACTTTTCGGTCGGGTCATCAAATCCCAAGCTACCCAACATGGTTTCCTCTTGCCTCTCTTGCTCCCCCACCAAAATTGATGAATGAGTGACGTAATGCTTCCACAAAGGCCTCGAGGTAATCTGAAGCAAGACATCGAAAAAACTGGTAAAGCTTGAGCCACAGATTTTATGAGAACCTCCTTTCCTGCCACTGATAAAAGTTTCTCCATCCATCCCTTTATCCTTTCCCAAACTCTGTCTCGTAAATATTTGAAGGTGCCATTTTTGGACTGTCCAACATCGGTCGGCAGACCCAAATACTTTTCACTCAAAGACTCATTCTGCACATTAAGTATATTCTTTATCTCCACCCTAAGGGTCTCCGGGCATCCCTTACTGAAAAATATGGACGATTTATCATAGTTTACCCTTTGGCCCGAAGCCAAGCAATATGCATCAAGTAGGTTTGAAACCTCATTTGCCCCCTGGACACTAGGCTTCAAAAGCAACAGGCTGTCATCTGCAAACAAAAGGTGGTTCACTACCGGAGCCGTGGGCGCCACCTTTATGCCACCGAGCACTAATGACTGAGAACTGTGTTTTAAAAGGCATGAAAGGCCCTCTGCTGCAATCAAGAATAAGTAAGGGGAAATAGGATCTCCCTGCCTGATACCCCTGGAAGGTGAGAAGCTCTCTAATCTTTCTCCATTAAACAAGACCGAGAATGAAACAGAAGTGATCATGCTCATAAATGTATGGATCCAATCTGGTGCAAAGCCAAGCTTAACCATAATTGCCTTTAGATAAGGCCACTCTAGTCTGTCATATGCCTTCATCATATCAAGCTTAAGTGCACAAAAGTTGTTTGTCTTGGATCTGTTTCTCTTCATGAAGTGCAAACATTCATACGCACAAATAATATTATCCGTGATCAACCTCCCGGGAACAAAGGCTGATTGCTCCTTTGAGATAATATCTGGCAATATCAACTTCAATCTATTCGACACCACTTTAGAAGCTATTTTATAAATCACATTGCAAAGGCTGATAGGCCTAAACTGGGTAAGTAGAGTGGGATTTTGTACCTTGGGTATCAACACGAGTACCGTATCATTAATGCTTGCAGCAGTCTCCTCTCCACGGACGATCCGAAGCACCACTTTAGTTACTTCATCCCCACAAATGTCCCAGTGGCGCTGATAGAAGTGTGCAGGAAAACCATCTGGCCCCGGTGCCTTCGTAGGAAACATCTGAAACAGGGCCTGCTTTACTTCCTCATTTGTGTAAGGAGCGCAAAGCGAAGCATTCATCTCTGGTGTCACTTTCCGAGGCACATGTTGTAATACATCATCTACCCCCTGTACACCTTCCGTCGTGTACAAGGTTTTATAGAAATCTGTCACAAGTTGTTTCATCTCAGCCTTGTCCTCTACTCTTATACCCAGCGCATTGTGTAGAGCTCGAATCATATTCTTCCTACGCCGCATATTTGCTCTCATGTGAAAAAAATTTGTGTTGCGATCACCCGCAGTCAGCCACTGTATGCGCGATCTTTGTCTCCACATTAACTCCTCCCTATGATAGAGCTCAACCAGTCGTTCATTCAACTTTTGCTCAAGGTGATTTGGAGCAGTCCTAGACGGAACATTCCGAAGCCTCTCTAGCTCCGCTTTTGCCTTCTTGATCTCCTTCCTAACACTTCCAAAAGTTGCATCCTCCCATGCCGAGAGGTTCTTTGACAGAAGCTCCAATTTTCTGCGAATCCCCTCAACTCCTTGATCCGCTTGCAGTTCGCTCCATCCTGAGCTGATAGTGTCACGCCATGATTCATGTGACTCCCACATCACTTCGTACCGGAAGCTCGGTTTAGGGCGTGGTAAAACCTCTTCAAACTGTACGAGTATTGGTCCATGATCCGAGGACGCCGAAGTTAAGTTTGTAACCTTGGCCATAGGGAAAAGCGCCACCCAATCAGCTGTGGCCATCGCTCTGTCAAGCCTCACGCGGGTGTAGGATCCCCCGGTCACTTTTTTCTCAAAGGTCCAAAATCTTCCATGATAGCCCAAGTCCATCAACATGCAAACGTCAACCGCATCCCGGAAACCTTGTATTTGTGCATTACTCCGATTAGCAGCTCCCTCATGTTCATCCGGACGTAAAACTTCGTTAAAATCGCCCAAACACAGCCAAGGGAGGTTGCTAAAAGACGCCAACCCCTTTAGGAGATCCCATGTTTGGTGTCTCAGTTGTGTCTGGGCCTCGCCATACACGCATGTCAACCTCCATGGGTCTTTCCCTTCCTCTACCACCTTTGCATCAATATGATAAACAGAATCACCCAAGATCTCAACATTTATTGTATTATTCCAAAAAATCCCTATTCCTCCACTTCTTCCTTGACTATCTATCGCATAGGCATTATCATAGCCCAAAGTGTTAGCTAAAGCTTCTACACGTGCACCCTTTACTTGAGTTTCAACAATACACAACACGGTAGGGGTAAATTTCTTCGCAAAGTCGCGAAGCTCACGAACTGTCGCGGCTTTACCCGCGTCGCGACAGTTCCAACAAAATGAACTCATTGCATCCGGTGGCACTCCTCGGAGGAGCCCGCCGATCCATCATACTGGTCCTTGCCACGTTCCACTCCATCTGTCACCATACTCGGTGTCCCTGCATCAGACATCTCCTTAAACAGGGCTCCTTTATTGCCAACATCTTTCTTCCGTCGCTTCACCTCTTTCCTTGGAGACACATATACAGGCGGCATCGGTGGAACCCCGTCCGGCTTTCCAGAGATTACAAGAGCTGTAGAGCTCACTAGGACCACGTCCCCTTCTCCATCATCGCTCGACTGAACTGTCTCTGGATGGTTCTTGTCCGAAGATTGCCTCTTGTTACTTGCCACCACTACCCCCAGCGTTGCAGCAGTCGGTTCCTCGATCATACCCTTGGGCTCGCTTGGCCCCGATACTTCTGTGGTCATTGCATTGTCCTCTCCTTCATCCTGCCTCCCCGCCTCCCTGCGAGGTTCATTCTGATATGCATTGAAGCGCCAACTTTGATTGGGGTTATACTGCTCTCGCCCCCTACCTCTTCCTCCTGCATTCCTTGGGCCGCCCCGTCCCCTCTGGTTACCAAAACCACCTCTGCCAGGTTGCCTGAAGCGAATATTGTCAGCCAGAACAAAGTCACCCCACTCAAACTTTGTCTCATCATGAACACCATCACCACACTCCTCGTGCCAATGCCCGCATTCACCACAGTTAAAGCAAAAGACAGGTAATTTCTCGTATTTTACTTGATATCTAACTCGTTCATCCCCCTTCTTTCCAGTGACAAACCTCTTAATTTTTGCGTTGATATCGATTTTCACCCTCACCCGGACAAATTCACCAAAGAAACCTGCCGGTAGCTTGAGCTGCACTTCTTCCACCTCGCCAATTCGCGATGCCATCCCCCTGACTGCAGGCTCGATCAAAAAGTTGTCAGGTAAACGATGGATTTGCGCCCAAACTGCCAACTTATCCAACTTGATGCTATCAGGGTTTTTGAACCCATCATACTCCACCAAAATCACTGCTTGGTCTCTGAAAAGCCATGGCCCCTCTAGCATGGCCTTATTCCAATCCCCTAGACAACCAAACTGCGCTGTGAACAAGTTGTCCTTCACCTTCCTCCAGACCACCGTTTTCACTGGATTCCAGGCTGCACGCATGTCCCCATAAAGAGCATTAGGGCTGAAAGTCCTTGTAGTGTGTACCCTGGCTATGGCTAGCCACTTCGCCGGCGCCCCCAGATCCGGCAACTCCTCCTCCCACACAAAATCATCATCTTCCTCCTCCTGCAAATTCAACTTGGCTAGCAGCTCCTCCATCGTCTCCTTGCCATGCCGCCCCTGCGAGCTTGATCCCGACGCCATGAACCGAGCAGTCTAGTCGCCGCCAACGAAAACCCTAGATCGATCTGCCGGAGAAACCACTATAACCAAGGCCGGGTAAGGTCACGAGGGGCCTCCCTTGATCAGCCCGAGTCCAGGGGATCACCAGCAGGTTCGATCGGGGAAAAGAAGGTAAGATCCGGCCGCAGCGCCGGAGTATGTCGAAACCCTAGGCTATCGCCGTTGGGGAGAGAAAACTCGCCAAACAAATCTCAACTTGCCTTGTAGCTTCAACGTGTCACCAAATCCACGATGTTCCTGGACGGACCTCCCGCACGTCGCCTAGCTGCTCAACTCGCGGCTTCCTGCACGCCTATGGGCCTCCTGCGACTAGGCTTTTCTGTGCACGTAGCCACACCTTGCCAACGCCTTGGGCCACGCCCACGCGTACATGGAATTCGCCGCCGCCGCCGGCTTAGCGCACGCCCGATCCAATCTGCATAGCATTTCCAAAACCGAATGAAGTTATAGGTACGTTGTGGAAGCAAACGGGGCCGGCCCATCATGTCGATTCGGCCGCTTACCTGTGGGTAACACCAGTACTTTGACGGAGCATGCGTCAAATAGGATTTCGTAAATGCATGGACATGATTCGAACCACGACCTCCTAGCTATCAAAATGCTGCGCTAACCATCTAAGCCACCTTACCTTTGTGTTCTCCCTCCGTTTTATAATATAAGAGCGTGTTCTACACAAGTGTAGTACCAAAAACGCTCTTGTATTACGAGAAGAAGGGAGTACTTTTCTTCTTCATTCTTTTTTTTTCCTTTTTTCTTGGAACAGTTTCAATCATTTTTTTTCCTTTTTTCTTTTTTCTTCTAACGGTTTGTCCTTTTGTTTTCTCTAAATGAGTGAACTTTTTCTTCAAACTGATGAATTTTTTTTAAAATAGATTAACTTTGTTCAGAATCGATGAACTTGTTTTAGAAAAAAATTGAATTTTTTTCAGATTTGATGAACCTTTTTTTCATTTCGAAGACCTTGGTTTCAAATTTGATAAACCTATTTCAATTTTATAATCTTTTAAAAAATCCTATAAACCTATTTTAAAAATTGATTATTTTTTTAAAAAAATCAATGAACAGTTTTAAAATTTTCCTGATCTTATTTTCAAATTCAAAGAAATTATATAATTCATGAATATTTTTAATTGGTAAAAACCTTTTTAAAATTTTTGATTTCTTTCAATTCGTGGTTTTTGTGAATGTTTTTTCAAATTTTTGTTTTCTTTATTCAAATAATTATAGTGCCTATATAATACTAGTACTCCCTCCGTCTGAAAATAAGTCTTAACTTTCTGCTAACTTTAGTATAAAGTTATACTAAAATTGAGACACTTATTTTAGTATGGAGGAAATATATATTTAATGTTTGTACATAATGAATAGTCAAAACAACTATGTTTCCACTAGTAATGAGGTAAATACACTAGAAGTCACAGAACTTGCACGCAATGTTCAGTTTAGTGCATAAACTTGTAAAATACGTGTTTCTGGTCATCTAACTCGTCATCTCGTGCATATACGGTGCTTCCAACCGTATCCCTACGAGTGCCAACGTGGCAGGGCCACCATCAGTGGCCGAGGCTGTTTTTTTTAAGAAAGGACCCATACATTCTATTTATTTTTACACAAACAATCCTCAAATAAAATGAAAGAAGCTGCAGCGCATGATGGGATTCAAACCGATGAGCTAGTACGATCCGCCTAGCGTAGAGAGCGACTAGACCAACTAACAGTTGACGCTTCCTCAAAAAAGAAAATTTAACAGTTGACGCTAAAATGCACAGTTAAAGCTATTTAACACGTACTGCATAAAAAAATATAAATTAAAAGGACAAAAGGGTTTGCTGAAAAGGGAAAGCCCCAGTTTGATACTATGGCATCGTGTACAAGTGCCAACCATCAGGCCACACCGACACTTAGTAACACAAACAAATTTTATCTTGTATATTGTTTTTTCTATGTAAGATAGATTTGATTTTAGTTTATCAGTGATAAATAGAGATAAAAATGATAAAAGTGTTACGTATTGTATAGTATAAAATTTATGTATTCCAATGGCAGTGAGCTATGTTTAATTTTTTTACGCAAAGATAGATCTTTTTTTGCACATAGTACCTAACTTTAAATATATATTCCCGCAAAAAATAGTGCAGAATGAATGAATGCAAATTCTTTTGGACAAACCAACGAAAATTTTGGTTGAATTTGATTTTTTAAAATTATAAAATCTGGATAAAGGAAATAAAATGTAGAATGAATATACGTAAATTCTTTTGGACAAATCAACAAAAAAATTGTTTGAATTTGAATAATTCTAAATTTAAATATTTATATAAAAGGAAATATAGTGCACAATGAATGTACGTATGTTTTCGGACAAATAAACTCAATTTATGTTTGAATTCGAATAAATGTAAATTTAAAAATCTAGATAAAAGAACGTACAGTGCAGAATGGATGTACATAAATTATTCTGGACAAATCAAATCTAAATAAAAGAAAATATAGTGTAGAATGAATGTACATGCTCGAGCCCGAGGTCTGAACTTTTTCATAATAGTAGTCCAAGTAACTTTGGTTTTAGTAATGAAAAAATTCGGACAAATCAACGAAAATTTTGTCTGAATTCAAATAATTTTAAATTAATAATCTAGATAAGAGAAAACATAGTTCAGAATGTATACTTTTACTCTTTGATATATATCTTAGGAGTCTCGAATAGGGTGCTATCTAAAAAAGTGCATGCGGATTACCACCATCACAGCCACTGACAGTGGGCCCCTCCATGTGGCATGCATAGGGATACGACTGGATACCGTAGAAAGCACCGTATATGAACAAAAGGACAAGTTAGATGACCAGAAACACGTATTTTACAAGTTTATGCACTAAACTAAATGTTGCGTGCAAGTTCTTTGACTTCTAGTGTATTTACCTCACTAGTAATCAACAAACCAGGAGTGTGTGGGCATTCACACGTTGGCGTTCGGAGTTCCAATCCCACTTCTCGTGAGTTCGAGGCGCTAGATGGGCCGGCCCAGGCGCGGGGGGACCACAGCCTCGTTTACTTTTATATTTTTCATGTTTTTTGGTTTCCCTTTTTTCTACTTTTTTGTACTTTCAAATATTCTAGATAAATATAATGTAAAAACATTATATTTTTAAAATTAACCAAGTACTTACAAAATGTTAAATGTGTATAAAAAAATGGTTGTCATGTGTACAAAAAATATATACGGTGTGTGTGAAAAAGGTTGATCATGTACTTTCAAAAAGTTAAATCCAAGCATTTCAAAAAAATGTTTAACAAGTATTTGAAAATTGTTAAATTGTTATAGGCAAAATGTGACCATGTATTAAAAAATGTTAACATATATTTCAAAAATGTTAACCAAGCATTTGAAAAAATGTGAAATGTGTATAGAATTTTTTTGACCAAACTTTAAAATAATGTAGAACTGATATTTAAAAAATGTTACTCATGCATTTGAAAAAAAATGTTAAATGCCCCACAAAAAAATTTAAAAATTGTTAAATGTGTATAGAGGAAATGTTGATCATGTATTAAAAAGATGTAGACCTGGTATTTGAAAAATGTCACTTGAGCATTTCGAAAAAAATGTAAAATGTGTATAGAAAAAACGGTTGACCATGTATTAAAAATGTGAATCTAGTATTTGAAAAATGTGAAATGTGTATAGAAAAATGTTGACCATGTATTGAAAATGTTAATCTTCTATTTGAAAAATATTGAATGTTTATTAAAAAATGTATTACATATATACAAAAAAACTGTATAGAAAAATAGTGAAAACCCGAGAGAAAACAAAAAGAAAACAAATGAAAACCAGAAAGAGACAACAAAACCAAAGACAAATGAAAAAAAGGAAAGAAAAGAAAAAAAAAGCAAGAAATGAAGAAAACCAAAGAAAACAATGAAATAAAAGAAAGACCAGAGAAAAAAATCAGTAAAAACAGAGAAACAAACAAAGAAAAACCGGTGAAAAGGAAAAAAACAATATCAAGCACACAAACGTGGTCAGCATCCTTGTCACGACCATCAAGGACGATGTTCTCTAATTCCTAACTGACTGGATACTCAGGATAGTAGAACCGATCGGCTGACCGGAGCCCAAGGCATGCTTGTCGGTTGCCATCCCGAAGGAGAAGATCTACTGCATCTGGTGGTGGTTCGTGAGTTAACCATTGTGTGGCCCTGGTAGTGCTCTAGCTTCAAAATGATCGAGCAGTCCTCCTGATCCCATGAAGCGTTGCTCAGGTCTCTGAGCTTGGACATAGTGATCCACCTCGCTCTCCGGTTCCTAAGGTTGTTGTAGACTTGGGTTGAGGTGACCTCCTTCCCACAAAACTCGAACACCTGTTTTGCAGCAACGTTCAAATGCACCTCTGAAAGGACCACGATGTCGCCTAGAGGGGGGTGAATAAGCGTTTTAAAATCTTTTTGCGGATTTGACTATATCCTAATGCGGAAATAAACTAAGCGGATACTTTTCAAGCACAAATCCTAAATATACTAGGCTCACTAAGTGCACCAACAACTTAGGATAAACAAGATGAGAACAACGAGGATATGAGTAACCACAAGTAAGTCACTGATACGTCCATTTTGCATCATGCTTTTATATCGATATTTATTACATTATGGACTGTTATTACACATTATGTCACAATACTTATGCTTATTATCTCTTATTTTACAAGGTTTACATGAAAAGGGAGAATGCCAGCTGAAATTCTGGGCTGGAAAAGGAGCAAATATTAGAGACTTATTCTGCACAACTCCAAAAGTCCTGAAACTCCACGGAAGTCAGTTTCAAAACATGTAAAAAATATTGGGCGGAAGAAGCACTAGAGGGGGGCCACCCACCATCCACGAGGGTGGGGGCGCGCCCTACCCCCCTGGCGCGCCCCCTGCCTCGTGGGCCCCTTGGCAGGCCTCCGGTGCCCATCTTTGGCTATATGAGGTCTTCTGCGCTAGAAAAAATCATAATAAAGCTCACGGGATGAAACTCCACCGCCACGAGGCGGAACCTTGGCGGAACCAATCTAGGGCTCCGGCGGAGCTGTTCTGCCGGGAAAACATCCATCTGGGAGGGGGAAATCATCACCACCATCACCACCATCGATCCTCTCATCAGGAGGGGGTCAATCTCCATCAACATCTTCATCAACACCATCTCCTCTCAAACCCTAGTTCATCTCTTGTATCCAATCTTTGTCCCAAAACCTCAGATTGGTACCTGTGGATTGCTAGTAGTGTTGATTACTCCTTGTAGTTGATGCTAGTTGGTTTATTTGGTGGAAGATCAAATGTTCAGATCCTTTATGCATATTAATACCCCTCTGATTATGAACATGAATATGATTTGTGAGTAGTTACGTTTGTTCCTGAGGACATGGAAGAAGTCTTGCTATAAGTAGTCATGTGAATTTGGCATTCGTTCGATATCTTGATGAGATGTATGTTGTCTTTCCTCTAGTGGTGTCATGTGAACGTCGACTACATGACACTTCACCATTGTTTGGGCCTAGGGGAAGGCATTGGGAAGTAATAAGTAGATGATGGGTTGTCAGAGTGACAGAAGCTTAAACCCTAGTTTATGCGTTGCTTCATAAGGAGCTGATTTGGATCCATATGTTTCATGCTATGGTTAAGTTTACCTTAATACTTATTTTGTAGTTGCGGATTCTTGCAAGAGGGGTTAATCATAAGTGGGATGCTTGTCCAAGGAAGGGCAGTACCCAAGCACCGATCCACCCACATATCAAATTATCAAAGTACCGAACGCGAATCATATGAACGTGATGAAAACTAGTTTGACGATAATTCCCATGTGTTCTCAGAAGCATTTTTCTTTATATAAGAGTTTGTCCAGGCTTGTCCTTTGCTACAAAAAGGATTGGGCCATCTTGCTGCACCTTATTTACTTTCATTACTTGTTATCCGTTACAAATTACCTTATCACAAAACTATCTGTTACCGATAATTTCTATGCTTGCAGAGAATAATTTACTGAAAACTGCTTATCATTTCCTTCTGCTCCTCGTTGGGTTCGACACTCTTACTTATCGAAAGGACTACGATAGATCCCCTATACTTGTGGGTCATCAGTCACACAAACTTACTCAATGTATATCATGAGATATGGAAATGAATAATACACACAACCACAAATAAGCAATACAAGCTTACACAAATCGTATCACAATATATGGAATTGAATGATACAAGCAAACTCAAGTAAGCACTACAAGCTTACACAAGTTATGTCATGAGATATGGAAATGAATGTTACAAGCTAGCAATTCACACTAAGCATAAGGTAGAACAATAGTAGAAAGTATGAATTGCGAATATAAAGTGTAGGCCTAAATAATCTCTTCAAGGGAATGGCCAACGCAATATAATGAGGACAATAAGATATAGTGAATGCACGGTCAAGTGAACAAAGTAAACCACAAGTAAGGAGTTAGGGTTAGGGATAACCAAAGTCACGAAGATGAGGATGTATCCCGATGTTCACTTCCTTGGAGGGAAGCTAGTCACCGTTAGAGAGGTGGATGTTACCACGAAGGCACACCAACGCCACGAAGGCTCACCCTATTCTCCTTGAGATATCACGACAAAGGCGATTCTCAACCACTAGTGATAGACCTTTAGACGGCCTCCAAACCGTCACAAACTTTATGGGGGACAAGTCACAAGTTGATTGTTCACCGGAGCACTCCTACCGCCTAGGAGTCTCCAACCACCAAGAGTAATAAGAACAAAGGGGAAATGCTCAAGACTTGCTCAAATCACTAATTCCTTTGGTCGATAGAGGGAGAGGGAGTGGATCTATCACTTGATTGGAAAAACTCTCAAGAACTCTCTCGAATCTCTCCAAGATCTAAGATTTGGTGTAGGAGAAGTGAGAGGGGGCCACTTGTGTTCTTGGGGCGATTTGGGATGAAGTGGTCAACCCTCTACCGGATGGGTAGAGGGATATATATAGTGGTAGTGCAAATATGGCCGTTGGAGTGTAAGTGGTTGTGCCAGGACGGACATCCGGGCCTGGGGCTGAACATCCGACGTTGTGAAGTGTGCACACAGGTACGCGGAAAAACAGGTTACGGGGCCCGGACATCTGGCCAAACTCGGGGCCCCAGACATCTGGCCAAGTGCCGGACATCTGGCGTACACAAACAACATTTCGGTAAGGTTTCTGGACATCTACGGTCGGATTTCCGGGCCAAGTCCCGGATATCAGGCTAACCCAAAAACTGTAGAAACCCCAAAACTAAAACATGCATAACTTTCACATCCGGACTCCGATTTTGATGATCTTGGGCTCGTTTTGAATCTATGGAAAAAAACCAGGTCCTCACATGGAGAACCACCCAAGATCAACAAAAATGGAGGATGCAAATTATGCAAAGGTTTTATCATGTATTTGGGTAACCTATTTTGCTTTGATTTTTCTTTGGTGGATGTATAGGCATTTTGTATTTGTATTGGATAGGAGTGAAATATGCTTATGTTGGAATATGATGTGAGGAAGTAGAAATAGAAGATGTTGACTTGAGCAAATCTATCACTAACCCCTTTGATCCCCTCTTAATAGTGCGGGATCCCTATAACTCAAGAATCATAAAAAAACTATACTAGATAGCTTATGGAAACTCATTCTTGAGCATATGTCCTTTTCGATGGTCATCGATCCTCACAACTAAAGCCAAAGGAACTAATATCTTTGACTAAAGCATTCCAATTGAGCTTAATGTTGACGTTTATGCTTGACTCAAGTCAGAATGATAATCTTGATCATGACACTTGGTGAAGGCTTCAAATAGCTCCCCCATAAGCCATGCGGGGAGCATTGCATTGTATTCATCTTCATACATTTGTCATGTGATCATCCACAAGCTTCAAGCATGCAATCCTTCAGGATAGCTATCTTGAACTTGCCCTTGTCAACCATGATCATCAACACTTGATGTCATCCTCTCATGGACACTTGATCTCTCTCTCTCTCTCTCTCTCTGCGAGCCCATGAGAATCACCTAACCCTAAAAAACATACCACAAGATCCTATGTGGTGCATCGTTTGCACTCGTGTGTTGACGATTTAGAGTTCGATCTCTGAGCTTCATCTTGGTCAACCGATATCTCTACTCCATGTTTAATCTTGACGTCATGAAGGGTATATTGAATTCTTCACTTGAATAGCTTGCTCAATCATGACTCAACACATGAGTCCATTATGATCATATCATTGAGCCACTCCTAGAATTCATCATACAAATCATCCTTTTAAGATCTTGATCCATTATGGCTCAAACCATAGCTCTAAGCATGGCAACCCTTAAGATACTCCAATGAACTCCATTTTGATCATCTGGATGTAATTGTTGCTTCAAAGGAGTTGTCTTTCATTATTCTTCAATCATTTTTCAACGGGACTAACCTTCAAATGTATATCTCAATGCAAACATTAGTCCTATAGGATTGTTATTTAATTACCAAAACCACACATGGAGACTACATGTACTTTCAACCTCCTTGAAGCCCTTGTCAGTCCTCACCCCACTGGTTGATATTACACATCTTTTTAAGCACGAATGTCGATAAAAACGGTTGCTATTTCATTGAGTTCCCCTTGCCCTCTTTCTTTTCCTTGGTGGCTGCCTTTTGAGTTATAGCATTGGTTGAGCTTGCACAAATGATGTAGCCATGAATGGTGGAACCATAGGTGACTCTTCGAAAACATCCAAATCAAGAGGCATCTGGTTGTCGATGGGAGGCTGGGAGTCCTCGGCATAGGAGGCCACGAACTGGCTTTGGGGCATAGCAAGGGCCTGACTAAACTTTTGCATGCTCATTTCCTACAAGCGTAAGCATCAGTAAGAGTGGAGCACACTACACATCAGCATTAGGAACTAGCACTAAACATGGACATTATGAACGAAGACTACATATTTAAACCTACGGCTATTTTGAACATGCGGATGTATGTGGACTTCTTAAAAAGAATTGGTGGCTGATGTATTCGGTTAGTCTTGGATTTTTTTTTAGAAAAGGAGGATGACCCCCGGCCTCTGCATCTGGGAGATGCATACGGCCACTTTATAGATTATTCACGAGGACCGTACAAAGTATTACAACAATGTGTCTGAATCCACCATCTTGGCAACATATGCCGCTAATCCTATCCAATATGATGAAGGGGTGCTAGCTGGGCCACTACCCAGACCACTCACCTAAGCCTAACATCAAAAGCCGGAAGCCGAAACTCATTCGGACTCCCCAGCCGAGCCACCTACCAGGACAATCTGGTCAGACGCACTCGTGTGTTGTCGCCGCCATCTTCCACAGGTCTTCAGATCATATTGAGGCTTCTACCCTGTCTGGCCACTCTGCCATCGACGTCACCATGACGCCAGATATCAACCTCCTCCTGCGCGAGCCCATCTCCGCGCATCGGACGTCGAGTCTCCACAGCGCCATGCCATCGATCTCCGCTGCCATCAATGTGTGAGATGAAGCACCGCTCCACCATCCCTCCAGCCAGCACTTGCTCCAAAACGATGCCCCCAGAAGGGAAAGCGATAAAACGCCATCATCATCCGATCCGGAAGACCCAGATCTGAGGTTTCCCCCTGAGCACCCCGAGCCTGATGGCGCAGACTGCCGACGATGCCTCGACCATCGGCAGTAGCTCCACCAGACGAGCGTCGCCTACGTCGCCGCAACCTCCAGGATGAAGCTGACCAGAATGCATGTGTCGACGCCGAACCACCACCACTTCCACCGCCGCTTGAGCAGCCCCCGAGCAACGCCTTCAGGAAGGAGCACGCCACCTTGGTGTCGTCGTTGCTTGGAACAGGGGGGTCTGAGATTTTCACCTGAGCTCCTGGGAGGGGTAGAAGAAAGGAGTTCCTCTCCGAAGCCTCCAACGAGGAAAGCAACACCCAAAGGCACTGCCATCGGAGTGGCCGCCACGCCGGCCAAGAGATTCCCCCGGAACCCTTCCAGCCACCGGATCTGCAAGGCCAGCACCCATGAACGGTGGCCGAAGCCACCAAGGGCCGGATCGGATACAGATCGGAGTAGATTGGGGTCGAGGACGAACATCACCATGGCCACCAACATCCAGCGAAGAACCGTCGCCGCAGCCGAAGCCCACCACCGCCCCGCCATCCACATGGCCAGGGAAGTGGCCCACCTGCCCACGCCGGCGCCGCCCGCTGAAGCTACGCCGCGTACCACCAGCCAGGGCCGCCGCCATGGATCTGAGGCTCCCCACGAGGGGCGCGCCCGACCAGCGCGAGCGCCAGTCCCGCTGCCGCCGCCGACGAACGCCAACGACGAGCGCCAGATCCCGCCGACGGGCGCCGCCATCACGCAGCCCGCCTCGTGCAGCCCTCCACGCCAGCCACCGTGGCAGCCCAGCGTCGCCGCGTCCCGCACAACGCCGCGTTCCGGCCAGGGTAAATCGCCCCACGGCGATCCCGCCTCGCGAGAAGGAGAGAAAGCCCCGCCGCCGCCCATGCCGGGCGGGCTTCGCCCGCCGACACGCCCTGGCGGCGGCGAGGGGAGGGATGGGGAGAGGGTCGCGGCTCGGCGGCGGCTAGGGTTTCCTCCCCTGCCGCCCGTGGGAGCGCCAGAGGAGGGCCCAAGAAAGGTGGTTAGTCTTGGATGGCCGGCTCCTACATCCGTGCCCGCAAACCTGTCCCTGTCTGTCAACGGATGCGGTGTTCCGTTTGCAGTCTAACATAGCTTGCAAAATGGTCTTTTATTATGGGACACGCGGAGTAGTTTCTTTCTTTATTCAACAAATGATTTATGGATTCCACTTGATAAGCATAAATACCGTGAGATCTCAATTGACATTGCCGGAATTCAAGTGATTACAAAGCCAAAAAGTAGTCCTCTGTTAATCAATCCTAATTTCTAATCTAATCTAGAAAAAAAGGTTCACAGTTTGTACTACAGGCTAGATCTGAAACAGCTAGCTCTGACCGACACGGAAAAGAAAGAAAAAATGCAGCCTCTCTACAAACAAGACGAGCCGCCGCCGACGACGTTGTTGTGGGCGTCCAGCGGGACGAAGGCGAGCGCGGCGAGGACGGCGAGCAGGCAAACGGGCACGAGCAGCAGCGAGAGCGGCGGCGGGGGCAGCGGCGGCAGCACGAGCGGCAGGAAGGCGAGCGACGCGGCCACCCAGAGGAACACCATGAGCAGCTGGATGGTGAAGCAGCCCGGCGGCGGCGGCGTTCTCTGGCAGCTCTTCGGCCCCCCGCGGCGCTGCGGCTTCTGCTCCACCTGCGCCGGCGGCATCTGCATTCGCCGACGGTGATCAGAGGTGCCCCTCGCCGCTCTCCTCTCCATCCTTGTAGGCGCAGGGATCGTACGTGAAGTTCAGACCCCGCGAAGGCAACTGACGGACCACGAGAGACTCTCCGGCCGGCCAGTCGGACGAGCTCGTCGGGGGAGGTATGAGGCTTCAGCGGAGGAGGGGGGAGGCTGCGATGGATTGTGCTTCTGGAAGAGGAAGGAGGCTGCACGCAATAGAAGGGGGGATCGAGCTGGTGGTGGTTCAACGGCTTTATTAGTAGTAGGAGTAGGAGCAGGATCAAAGTGGGGCGGCTGCTTGCTTCGGGGCAGGTTCGTTGAACAACGTGATGGCTTTGCTGCATGTTTTGACTGGACTCGGGCTCCAGCCACGCCCAACCTCGTATAGTCGCATCTCCGTTCCCATGCAAGCACACGCCGGGTCGTGGCTCCGTACGGCGAGATCGGGTCGGAGATCGCGTGCGCCCGGGGCCGGCGACGTGGAGATCTCGGCGTCTCGGGCAGTGGGGGGCAGCAGGTGCGGCGTATGTGGAGGAGCCAGTGGACGGACGCATGTGGGGAGCATGAATTCCAGGTCGTATTAGCCCAATTAGGACGTGTTTGTTGGTTGAGGGAAGGGGGCGACGCACCTGACCAAGTGCGTGCAGTCGGCGGTCGCCTTTCCCGTCCCCGATCTGTCGCCGCCGGCCGTCCGACAGCTTGCCCGCGCGCAGGTTCAGTGTCCCGGGGCATACGTACGGCGCGGCATCGGGTGTGCCTTCCCTGTCGCCGCCGCTTTCTAATTCGGGACACCATCGTGCGCCGACGCGTCGTCGTCATCACGGTTGTTGGAATGGTGGCGTGCTAATTTAGTTTGTTGATTAATTGGAGGAGACAGCATGTGCTCGTACTGTACTAGTTCTTGGCTGGGAAGAACACGTGCTGATTGCAGCAGGCGACTCGGCTGAAGATTGGAGCGACGACGTCAGCTTCTACGCACGGGCTTAAGCGTGTGTGCATGGATGCTGAGCTGTTATCGTCTGCGTGTTCAGGTTTCAAGCGTTTGAAAAGCGTGCGTGCGTACGAACGGGCGTCGCAAGGACTTTGCACAGTGAAGATTATCACAAGTGACCAGCAAATCAACAAATCATACACATAACTTTTCTTTTTGAGAGTATGCAAATTGCGTAAACTGAAAGAAGAAGAATCTTACTCAAAAGAAGAAGAAGAAGAAGAAGAATCGCCATGTACGAAAATAGTTCGTCTTCGAAAATATATCACGTACATGCTGATATGTGCTAGTGACATCAGAAGCCTGACCATATCTTGTTCTGTATCCAAGACGACTCGTCTAGAGTCCTTTTCTTTTTTGCAAATTACTCGTCGAAAGTCTTTGGTGCTGCACTTTATGCTCTTCTTTTTAGTCACATTCTTTGACAGTGACTTGACGGCGCCAAAAGGTATATGCCCAAGAAAAAGGAAGACGTTCGCCTGGAAACGTAACCGTGGTGCCATCCGATGAGCATGATCGCCATTTTTCTACGCAATTTCTTAGACGGCAGGTGACTGCCTTTCTCTTTTCTGTATAAAGCGCGATCAGCCTCGACGCTAGCTCGCAAAATAAGGGCAACTTCAACGCTGTCCAGATCACACGGTCCGGGCGCTTTTATCCATCCAACACATTAGATATGATGGTTTCGTATCTAGGTTTCAACTCTCAAGTACTCCCTTTGTAAACTAATATAAGAGTGTTTGAAACACTACTTTAGTATTCTAAACGCTTTTATTTATATTAGTTTACCGAGGGAGTACTAGTTTAACTAATGCATGTAATAGTTGCAACTTGTTTATGATGTTGGATTATGAGGTTCATCCTCGATTCCTGTTTTCAAAACTATTGTTCCAATGTGTTATGTTGGGCTATATAATGTTAAAGTTTAGTTATAAAATTTAAAATTAATGTTGTTACCAAACTTGGCATATATATAAACTCACTACTTCAACCAAAGTGGTCACTACAACAATTATCTATTCTTCATCCCCTTAACCAAACACACAAATGGCTATCCATAGCCACCTCTTATCCTTCCAACCAAACACTAAAATGTGGTTATCCAACTCTCCTAATCCCTCACGACCAAACGGCAAAAAGTGGACATCCCCAACCACATGGTTAAGGATATCCTCAGCCAAGCCATCCTTGATCTTGAACAAAACGCCCATGATGACGAGAAGTTGAAGAAAATGGTGGGTGCGAGGATGGTGGGTTGGGTTCGTGGTGTGAAGGTATGGATGGGAGGTGGGACGACGACCCTGGAGAAGAGACATGTCCCCCAAAAGATAGATGGATGATCGAGGCAATAACATGACTGACAACAATGGTGAATGGACAAGAAACAAGACAATGCCAGTGGTGGTAGCAGGTAACCCATTGGTCAGCATAAGAGAGGATGGGTCGTGAAATAAAAAACACATAAACTTTTCTAGATGTAACATACTGAGGTTGGTCGTTGCTTGATCCAATCAATTGTGATTTTGGAAAGAAGCATAACCCATAAGAGATAAACCCTAGCCACAAGAGTGGTAGAATCTCAATTTAATCATACGTGTTTCTATCGGTTATAGTCTTTTTTTTCTTAGTCATAATAAAAAGGCTTACTCTAACTATATGTCTTGGTGCGGTCTCATGGCCAAGACAAAACACATCATGAAGTTTGTGGTGCTTTTGTCCCACAAAATGACATACCTATAACCTGTTGGGTCATTGTTCGGCGCTTCGGTCTGTCAATAGTTATTTGCCCGATCCTCTTCCCCGACAATACAACAACGTGTAACAGTTCGACAATCTAGCTTGCAAGGGGTTCGTTGTGACGCCCCCGATTCAATCGTACACTAATCATACACGCAAACGTGTACGATCAAGATCAGGGACTCACGGGAAGATATCACAACACAACTCTACAAATAAAATAAGTCATACAAGCATCATATTACAAGCCAGGGGCCTCGAAGGCTCGAATACAAGAGCTCGATCATAGACGAGTCAGCGGAAGCAACAATATCTGAGTACAGACATAAGTTAAACAAGTTTGCCTTAAGAAGGCTAGCACAAACTGGGATACAGATCGAAAGAGGCGCAGGCCTCCTGCCTGGGATCCTCCTAAACTACTCCTAGTCGTCGTCAGCGGGCAGCACGTAGTAGTAGGCACCTCCGGTGTAGTAGGAGTCGTCGTCGAAGGTGGCGTCTGGCTCCTGGGCTCCAACATCTGGTTGCGACAACCAGGTAGAAGGGATAGGGGGAAAAGAGGGAGAAAGCAACCGTGAGTACTCATCCAAAGTACTCGCAAGCAAGGAGCTATACTACATATGTATGCATTGGTATCAACTGGAATAAGGCTTTTATATGTGGACTGAATTGCAGAAAGCCGGGATAAGGGGGGATAGCTAGTCCTTTCGAAGACTACGCTTCTGGCAGCCTCCGTCTTGCAGCATGTAGAAGAGATTAGACTGAAGTCCTCCAAGTAGCAACGCATAGCATAATCCTACCCGACAATCCTCTCCTCATTGCCCTGTTAGAGAGCGATTACCGGGTTATATCTGGCACTTGGAAGGGTGTGTTTTATTAAGTATCCGGTTCTAGTTGTCATAAGGTCAAGGTACAACTCCAAGTCGTCCTATTACCGAAGATCACGGCTATTCGAATAGATTAACTTCCCTGCAGGGGTGCACCACATAACCCAACACGCTCGATCCCATTTGGCCGGACACACTTTTCTGGGTCATGCCCGGCCTCGGAAGATCAACACGTTGCAGCCCTACCTAGGCACAACAGAGAGGTCAGCACGCCGGTCTAAATCCTATGGCGCAGGGGTCTGGGCCCATCGCCCTTTGCAAACCTGCACGTTGTGAACGCGGCCGGAAGCAGAACTAGCCCCCTTAATACAAGAGCAGGCTTACGGTCCAATCTGGCGCGCGCCACTCAGTCGCTGACGTCACGAAGGCTTCGGCTGATACCACGACGTCGAGTGCCCATAACTGTCCCCGCGTAGATGGTTAGTGCGTATAGGCCAGTAGCCAGACTCAGATCAAATACCAAGAACTCGTTAAGCGTGTTATTTTGAAATAACCGCGAACGCCGACCAGGGCTAGGCCCACCTCTCTCCTAGGTGGTCTCAACCTGCCCTGTCGCTTCGCCACAAAGATCCACACAGAGGGCCATTGGGACAAAGGTCCTTTCAGCCCCCAATCCGTGAATCACTCGCGGGTGCTCCACAAGCCGACCCGTCTTAAGTCACCAGATGTATCCTGTATAAAGTATATAGCATATACCCGTGATCACCTCCCGAGTGATCACGGCCCGATAATATAGCATGGCAGACGGACAAGAATGTATGGCCACTGATGATAAACTAGCATCCTATACTAAGCATTAGGATTGCAGGTAAAGGTATCAACAGTAGTGGCAAGGACAGGCTATGCATCAGAATAGGATTAACGGAAAGCAGTAACATGTTACACTACTCTAATGCAAGCAGTAGGGAGAAGAGTTGGCGATATTTGGTGATCAAAGGGGGGGGCTTGCCTGGTTGCTCTGGCAAGAGAGAGGGGTCCTCAACTCCGTAGTCGACCGGGGCACCAGCAGCGTTGTCAGTCTCGTAGTCTACCGGAGAGAAGAGGAGGGAAGAAATAGTAAATACGGAGCAAACAAGGTATCACAAAATATAACAAGGCAATACGCGGTGCCAGGGGTGATCTAACGCGGTAGTAAGTGACACTGGTGAAGGGGGGAAACATCCGGGAAGTATCCCCGGTGTTTCGCGTTTTCGGGCAGATGAAACGGAGGGGGAAAGTTGCGAGTTCGATAGGTTAGGGATGTGTGGCGGACGAATGGGATGCATATCCGGAATCGTCTCGTCGTTCTGAGAAACTTTCATGTACAAAGTTTTTCCATCCGAGTTACAGTTTATTTTATATGATTTTTCGAAGATTTAAACAAATTCTGGAATTTCTGGATTTAATGTAATTCGAAATAATCAAAAGACAAACTGCTATGGGTACACATGAGTGTACCCAGCAATGTGTATATACATATGACATGTGGGGCCAGGGGCTGGGTTGACCCAGTCAACATTTTGACTAGTCCAAAGTGAATAGAGTATGTGGGCCCCTTTGTCATTGATAGAGTTTAACTAAACACGATTAGTTAGTTTGATAAGTGATTAGGTTAATTTAACAGACTTAATTAAGTTAATTAACATGATTAATATAGTAAATTAATTAATTAATTAGTTTTTTATATTTTATTTTTTTAACGTCCTGGGGCGTGGGGCCCCATGTCATAGACTCAGGGGGCATAGCGGGCGTTGGGCACGGGCGCCGCGGAGCAGGCAACCGGGGCTGCGGCGGGGCACCGGCCAGGGCAATGGCGCGGTGGCCGGTAGGGTGGCCGCGGGGCGGATGCGGGTCGCCGCCGGCAAGGTCAGGCGGACCGGAGCAAGCAGCAGGACGTGGGCACTGGCGCAGGAGGCGAGCGGCGGGCGAGTCAAGTCGGCGGGCGTCGGCGGCAGGCATCGGCGGCCCGGGGCTAGAGCGGCAAGGCGAGGACGACGAGGGTGGCTGCAGGGACCGAGGAGCGAGGCCATGCGCTGGGCGCGGTCGACGAACGGCGGCAGCAGCGCAGGCGGGCGACATGCAGCGGTTGGGAGGTGCAGGCGCGACCGGGATGGCCCCGGGTCGCGGTGAGCGCGGCGGGCGCAGGGAGAGGGAGGGAGCGAGGCTCACGGTGGGGTGCAGGGTTCGTGGCAGCGGGGGTCGGGGTGGTGGTCGGAGACGTCGGTGTCGACGTAGACGAAGCAGACCGGCGAGGGAGCACTCCGGGGCGAGGAGCTCCGGCGGCGGCGACGTCCGGTCGCGAGGCGGGGTGGTCGGCATCAGGTAACGGGGCGCCGGCGAAGCGAAGTAGAGGTGCGGGACGGAGGCGGCCATCCTTGGGCGCGGGCTCGCCGACGAGGTGGGTCTTCGACGCGGCAAGGGGACGGGCACGTGGTGCTTGGCGATGCTAGAGAGCGAGAGCGGTTGGGGGTTTCGGTCAGGAGGACTGGGGGGGGTCGTGCGGGCGACGGGGTGATCCTGATCCAGATCTGGATCAATGGGGGAAGTGGGGGTGGTTGCCCTAGGGTTTGATCGGGGTGGGGGGTTAAGTGGAGTGGGGGGGTCGGCCGGCTGGGCCTGTAGCCTGCTGGGCCGAAGCCCGGGGGGGGGGGGGCAGGGGGGTTTCTCTTTCCCTTTTTTTGTTAGTTTTGTTTTTCCTTTCCTTTTTATTTATTTTTCTTTCCTATTTTATTCTTTTAATTGTTGTTTTAGAAAATATAAATACAACTCCTAAATTAATGTTATAATTTATTCTACTGCCCCAATAAGTATGACACCTAATTAAAATAGTTTGCATTATTATTATTTTTAAAAGGGCATTTAATTAATTCTCATAGCTGCGTTTTAATTACTTTAGAGCCTTTAAACGTTTTATAAAATTGTGGTTTCTCCACAATAATTACCTATGCATTATTTGGCAACACCCCAACATTTTAGTTTTAATATTTGAAAATCTTTACCATTTGACTTTATTTTAAGTTTGAATTTCGAATCGATTTTGAACTAACACGAGATTAACAACAGTAATCGTGGTGACGTGGCATCATTAACGTGGGATTACTATAGCCTAATTATCCGGGCGTCACAATTCTCCTCCACTACAAGAAATCTCGTCCCGAGATTTAAGAGGGAGGGTAAGGGGGAAAGATCTGGTTACGGATTTCTAACGGGTCTTCTCAATCTTGGTTGCTCTTCTCGAAGAGGTCGATTCATTACGTTGAAGTCTTTATTTCTCTGCTCCAGCTTATCATGATCAAGTCGTCATCCTTTCTTCAGGATCTCCATCGTCCTACGAACGCGACCAAGGGGAAAAACTCCGGAAGGACGCATCTCCACAAAGCTGGGCATCTGACGGTGAACTCAATGGGAAATACATAAGGTACCCCACGAGTTGTATTTCAGTGAATTCACCGAGTGCAATATACGATGGTACCAAAGTTTCAAACGGGTAGGCAATCGTTCGATGCTTGAAACAGAGTGTGAAAAGGGGTTCAGAGCAACGAGAATAAGTATTGTGTTTGATACCAGAATAGATCACTAGGAAGGTGGCTCGCGAATTACCTACGAAACCAAGAGCAAGGGATAAAAGTGTCAACAAGGTGTACAGGAGAGTCAGGTTTCGATCATGTGGAACTGTGGGTTATGGGCCCACCATGTGGGTTAAAAGTATGAAGGGCGGAGACATCTTGCGTGATCATGTAAGCAAGGCATGTCAGGGATCAGCCTGTCAGTTATGTCGGCATCAACGTCGGTTCCAAGGGCGAGGGATGAAGAGAACCATTTTCCTGCTCGTTGAACGAGGCGGGCCAAGAGGCAAGGTTCTCATCCATCAGCGGTTACCGAAATGTCATCAACAGTAGAAATAGGGTCTCACTGGCAGAGTTGTACAATGAGGTGTTTACATAAGCAGTGAATTATTGCTGCTTAGATTATATAGATCACAAGAAAGGTCAAACAAACCAATGGAAAGGAAAATGTGATCATCAGGTTAAACAGAACAATGGAAAGGAAAAATGTGATCTTCATATTAAACCGAACAATGGAAAGGAAAACATGTTTAAACACATATTTCAGGGGTATACCCTTCCCAAGAACAAGCAGGGTATGATATCCAAGGCCGGATAGAAGGTAGAAAACCACTTAGGTAAGGGGAGAGGAATTTCATGACTTTACACATACAACGGTGTTCGGATAATTGAGCAGGAAACATTTAGCATTAGCTTCAATGTTCTTGTTGAAAATTGGAATACCATAGACATGCTTTGAGATAGCATTGGCATGGTCTCCAATCAAAGGTCAGACTCTGGATACACGAAGGGATTCATCATTAAGCCAAGGAGAGGATGAGGAGGTGGCTGATGGACTCAGCAATAATTCAACGAGGTATCCAAAAGATGGATTTCCACCGTTATGTGAACAAGGAGATAACATTTGTCGGATCAAATGATATAATGATGTATGCTCAAGGAAAAACATACACAATAAAACACTAATTGGAAAGGGTTCCCAAAGTATGGCCTTAGGTAGCATGATCAATGTCAGAAAGGTGATCCAACAACCAATAGTCTAAGAATGAAATATCGACCATTAACTTGAAAGCAATAGGGTTGCTAGAAGTTTAGAATTTACACATCACAGACCATTTGTCGGTATTCCGGTTAGAAACAACACGGAGACCAAGAAAGAATGGTGATGGTGAGAAGCATCAATATACCAAGAATTCTTAAGAGGTGGAGCAATCCTCACGACATTCTTGACATAAAAGATGGTAATACTCCAAGGTAAGGAAGAATAATTGCTGGATAGCACGGATCTCTAGGTATAACACAAAACACGAACAAGTTTGTGTTGAACGGAAGGCAATAAAGGGGTCAATGATAACACCAATCATTGAGGGTAAGAATGTTATTTTTCATCATGAATTCAATTGATATCTTGGAAGACCTCAGAAAGTTGATGATGATCACGACACATTTGTCGAGAGGTTTCAAGAAGATGTAACCGATCGGCGATGACATCAAGTCAACGGAATGATGAAGCGAAAAGTTATTGAAACCATGGGTATGACCCAAACTCGAAATCGATCTTGTTGTTCAAGGTGAAATGATACGACGAGGAAGATCGGCATAAGGTTATCTCATCATCGAAAATTGTGCTCCGGGAAGGACCAGGTAGCACAGTTTAAAATTTAGCACAAAATGATATAGTCGATCAGACTAGGAATGACGTGATGGAGTATTAAACTTCTCAACCACAAAGTACTAGGAGTACTGAATCACAGGGGTGATTCGATTCACTAATCGGTGTCCTCGGTTGATGACAACCCAGAACCCAAGAAAAATTGGATTAGGGGAGAAATAACATTTGACGAAGAACCCATAAGAAGTTATGTAGTACCATGACATTATCAAGATATCATAGTGTAATACTCGACGGTAGATCAAAGTAAAGGTTGGACAAGTGCAATGATCTGCACAAGACAAGTACTTCAACTTGTCCGAGAAATGGTATTTAAGGAGAAAATATGGTCGGAATCCACGATCATAAAGGATCGAACCACGGTTACAAGATGAACTTATAACAAGGGGGTAATTATTTTTACGAGCAACTTCCATGATAAGTTATACATCGTGTCCCTGGGCATGAACGCAAGGTTCAAGGTCGACTCCCACTTCTTCAATGTATAACCTTCCATCCACTTTTCGCTTTGATAAAGGCATTAGTGTTGAAAGTTTTATCTGGTGAAATACCAGATGAGTATGACTCGTGAAAACTTTTGAGTTCACACATATTAAGGAAGGCATAGGTTCAACCCGTCAGGGTATCGTGGAAACATATACCACAATCTTCAATAGTAAACACCACAAGCTCGAAAGCAGAGCATGGTTGGTCAATCAGAGGATAGGATTTACCAATGGAGAAAGAACTTCCAAAGGGATTGAATATGAAGGACGCTATCGGATAAAATCCAACAAAGGATCCGGTGGTCCTCGAAGGATCTGATGTGAGCATCGGTACTCAACCAGAGGAAGAAACAATGCAAGGAGATCAGACTATAGAAACAACTGACTAATTCAAAGCTCAAATGCAAAAGAATTATGATTTCCGACCAAGGGATCAGAAGCAAACACTTTGATTAAGGATGGATAAGTTACGTATGCTTAGGGCACAATCGATGGCAATCCGATTGGTCGAGAACCAGCTCATGTTTAAAATGATGTCTGAGCCGGAAGGATAAATCCTGAGGATTGCAAGCATTCACAACCATATTGGATCAAAGACCGAAAATGACAATGACAAGGGATGCCAATAATGATTAGAGACTTATGGGATTAACCATAATGCAAGCAAGCAAGAATTTCAAGGGCAATAAGCTGCTAAGGATTTTCGGAAGATCGAATATTATTTCCAAGACCTTAGTGAAACACATGAACAACTTGGGGGTGAGCGGATACTCGATAAGTGCGAGAATTATCCATAGGGGTATTCAGGCGGCAAAGAACTGCAAGGCGGTAGGCACAAAGTATTCTCGGGACAATAGAGAGAATTTCGGGGTATCTTGCAATAACAAGATCAGCTAGGAATAAAAGTAAGGACGACTGGTGTATCTATTTATCCATAGGGATAATTCGGTGGTAGGGAATTGCAAAGGCGGCGGGCACAAAGTCTCAAGAGAACATTGGAGAGTATCTTCGGAATCTTCTGATGCAGCATGCGATCATCTGTGATAAGGGGCTCTCCGGGAGAAAGTAGTTACGAGAACCTAGAGTCAGGTTTAGTAAAATCATTTAACCCGAATAGAAGAGAGCTCAGAGTCCCAGAGTAAGGATCGAGGAGTAAAAGATCCTAATACCACCCAGATGGCGACGTGGGCCCGTAAGGCACACAACCATGTTAGTAAAAGTTTTGCAATGTCTAGACTCGACTTCGGCCAAGGAGTGTGGAAGGGGGATTCCTACATGCAGTCGGCTCTGATACCAACTTGTGACGCCCCCGATTCAATCGTACACTAATCATACACGCAAACGTGTACGATCAAGATCAGGGACTCACGGGAAGATATCACAACACAACTCTACAAATAAAATAAGTCATACAAGCATCATATTACAAGCCAGGGGCCTCGACGACTCGAATACAAGAGCTCGGTCATAGACGAGTCAGCGGAAGCAACAATATCTGAGTACAGACATAAGTTAAACAAGTTTGCCTTAAGAAGGCTAGCACAAACTGGGATACAGATCGAAAGAGGCGCAGGCCTCCTGCCTGGGATCCTCCTAAACTACTCCTAGTCGTCGTCAGCGGGCAGCACGTAGTAATAGGCACCTCCGGTGTAGTAGGAGTCGTCGTCGAAGGTGGCGTCTGGCTCCTCGGCTCCAACATCTGGTTGCGACAACCAGGTAGAAGGGATAGGGGGAAAAGAGGAAGAAAGCAACCGTGAGTACTCATCCAAAGTACTCGCAAGCAAGGAGCTATACTACATATGTATGCATTGGTATCAACTGGAATAAGACTTTTATATGTGGACTGAATTGCAGAAAGCCGGGATAAGGGGGGATAGCTAGTCCTTTCGAAGACTACGCTTCTGGCAGCCTCCGTCTGGCAGCATGTAGAAGAGATTAGACTGAAGTCCTCCAAGTAGCAACGCATAGCATAATCCTACCCGACAATCCTCTCCTCATTGCCCTGTTAGAGAGCGATTACCGGGTTATATCTGGCACTTGGAAGGGTGTGTTTTATTAAGTATCCGGTTCTAGTTGTCATAAGGTCAAGGTACAACTCCAAGTCGTCCTGTTACCGAAGATCACGGCTATTCGAATAGATTAACTTCCCTGCAGGGGTGCACCACATAACCCAACACGCTCGATCCCATTTGGCCGGACACACTTTTCTGGGTCATGCCCGGCCTTGGAAGATCAACACATCGCAGCCCTACCTAGACACAACAGAGAGGTCAGCACGCCGGTCTAAATCCTATGGCGCAGGGGTCTGGGCCCATCGCCCTTTGCACACCTGCACGTTGCGAACGCGGCCGGAAGCAGAACTAGCCCCCTTAATACAAGAGCAGGCTTACGGTCCAATCCGGCGCGCGCCACTCAGTCGCTGACGTCATGAAGGCTTCGGCTGATACCACGACGTCGAGTGCCCATAACTGTCCCCGCGTAGATGGTTAGTGCGCATAGGCCAGTAGCCAGACTCAGATCAAATACCAAGAACTCGTTAAGCGTGTTATTTTGAAATAACCGCGAACGCCGACCAGGGCCAGGCCCACCTCTCTCCTAGGTGGTCTCAACCTGCCCTGTCGCTTCGCCACAAAGATCCACACAGAGGGCCATTGGGACAAAGGTCCTTTCAGCCCCCAATCCGTGAATCATTCGCGGGTGCTCCACAAGCCAACCCATCTTAAGTCACCACATGTATCCTGTATAAAGTATATAGCATATACCCGTGATCACCTCCCGAGTGATCACGGCCCGATAATATAGCATGGCAGACTGACAAGAATGTATGGCCACTGATGATAAACTAGCATCCTATACTAAGCATTAGGATTGCAGGTAAAGGTATCAACAGTAGTGGCAAGGACAGGCTATGCATCAGAATAGGATTAACGGAAAGCAGTAACATGTTACACTACTCTAATGCAAGCAGTAGGGAGAAGAGTTGGCGATATCTGGTGATCAAAGGGGGGGGGCTTGCCTGGTTGCTCTGGCAAGAGAGAGGGGTCCTCAACTCTGTAGTCGAACGGAGCACCAGCAGCGTTGTCAGTCTCGTAGTCTACCGGAGAGAAGAGGAGGGAAGAAATAGTAAATACGGAGCAAACAAGGCATCACAAAATATAACAAGGCAATACGCGGTGCCAGGGGTGATCTAACGCGGTAGTAAGTGACACTGGTGAAGGGGGGAAACATCCGGGAAGTATCCCCGGTGTTTCGCGTTTTCGGGCAGATGAAACGGAGGGGGAAAGTTGCGAGTTCGATAGGTTAGGGATGTGTGGCGGACGAATGGGATGCATATCCGGAATCGTCTCGTCGTTCTGAGAAACTTTCATGTACAAAGTTTTTCCATCCGAGTTACAGTTTATTTTATATGATTTTTCGAAGATTTAAACAAATTCTGGAATTTCTGGATTTAATGTAATTCGAAATAATCAAAGACAAACTGCTATGGGTACACATGAGTGTACCCAGCAATGTGTATATACATATGACATGTGGGGCCAGGGGCTGGGTTGACCCAGTCAACATTTTGACTAGTCCAAAGTGAATAGTGTATGTGGGCCCCTTTGTCATTGATAGAGTTTAACTAAACACGATTAGTTAGTTTGATAAGTGATTAGGTTAATTTAACAGACTTAATTAAGTTAATTAACATGATTAATATAGTAAATTAATTAATTAATTAGTTTTTTATATTTTATTTTTTTAACGTCCTGGGGCGTGGGGCCCCATGTCATAGACTCAGGGGGCATAGCGGGCGTTGGGCACGGGCGCCGCGGAGCAGGCAACCGGGGCTGCGGCGGGGCACCGGCCAGGGCAATGGCGCGGTGGCCGGTAGGGTGGCCGCGGGGCGGATGCGGGTCGCCGCCGGCAAGGTCAGGCGGACCGGAGCAAGCAGCAGGACGTGGGCACTGGCGCAGGAGGCGAGCGGCGGGCGAGTCAAGTCGGCGGGCGTCGGCGGCAGGCATCGGCGGCCCGGGGCTAGAGCGGCAAGGCGAGGACGACGAGGGTGGCTGCAGGGACCGAGGAGCGAGGCCATGCGCTGGGCGCGGTCGACGAACGGCGGCAGCAGCGCAGGCGGGCGACATGCAGCGGTTGGGAGGTGCAGGCGCGACCGGGATGGCCCCGGGTCGCGGTGAGCGCGGCGGGCGCAGGGAGAGGGAGGGAGCGAGGCTCACGGTGGGGTGCAGGGTTCGTGGCAGCGGGGGTCGGGGTGGTGGTCGGAGACGTCGGTGTCGACGTAGACGAAGCAGACCGGCGAGGGAGCACTCCGGGGCGAGGAGCTCCGGCGGCGGAGACGTCCGGTCGCGAGGCGGGGTGGTCGGCATCAGGTAACGGGGCGCCGGCGAAGCGAAGTAGAGGTGCGGGACGGAGGCGGCCATCCTTGGGCGCGGGCTCGCCGACGAGGTGGGTCTTCGACGCGGCAAGGGGACGGGCACGTGGTGCTTGGCGATGCTAGAGAGCGAGAGCGGTTGGGGGTTTCGGTCAGGAGGACTGGGGGGGGGTCGTGCGGGCGACGGGGTGATCCTGATCCAGATCTGGATCAATGGGGGAAGTGGGGGTGGTTGCCCTAGGGTTTGATCGGGGTGGGGGGTTAAGTGGAGTGGGGGGGTCGGCCGGCTGGGCCTGTAGCCTGCTGGGCCGAAGCCCGGGGGGGGGGGGGGGGGGGTTTCTCTTTCCCTTTTTTTGTTAGTTTTGTTTTTCCTTTCCTTTTTATTTATTTTTCTTTCCTATTTTATTCTTTTAATTGTTGTTTTAGAAAATATAAATACAACTCCTAAATTAATGTTATAATTTATTCTACTGCCCCAATAAGTATGACACCTAATTAAAATAGTTTGCATTATTATTATTTTTAAAAGGGCATTTAATTAATTCTCATAGCTGCGTTTTAATTACTTTAGAGCCTTTAAACGTTTTATAAAATTGTGGTTTCTCCACAATAATTACCTATGCATTATTTGGCAACACCCCAACATTTTAGTTTTAATATTTGAAAATCTTTACCATTTGACTTTATTTTAAGTTTGAATTTCGAATCGATTTTGAACTAACACGAGATTAACAACAGTAATCGTGGTGACGTGGCATCATTAACGTGGGATTACTATAGCCTAATTATCCGGGCGTCACAATTCTCCTCCACTACAAGAAATCTCGTCCCGAGATTTAAGAGGGAGGGTAAGGGGGAAAGATCTGGTTACGGATTTCTAACGGGTCTTCTCAATCTTGGTTGCTCTTCTCGAAGAGGTCGATTCATTACGTTGAAGTCTTTATTTCTCTGCTCCAGCTTATCATGATCAAGTCGTCATCCTTTCTTCAGGATCTCCATCGTCCTACGAACGCGACCAAGGGGAAAAACTCCGGAAGGACGCATCTCCACAAAGCTGGGCATCTGACGGTGAACTCAATGGGAAATACATAAGGTACCCCACGAGTTGTATTTCAGTGAATTCACCGAGTGCAATATACGATGGTACCAAAGTTTCAAACGGGTAGGCAATCGTTCGATGCTTGAAACAGAGTGTGAAAAGGGGTTCAGAGCAACGAGAATAAGTATTGTGTTTGATACCAGAATAGATCACTAGGAAGGTGGCTCGCGAATTACCTACGAAACCAAGAGCAAGGGATAAAAGTGTCAACAAGGTGTACAGGAGAGTCAGGTTTCGATCATGTGGAACTGTGGGTTATGGGCCCACCATGTGGGTTAAAAGTATGAAGGGCGGAGACATCTTGCGTGATCATGTAAGCAAGGCATGTCAGGGATCAGCCTGTCAGTTATGTCGGCATCAACGTCGGTTCCAAGGGCGAGGGATGAAGAGAACCATTTTCCTGCTCGTTGAACGAGGCGGGCCAAGAGGCAAGGTTCTCATCCATCAGCGGTTACCGAAATGTCATCAACAGTAGAAATAGGGTCTCACTGGCAGAGTTGTACAATGAGGTGTTTACATAAGCAGTGAATTATTGCTGCTTAGATTATATAGATCACAAGAAAGGTCAAACAAACCAATGGAAAGGAAAATGTGATCATCAGGTTAAACAGAACAATGGAAAGGAAAAATGTGATCTTCATATTAAACCGAACAATGGAAAGGAAAACATGTTTAAACACATATTTCAGGGGTATACCCTTCCCAAGAACAAGCAGGGTATGATATCCAAGGCCGGATAGAAGGTAGAAAACCACTTAGGTAAGGGGAGAGGAATTTCATGACTTTACACATACAACGGTGTTCGGATAATTGAGCAGGAAACATTTAGCATTAGCTTCAATGTTCTTGTTGAAAATTGGAATACCATAGACATGCTTTGAGATAGCATTGGCATGGTCTCCAATCAAAGGTCAGACTCTGGATACACGAAGGGATTCATCATTAAGCCAAGGAGAGGATGAGGAGGTGGCTGATGGACTCAGCAATAATTCAACGAGGTATCCAAAAGATGGATTTCCACCGTTATGTGAACAAGGAGATAACATTTGTCGGATCAAATGATATAATGATGTATGCTCAAGGAAAAACATACACAATAAAACACTAATTGGAAAGGGTTCCCAAAGTATGGCCTTAGGTAGCATGATCAATGTCAGAAAGGTGATCCAACAACCAATAGTCTAAGAATGAAATATCGACCATTAACTTGAAAGCAATAGGGTTGCTAGAAGTTTAGAATTTACACATCACAGACCATTTGTCGGTATTCCGGTTAGAAACAACACGGAGACCAAGAAAGAATGGTGATGGTGAGAAGCATCAATATACCAAGAATTCTTAAGAGGTGGAGCAATCCTCACGACATTCTTGACATAAAAGATGGTAATACTCCAAGGTAAGGAAGAATAATTGCTGGATAGCACGGATCTCTAGGTATAACACAAAACACGAACAAGTTTGTGTTGAACGGAAGGCAATAAAGGGGTCAATGATAACACCAATCATTGAGGGTAAGAATGTTATTTTTCATCATGAATTCAATTGATATCTTGGAAGACCTCAGAAAGTTGATGATGATCACGACACATTTGTCGAGAGGTTTCAAGAAGATGTAACCGATCGGCGATGACATCAAGTCAACGGAATGATGAAGCGAAAAGTTATTGAAACCATGGGTATGACCCAAACTCGAAATCGATCTTGTTGTTCAAGGTGAAATGATACGACGAGGAAGATCGGCATAAGGTTATCTCATCATCGAAAATTGTGCTCCGGGAAGGACCAGGTAGCACAGTTTAAAATTTAGCACAAAATGATATAGTCGATCAGACTAGGAATGACGTGATGGAGTATTAAACTTCTCAACCACAAAGTACTAGGAGTACTGAATCACAGGGGTGATTCGATTCACTAATCGGTGTCCTCGGTTGATGACAACCCAGAACCCAAGAAAAATTGGATTAGGGGAGAAATAACATTTGACGAAGAACCCATAAGAAGTTATGTAGTACCATGACATTATCAAGATATCATAGTGTAATACTCGACGGTAGATCAAAGTAAAGGTTGGACAAGTGCAATGATCTGCACAAGACAAGTACTTCAACTTGTCCGAGAAATGGTATTTAAGGAGAAAATATGGTCGGAATCCACGATCATAAAGGATCGAACCACGGTTACAAGATGAACTTATAACAAGGGGGTAATTATTTTTACGAGCAACTTCCATGATAAGTTATACATCGTGTCCCTGGGCATGAACGCAAGGTTCAAGGTCGACTCCCACTTCTTCAATGTATAACCTTCCATCCACTTTTCGCTTTGATAAAGGCATTAGTGTTGAAAGTTTTATCTGGTGAAATACCAGATGAGTATGACTCGTGAAAACTTTTGAGTTCACACATATTAAGGAAGGCATAGGTTCAACCCGTCAGGGTATCGTGGAAACATATACCACAATCTTCAATAGTAAACACCACAAGCTCGAAAGCAGAGCATGGTTGGTCAATCAGAGGATAGGATTTACCAATGGAGAAAGAACTTCCAAAGGGATTGAATATGAAGGACGCTATCGGATAAAATCCAACAAAGGATCCGGTGGTCCTCGAAGGATCTGATGTGAGCATCGGTACTCAACCAGAGGAAGAAACAATGCAAGGAGATCAGACTATAGAAACAACTGACTAATTCAAAGCTCAAATGCAAAAGAATTATGATTTCCGACCAAGGGATCAGAAGCAAACACTTTGATTAAGGATGGATAAGTTACGTATGCTTAGGGCACAATCGATGGCAATCCGATTGGTCGAGAACCAGCTCATGTTTAAAATGATGTCTGAGCCGGAAGGATAAATCCTGAGGATTGCAAGCATTCACAACCATATTGGATCAAAGACCGAAAATGACAATGACAAGGGATGCCAATAATGATTAGAGACTTATGGGATTAACCATAATGCAAGCAAGCAAGAATTTCAAGGGCAATAAGCTGCTAAGGATTTTCGGAAGATCGAATATTATTTCCAAGACCTTAGTGAAACACATGAACAACTTGGGGGTGAGCGGATACTCGATAAGTGCGAGAATTATCCATAGGGGTATTCAGGCGGCAAAGAACTGCAAGGCGGTAGGCACAAAGTATTCTCGGGACAATAGAGAGAATTTCGGGGTATCTTGCAATAACAAGATCAGCTAGGAATAAAAGTAAGGACGACTGGTGTATCTATTTATCCATAGGGATAATTCGGTGGTAGGGAATTGCAAAGGCGGCGGGCACAAAGTCTCAAGAGAACATTGGAGAGTATCTTCGGAATCTTCTGATGCAGCATGCGATCATCTGTGATAAGGGGCTCTCCGGGAGAAAGTAGTTACGAGAACCTAGAGTCAGGTTTAGTAAAATCATTTAACCCGAATAGAAGAGAGCTCAGAGTCCCAGAGTAAGGATCGAGGAGTAAAAGATCCTAATACCACCCAGATGGCGACGTGGGCCCGTAAGGCACACAACCATGTTAGTAAAAGTTTTGCAATGTCTAGACTCGACTTCGGCCAAGGAGTGTGGAAGGGGGATTCCTACATGCAGTCGGCTCTGATACCAACTTGTGACGCCCCCGATTCAATCGTACACTAATCATACACGCAAACGTGTACGATCAAGATCAGGGACTCACGGGAAGATATCACAACACAACTCTACAAATAAAATAAGTCATACAAGCATCATATTACAAGCCAGGGGCCTCGACGACTCGAATACAAGAGCTCGGTCATAGACGAGTCAGCGGAAGCAACAATATCTGAGTACAGACATAAGTTAAACAAGTTTGCCTTAAGAAGGCTAGCACAAACTGGGATACAGATCGAAAGAGGCGCAGGCCTCCTGCCTGGGATCCTCCTAAACTACTCCTAGTCGTCGTCAGCGGGCAGCACGTAGTAATAGGCACCTCCGGTGTAGTAGGAGTCGTCGTCGAAGGTGGCGTCTGGCTCCTCGGCTCCAACATCTGGTTGCGACAACCAGGTAGAAGGGATAGGGGGAAAAGAGGAAGAAAGCAACCGTGAGTACTCATCCAAAGTACTCGCAAGCAAGGAGCTATACTACATATGTATGCATTGGTATCAACTGGAATAAGACTTTTATATGTGGACTGAATTGCAGAAAGCCGGGATAAGGGGGATAGCTAGTCCTTTCGAAGACTACGCTTCTGGCAGCCTCCGTCTGGCAGCATGTAGAAGAGATTAGACTGAAGTCCTCCAAGTAGCAACGCATAGCATAATCCTACCCGACAATCCTCTCCTCATTGCCCTGTTAGAGAGCGATTACCGGGTTATATCTGGCACTTGGAAGGGTGTGTTTTATTAAGTATCCGGTTCTAGTTGTCATAAGGTCAAGGTACAACTCCAAGTCGTCCTGTTACCGAAGATCACGGCTATTCGAATAGATTAACTTCCCTGCAGGGGTGCACCACATAACCCAACACGCTCGATCCCATTTGGCCGGACACACTTTTCTGGGTCATGCCCGGCCTTGGAAGATCAACACATCGCAGCCCTACCTAGACACAACAGAGAGGTCAGCACGCCGGTCTAAATCCTATGGCGCAGGGGTCTGGGCCCATCGCCCTTTGCACACCTGCACGTTGCGAACGCGGCCGGAAGCAGAACTAGCCCCCTTAATACAAGAGCAGGCTTACGGTCCAATCCGGCGCGCGCCACTCAGTCGCTGACGTCATGAAGGCTTCGGCTGATACCACGACGTCGAGTGCCCATAACTGTCCCCGCGTAGATGGTTAGTGCGCATAGGCCAGTAGCCAGACTCAGATCAAATACCAAGAACTCGTTAAGCGTGTTATTTTGAAATAACCGCGAACGCCGACCAGGGCCAGGCCCACCTCTCTCCTAGGTGGTCTCAACCTGCCCTGTCGCTTCACCACAAAGATCCACACAGAGGGCCATTGGGACAAAGGTCCTTTCAGCCCCCAATCCGTGAATCATTCGCGGGTGCTCCACAAGCCAACCCATCTTAAGTCACCACATGTATCCTGTATAAAGTATATAGCATATACCCGTGATCACCTCCCGAGTGATCACGGCCCGATAATATAGCATGGCAGACTGACAAGAATGTATGGCCACTGATGATAAACTAGCATCCTATACTAAGCATTAGGATTGCAGGTAAAGGTATCAACAGTAGTGGCAAGGACAGGCTATGCATCAGAATAGGATTAACGGAAAGCAGTAACATGTTACACTACTCTAATGCAAGCAGTAGGGAGAAGAGTTGGCGATATCTGGTGATCAAAGGGGGGGGCCTTGCCTGGTTGCTCTGGCAAGAGAGAGGGGTCCTCAACTCTGTAGTCGAACGGAGCACCAGCAGCGTTGTCAGTCTCGTAGTCTACCGGAGAGAAGAGGAGGGAAGAAATAGTAAATACGGAGCAAACAAGGCATCACAAAATATAACAAGGCAATACGCGGTGCCAGGGGTGATCTAACGCGGTAGTAAGTGACACTGGTGAAGGGGGGAAACATCCGAGAAAGTATCCCCGGTGTTTCGCGTTTTCGGGCAGATGAAACGGAGGGGGAAAGTTGCGAGTTCGATAGGTTAGGGATGTGTGGCGGACGAATGGGATGCGTATCCGGAATCGTCTCGTCGTTCTGAGCAACTTTCATGTACAAAGTTTTTCCATCCGAGTTACAGTTTATTTTATATGATTTTTCGAAGATTTAAACAAATTCTGGAATTTCTGGATTTAATGTAATTCGAAATAATCAAAAGACAAACTGCTATGGGTACACATGAGTGTACCCAGCAATGTGTATATACATATGACATGTGGGGCCACGGGCTGTGTTGACCCAGTCAACATTTTGACTAGTCCAAAGTGAATAGTGTATGTGGGCCCCTTTGTCATTGATAGAGTTTAACTAAACACGATTAGTTAGTTTGATAAGTGATTAGGTTAATTTAGCAGACTTAATTAAGTTAATTAACAGGATTAATTGAGTAAATTAATTAATTAATTAGTTTTTATATTTTATTTTTTTAACGTCCTGGGGCGTGGGGCCCCATGTCATAGACTCAGGGGGCATAGCGGGCATTGGGCACGGGCGCCGCGGAGCGAGGCAACCGGGGCTGCGGCGGGGCACGGGCCAGGGCGATGGCGTGGTGGCCGCGGGGCGGATGCGGGTCGCCGCCGGCAAGGTCAGGGGGACCGGAGCAAGCAGCAGGCCGTGGGCACTGGCGCAGGAGGCGAGCGGCGGGCGTCGGCGGCAGGCATCGGCGTCCCGGGGCTGGAGCGGCAAGGCGAGGACGACGAGGGTGGCTGTAGGGACCGAGGAGCGAGGCCATGCGCCGGGCGCGGTCGACGAACGGCGGCAGCAGCGCAGGCGGGCGACACACAGCGATTGGGAGGTGCATGCGCGGCCGGGATGGCCCCGGGTCGCGGTGAGCGCGGCGGGCGCAGGGAGAGGGAGGGAGCGAGGCTCACGGCGGGGTGCAGGGTTCGTGGCAGCGGGGGTCGGGGTGGTGGTCGGAGACGTCGGCGTCGACGTAGACGAAGCAGACCGGCGAGGGAGCACTCCGGGGCGAGGTGCTCCGGCGGCGGCTTCGTCCGGTCGCGAGGCGGGGTGGTCGGCATCAGGTAATGGGGCGCCGGCGAAGCGAAGTAGAGGTGCGGGGCGGAGGCGGCCATCCTTGGGCGCGGGCTCGCCGGCAAGGTGGGTCTTCGACGCGGCAAGGGGCCGAGCACGTGGTGCTTGGCGATGCTAGAGAGCGAGAGCGGTTGGGGGTTTCGGTCAGGAGGAGTGGGGGGGTCGTGCGGGCGACGGGGTGATCCTGATCCAGATCTGGATCGATGGGGGAAGTGGGGGTGGTTGCCCTAGGGTTTGATCGGGGTGGGGGGTTAAGTGGAGTGGGGGGTCGGCCGGCTGGGCCTGTAGCCTGCTGGGCCGAAGCTCGGGGGGGGGGGGGCAGGGGGGTTTCTCTTTCCCTTTTTTTGTTAGTTTTGTTTTTCCTTTTCTTTTTATTTGTTTTTCTTTCCTATTTTATTCTTTTAATTGTTGTTTTAGAAAATATAAATACAACTCCTAAATTAATGTTATAATTTATTCTACTGCCCCAATAAGTATGGCACCTAATTAAAATAGTTTGCATTATTATTATTTTTAAAAGGGCATTTAATTAATTCTCATAGCTGCGTTTTAATTACTTTAGAGCCTTTAAACGTTTTATAAAATTGTGGTTTCTCCACAATAATTACCTATGCATTATTTGGCAACACCCCAACATTTTAGTTTTAATATTTGAAAATCTTTACCATTTGACTTTATTTTAAGTTTGAATTTCGAATCGATTTTGAACTAACACGAGATTAACAACAGTAATCGTGGTGACATGACATCATTAACGTGCGATTACTGTAGCCTAATTATCCGGACATCACATTCGTCTCCGATTGCAGTGCATTCAATGATCTTCTGTTCTTACTTACCAGTGTGGATGGTTCATCAGTCTTATTAAAACCTTTGAGGTTAGTCCAGCTTATGCACGTTTAGTCTTCTGCAATTTCGTCGAGGGCTCCAAAAAATGTGAAAATGCAAAAGATGAAGTTAGAGGCAACGACATCAAGGGACTTTGATGCAGGTTTTAGTTGTATGAGAAATCTTTTTTGTAAGTGTATTTTGGTTTCTTCGATCGGACGTAATATTATGTAGTATTTGATGAATACAATTGTTTCCTAAGATGTCTAAGTTGCAGGGAATTTCTTTCTGCAGGAAGGGCATCCTTAGTTTTTCTATCATTTTCAAGAGAACACCCCTATCTTTATTAGTGTAAGTACTATATTTACCTAACCCATGAAGCCAAGTCCCATCCACATTGCAGCTCTAGTATTTTTCCATTTTGAGGGTTAACTAGTGATTTGGCATACGAAATTCCCTATTTGATGTTTATTGTGTCAAATTGGTTGACAAACACACATGGCGCAGCTAGTGGGACAGACCAACTCGGGGAGCGACTCAGAAGCAGTTTCATTTCGTTTCAACAATTTTGGCCCATCTTTCCTTTTCTGGTTTTCATGGTTTATTTCATTTGTTCTCTTCATTTTTTTCTTTTTCTTTTTCTTTGGTTTGTTGGTTTTTTGGTTCCATTTCCTTACCTTTTATTCTTCTTTCTTGATGAGTTTTTTTCTTCTTTTTTTTTCTCTACGGACTCCTTTCGGCTTTTCTCGGTTACTTTGGATTTATTTTGTCCTTCTCTTTTTTTACCCATTTTTTTATTTTCTGAATTATGATCATGAACATTTTTTATAAAATATTATTAAAAATATATTTGTGAACATCTTATGTTTTTGTGATATTTAAAATTTATGAAAAAAATTATATACACCGTTAACATTTTACAATAACACGATGAAATTTATTCCAATTAAAATATTTTTAAAACATGGCAACGTATTTGAACACTTTATATTTTTTTAATATGCAGTGAATATTTTTCAAAAATCACTAACATTTAAAAATTGTAGCTACTTTCTAAAATTAAGCAATCTTTTCATATTACGAGTATTTAAATTTCTCAGTTTTTAGAAATCCGTCGACATTTTTTAACATCCACTAATTTTCTTCTTATTTTATTTTTGAGGGATTATTTTTTATTTTTTATAGTATGTCAAATGTAAAAAAGATTCGACAGCCGGTTATCGGGCTAAAACAGACAGGAAAACCGAAGAACGAAAATCGACAGAGTGGGCCGGCCCACTACGCTCGTCGTGTCTCGCCTGACACCAACCAACCCTAGCCGCCAAGACGGCGCCGAGCCCATCCACCATCCCAGTCACCGCCCGCCGCCCTCCCCATCCTCGGCGTCCACCGCCGCTTTCGCCCTCCTCCTACGCCGTTCTTAGCTACCTCCTCCTCCTCCTCCTCCTCGACCACCTCCTCCTCTCTATCTAGCCTTAGAGCCGCCAGCCAGCCCGCCCGCTCGCTTGCCACTCCCGTCAGCCGCTGCGAGGAGGAGACCATGAAGCTCGACGTGAACGCCCTCCGCTACCTCTCCAAGGATGACTTCCGCGTCCTCACCGCCTGCGAGATGGGCATGCGCAACGTAAGGCCTTAAACCCTACACCTCGGCCAGCCTTGACCCGACGCCATGTGAGACTGTTCGCCCTGACGCTTTGTGCTTTTGGTTTTGAAATTCGCAGCACGAAATCGTGCCCGCGGAGCTCGTCGACCGTATCGCCGGACTGAAGTGAGTTCTACCACGTGCTCTTTTGTGAATTTTGCTTTGTGTGGTTTGGGAAATTGATTCCTGTGGTAGGTGTATTTAGCTGCCAAGTGTGGGGATGGTGATTAGCGTTCTCAGGCAGTTAGGCGAGTTGATATGATAGTTCGTGGGCTGCCATTTAAGGTTAATCGTTGGGTCTGAACTTCACACTGTGTTTCGGTTAAGCTTTGCACCTTTGCAATTTGTGATGCACAATATCAATAGTTGTATACATAACTGTTGATTAAAACGAAATTGGAATTCACTGTCAGAAATTTTGTCTGCAGTAATCTAATGTCCACTGCATGTTGAAAAAGTCGAGGTCCGAGACCTCGGCTTAAAACAACTTAGGTTCTCTGTGTGTTAGAGCTCAGTATTCTTTGGAAACCAGTTTCAAATGGATTATATTGTTTGGTTTAATGGATCTCTCCGTTATCTTGGTGAGTGTATTATAATTCTTTGTGGATTTAGGCATGGAGGCACATATAAAGTGCTGCGGAATCTGTTGAAGAACAAACTGGTGCACCATGATTGTAAAAAGTGTGAGTCATTGATGTCGAATCTTGCTTCATTTTATGCTTAGATGGATATCTGGATTATCATAGCTGCTTTTCTTTTCTTGGTTATAGATGATGGGTTTCGGCTCACATACCTTGGGTATGACTTCCTCGCCATAAAAACTTTGGTTAATCGTGGAGTCTTTGCTTCGGTTGGTCGCCAAATCGGTGTTGGAAAAGAGTCAGGTACATGGATTATTGATGTCCTGCTCATTATATATATTTTGCCTCAGTTTATGGTTGTTATCCTGTGCTTTTATTATATTTTAAAGTTGCACAGGAAAGACACTGTGAAACATACGAGTCACTGCCTGTCCTTGCATGTTCTGTGATATACTATCTGTGATGACATATCAGTTTGCAACTTGATTAAGAAAAAGAACAGCTATCTAAAGTTCTAAACACCCAATCATGTAAACACAGCCCAACCAAACTAGATTATCATAGTCCATGGCAATGCCATATCGAATCCTAGATTGTACCTAGCAAATGTCAAGTGCTTTATGTGGAATGTTTATTTTTCTTATAGATATATTTGAGGTTGCCACGGAGGATGGAACAGTGTTGGCCATGAAGCTTCATAGGTTGGGTAGGACATCTTTTAGGGCTGTCAAATCAAAGCGTGACTATTTAGCCCACCGGAGGAGCTTTAACTGGCTATACCTATCACGACTTGCGGCCCTAAAGGAATTTGCTTTTATGAAGGTTTTTGCACAGCTATACTTTCCATTCATTTTATCTGTCTAACTGCTTAATTGTTTAACACTCTTATACTGTTTTCTCATTCCACTCGAAGGCTTTAGGAGACCATGGATTCCCTGTTCCCACAGCGGTGGACTGCAATCGGCACTGTGTCATTATGTCACTTGTGCCGGGATATCCACTGTAAGTTGACATTCTTGTAAATGATTTTTAATTTTATTCATGAGTCTTTTTCCCTTTACACAGAGACTGACATAGGTGTTGCATTCTGTTATGCAGTGTTCAGATAAGAGAATTGCAAAATCCAGATGATGTTTTTGACAAAATTCTTGGTCTTGTAATTCGTTTGGCGGAGCATGGGCTGATACATTGTGATTTTAATGAATTCAATATCATGGTACTACTTTTACCCTCTCTTATCATTATTACACTCGGATAATTCAGCTTGTCCATTCTTCGTTTCTCTCTTTCTTGTATTGCCTTTGCAATGTTTGAGATTCTGTAGTTTCTGCATCATATTTATGAACAAATTATGTTTTTTTCGGTGCTGCTTCTTTGAAGTATGCTCTGATTTCAGTGGTTTTGGAGGTTTCAGAGAGAAATAATAGTGATTTTGGATCGTAATCTTTATCAAGATTTGCCAATTGTACAAAAGAAAACACATGCCTTCCAACTGCCATTTCGAGTTGTTCAGAATGGTGTTTTCAGTATTTAATTCTTCAACAAACATAACTGAAGTTTTTTGATTTGTCAGTATGTATCTTAGTATCATACCCTATATTTTATCCTTCATGTGTATTGATGTTCTGCAGATTGACGATGATGAAACTGTTACGATGATCGACTTCCCACAGATGGTATCTGTTTCGCACCGGAATGCCCAGATGTATGTAGCATATTCTAATAGCTAAAGCCTAACGGAGGACTGCTTTCTGTTCAGTATTCATGAGGTTTGTTTTTGCAGGTATTTTGATCGAGATATTGGGTGTATCTACAAGTTCTTCAACAAAAGGTATCACCTTACCGAGTGTGTAATATCAAAAATATTATCTTATCCACTACACTGATTTTTTTATTAAGCTTTGTCTTCCTTTTGTATTAGGTTCAATCTTACAGAGAAAGGTGGACAAGATGGTTCTGAAACTGATGATGATGACAGTGGCAGACCGTCCTTTCTATCCATTCAAAAGTCTTCTGGTGCCTTGGACAAAGAACTAGCTGCCAGTGGCTTCACCAAAAAAGAGCAAGTTGAGATAGAAAAGGTGGGTCAGATGTTGGTACAAAACTCATATTGATGAGTTTCTCATTTTGAAGATCTATAAGATTTTACTATAAAGGCAGAAGTATGTCATTTGGTTAATATTGATAATGGGGACGTGGCCATACGGGGATCTTGCGACAACGCACTTTTTGAAGGCAATAACATTGATCACAAAATTATGTTAAAGTTAGATAAACATGGAGTGTTCCTTCTCATGTGCAGTCGTATTAATTTCACATTGAATATCGGATAATTAGATCTTGGTGAGTGCTGACCTTCTCTTCCTTTCACGTGATTACAGTTCATTGATGAGAATGCTGAAGAACACGATTCCGGCTCAGATGATGAGGATTCAACATCAGAACAGGAAAGTGAAGGTAGCGATGCCGTGTCTGCTGAAATCAGTTCCTTGAAAATAGTAGACCAGGTATTGATCTGCATCTAAATACTTTTCTAACTCAAATGTGTCGCCAAGCTTTGCCCACTGCCGAGCTATCACCCAGCAGATTCAGTTCTCTCAGTTACTAGTTTTTGAAGTATGTTTTGGTGGATATTGTTCAGGACCCTGCAGGTGTGCCTGATCTTGTTGTGATGGATTCAGATAAACATGAAACTTTATCTAAAGAGGTTAGTAATATATATTCATTTGACTGACTGACTAGACAAACTTATCAATGGATGTTGCTTACTTCTGCTGATCTACCTTGCAGCATGCAACAAGCACAAGTCCCAGTGGCGAGAACAAATCGACAGATCCAACCGACGATGGCATCGAGGACCCTAACGGAGCCGAATCAGGAGGCGACGACGACGATGACTCGTCTGAGGATACTGAGGATGAGGACGACGCATTGCTGACAAAGCAGCTGAACAAGCAAAGAAAAAGGGCGATGGCAGCTGCCCTCGGGCGGAGAAGGCCCCTCAACTCGAGGAACGCCTACAAGGATAAGGGTAAGGGCACCATGAACTCCAAGATCCAGAGGCAAGCCTGCCAATGGTGAATAGTTGGTTGGTCTGCTTTGTTTCTGGCTGGAGATCTCAAGACGGTTTGGTGCGGTCTTGAGTGCGCCGAGCGGACTCGCTAGTCGTATGAGTATATTTCCGTTGTCAGTTTTGGTTGTTGTACTGGTGCTTCTCCAGGGTTTTACCCGCTGAGCTGTAGTAAAAAAAGAAATATGTGATACTGGTATCTTGTACTATTATCAGCTATAAGTACTATACACTTCTTGCTCTTTGACAGTTTACTAAAGCAAAACCAAGCCTATATCAATCCTCTGAGGTGTAACTAGTTGCCGTTCTTGCTAGATCGTGTCTTGGTGAGACATGACACTTCATCTTGGTTCTTTTGGAGCTACCTTGGCAGCGCGCGGCGGCACTGCATCATGGCGGCGGCTCGCCGCAGCATCTCCAGCCGGGAGGAGGCGCCGTGCCTGGTGGTTCCGGCGGCGGCAGCGGCAGCAGCATCCTTGGATGACTCTGCCCTCATCCTGGCCTTCTGCGCCCACCCCACCAGCCCCTGCTGGATGTGATCGTCGAAGATCTCCTTCTTGAAGAAGGTCCCCATCTGTGTCACGATCGCGTACAGCGGCAGGGTGCTGTAGCTGCACAGCAGCTGGATGACCACCCTGCAAGCAAAAGCAAACAGCAGCAGTCTTTGAGCCTGAGCCTTAGAAGAAAACATGGCTGCTTGCTTCTTCTTGGTGATGAGAGAAGAGTGAAACGACGGATTGCGACCGACCCGATGACGAGCCTCGGCACGATGAAGGGGACGTGGTCCATGATGCACGAGTTGAACCCGTAGGTGGTCTTGGATCGATCCAGTTGCAACCCAACAGAGACATCTCAGTTAGTCATTAGTAGGAGCATCAAAGAACTGTCCATGCCCTGATGCTCTTCTACTGATACACTTTTGCAGAAGATGTAGAATTGCGCGCACCAGCCAGTTCACCCAAAAAGCTCAAGCTGATGGGAAAAAGATGGGCTATGCATTTATGCGGCAACAGAAGACACTTACGAGAATCCAGAAGAAGAGCGCGATCTCGAAGGCGTTCTGGAAGAGGATGAAGTGGATGAGGTAGAGGATCACCCTGGGTTTACCGCACCAGAAGTACTCGTCGGACGGGTTCACCACCAGGTCGCCCTCGATCGCCGAGTGCTTCTCCGCGACGTCGTGCGCCAGCTGAGCTATCACGTGCTCCAGCTTCGTGCCCACGGCCAGCAGGAGCTGCAGGCAGCAGCAGCAACAGCACAAGGAGGCTTACCTACAGAAATTCACACTTTGACATGCGTGCTGGGGGGTTCAGGGACACTTACGATGAGAGGAAGGAAGGAGATCCAGAAGTAGGTGTGCCAGCCTGCAGGTCAATCAGCAAGTTGGTATATGATCCTGAGAGCTGCAATCACTGGAGATGGCAATGTGATTGCAACTTACCATTGACGTTCAGCAGCATGAATATCACCACGAATATCCACAGGTACCACCTAGGTGGAAGCAAGGTTAAGAAATGATCAGGCCACTCGGCTGCGCTGCTCAACAACTACTGGTAAATGAACCCCCAAAACATAAGAATTTTCACCTTATGCCAACCACCTTCTTGAAATCGGCCTCCAAGGCTCGCACCATGTATCTGTGGAAGCCAAATTTCAGGTTCCCCCGGCAATGCGTCTGCAGAGAAAAGGATCTCTTGTTATTAATTTTCATAAATGAAGAGGGGATAGAGTGTCAGCGTGCTGTTGAACTATATATCATCCTTACCATGATGAAACCGAGTCGCATGGTCGCGTAGTCCGATTTAGTGACCGACGCGTAAAACTGCTTAACAAAAGAATGCTGAAGGAATGTTTTGATTAGTAGGGTAGGTTTAACAAAAAAAATATAGATATGTGTGTTAGTATAAAGAGGATACATGGTGTTTTGACTGAGAACCGTATGATTGATTATATGGGATGCATTTTCTTACCATCCAGCTCAACATCGTAGACTCCTGGCCAACGCCATTAAAACGTTCCCTGATGAATTCAAATTGTTGAACGTTGGTCAACTTCTTAGGTCCTGCAGTTGCACAGGATTGCATCAGCCATAACTGGTATTAAGAAGGCAGCCTGTTTTTCCTTAAATATACATACATTTCTAGGATTAAATTATTTCTGAAGTAAAGGTATTTATTAGATCAAAATGTGGAGCAGCAACCGACCGTTTCCTGCATCGTTTTTATGAATTTCAGCCTCCCAGTGTCTCCATTGGCGAATCTGCACAATAGAACCGTGTTCAAGTTAACTTGCAGCCAAAATTAATCATTAGTGTAGTTTAAGAAAAAAGAACAGTGTTATGAAAGACTACCTTGGCTCCTCCTAAAACCATGGTCAGAACACTGAAAATCACATGGGTGATAGCCAGAACAAAAATGAAAATGTGCAACTGATGTAACGCTTCGAGTGACAGCAAAGGAACTTTTCCCTGCAAACACAGAAACTGGAGTTAGCACAAGGTTACCTAGGATCATTCCAGCATTGCACATCTCTTAAGATGTTGGAAGAACTGGGGATGATGTCATATAGCATATGGAAGTGCAAGGACTATTGGCTCTTTATCTTTGTGCGCATCCACTTTTAAAATTCAGTGAGCAAGCTAAGATCTGTAGTTAGCAGCTGGAAAACATATACTCCCTCCGATCCATATTAATTGTCGCTGGTTTTCCACATCACTTACCTTTATAAAAGCATTTAAACAACTAGTAGCTCAATTATAAACCTGCAGCATACTACATGAAGCATAGGCGCCAGTGCACTGGCATGACCTGAATTATACTGAAACTGTACGTATTATGAACTGCACAATGAAGCAAGATGTACTGTTTAAAAACCCATGGTCCATCCACCTTGTTCTTGCAATGGTCGGACCGCGGCACGCTCTTAGGAAGCAGCCGGCGACCGCCGAGATCGACGACAGAACGCTCCTCCATCCTCTTGCAGGGCAGCAGGTAGTTGGTCCAGCTAGGGGGAATGCACGTCCTCTGGATCACATCTTGGGACACCGTCATCAGCAGGGAGATGAAGCCCAGAAGCATCAGCTCTGCATCACCACACCCAAAGACGGTCTGAAACTGGGGGCGTCTCAAGAACATTTCTTACTGCAAAATGTTGTTCATCTTCCCTCTGCTCTGAAGGAAAAGCTGAATGCTGCCGCACCTTCCTTCACCTTGAGGAGAGCCTCGAAGAGCGCCTTCTGGTGCTTCTTCTTGAGCGTCTGCATGCATGCACGCATGCACTCCAAATTAGGCGCGTCGATGCGCGAGAGATCATCGGCCGGCGAAACGCCGTTCGGAAACGCGGAGGAGGGCGACGGGGATCGAGGGTCACCTTGCCGAGGTAATGGAGGCACCGCTCGGCGGCGAGGGAGACGGTCACGATGAGGGAGCAGACCCCCGCAACGATCCACGTCGGCGTGTACTCCAGCGCGTCCACCTCCAGCTCCCCGCCCTCCATGATCCCGGTCGCCCGCCCTCCGCCGCCGCCGCCGGCAGGCGATCGGCCTCACCTTCCGGCCATCTGGCCGCGAAACGCAGAAGAGACGTCGTGGGCCGCCGCGCCGGTGGAGGTGGAGTCGTGGTTCGCGATCGGCAGTGTGGGCTTGGTCCGTTCGGACACAGGAGCGCGTTGATCGTGTTGTCCCGATCGCTGCACAGCGTGAGCCCACGCGTCCATGCCACTGTTTGGCGCCCGTGCCGTCCGCGCCGGTGTCCGGCCGCCCGGCCGTTCGCTCGTACGCACGGAGCGCCCGCGTGATTGGTGTTCGGCCGTGCGATCCGATCGATAGGGGTGTGTGATCAGGAGCAATGCTACACCCGAGTAAATAGCATAAAACTACTCTCTCTGTTCGAGCTTGTCTCTTAAATGGGTGTATCTAGCTTTAACTTGATGCTAGATATATCTATTTGAGAGACAAGTTTTTTCAAACGGAGGGTAGTTTATAGGCTAGGGTTTTAAAAAACTACCAGATTTTATTTTTTCTTAGATAACTACCAAATGCGTGGTCGGCTGTTTCAAAAAATCCAAAACGCAGGCAACTAGCGTTTTAACCGTTTTTCTGACCGCCCGAACCCACCGATCAGGCCACGTGGCCCCGTGCGCTGACGGCGCAGCAATTGATGGCCGTTAGGCCGACCGGTCCGGTCAGAACTGGGTAAATACCCCTCCGTCGGTCGGTCCGTTCCCTGCCCACTCTCCCACTCCCCTGCTCCCACTCCCCTACTTCAGTATGAGCTCGCCGCCTCTCGCCATCTTCGAGGCCGGCTGCCGTCGGCCTCCTTGCCGTCATGCCTTCCTGGAACGACGAGGAAACGAGCTTCGACGATGACTACGAGGTCGTCAGCATGGACATGGGACTTATGGTAAGTTTACTCCTTGCCACCTAGGGTTAGGGTTAAGTGCTAGTAGGCCTAGGCTACAACCATGGATCTTGATTAGTTTAGGGTTATTGTTGTCTCTCTCATATGGATCTTGATTAGTGAGGGCGGGGGTTGGTTGTAGGATTGAGCTAACTTAGGGTTCATCTTTGTACAGTGTTAGGGTTCTTGCTGATTTGGAGATTTATTGATTGTTTAGGGTTAATGAACAGTGCAAATTTATTGTGCTTTTGAGTGGTGATTGGAACCAGTGTTGTTTTGGTTTTTTTGGTTACAGGAGGAACCAGACACCATTGTGGAGCCCCTTTTCTGTGATCAACTTGAGCTTTCTGAACCCAACTGCATTTTGCACCACATGAGGCATGTTAAGTGTGTGGTTTTTGAAGGCACTTTAACAGGAAGGCGTTTCTATGGCTACCGAGTCCAGGTTAGATGTCAATTATGTTTGTTACATATGGATGTTCAGCATAGCACATGATGCAGCAGTTTGAGTGCAATTTGTGGATGATATGACAATGTAACTTGTTATTTCACTTATGTTATTCTTTGTTACTTTGCAAACTTAATCATGGCACTGTAATAACCCTATCATATTTCAGTTATGTTATTTATTGGTAGAAAATTCCAAGTTAACCATGACATTGTAATAACTAGCCATTTCTCCACCTCTGAATGTCCTCCGCCCTCCTCGACGGTAACGCCTTGGCTCAAAGGCACGCCGCCGACGACATCTGGCTGCGGCGCCGCCATCGCACCTAGGTCAAAGAGGAGGGAGGGAGGAGGGGGGGGGGGGAGTGAGAGGGAGGATGGCCCGACCGACACCTTTGGTTCCGACCGGACCGGTCGGCTAACGGCCGTTAACTGCTGCTCCGTCCGCGCGCTGGGCCACGTGGGCTGACCGGTGGGCCCAATAGGTCAGGGAAACGGTTAAATCGCTAGTCACTGTGGTTTTGGGTTTTTTAAAACAGCCGACCACACGTTTGATAGGTCTTTGAGAAAAATTAAAATGTGATAGTTTTTTGAAGCCCTAGCATGTAAACTAGCAGTTTTATGCTATTTACTCCCTACACCCACACAAACTTACGTTTAAGTTTTATGTAATTAGCCATTTGGCAAACTGTGATTGGGTGTGAGGGTAGGAGGGCCCACCCAACTTAAAGTAGTAGATATAGTATCATTGGTGTGATCAGATCGATGGGTTTGCCGAGCCAAGCTCAGCCGGAGAAGAAAACGAGCCCACTTTCACATCCCATTGGGGTGTGTTTTTTCTATCGCCCCGAACCCAAAAACTCGAGCTGCACATCCATGCGCCAAATCCTATATGGCGCCTTAAGCGCCGGTTTTAGTATGTTTTGCAAATCGGCGCACATCCAGGAGGCGGAGAAGTTCATCCTGGTTTTGTGAAGCTTCCCAGCCCGGTTTTGTGAAGCTTCTTTAAGCTTCCGTTTTTTTCTAGTTTTCTAAACCAGTTTTTGTTCAGTTTTATCATTTTTTTTCATTTTTCTTCTTTTCATTTTCTCCTTTTTTCATCTTCTTTCTTTTTTCAATTGCGTGAACTTTTAGATTAAAAACTTATACAAATTCATTAACTTATTCATAAATTGTAATTTTTTTCTCAACTTTATGATTTTTTAATTTCATGAATCCTTTTGAAATCTGTGAACCTTTTCAGTTCTGCTAACTCTTTTTGTGAACTCTTTCAAATCTGCGAACTTTTACAGTTTTTGCTAACTTTTTAGTTTTTTTTTAAATTTATGGTTTTATTTCAAATCCGTGATTTGTTTTCAGTTTTTGCTAAATTTTTATAGTGAACTTTTTTTCAAATTTATGTTTTTTCTAAAAAAATCTTGACTTTTTTCAAATTCATGATTTTTTGGAATTAACAAACATTTTTAAAATTCGTGAACTTTTTCAATTTTCTAAATATTTTCCAAATCATGAGCTTTTTTCAAATTGATGAATTTTTTTGAATTTGGGAACATTTTTTCGTTCATGAACTTTTTTCACAGCACATGCTCACAAGAGAGAGAAAAAACCCTAGCAAGCATCCCTGCATAGAAATGGATCGAACGAGCACATCATGTGAGAACGAAGGAAGAACAGCTATCGAGCCAGCTATACGTGACGATCCACTAGGGGGAGCGCGTGAGCGCCAGTAGTCTTCGTGGCGTTTAAGGCGCCAACCAGGACCTCCCTCTACTATGCCAGGACTATATCTCGCTTCACGCGAGTATTCTACTACTGGAAAAAGTGCTAGCCATAACTTTTATAGATGGCGTGGCATTTTACATCCGCGTCAGCATTTTTTTTTTCAAATAGTGTTGCGTAGGCCAAATCCGTATGCCAGCTTTACAAGCATAGTGCTGGCGTTGATTGTTTTGTAAACGTCACAAATCTATTGGCTCATATACACTCACCGTTTGGAAACCAATGATGATGTTGGTTTTGTTTGCACGCCATAATTATTTTATTAGTGTTGGCGTTATTTTTCTTTGCACACCATAGTATATAATTACATTATATTTTTTTGCCATCATTTTATTTTGCCCGTGATTAGCTATGGCGTTGTCATTTTATCCAACACCAACAATGACCTAGTAAAATACCTAAGTCCACCGCCCGCTCTCATTTCACACCCCACCGGGCCCCGTCATAGCTAGACACAACTCCCGTTGGACCAAAGCCGCTGCCGCCCCCGTCGCCGCCCCGCCGCCGCCCCGTCTCCACCCCCGTCACCGCCGCCGCCCCTCGCCGGCGCCAAGATTAGATCCACTCCTCCGTTCACGCGGACACGCCAAACGGCTGGAAATTGTAGTGACAATCTTCCGTTGGCGGATCTGAGCAAGTTTAGTAGAAATTTATAGAATGTGTTATGTATATTCTTCAAAGTTATCATTTTAGTTTTCTTTACACATTTATGTATAGGTTGACTGGTATATGAAAATCGAATAGCTTTGCATACAGAAGTTATTCTTATATATGATCGTATGCGTATGCATAGAAGTCAGTTTGCTATATCTTATTTATCAAAATAGATTCATAATTTTATTTATTCTACTTAATTAACAAAATCATGTCTTTCCAACACATGCACTATTCACTATAAAAGTATCTGATTTTGTTTTGATACAGCTCACACCAAGTATTTGATAATGAAACTTCACAAATCATATCTTTCCAACACATGAACTATTTTATATTGCATATTATCTTGATCATATATATATATACGCGATGTGTCTGTAGGCCATGGCCAATTTTGGAGGCAACAACAAGTCGGTGTGCGATGTGGACATGACCAACAATGAATTCTTAAACACTTTTGAGTATGTCATCAAGAGCGTGCAAGGGGCAAATGCCGATCTAAAGGGGAGATTAAAGAGCTACGCAAGGATGTTGTTCGGCTCATTCAGGAGACTAATCAGTTTAGGGACAAGAGGGATAAGCTCGTCGAGGATCGGGATAAACTGAAGGAGGATAGGAGACGCCTCAAGGGTGAGAGGATTGACCTGAAGATGGACATAGATCATTTCAGAAGAGAAGGAGAAGTAGATAGAAAGAAGCTGATGCAACTGGGCATACTCCTTGCTGAAGATTAGTTTTTTAAGTAGCTAGCTCATCTTATTAGTTGATGATGATTGAGTAACTAGAGTACTTGAGTGAACTTTTGTGAAGTTTAATATCAACTTGTTGAGTTCATGAGCCTCTCTATGTAATGATTATCTATTAAGTAAGTACCTAGTGTTGTTGGGGATCGTTGCAGAAATTTAAAATTTTCTACGCATCACCAAGATCAATCTATGGAGAAACTAGCAACGAGAGTGAGAGGGGAGTGCATCTTCATACCCTTGAAGATCATGACACGGAAGTGTTACAAGAACGCGGATGAGGGAGTCGTACTCGTGGCGATTCAGATCACGGTTGATTCTGATCAAAGCACCGAACAACGGCGCCTCCGCGTTCAACACACGTGCAGCCCGATGACGTCTCCCATAACTTGATCCAGCAAGGAGAGAGGGAGAGGTTGGGGAAGACTTCGTCCAGCAGTAGCACGACAGCGTGGTGGCCTTGGAGAAGCGTGGTACTCCGGCAGGGCTTCGCCAAGCGTCGCGGGAGGAGGAGGTGTTGGGGAGGGGGAGGGCTGCGCCTTGGATGTGGTGCGGCTGCCCTCCCACCTCCCCTATATTTATAGGGGCAAGGGAGAGGGGGGCCGCCCCCCCTCCAGATGGATCTAGAGGGGGGGGGGGGGGGGGGGCGGCCAAGGGGGGAGGCTTGCCCCCCAAGCCAGGGGGGGGGGGCTTTAGGGTTCCCCCAAACCCTAGGCGCATGGGCCCTAGGGGGTTTGGCGCCCAGCCCACCTAGGGGCTGGTTCCCCCCTCCATATTCAGCCCATAGGGCCCTCCAGGGCAGGTGGACCCTCCCGGTGGACCCCCGGAACCCTTTCGGTGGTCCCTGTACAATACCGATAAACCCCCAAACACTTCCGACGATCGAATAAGGACTTCCCATATATAAATCTTTGTCTCCGGACCATTCCGGAACTCATTGTTACGTCCAGGATCTCATCCGGGACTCCAAACAACATTCTTTAACCACGTACAAACTTTCCCTATAACCCTAGCATCATCGTACCTTAAGTGTGTAGACCCTACGTGTTCGGGAATCATGCAGACATGACCGAGACATCTCTCCAGCCAATAACCAACAACGGGATCTGGATACCCATGTTGGCTCCCACATGTTCCACGATGATCTCATCGGATGAACCACGATGTCGAGGATTCAATCAATCTCGTATACGATTCCCTTTGTCTACCGGTATAGCACTTGCCCGAGATTCGATCGTCGGTATACCGATACCTTGTTCAATCTCGTTACGGCAAGTCTCTTTACTAGTTCCGTAACACATCATCCCGTGACCAACCCCTTAGTCACATTGAGATCATTACGATGATGTCTTACCGAGTGGGCCCAGAGATACCTCTCTGTCATACGGAGTGACAAATCCCAGTCTCGATTCGTGCCAACCCAACAGACACTTTCGGAGATACCCGTAGTGCACCTTTATAGCCACCCAGTTATGTTGTGACGTTTGGCACAACCAAAGCATTCCTAGAGTATTCGGGAGTTGCACAATCTCATGGTCTAATGAAAAGATACTTGACATTAGAAAAGCTTTAGCAGACGAACCACACGATCTTGTGCTATGCTTAAGATTGGGTCTTATCCATCACATCATTCTCCTAATGATGTGATCCCGTTATCAATGACATCCAATGTCCATGGTCAGGAAACCGTAACCATCTATTGATCAACAAGCTAGTCAACTAGAGGATCACTAGGGACATGTTGTCGTCTATGTATTCACACATGTATTACGATTTCCGGATAACACAATTATAGCATGAACAATAGACAATTATCATGAACAAGGAAATATAATAATAATAACCCTTTTATTATTGCCTCTAGGGCATATTTCGAACAGTCTCCCACTTGCACTAGTGTCAATAATCTAGTTACATTGTGATGAATTGAACACCCATAGAGTTCTGGTGTTGATCATGTTTTGCTCCAGGAAGAGGTTTAGTCAACGGATCTGCGACATTCAGGTCCGTATGCACTTTACAAATATCTATGTCTCCATTTTGAACATTTTCACGAATGGAGTTGAAGCGACGCTAGATATGCCTGGTCTTCTTGTGAAACCTGAGATCCTTGGCAAGGGCAATAGCTCCAGTGTTGTCACCGAATAGAGTCATCGGGCCCGACGCATTGGGAATAACTCCTAGGTCGGTAATGAACTCCTTCCTCCAGATTGCTTCATGTGCTGCCTCCGAGGCTGCCATGTACTCCGCTTCACATGTAGATCCCGCCACGACGCTTTGCTTGCAACTGCACCAGCTGACTGCCCCACCATTCAAAATATACACGTATCCGGTTTGTGACTTGGAGTCATTCAGATCTGTGTTGAAGCTAGCATTGACGTAACCCTTTACGACGAGCTTTTCGTCACCTCCATAAACGAGAAACATATCCTTAGTCCTTTTCAGGTACTTCAGGATATTCTTGACTGCTGTCCAGTGTTCCATACCGGGATTACTTTGGTACCTTCCTACCAAACTTACGGCAAGGTTTACATCAGGTCTGGTACACAGCATGGCATATATAATAGACCCTATGGCCGAGGCATAGGGGATGACACTCATCTTCTCTCTATCTTCTGCCGTGGTCGGGCATTGAGCCGTGCTCAATCTCACACCTTGCAATACAGGCAAGAACCCCTTCTTGGACTGATCCATATTGAACTTCTTCAATATCTTGTCAAGGTATGTGCTTTGTGAAAGACCAATGAGGCGTCTCGATCTATCTCTATAGATCTTGATGCCTAATATGTAAGCAGCTTCTCCAAGATCCTTCATTGAAAAACACTTATTCAAGTAGGCCTTTATGCTTTCCAAGAATTCTATATCATTTCCCATCAATAGTATGTCATCCACATATAATATGAGAAATGCTACAGAGCTCCCATTCACTTTCTTGTAAACACAGGCTTCTCCATAAGTCTGCGTAAACCCAAACACTTTGATCATCTCATCAAATCGAATGTTCCAACTCCGAGATGCTTGCACCAGCCCATAGATTGAGCGTTGGAGCTTGCACACCTTGTCAGCATTCTTAGGATTGACAAAACCTTCTGGCTGCACCATATACAGTTCTTCCTTAAGGAAGCCATTAAGGAATGCCGTTTTGACGTCCATTTGCCATATCTCATAATCATAGAATGCGGCAATTGCTAACATGATTCGGATGGACTTCAGCTTTGCTACGGGTGAGAAAGTCTCATCGTAGTCAACCCCTTGAACTTGTCGTAACCCTTAGCGACAAGCCGAGCCTTATAGATGGTCACATTACCATCCGCGTCTGTCTTCTTATTAAAGATCCATTTGTTTTCTATGGCTCGCTGGTCATCGGGCAAGTCAGTCAAAGTCCATACTTCGTTTTCATACATGGATCCTATCTCGGATTTCAGGGCTTCAAGCCATTTGTCGGAATCCGGGCCCGCCATCGCTTCTTCATAGTTTGAAGGTTCACCATTGTCTAACAACATGATTTCCAGGACAGGGTTGTCGTACCACTCTGGTGCGGAACGTGTCCTTGTGGACCTACGAAGTTCAGTAGCAACTTGATCTGAAGTTTCATGATCATCATCATTAACTTCCTCTCTAGTCGGTGCAGGCACCACAAAAAGATTTTCTTGAGCTGCGCTACTCTCCGGTTCAAGAGGCAACACTTCATCAAGTTCTACTTTCCTCCCACTTACTTCTTTCGAGAGAAACTCTTTCTCTAGAAAGGATCCATTCTTGGCAACAAAGATCTTGCCTTCGGATCTGAGGTAGAAGGTATACCCAATAGTTTCCTTAGGGTATCCCATGAAGATGCATTTTCACGATTTGGGTTCGAGCTTTTCAGGTTGAAGTTTCTTAACATAAGCATCGCATCCCCAAACTTTCAGAAACGACAGCTTAGGTTTCTTCCCAAACCATAATTCATACGGTGTCGTCTCAACGGATTTCGGCGGAGCCCTATTTAAAGTGAATGTGGTAGTCTCTAAAGCATATCCCCAAAATGACAGTGGTAGGTCGGTAAGAGACATCATAGATCGCACCATGTCCAACAGAGTGCGATTATGACGTTCAGACACACCATTACGCCGAGGTGTTCCAGGCGGCGTGAGTTGTGAAACAATTCCACATTTCCTTAAGTGCGTGCCAAATTCGTGACTCAAATATTCTCCCCCCCACGATCTGATCGCAAGAACTTTATTTTCCTGTCACGTTGATTCTCTACCTCATTCTGAAATTCCTTGAACTTTTCAAAGGTCTCAGACTTGTGTTTCATTAATTAGACATATCCATATCTACTCAAGTCATCTGTGAGGTTGAGAACATAACGATAGCCACCGCGAGCCTCAACGCTCATTGGACCGCACACATCAGTATGTATGATTTCCAATAAGTTGGTTGCTCGCTCCATTGTTCCTGAGAACGGAGTCTTGGTCATTTTTCCCATGAGGCATGGTTCGCACGTGTCAAATGATTCATAATCAAGAGACTCCAAAAGTCCATCTGCATGGAGTTTCTTCATGCGTTTGACACCAATGTGACCAAGGCGGCAGTGCCACAAGTGTGTGGGACTATCATTATCAACCTTACACTTCTTGGTATTCACACTATGAACATGTGTAACATCACGTTCGAGATTAAACAAGAATACACCATTAACCAGCGGGGCATAACCATAAAACATATCTCTCATATAAATGGAACAACCATTATTCTCGGATTTAAATGAGTAGCCATCTCGCATTAAACGAGATCCAAATACAATGTTCATGCTCAAAGCTGGTACTAAATAACAATTATTGAGGTTTAAAACTAACCCCGTAGGTAAATGTAGAGGCAGCATGCCGACGGCGATCACATCGACCTTGGAACCATTCCCGACGCGCATCGCACCTCGTCCTTCGCCAGTCTCCACTTATTCTGCAGCTCCTGTTTTGAGTTACAAATATGAGCAACTGCACCGGTATCAAATACCCAGGAGCTACTACGAGCGCTGGTTAGGTACACATCAATAACATGTATATCACATATACCTTTGGCATTGCCGGCCTTCTTATCCGCTAAGTACTTGGGGAAGTTCCCCTTCCAGTGACCGTTTCCCTTGCAATAAAAGCACTCAGTCTCAGGCTTGGGTCCATTCTTTGGCTTCTTCCCGGCAGCTTGCTTACCAGGCGCGGCAACTCCCTTGCCGTCCTTCTTGAAGTTCTTTTTACCCTTGCCTTTCTTGAACTTAGTGGTTTTATTCACCATCAACACTTGATGTTCCTTTTTGATCTCCACCTCCACTGATTTCAGCATTGAATATACCTCAAGAATGGTCTTTTCCATCCCCTGCATATTGAAGTTCATCACAAAGCTCTTGTAGGTAGGTAGAAGCGACTGAAGGATTCTATCAACGACCGCGTCATCCGGGAGATTGACTCCCAGCTGAGACAAGCGGTTGTGCAACCCAGACATTTTGAGTATGTGCTCGCTGACAGAACTGTTCTCCTCCATCTTACAACTGTAGAACTTGTCAGAGACTTCATATCTCTCGACTCGGGCATGAGCTTGGAAAACCATTTTCAGCTCTTGGAACATCTCATATGCTCCGTGTTTCTCAAAACGCTTTTGGGGCCCCGGTTCTAAGCTGTAAAGCATGCCGCACTGAACCAGGGAGTAATCATCACTACGCGACTGCCAGGCGTTCATAATGTCTTGAGTTGCTAGGAAAACAGGTGCGTCACCTAGCAGTCCTTCAAGGACATATGCTTTCTTGGCAGCTATGAGGATAATCCTCAGGTTATGGACCCAGTCCGTGTAGTTGCTGCCATCGTCTTTCAGCTTGGTTTTCTCTAGGAACGCGTTGAAGTTGAGGGCAACATTAGCATGGGCCATTTGATCTACGAGACATATTGCAAAGTTTTAGACTATGTTCATGATAATCAAGTTCACCTAATCAAATTATTTAATGAACTCCCACTCAGATTGACATCCCTCTAGTCATCTAAGTGATATATGATCCGAGTCAACTAGGCCGTGTCCGATCATCACGTGAGACAGACTAGTCATCATCGGTGAACATCTTCATGTTGATCGTATCTTCTATACGACTCATGTTCGACCTTTCGGTCTTCCGTGTTTTGAGGCCATGTCTGTACATTCTAGGCTCATCAAGTCAACCTAAGTGTATTACGTGTGTAAACCTGGCTTACACCCGTTGTATGCGAACGTTAGAACCTATCACACCCGATCATCACGTGGTGCTTCGGAACAATGGACCTTAGCAACGGTGCACAGTTAGGGGGAACACTTTCTTGAAATTATTGCGAGGGATCATCTTATTTATGCTACCGTCGTTCTAAGCAAATACGATGTAAAACATGATAAACATCACATGCAATCAAATAGTGACATGATATGGCCAATATCATTTTGCTCCTTTTTGATCTCCATCTTCGGGGCGCCATGATCATCATCGTCACCGGCATGACACCATGACCTCCATCATCATGATCTCCATCATCGTGTCTTCATGAAGTTGTCTCGCCAACTATTACTTCTACTACTATGGCTAACGGTTAGCGATAAAGTAAAGTAATTACATGACATTTATGTTGACACGCTGGTCATAAATAAATTAAGACAACTCCTATGGCTCCTGCCAGTTGTCATACTCATCGACATGCAAGTCGTGATTCCTATTACAAGAACATGATCAATCTCATACATCACACATATCATTCATCACATCCTTTTGGCCATATCACATCACATGGCATATGCTGCAAGAACAAGTTAGACGTCCTCTAATTGTTATTGCAAGTTTTTACGTGGCTGCTATAGGTTTCTAGCAAGAACGTTTCTTACCTACGGCAAAACCACAACGTGATATGCCAATTTCTATTTACCCTTCATAAGGACCCTTTTCATCGAATCCGATCCGACTAAAGTGGGAGAGACAGACACCCGCTAGCCACCTTATGCAACTAGTGCATGTCAGTCGGTGGAACCAGTCTCACATAAGAGTACGTGTAAGGTCGGTCCGGGCCGCTTCATCCCACGATGTCGCTGAATCGAGATAAGACTAGTAATGGCAAGTAAATTGACAAAATCGACGCCCACAACAACTTGTGTTCTACTCATGCATAGAAACTACACATAGACCTAGCTCATGATGCCACTGTTGGGGATCGTTGCAGAAATTTAAAATTTTCTACGCGTCACCAAGATCAATCTATGGAGAAACTAGCAACGAGAGTGAGAGGGGAGTGCATCTTCATACCCTTTGTCGGTGTCAAAACCGGCGGATCTCGAGTAGGGGGTCCCGAACTGTGCGTCTAAGGCGGATGGTAACAGGAGGCAGGGGACACGATGTTTACCCAGGTTCGGGCCCTCTTGATGGAGGTGATACCCTACGTCCTGCTTGATTGTTCTTGATGATATGAGTATTACAAGAGTTGATCTACCACGAGATCAAAGAGGCTAAACCCTAGAAGCTAGCCTATGGTATGATTGTATGTTGTCCTACGGACTAAAACCCTCTGATTTATATAAACACCGGAGGGGGCTAGGGTTACACAAGGTCGATTACAAAGGAGGAGATATACATATTCGTATTGCCTAGCTTGCCTTCCACGCCAAGTAGAGTCCCATCCGGACACGGAACGAAGTCTTCAAACTGGTATCTTCATAGTACAACAGTCCGGCCAAAGGATATAGTCCGGCTGTCCGGAGACCCCCTAATCCAGGACTCCCTCAGTAGCCCCTGAACCAGCTACAATGACGATGAGTCCGGCGCGCAGTGTTGTCTTCGGCATTGCAAGGCGGGTTCCTCCTCCGAATACACCATGGAAGAGTTTGAATACAAGGACAGTGTCCGACCCTGCAAAATAAGTTCCACATACCACTGTAGAGAGAATAATATTTCCACAAATCTAATCTGCTGACACGTTTTGACAGCATGAAATCACGCCATGACCCGGTCATCATTCGAACCGTTTCTCTCAACCAGCTCCGCACATAATGCGAGACGGTTTTCTTGACACGTCTTGTCAAAGCAGAGATCGTGTCCCCCTTATCACGGGATTCTCATCAATACAAACGTGGGTAACCCAACCGTGCCTGTTGGTATGACTCCTAGATCTTAGGCAAGTCCCAAATGGACACAAGGAGGACGCCTGATATTCACCCTCTTTATAATGGGGACGAGGCTTTTTCTTTTTTCCCTCCCGTGCTCAATCGAATCCTTCCCCCGCCTCGAGTTCTAACACCCAAAGCTCAGGTCAGGTGCTTCAGACCTTCAACTATGTCCGGATCCAACCTTCAAGGTCGGTGGATGCCTTCCTCCGTCACAGAGGAGGACATCAAGAAGTTGAGGGAGGCCAGATATCTGACCGCCGAAATTTCGCATAGGCTGCCCGCCCGAGGGCAGGTCGTCCCTATTCCCGAACCCAACGAGAGCGGTGCGTTCGTCTCCCACTTCCTCCGAGGACTAGGCCTCGCTCTAGATCCCTTTGTTAGGGGTCTTATGTTCTATTACGGGCTGGATTTTCATGATCTGGGCCCGTATTCCCTTCTTCACATCTCGTCATTTATTGTCGTGTGTGAGGCCTTCCTCCCCATTACCCCTCACTTCGGCCTGTGGCTCAAGACTTTCGATGTGAAGCCGAAGATGATCGAGGGGCAGCATGCATCGTGCAAAGGTGCTTTAATAAGCAAAATCGCTGACGCTCCATGGCCAGAGGGTTCCTTCCCAGAGGTGTCTGGATTATGGCAGAGGGAGTGGTTTTACATCACAGCTCCCCGAAGTGCCAAGTGGGTAGCTGCCCCCATCTTTCACTCGGGCCCCCACCACAACTGATGTCATGGATCAGCAGGGGGCTGAGCTGGGGTCCAGCCAAGGACGTGCCAATACCGCAGAGCCGTATCCGAGATCTCTTTGAGGGAGATTTCAGTCTGGTTATGGTAATGCAAGTTATGCTAGTTCGTTGAGTCCAACCTTGCAAACGCCGGCCCCTCCGCATGTGGGAATTCAACCCGGAAGGACCGCGAGTTATTTAGCATTTCCTCGGCATGATGCATGAAGAGATGTATAGATCGTTCTTCAGACCCCAAGTAGAGTGTCCGGACACCACCGAGGACATGGGCCTGAGCTGCAACCGCCCCGCTGCCCAAGTAAGTAATCCCATGTCGAACTTGCTGTCCTTTTATTTATCATGGCATCATTCTAAAGAGCCGCTCTTTGACCATGACTGAATAACAAAGGCGATGATGATCAGGTGTTCGGTCCCCCTTCCCGAGGGCTTGGACATTCCGGTATTGGACAAGATGCTCAAGCCGGCGCCTTATCCAGTGCCCTCGAAGGAAGATGATGGGGGGGGGGGAATAAAGAGGGCGAAAGCGGGCCTCACTTGCTACTCATTCCAGCCGGGGGGATAAGCACCTCCGCGAGGAGGACAATCAAAGGGAAGAATCTGACATTCTCTCTCCCCGGGGAAGGAAGAGGACTACCTCTGAAGATCCGGAAACTAAGGTTTCCAAACAAGAGAAGAAATCTTCATCAGAGGGTCCTGCCTCGGAGGGTATTCTTGCCGCACAGTGTATGCGCGGAGATCAACCCTCTACCGAGTTGTAAGTAATCGAAAAGTACTTTAATAAAGGAAATATTCTACCTTACTTCCTAAGACAATAACCAGTGCTTATAAATTGTAGTCCGGACCATAGCCCGTCTCGACAGAGTTCGTCTTCGGGGGATATTCTTCCGGAGATGATGGAGAGCGAAACGCCTCCCCCCGACACCCCGCCTCACGAAGCAGGCGACCTTGAAGTGTCGTCGCAAAGGGTATCTCCGGATCCACTCAGGCCGGAGGATAACCCTTTGGCTACCCGGGATTCCCAGTATCCGGCTCCTAAAGAGAGTGACAACAAGGGTCCGTACAGTGTGCGGTCGGACGCGCTGAAGGATCTTCTGGGGCAAGCGGCCGTCTTGGAAGCGCATCGTATGCTAATGGGTATGGTAATTGAAAGGATTTCATCCGCTGAAAGCGGTTTGCATGAAGCCTTTATGAGTCTGCTAAAAGGCTTCAAGGTACGTGAAATAGTGTATGTTTTTGATAGTACCGCATACATTAGGTGTGCCCTTTACATATAGTAGCCCCTGAGACTCTGGTTGTCGTCGAAAACGGCAGCAAACAGAGGATCATAGTCCTAGGTAATAACCAGACCGCCTTTATGTGGAGGTGGCTGAAGCTCCGGTGGCTAGCCGGACTGATGGGTTTGCCGAGCTAAAGCGGCAACTTGATGCGGCAGACGCCGACATCGTGCTTGTCAACAAGCGGCTTGATGAGGTACAGGGTGAGTGATTTCTCTGGTGATCGTCACATAATAAGAGTAGCATGATGCCAGTATCTTTAATATGTTGTGTGATTGTAGATGGAGCTGCCACCGTGGAGACCCTTCGGGCGGAGCTTGCCCGAGCCAAGGAGCAAGCAAGGAGTAGCAATGCGGCCGCTCTAAAGGCGGCCAAAGAGTTAAGGGCCGAACGGGCCGCGCATTGCGAGAGCAAGGAAAAACTAGCCAAGATGGCTGTAGAGTTAAAAGATGCCGCTGACCGTTACCAACTTCTTGAAGAAGAAAAGCGGGCGAAGGCGACGGACCTGGAGAAGGCTCTGGTGGCTGCCAAGGAAGCCCGCTCCAAAATTAGAGCGATGAAGGAGGAGCTGAATCAAGCTTCAGATATCGTGTCTGGGAAGCCCTTCTTATTGCGGACTAAGTTCGGAGATCCGAAGTATGCTCCTCTGGACCGGTTATGGAGTTCTGTGGATGCCTACATGGATCCGGCTGCAAGTGCTGCTGATGCGGCCGAGTACTTCAAGGATCAGAAAGGTCCCGAAGTGGAAAAGCTGTTCTGGTCACAGTTTCATGCTCCAGTTCGTCCGCTGCTGTTGAATGAGTGATTGGCCGAGTGGGCCGAGCTCCATAGGTTGTTCGGACTTGCCATGAGGTCCGTTGTGGATCACCTGTGGCCGGGAGGGCCAAGGCCGAATAGCTACTTTAGTTTAGTGCAACAATTCCTTGGTACTGTGCCACACATCGATGCTGTAAAGAGATCTGCGTGCATAGAGGGTGCACGGATGGCCTTTGCCCGTGTCAATACATACTGGGCGGAGATGGAGGCCACCACTGTTGCGACACAGGGTTCGGCCGTAGGCCGAGTGGCTGCCGAGCACTACTTTGAAGAAGTTCTTGAAGGCGCTCGTTCGATAGAGACTCAGTGCTCGAAGAATATTATGTTCTAGTGGCATGTATTCCCATTGTAAAAACAATGTTTTATTGACTTATCAAGGCTTTATTTATACTTTTGCCCGAAAGTACTATGATGCATGCAGTGCGGCCGTTTATGTATATATGTATATAACCTGAAAGTTTGTAGTCGTCGGCTTCCGCCCCCACGCATATAATGCGGGGGTGTTCGCAAAAAATGCGTATCCACACTTGATCCAACATCTTGGTCCGTTAAGGAAGTGGTAGCGCAGCGAACGAGGCAATCGGACTATATTGCTTTAACACTTTCACTTAGCCATAGGAGTTTGACAATGGGGCTACTATATAGCCCCTGGTACTTCTGCGCTAGTCCGAATACGGGGCGCGTACGTACATGACCGGGAAACGACCCTTCGTTAATGCGGAGGAATCCCGAAGATTCCGATGAGTCATCGAGTGGTTGACCAGTCTCTCGCTATATCATGACAGTCAGTTTTCGGCTTTCTCTACTGAGGTGCTCATCCGGATGAACCATGGCACAATCGCAGTAGTTCTCTCAGTGCTACCTTAGCCGATATAACGGAACGCAAGGTACCAAAACGTGGGAGCCGGGCAAACCCAACATTTTACCAAAGACATGATTCGGAGCTGATGCATATAGGGCCAAACTCGCGACGCCGAACACTCCCTAAGGTGTTCGGTCTTTATAACATATACCGGGCTAAACAATGCCCTTAATAAGAAACCCCATGTGTCCAAGTACGTGCAAAATCCCGGCGTGGCCACATGCCAATAACGCTAGCATCCTTCTCGGTTGTGCGGAGTATCCGGAGGATATGAGCAACAAGAGACAGTAAAAAAGGTTTACACAGGGTCTTAATCTAAAAAGAAACCTTTGGGCGGGTCCCTACTGCATGTCTGCGCTTGTGTCTCCGTTGTGCCATGTCCTGGACGGGTGTAGCATGATTATCATCTGTAAAAGGAAAGAACTTAGGTGAAAGTTGCCGTGCCAAAAAAAGGAAGAATTGGTTATTATCAATGAACTATCAAAATTCAGGAGAAGTCAAGTTGAGCCGGGCTGACCCTGATTACACGCGGAGAGCCCCTGGTACCGTTTATGAGGGTTTGACCATCAAACCCGTCTCATGTATATGTGATGGAACGCCGGACTCGTCTAACTATGTCTGTGGTCTTGACGACCTGCCATTTTTTCTGGTTGGTGAGGCCGTCTAGTTCGCGGCTGTTAGAGCCACCACGTCCTCTTCCGTACGTAAAAAGCGTTTGGTATTTCCGCTAACTGTGATGATGCCACGTGGACCGGGCATCTTGATCTTGAGAAAAGCGTAATGCGGTATTGCATTAAAACGAGCGAAAGCCGCCCTTCCGAGTAGTGCTTGATAATCACTTTGGAATGGAGCGATGTGAAAAGTTAACGTTTCGCTTAGGAAGTTATCGGGAGAACCGAATACCACCTCTAGTAGTAGAGAGCCCATACAGCGGGCCTCTTGGCCTGGTATTACTCCCTTGGAGGTAGTATTACTGTGGCTTATTTGTGTCGGGTCTATCCCCATTTTGCGGACTGTGTCCTGATATATCAGATTTAGATCACTGCCGCCGTCCATGAGGACTCGTGTGAAATGGTGCCCATTTATGATTGGGTCTAACACCAAGGTCGTTAGTCCTTCGCGCCGGATATTAGTGTCGTGATCCCTACGATCAAAAGTGATCGGGCAGGCCAACCAGGGGTTGAACCTAGGGGCGACGGGCTCTATGGCTCGTGTGCATCGGAGTGCATGATTGCTTCTCCTCTTTGTCACATGGATCATGTTTACGGTTTTAACCTCTGGCGGGAACTTTTTTTGTCCTCCGGCGCTTTGCTGGCGAGGTTCATCCTCGTCTTTGCTTGGTGTCCCTTCCCCTTTGTGTTCGGCGTTTAGCTTACCAGCATGCTTGAAGACTCAACATTCTCTGTGGGTATGATTTGCAGGTTTGTTTGGGGTGCCGTGAATCTGACAGAGTTTGTCAAGAATTTTGTTTAGGCCAAATTGTCCTTCTCTGCTGCCTTTGAAAGGCTTTTTCCACTGACCTGGTCGGGAGCCCCTGAATCGGCGTTTACCGCCGTGTTATCTGGGCTACCTTCTTTATTTCGACGCTTGTTTTTGTTGCGTCGTGGTTTACCATTGCCATCCCTAAATTGGATGTGCTTGGGTCGCTGGTGCTGCTACAGGCCAACCAGCTGTCCTCGCCCGCACAAAAGCGGGTCATGAGGCTTGTTAGGGCTGCCATCGTTCTTGGTTTTTCTTGCCCGAGGTGTCTGGCGAGCCATTCGTCTCGGATGCTGTGTTTAAAAGCTGCTAAGGCTTCGGCGTCCGGACAGTCGATGATTTGGTTCTTCTTGGTGAGGAACCTGTTCCAAAGCTTTCGGGCAGGCTCTACGGACTATTGGACTATATGACTTAAATCGTCTGCATCCGGAGGTCGGACATAAGTCCCTTGAAAATTGTCCCGGAAAGCGTCCTCGAGCTCCTCCCAACTTCCAATTGAATTTTGGGGAGGCTTTTGTAACGCCCTCGATGCGGCTATATCTCCCACGTGTCGAAGCACGACTTAGAGGCATAACCGCATTGAAAGAAATGTCGCAAGTGAGGTAATCTTCACACAACCCATGTAATACATAAGGGAAAGAGATACATAGTTGGCTTACAATCGCCACTTCACACAATTACATGAATAAAGCATTACATCATCCGGATACAATCAAGGTCCGACTACGGAACCAAAATAAAAGAAGACTACCCCAAAAGCTACACAGATCCCCGGTCGACCCCAACTGGGCTCCACTACTGATCAACTAGAACGAAACAACATAAAGGACAAGATCTTCATCGAGCTCCTCCTTGAGCTTGGTTGCGTCATCTGCACGGTTCAACAGTAGCTGCAAGCTGGTTTTGGAAGTATCTGTGAGTCACGGGGACTCAGCAATCTCACACCCTCGCGATCAAGACTATTTAAGCTTATAGGTAAGGAAATGGTATGAGGTGGAGCTGCAGCAAGCGACTAGCATATATGGTGGCTAACATACGCAAAGAGAGCGAGAAGAGAAGGCAAGGCACGGCCGAGAATCTATGATCAAGAAGTGATCCTAGAACAACCTACGTCAAACATAACTCCAACACCGTGTTCACTTCCCGGACTCCACCGAGAAGAGACCATCACGGTTACACACGCGGTTGATGTATTTTAATTAAGGTCAACTTTAGGTTTTCTACAACCGGACATTAACAAATTCCCATCTGCCCATAACCGCGGGCATGGCTTTCAAAAGTTCAAATCCTTGCAGGGGTGTCCCAACTTAGCCCATCACAAGCTCTCACGGTCAATGAAGGATATTCCTTCTCCCAAGACAATCCGATCAGGCTCGGCATCCAGGTTACAAGTCATCCTCGACAATGGTAAAACAAGTCCAGCAACACCGCCCGAATGTGCCGACAAATCCCGATAGGAGCTGCACATATCTCGTTCTCAGGGCACACTCAGATGAGACTAGCTACGAGTAAAACCAACCCTCAAGTTTCCCCGAGGTGGCCCCGCAGGCAGCTCGGTTCGGACCAGCACTTAGAGAAGCACTAGCCTCCGGGGGGGGGGGCGGGGGGTTAAAATAAAGATGACCCTTGAGTCTGCAGAACCCAAGGGAAGGTGATAGGTTGTTAGTGCAAATGGTAAAACCAAGGTTGGGCATTCCTGGAGGAGTTTTATTCAAGACGAACTGTCAAGGGGTTCCCATTATAACCCAACCGCGTAAGGAACACAAAATCCGGGAACATAACACCGGTATGATGGAAACTAGGGCGGCAAGAGTGGAACAAAACACCAGGCATAAGGCCGAGCCTTCCACCCTTTACCAAGTATATAGATGCGTTAATTAAATAAGAGATATTGTGATATCCCAACAAAATATCCATGTTCCAAACATGGAACAAGCTCCAATCTTTACCTGCAACTAACAACGCTATAAGAAGGGCTGAGCAAAGCGGTAACATAGCCAAACAATAGTTTGTTAGGACAAGGTGGGTTAGAGGCTTGGTTCAACAATATAGGAGGCATGATAAGCAAGTGGTAGGTATCGCAGCATAGGCATAGCAAAAGAGCGAGCAACTAGCAAGCAAAGATAGAAATGATTTCGTGGGTATGGTCATCTTGCCTGAGATCCCGCAAGGAAGAAGAACGAGTCCATGAAGAAGACAAACGGACATAGTCGAACGGGTCCTCACAAACTCGACGTTAACAGAACCAACCCGAAGAAGCAACACCGGAACGAAGCACACAACATAGTAAACAACCAACACACGAACATGGTATGATATGCGGGATGCGGTATGCGATGCATATGCATGATTTGCAAAGGAATGATTGAAACTGGCCTCAACTTGGATATCCAAGAGTGCCACTGGAAAGGTGAGATGATTTCGGTTGAAATCGATATAAAGATCACCAGAATCGGATGCACGGTTTGGAAATGGCAAGCAAAACAAATATGGCACCGGTCTGCGATAATCAACAAGTAGCCATCTAAATGCAACAAGATAAATATGCTACAGCACTCAAACATGACAACAAAATACATGCTAGGGATCCACTCATGAAGCTTGACAAAAGATGAACACTGAACTACGGCTAATTCATCCATTAACAGGTTCAACCAAGCATGGCAAAAGAGCAAATGATAACAGGTTTCAGACTTAGTGAAATCAACACAAGTCTGGAATTTATCATCAGGAAGCAATCTTTAGAGCATGAAAAATACATGCTACAGAAAAATATCATGGCAAAGCAAGGCATGGCATGAAGCTATTTTAAGAACTTAACAAAAGTCCCTTAGTGACCTTGAGCCAAAAGGGATTAGAGAATACAATTGTAAGCATGTGAACATGGCAAAAATATAAACAGATTCAGACTTAGCGAAAAAACTGGAGCATGCAAAACAGTTAACGAGTAGGCATGTTGACGAGCTTGATGCACTCACTACAAGGCATGGCATGACAAACTAAGCATATACCCATCAATAAGACATGTCATAGGAGCTAGACATGGCAAGAACAACAACATAGCATACATGGATCAATAGCAACAACCTCGGCAAAATCGCTAAACAAGTTAACAATCTTCCAGGAACATTTTATAGCAAAAGTAGAGCTCGATTGACTCAAGCTAGGGTGCTCCATAAATACAAACAAAGACATGGATGGATAGCGCACCACAATGTTAACAAATCATCCTTACTGATCATCCTCAAAAAAGGCACGGATCACTAGGAAACATCATGAACATATGGCATAACGACAAAATCAGGACAAGGACTTAATAAAATTCTAAGTCCCTGAAATCAACATTACCGATTACGCTACTTTGCAAGCTTGTGCTAGTCACCACAAATATCACAAAAATACATGGCAAGCACCTCTGTAAAGATGGCATGATATATAACAAAACTCATGTAGTGCACAGGATCATATCATGCACACATTAATCATGGCAAAAATGACAAAAGGCTATTTGCTGAAACAGATCTGGCAAATTCATCACATAGCCCTCTTCCAACAGCATTTCGGGCATCAAGATGAGCTCAAATGAAAATGATGCAAGAGACGAAATGATATACTCGTCGAGACGAACATTTTGATATGCTACATGCACGAATTGGAGCTACGGATGCAGAGTTATGACATGCCAAAGTATGCAAAAATAATTAGGGTTTCTGGGGGAAAAGTCAACCATGACTTGAATCTGGATCTGGAGGCACGCAATCCGAGGAGATCGCCGGAGAGGAAAACGAGGTCGCTGGAGATCGAGGGAGGTGGCCGGAGCCGGGGTGCGGCCGGTGAGCTCCGACGAGCGTCGCGGGGCCGGCGGCAAGGAGGGGCAGGCGAGGCGCGAGCGCCATGGCGGCGGCGGCGACCGGCGTCGTGGAGGCGCGGGCGCTTCGGCGAGCTTGCGCGGCGGCGGCGGTGCCGGCCGGTGGCGGAGAAGCGGCGGCGGCGAGCGGCGGAGCAGGGCAGAGGCGGCGCCGGAGATCCGGCGGAAGCCGCGGCGGGGCGGCGGCGCTTGGAGGCGGCCGGGCGCGCGAGCGGCTCGGGCGGCCGCGGGCGACGCGCGGGCCGCGCGGGTCGGCTGCGGGCCCCGCGGGCCGGCGACGGGCGCGAAGGAGAGAGAGGGAGGAGGCCGGCTGACATGGTGGCACGCTGTTGGAGGAGAGCGGCGGCGGGGCGATGTGGCATCTCCTGATTCGCCGGAGTGAGGTGGAGGCTGGACGCGTCCGGCGGCGCGGGGAGGTGGAAGACTAGGGTTTCGTCCGCGAAAATGAACGGGGTGCACATATTTATAGGTAGAGGGAGCTAGGAGAGTCCAAATGAGGTGCGGTTTTCGGCCACGCGATCGTGATCGAACGACCGAGATGATGGAGGGGGTTTAGGTGGGTTTTGGGCCACTTTGGAAGGGTGTTGGGCTGCAACACACACGAGGCCTTTTCGGTCCCTCGGTTAACCGTTGGAGTATCAAACGAAGTCCAAATGGCACAAAACTTGACAGGCGGTCTACCAGTAGTAAACCAAGGCCGCATGACAAGTCTTGGTCCAATCCGAAAATGTTTAACACCCGCACACGAAAAGAGGTAGAAAGGGACACCGGGTGACATAGGAGCGCCGGATTGCAAAAACGGACAACGGGGAAAATGCTTGGATGCCTGAGATGAACATGTATGCAAATGAAATGCACATGATGACATGGTATGCAATGCATGACACGCAAGCAATGACAAGGAAACAACAGCAAATAACTGGAGGACACCTGGCACATCGGTCTCGGGGCGCTACAACTTTTCAGCCAGTGCCGAGCTGGCCCTTTAAGCTTGAGGGGCAAGTATTTAATGGCATGGAGATCGTCTCCATGAGTTTTATGAATATGGAGGATGAAGTCCTCTATCCAGACTCCAGGGTCCGTGGTCTCGTCGTACGCCTCTATGTTCACCGGTTTGAATCCCTCTGGGAATTCATGATCCAGCACTTCATCGGTGAAACATAGGGGGTGTGCGGCACCCCTGTATTGGGATGTGCCATGATGTTCGGACGGTTGTAGTATTCGGTTTTGGTTTTGTACCAGAGTGTGCTTCCTAGATCCGTAGATGGATCTAGTCACGCCGGATTTTTGGCGCAAGTTCTCACATTGATCATGTGTTGGCTTATGCGCGACCTTGTTAGCCGCTCTATCGCGCTCACAAGTTTGTGGATCCGGCCGGTTGGCCGTATCATTCTTCGGCTGTGTGGGCTGTAAGGCCTCATCGTCGAATTCCGGTAATAGCTTGCGCTTTGGATATCTATTTTTATGGTAGCTTCCACCATACTTTGTTACTTTGTTCCACCTGCTGTTGAGCATATCTTGTGCTACCTTGAGCCTTTGCTTCTGTTTCTTCAGGCTCCTCGCTGTGGCAATAAGCCTTCTGCGGAGGTTCTCTTGCTCCAAGTGTGTTTTCGGCATGATGCGTGCATCTTCGTCAAGACTGCTTTCTTCCCCAGACGGGGTTTGATGAGGCTTATCCTTGGCATCATCGTGTTCGGACATCGGATCCGTACTATGTTTGCAGTTTGCATCTTGATCGTTTTCTGCCACCGGGGTGGTGCAGTTGATGTTTCTTCCAGAGTCGAGCGGACTATTATTCTCTCTTGCGCTGTTATCGCTGTTTTTGCTATGGCGGGACTTAGAGCGGCGCCACTAACGTTGGCGCTTGGGTTGCATGTGAAGGAAATATGCCCTAGAGGCAATAATAATGTTATTATTTTATTTCCTTATATCATGATAAATGTTTATTATTCATGCTAGAATTGTATTATCCGAAAACATAATATACTTGTGTGAATACATAGACAAACTAAATGTCACTAGTATGCCTCTACTTGACTAGCTCGTTAATCGAAGATGGTTATGTTTCCTCACCATGAAAAAAAGAGTTGTTATTTGATTAACGGGATCACATCATTAGAAGAATGATGTGATTGACATGACCCATTCCATTAGCTTAGCACCCGATCGTTTAGTATGTTGCTATTGCTTTCTTCATGACTTATACATGTTCCTATGACTATGAGATTATGCAACTCCCATTTGCCAGAGGAACACTTTGTGTCCTACCAAACGTTACAACGTAACTGGGTGATTATAAAGGAGCTCTACAGGTGTCTCCAAAGGTAAATGTTGGGTTGGCGTATTTCGAGATTAGGATTTGTCACTCCGATTGTCGGAGAGGTATCTCTGGGCCCTCTCGGTAATGCACATCACATAAGCCTTGCAAGCATTGCAACTAATGAGTTAGTTGTGAGATGATGTATTACGAAACGAGTAAAGAGACTTGCCAGTGACGAGATTGAACTAGGTATTAAGATACCGACGATCGAATCTCGGGCAAGTCACATACCGATGATAAAGGGAACAACATACATTGTTATGCGATCTGACCGATAAAGATCTTCGTAGAATATGTGGGAGCCAATATGAGCATCCAGGTTCCGCTATTGGTTATTGACCGGAGACATGTCTCGGTCATGTCTACATTGTTCTCGAACCCGTAGGGTCCGCACGCTTAAGGTTTCGATGACAGTTATATTATGAGTTTATGAGTTTTGATGTACCGAAGTTAGTTCGGAGTCCCGGATGTGATCACGGACATGACGAGAAGTCTCGAAATGGTCGAGACATCAAGATTGATATATTGGACGACTATATTCAGACACCGGAAGTGTTCCGGGTGATTTCGGAGAAAACTGGAGTGCCGGAGGGTTACTGGAACCCCCCGGGAGAAGTAATGGGCCTTATGGGCCTTAGTGGAGAGAGAGGGGCAGCCAGGGTGGGCCGCACGCCTCCTCCCCTGGTCCGAATTGGACTAGGAGAGGGGGGGGGGGCGGCGCCCCCCTTTTCCTTCTCCCTCTCCCCCTTCCTTTCCCCCTGCTAGTAGGAGTAGGAAAGAGGGGAGTCCTACTCCTACTAGGAGGACTCCTCCTCCTTGACGCGCCATAGGGCCGGCCGACCTCCTCCCCTTGCTCCTTTATATACGGGGGCAGGGGGCACCCCTAGACACACAAGTTGATCAACGTGATCGTTTTCTTAGGCGTGTGCGGTGCCCCCTTCCATCATAATCCTCGATAATATTGTAGCGGTGCTTAGGCGAAACCCTGCGACAGTAGAACATCAAGATCGTCACCACACCGTCGTGCTGACGGAACTCTTCCCCGACAATTTGCTGGATCGGAGTCCGGGGATCGTCATCGAGTTGAACGTGTGCTAAAACTCGGAGGTGCCGTAGTTTCGGTGCTTGATTGATCGGGCCGTGAAGACATACGACTACATCAACCGCGTTGTCATAACGCTTCCGCTGTCGGTCTACAAGGGTACGTAGATCACACTCTCCCCTCTTGTTGCTATGCATCACCATGATCTTGCGTGTGCGTAGGAAAATTTTGAAATTGCTACGTTCCTCAACAGTGGTATCAGAGCCAGGTTTTATGTGTTGATGATATATGTACGAGTAGAACACAAGTGAGTTGTGGGCGATATAAGTCATACTACTTACCAGCATGTCATACTTTGGTTCGGCGGTTTTGTTGGACGAAGCGGCCCGGACCGACATTACGCGTACGCTTACGCGAGACCAGTTCTCCCGACGTGCTTTGCAGAAAGGTGGCTAGCGGGTGTCAGTTTCTCCAACTTTAGTTGAACCGAGTGTGGCTACGCCCGGTCCTTGCGAAGGTTAAAACAGCACCAACTTGACAAACTATCGTTGTGGTTTTGATGCGTAGGTAAGATTGGTTCTTGCTTAAGCCCGTAGCAGCCACGTAAAACTTGCAACAACAAAGTAGAGGACGTCTAACTTGTTTTTGCAGGGCATGTTGTGATGTGATATGGTCAAGACATGATGCTAAATTTTATTGTATGAGATGATCATGTTTTGTAACCAAGTTATCGGCAACTGGCAGGAGCCATATGGTTGTCGCTTTATTCTATGCAATGCAACTGCGCTGTAATGCTTTACTTTATCACTAAGCGGTAGCGATAGTCGTGGAAGCATAAGATTGGCGAGACGACAACGATGCTACCATGGTGATCAAGGTGTCGCGCCGGTGACGATGGTGATCATGATGGTGCTTCGAAGATGGAGATCACAAGCACAAGATGATGGCCATATCATATCACTTATATTGATTGCATGTGATGTTTATCTTCTATGCATCTTATCTTGCTTTGATTGAGGGTAGCATTTTAAGATGATCTCTCACTAATTATCAAGAAGTGTTCTCCCTGAGTATGCACCGTTGCAAAAGTTCTTTGTGCTGAGACACCACGTGATGATCAGGTGTGATAGGCTCTACGTTCAAATACAACGGGTGCAAAACAGTTGCACACGCGGAATACTCAGGTTATACTTGACGAGCCAAGCATATACAGATATGGCTCAGAACACAGAGACCGAAAGGTCGAGCGTGAATCATATAGTAGATATGATCAACATAGTGATGTTCACCAATGAAACTACTCCATCTCACGTGATGATCGAACATGGTTTAGTTGATTTGGATCACGTAATCACTTAGAGGATTAGAGGGATGTCTATCTAAGTGGGAGTTCTTTAGTAATATGATTAATTAAAGTTAAATTTATCATGAAGTTAGTACCTGGTAGTATCTTGCTTGCTTATGTTTGATTGTAGATAGATGGCCCGTGCTGTTGTTCCGTTGAATTTTAATGCGTTCCTTGAGAAAGCAAAGTTGAAAGATGATGGTAGCAATTACACGGACTGGGTCCGTAACTTCAGGATTATCCTCATTGATGCACAGAAGAATTACGTCCTGGAAGCACCACTGGGTGCCAGGCCTGCTGCTAGAGCAACACCAGATGTTATGAATGTCTGGCAGAGCAAAGCTGATGATTACTCGATAGTTCAGTGTGCCATGCTTTACGGCTTAGAATCGGGACTTCAACGACGTTTTGAACGTCATGGAGTATATGAGATGTTCTAGGAGTTGAAGTTATTTCAAGCAAATGCCCGGATTGAGAGATATGAAGTCTCCAATAAGTTCTATAGCTGCAAGATGGAGGAGAACAGTTCTATCAGTGAGCATATACTCAAAATGTCTAGGTATAATAATCACTTGATTCAATTGGGAGTTAATCTTCCAGATGATTGCGTCATTGATAGAATTCTCCAATCACTGCCACCTAGCTACAAGAGCTTCGTGATGAACTATAATATGCAAGGGATGAATAAGACTATTCCCGAGCTCTTCGCTATGCTGAAAGCTGCGGAGGTAGAAATCAAGAAGGAGCATCAAGTGTTGATGGTCAACAAGACGACTAGTTTCAAGAAAAAGGGCAAAGGGAAGAAGAAGGGGAACTTCAAAAAGAACAACAAGCAAGTTGCTGCTCAAGATAAGAAACCCAAATCTGGACCTAAGCCTGAAACTGAGTGCTTCTACTGCAAGCAGACTGGTCACTGGAAGCGGAACTGCCCCAAGTATTTGGCGGATAAGAAGGATGGCAAGGTGAACAAAGGTATATGTGATATACATGTTATTGATGTGTACCTTACTAATGCTCGTAGTAGCACCTGGGTATTTGATACTGGTTCTGTTGCTAACATTTGCAACTCGAAATAGGGACTACGGATTAAGCGAAGATTGGCTAAGGACGGGGTGACGATGCGCGTGGGAAATGGTTCCAAAGTCGATGTGATCGCGGTCGGCATGCTACCTCTACATCTACCTTCAGGATTAATATTAGACCTAAATAATTGTTATTTGGTGCCAGCGTTAAGCATGAACATTATATCTGGATCTTGTTTGATGCGAGACGGTTATTCATTTAAATCAGAGAATAATGGTTGTTCTATTTTTATGAATAAAATCTTTTATGGTCATGCACCCATGAAGAATGGTCTATTCTTATTAAATCTCGATAGTAGTGACACACATATTCATAATGTTGAAGCCAAAAGATGCAGAGTTGATAATGGTAGTGCAACTTATTTGTGGCACTGCCGTTTAGGTCATATCGGTATAAAGCGCATGAAGAAACTCCATACTGATGGACTTTTGGAACCACTTGATTATGAATCACTTGGTACTTGCGAACCGTGCCTTATGGGTAAGATGACAAAAACACCATTCTCTGGTACTATGGGGAGAGCAACAGATTTATTGGAAATCATACATACAGATGTATGTGGTCCGATGAATGTTGAGGCTCGTGGCGGATATCATTATTTTCTCACCTTCACAGATGACTTAAGCAGATATGGGTATATCTACTTAATGAAACATAAGTTTGAAACATTTGAAAGGTTCAAAGAATTTCAGAGTGAAGTTGAAAATCATCGTAACAAGAAAATAAAATTCCTACGATTTGATCGTGGAGGAGAATATTTGAGTTACGAGTTTGGTGTACATTTGAAACAATGTGGAATAGTTTCGCAACTCACGCCACCCGGAACACCACAGCGTAATGGTGTGTCCGAACATCGTAATCGTACTTTACTTGATATGGTGCGATCTATGATGTCTCTTACTGATTTACCGCTATCGTTTTGGGGTTATGCTCTAGAGACGGCCGCATTCATGTTAAATAGGGCACCATCAAAATCCGTTGAGACGGCGCCTTATGAACTGTGGTTTGGCAAGAAACCAAAGTTATCGTTTCTGAAAGTTTGGGGCTGCGATGCTTATGTGAAAAAACTTCAACCTGATAAGCTCGAACCCAAATCGGAGAAATGTGTCTTCATAGGATATCCAAAGGAAACTATTGGATGCACCTTCTATCACAGATCCGAAGGCAAGACTTTTGTTGCTAAATTCGGAAACTTTCTAGAGTAGGAGTTTCTCTCGAAAGAAGTGAGTGGGAGGAAAGTAGAACTTGATGAGGTAACTGTACCTGCTCCCTTATTGGAAAGTAGTTCATCACAGAAATCAGTTTCTATGACACCTACACCAATTAGTGAGGAAGCTAATGATGATGATCATGAAACTTCAGAACAAGATACTACTGAACCTCATAGATCAACCAGAGTAAGATCCACACCAGAGTGGTACGGTAATCCTGTTCTGGAAGTCATGCTACTAGATCATGATGAACCTACGAACTATGGAGAAGCGATGGTGAGCCCAGATTCCGCAAAATGGCTTGAAGCCATGAAATCTGAGATGGGATCCATGTATGAGAACAAAGTATGGACTTCGGTTGACTTGCCCAAAGATCGGCAAGCAATTGAGAATAATTGGATCTTCAAGAAGAAGACTGACGCTGACGGTAATGTTATTGTCTACAAAGCTCGACTTGTCGCAAAAGGTTTTCGACAAGTTCAAGGGATTGACTACGATGAGACCTTCTCACCCGTAGCAATGCTTAAGTCTGTCCGAATCATGTTAGCAATTGACGCATTTTATGATTATGAAATTTGGCAGATGGATGTCAAAATTGCATTCCTGAATGGATTTCTGGAAGAAGAGTTGTATATGATGCAACCGAAAGGTTTTGTCGATCCAAAGGGAGCTAACAAAGTGTGCAAGCTCCAGCGATCCATTTATGGACTGGTGCAAGCCTCTCGGAGTTGGAATAAACGCTTTGATAGTGTGATCAAAGCATTTGGTTTTGTACAGACTTTTGGAGAAGCCTGTATTTACAAGAAAGTGAGTGGGAGCTCTGTAGCATTTCTGATATTATATGTAGATGACATATTACTAATCGGAAATGATATAGAATTTCTGGATAGCATAAAGGGATACTTGAATAAGAGTTTTTCAATGAAAGACCTTGGTGAAGCTGCTTACATATTGGGCATTAAGATCTATAGAGATAGATCAAGATGCTTAATTGGACTTTCACAAAGCACATACCTTGACAATTTTTTTTGAAGAAGTTCAAAATGGATCAAGCAAAGAAAGGATTCTTGCCTGTGTTACAAGGTGTGAAATTGAGTAAGACTCAATGCCCGACCAATGCAGAAGATAGAGAGAAAATGAAAGATGTTCCCTATGCTTCAGCCATAGGCTTTATCATGTATGCAATGCTGTGTACCAGACCTGTTGTGTGTCTTGCTATAAGTCTAGCAGGGAGGTACCAAAGTAATCCAGGAATGGATCGCTGGACAGCGGTCAAGAACATCCTGAAATACCTGAAAAGGACTAAGGATATGTTTCTCATATATGGACGTGACAAAGAGCTCATCGTAAATGGTTACGTTGATGCAAGCTTTGACACTGATCCGGACGATTCTAAATCGCAAACTGGATACATGTTTATATTAAACGGTGGAGCTGTCAGTTGGTGCGGTTCTAAACAAAGCGTTGTGGCGGGATCTACATGTGAAGCGGAGTACATAGATGCTTCGGAAGCAGCAAACGAAGGAGTCCGGATGAAGGAGTTCATATCCGATCTAGGTGTCATACCTAGTGCATCGGGTCCAATGAAAATCTTTTGTGACAATACTGGTGCAATTGCCTTGGCAAAGGAATCTAGATTTCACAAGAGAACCAAGCACATCAAGACACGCTTCAATTCCATCCGGGATCTAGTCCAGGTGGGAGACATAGAGATTTGCAAGATACATACGGATCTGAATGTTGCAGACCCGTTGACTAAGCCTCTTCCACGAGCAAAACATGATCAGCACCAAAGCTCCATGGGTGTTAGAATCATTACTGTGTAATCTAGATTATTGACTCTAGTGCAAGTGGGAGACTGAAGGAAATATGCCCTAGAGGCAATAATAATGTTATTATTTTATTTCCTTATATGATGATAAATGTTTATTATTCATGCTAGAATTGTATTATCCGGAAACATAATACTTGTGTGAATACATAGACAAACTAAACGTCACTAGTATGCCTCTACTTGACTAGCTCGTTAATCGAAGATGGTTATGTTTCCTAACCATGAACAAAAGAGTTGTTATTTGATTAACGGGATCACATCATTAGAAGAATGATGTGATTGACATGACCCATTCCATTAGCTTAGCACCCGATCGTTTAGTATGTTGCTATTGCTTTCTTCATGACTTATACATGTTCCTATGACTATGAGATTATGCAACTCCCGTTTGCCGGAGGAACACTTTGTGTGCTACCAAACGTCACAACGTAACTGGGTGATTATAAAGGAGCTCTACAGGTGTCTCCAAAGGTAAATGTTGGGTTGGCGTATTTCGAGATTAGGATTTGTCACTCCGATTGTCGGAGAGGTATCTCTGGGCCCTCTCGGTAATGCACATCACATAAGCCTTGCAAGCATTGCAACTAATGAGTTAGTTGTGAGATGATGTATTACGAAACGAGTAAAGAGACTTGCCGGTAACGAGATTGAACTAGGTATTAAGATACCGACGATCGAATCTAGTCACATACCGATGACAAAGGGAACAACGTACGTTGTTATGCGGTCTGACCGATAAAGATCTTCGTAGAATATGTGGGAGCCAATATGAGCATCCAGGTTCCGCTATTGGTTATTGACCAGAGACATGTCTTGGTCATGTCTACATTGTTCTCGAACCCGTAGGGTCCGCGCACTTAAGGTTTCGATGACAGTTATATTATGAGTTTATGAGTTTTGATGTACCGAAGTTAGTTCGGAGTCCCGGATGTGATCACGGACATGACGAGGAGTCTCAAAATGGTCGAGACATAAAGATTGATATATTGGACGACTATATTCGGACACCGGAAGTGTTCCGGGTGATTTCGGAGAAAACCGGAGTGCCGGAGGGTTACCGGAACCCCCTCGGGAGAAGTAATGGGCCTTATGGGCCTTAGTGGAGAGAGAGAGGGGATCGTCACCATGCCGTCGTGCTGACGGAACTCTTCCCCGACACTTTGCTGGATCGGAGTCCGGGGATCGTCATCGAGCTGAACGTGTGCTAAAACTCGGAGGTGCCGTAGTTTCGGTGCTTGATCGATCGGGCCGTGAAGACATACGACTACATCAACCGCGTTGTCATAACGCTTCTGCTGTCGGTCTACAAGGGTACGTAGATCACACTCTCCCCTCTCGTTGCTATGCATCACCATGATCTTGCGTGTGCGTAGGAAAAATTTGAAATTACTACGTTCCTCAACAGCTTGGAGGGTGCATCCCCCGCTGTCTCTTCGCCATTGCCCTCTCTGGGTGTATCCACCATGTATACGTCATGTGATGAAGTGGTGGTCCGGCGCCCTGTGGGCGGTGGTTCCTGTTTGTCTCCGGCATCGTCGTCCATACCGTCGATGTCTTCGGAGTTGAAGTCGAGCATGTCGGTTAAGTCATCAACAGTGGCTACTAAGTGGGTGGTGGGTGGGCAGTGAATTTCTTCGTCGTCCGCATCCCATTCTGGCCGGACATAGTTCGGCCAAGGTTCTCTTGACAAGGAGAGAGACCTAAATGAATTTAGCACATATCCGAAAGGTGAGTGCTGAAAGATATCCACGGGGGTGAACTCCATGATCGGCGCCCAGTCGGACTCGACGGGCATGAATGTGAGCGGCTCAGAGTCCGTGGCCGGAGATTAATCCCATGGTTCGGTGACACGGCTCTCGTAAGGGGTGAAGTCAGTGTTTGGCTCTATCGCGACTGAGAGTGCAGCCTCCATGGAGGGTCTATCCCTCCGCTCTCGGATGGCGCGATTTGCTCCGGGATAACGGCCGGAGTAGTTGCGGATGCGATCTCCCGAACACTGTCCGACGGCAGAGTTATGTCATGCTCGTTGCGACTGTGCGGCGCGTCCGGCATGGGCTCGAATCCGTCAAAGATCAAGTCTCCACGAATGTCGGCCGTGTAGTTCAAGTTTCCAAATCTGACCTGATGGCCAGGGGCGTAGCTTTTGATTTGCTCCAGATGGCCAAGCGAATTGGCCCGTAGTGCGAAGCCACTGAATACGAAGGTCTGTCCGGGGAGGAAAGCCTCACCCTTGACCGCATCGCTAGCGATGATCGAAGGATCCATCAAGCCTTATTGTGACGACACAGTGGAACTCTCAATGAAAGCACCAATGTCGGTGTCAAAACCGGCGAATCTTGAGTAGGGGGTCCCGAACTGTGCGTCTAAGGTGGATGGTAACAGGAGGCAGGGGACACGATGTTTACCCAGGTTCGGGCACTCTTGATGGAGGTGATACCCTACGTCCTGCTTGATTGTTCTTGATGATATGAGTATTACAATGTTGGAAATATGCCCTGGAGGCAATAATAAAATGGTTATTATTTTATTTCCTTGTTCATGATAATTGTCTATTGTTCATGCTATAATTGTGTTATCCGGAAATCGTAATACATGTGTGAATACATAGACGGCAACATGTCCCTAGTGAGCCTCTAGTTGACTAGCTCGTTGATCAATAGATGGTTACGGTTTCCTGACCATGGACATTGGATGTCATTGATAACGGGATCACATCATTAGGAGAATGATGTGATGGACAAGACCCAATCCTAAGCATAGCGCAAGATCGTGTAGTTCGTCTGCTAAAGCTTTTCTAATGCCAAGTATCTTTTCCTTAGACCATGAGATTGTGCAACTCCCGGATACTGTAGGAATACTTTGGGTGTGCCAAACGTCACAACGTAACTGGGTGACTATAAAGGTGCACTACGGGTATCTTCGAAAGTGTCTGTTGGGTTGGCACGAATCGAGACTGGGATTTGTCACTCCGTACGACGGAGAGGTATCTGAGGGCCCACTCGGTAAGACATCATCGTAATGAGCTCAATGTGACTAAGGGTTGGTCACGAGATGATGTGTTACGGAACGAGTAAAGTGACTTGTCGGTAACGAGATTGAACGAGGTATTGGGATACCGACGATCGAATCTCGGGCAAGTAACGTACCGATTGACAAAGGGAATTGTATACGGGATTGTTTGAATCCTCGACATCATGGTTCATCCGATGAGATCATCGTGGAAGATGTGGGAGCCAACATGGGTATCCAGATCCCGCTGTTGGTTATTGGCCGGAGAGTTGTCTCGGTCATGTCTGCATGGTTCCCGAACCCATAGGGTCTACACACTTAAGGTTCGATGACGCTAGGGTTATTAGGAAGACTTGTATGTGATTACAGAATGTTGTTTGGATTCCCGGATGAGATCCCGGACATCACGAGGAGTTCCGGAATGGTCCAGAGGTGAAGATTTATATATAGGAAGTTGTCATACGGTCACCGGAAAGGTTCAGGGGCATATCGGTATTGTACCGGGGCCACCGGAGGGGTTCCAGGGGTCCACCGGGGGGGGCCACCTCTCTCGGAGGGCCTCATGGGCCGTAGAGGAAAGGGAACCAGCCCCAAGTGAGCTGGGCGCACCCCCCTTGGGCCCATGCGCCTAGGGTTGGGGGGGGGGGAAACCCTAGAGGGGGCGCCCCCCTTGCTTGGGGGCAAGCCACCCCTTGGCCGCCGCCCCCCTCTAGATCTCATCTAGAGGGGGCCCGCCCCTTCCTCCTTCCCCTATAAATAGAGGGGAAAGGGGAGGGTTGCAGAACACATCAAAGGTGCAGCCCCTCCCCTCCCCAACACCTCTCCTCCTGTGTTAAGAGCTTGGCGAAGCCCTGCCGGAGTACTGCCGCTCCACCACCACCACGCCGTCGTGCTGCTGTTGGAGCTCTCTTCCTCAACCTCTCCCTCCTCCTTGCTGGATCAAGGCCCGGGAGACGTCTCCGCTCCGTATGTGTGTTGAACGCGGAGGTGCCGTCCGTTCGGCGCTAGGATCATCGGTGATTTGGATCACGTCAAGTACGACTCCATCAACCCCGTTCTCTTGAACGCTTCCGCTCGCGATCTACAAGGGTATGTAGATGCACTCTTCTCCCTCTCGTTGCTAGATGACTCCATAGATTGATCTTGGTGATGCGTAGAAAATTTTAAATTTTTGCTACGATCCCCAACATACAAGAGTTGATCTACCACGAGATCAAAGAGGCTAAACCCTAGAAGCTAGCCTATGGTATGATTGTATATTGTCCTACGGACTAAAACCCTCCGGTTTATATAGACACTGGAGGGGGCTAGGGTTACACAAGGTCGGTTAGAAAGGAGGAGATATACATATCTGTATTGCCTAGCTTGCCTTCCACGCCAAGTGGAGTCCCATCCGGACACGGGACGAAGTCTTCAAACTTGTATCTTCATAGTCCAACAGTCCGGCCAAAGGATATAGTCCGGCTGTCCGGAGACCCCCTAATCCAGGACTCCCTCACCCTTGAATATCACGACACAGAAGTGTTACAAGAACGCGGATGAGGGGTTCGTACTCGTGGTGATTCATACCACGGTTGATTCCGATCAAAGCGCCGAACAACGGCGCCTTCACGTTCAACACACGTGCCGCCCGATGACGTCTCCCACGCCTTGATCCAGCAGGGAGAGAGGGAGAGGTTGGGGAAGACTCCGTCCAGCAGCAGCACGACGGCGTGGTGGTGTTGGAGAAGCGTGGTACTCCGGCAGGGCTTTGCCAAGCGTCGCGGGAGGAGGAGGAGGTGTTGGGGAGGGGGAGGGCTGCGCCTTGGATCTGGTGTGGCTGCCCTCCCACCTCCCCTCTATTTATAGGGGCAAGGGAGAGGGGGCCGGCCCCCTCCAGATGGATCTAGAGGGGGGCGGCGGCCAAGGGGGGCAGGCTTGCCCCCTAAGCCAAGGGGGGCGCCCCCTTTAGGGTTCCCCAAACCCTAGGCGCATCGGCCCTAGGGGGTTTGGTGCCCAGCCCACCTAGGGACTGGTTCCCCCTCCATATTTAGCCCATAGGGCCCTTCGGGGCAGGTGGACCCTCCCGGTGGACCTCCGGAACCCTTTCGGTGGTCCCGGTACAATACCGATAAACCCTCGAACACTTCCGGCGATCGAATAAGGACTTCCCATATATAAATCTTTGTCTTCGGACCATTCTAGAACTCCTTGTTATGTCTAGGATCTCATCCGGGACTCCTAACAACATTCGGTAACCACGTACAAACTTTCCCTATAACACTAGCGTCATCGAACCTTAAGTGTGTAGACCCTATGGGTTCGGGAATCATGTAGACATGACCGAGACATCTCTCCAGCCAATAGCCAACAGCGGGATCTGGATACCCATGTTGGCTCCCACATGTTCCACAATGATCTCATCGGATGAACCACGATGTCGAGGATTCAATCAATCCCGTATACGATTCCCTTTGTCTACCGGTATAGCACTTGCCCGAGATTCGATGGTCGGTATATCGATACCTTGTTCAATCTCGTTACGACAAGTCTCTTTACTCGTTCTGTAACACATCATCCCATGACCAACCCCTTAGTCACATTGAGCTCATCACGATGATGTCTTACCGAGTGGGTCCAGAGATACCTCTCCGTCATACGGAGTGACAAATCCCAGTCTCGATTCGTGCCAACCCAACAGACACTTTTGGAGATACCCGTAGTGCACCTTTATAGCCACCCAGTTACGTTGTGACGTTTGGCACACCCAAAGCATTCCTACAGTACCGGGAGTTGCACAATCTCATGGTCTAAGGGAAAGATACTTAACATTAGAAAAGCTTTAGCAGACAAACCACACGATCTTATGCTATGCTTAAGATTGGGTCTTGTCCATCACATCATTCTCCTAATGATGTGATCCCGTTATCAATGACATCCAATGTCCATGGTCAGGAAACCGTAACCATCTATTAATCAATGAGCTAATCAACTAGAGGCTCACTAGGGACATGTTGTCGTCTATGTATTCACACATGTATTATGATTTCCGGATAACACAATTATAGCATGAACAATAGACAATTATCATGAACAAGGAAATATAATAATAATAACCCTTTTATTATTGCCTCTAGGGCATATTTCCAACAAGTGTTGATGAGTATATTGTGTTCAGTAGTATCTATTAAGTAAGTAGCTAGTGTTGATGAGTAATTTTTTTATTACAAAAAAATCATTTGCTGGCATTGGACGAGCAGGCACGCCAGAGTTATGATGGACTTAGTGCTGGCGTTGGACTGGTGATATGCCAGCACGATGTAGGATACTGCTGACGTGTCCTCCAACGCCCCCACTACATTTTAGCAATGGCGTAATATTAGTGGGGTCGTGTGTCTACGCCAACAAGGTTGTTTTTGGCACGTCATAGCTAGGCTTTTTTTCTACTAGTGTTCCTTCCATCACACTGAATGGATTCCCTCACACTTGTTCGTTGTTTGTTTTTCGTTCATTCGAATTCAATTGCGGTCGCTGTGTTCGTTCGATGGGTTGGCTTCCCTTGTTTTTTTGTTTTTCCCTCTCATTTTCTTTTCTTTCTTCTCCGGTTTCCTTCCTCTCATTTGTTTTTCTGTTGTTTTTCACTGGTTTTCATTGTTTTATTCATGTTTCCCCCATGCTTTTTTTGCCTTTTCCTTGGTTTTCTTCTCTTCCCGGTCTTCACCGTTTTTTATTTTTCTTCATTTTTATTTGTCTCTTTCTCTTTTTATTCTTCTTTTTTTCTTTCCTTTTTCATTTTTATTTAGTTCCTTTCGTTTTCTCTTTCTTTCTTCGTTCTTCTTGGTTTTCTTTGGATTTCTTTCTTTCTTTCTCGATTTTCTCTGTTTTATTCTTTTACATTAGTTTCTTCTATTTTCATTCTTTCGTTTTCTGTTTGTTTTTATTAATCATTTGTTTTCTTCATTTTTTTGTCAATTTTCGTTGGCTTCCATTTCGTTCAACAACTGTTAACATTTTCAGTACCTATTCAACATTTTTTTAAATACATGATTAATTTTTTGAAAATATTTTTTCAGATGTCTATTTTTGGTATATATCTAATACATTTTTAATACATGTTTAACATCTCTCAAATACAAGTTTAACATTTGATGAATATGTGGTCAACATTTGTTCTTATAACATTTAACATTTTGTTCAAATGGTTGGTTAACATTTTTCAAGTACAAGATTAACATTTAATGAATACATAATCAACATTTTTCTATATACATATAACATTTTTCAAATAGAAGATTTTTTTAATACATGGTCAACATTTTTTATATACACATTTATCATATTTCAAATACTTGCTTAACATTTTTAATTACATGATCAGCTTTTTTGGTTTTTGTTAATCATTGGTTCTCTTCATTTTTTTTATTATTTGTCGATTTTCATCGGCTTCCTTTTTGTTCAACACGTGTTAACTTTGTCAGTACCGATTCAACATTTTTATTATGCTATATACAGATTAACATTGTTTAAATACATGATTAAATTTTTGGAAAATATTTTTTCAGATGTCTATTTTTTGGGTATATATCTAATATATTTTTAATATACATTTAACATCTCTCAAATACAAGTTTTACATTTTATGAATACATGGTCAACACTTTTTCTTATAACATTTAGCATTTTGTTGAAATGGTTGGTGAACATTTCTCAAGTACAAGATAAAATTTTATAAATACATAATCAACATTTTTTCTATACACATTTAACATTTTTCAAATAGAAGATTTTTTTAGTACATGGTCAACATTTTTGATATACACATTTAACATTTTTCATATGTTTAATTAATATTTTTCAAATACTTGTTAACATTTCTTAAATGCTTGATTAACATTTGTATTTACATGATCAACTTTTTCCACGCACACTGTATATTATTTGTATACATGAGAAACATTTTCTCTATACATATTTAACATTTTTAAAATGCTTGGTTAACATTATTTCCATATATTTTGATTATTTAGAAGTATACACAATTTTTTAAAAAAGCAAAAGAACGAACAACAAAAAATGTGAAAAAACAAGGTTGTGGCTCCCGCGCGCCTGGGCCGGTCCATCTTGTGTTTGCCGTCACGCGAGAGTTTCCTACGTCTCGTGTGAAGCGAGACATAGGGGCACCCAAAAGTTCATAAGGCGATTAAGGGAGTTTCCTATGTCTCGTGTGAAGCGAGACATAGAGGCACCCGAAAGCTCATAAGGCGATTAAGGCGCGCCAACGAGGAGCTCTCCAGGTGTACAATGAGAGAGTAAGGGGTGGAAACGGGCCGGGCCATCCCACTTGCCTTTAGCATAGTTTAGCCGTAAGTGGTAGGCCCAATGTGAGCCCCCGAGTTCTTGCGGAATGAGACATGCCCTGCAGTGCTACTCGTTCGGTTGCCTCCTGCACAACCTAAAAAAAAAGTTGCCTCCTGCACAGTACAGTGCTGCTCTGAATAATACCAGCTCCTTTCTGGTTTATAAGGCATGCGTTTATCACTAGGTTGACAAATAGACCAATATAATACAAGTTATATATCACAAAGAATATATCATTAGAAATTTCAAATTGTATACTTTCTAATGGTGTAATTTTTAGACTATACAACTCATCTTATGTTTGTCAAATTATAGATCAGGGATACACGCATGCCCTATAAACCAGAAAGGAGATAGTAGTCCCATGGGTTTTTGCACTCCCTCCGTCCCGAAATTAACCTTTGTGCTATACCTTTGTGCTATATTTGAGACACTTATTTTGAGAAGACCGGTTCACTTTTCTGCGTTAATACTTAATACCGACAAGGCATATCGATCTATGACGTCCACTCAAGCATCCCAATCTTTAACAGCTGGTCGGGGGAGTACGGATCCCCAGCGCTGATAGGAGGATCTAGGTGGATGGAGACCGAAAGCAGCCATGGCCATGGCCATGGCTTGGCGGTCAGTTACAGGTACGCGCGTTCGATCCTGTCTTAAAAGAAAGGGCGGTGGCAGGAATGGACCCGCCTAGTGGCACGCTTGGAGTACGGAAGGAACCGGCCACAGTGCTGACATTGTAGCACCTCACCGCCGGAATTGAATGCCTTGCTGGCCCAGTGCACTCCCGTATGAGTGTTAGAACAACAGCAGCAGGAGTTTCTCTGAAACTCTGCCTCCGTTGGATTGGATCCAGTGCCAGGGCCAAAGGAACATCGCGACCGAGCAGCCGAGTGCCGTCGCTTATGTCGTGTGTGTCCTTTGTCAACTGTCATGTGGCTGAACAGTGGTGCGACTGTAGGAACATTCGATCGGCAAAGTACGGATCGGGCTCCGGAAACCCGGAGAGATTGCATGGCATATATTCCAGATGCCAGCAGCCCAGCACCACTCCAAGTCTCCAGCTAGCACCGCTCGCGACACGAACTGTGCAAACCCGTGAACCAACCGCCGCAGTTAAGTCCGGCCGGCTCCACACGGCCGCCCCCGGCGCGCGCGCACCGCACCGCTCGGCTCGGCCGCACCGGCCGTGCCATCTTGGGCGTAGCCAGCCACGGATCGAATTGCTGTATCTGGCTGGCTGTATGGTGGACGGATCTTTTCCGCTCACCGGCCGCCCGGCACGCGCGCGCGTCCATGGTTGGCGCGCGGGCGATCGAGCGCGATCCATCAACGACCACGTAGTACTACTACGTGCGTCCATGGCCGCAGTCGAGCGTGCGCGCGCGCGTGCAGCGTGTTGTCTGTCACCTGGCACGCATCTCGGGGACACCCGGCCTTTCCGCCCTCTGTGCCTACGATCAAGTGCCCAATCGATCGATCGCCATGCATGGTCCCGTGGCGGCCGCAGTACAGTACTCCGACGAGAAAAGGCAATACGTAGCTTGCTGCAGCTGTTAGTTAACGAACCTTTTCTGGCCGATGAGCACACAGTTTCAACGAGTTCATCATGCCGCTCATGTCGATCGATCCGGTGCAGGAATAGTAATCGCGCGAACCGCGCGTGCGCGGAAAGCCGGCCTTTATCGCCTCGGAAAGCGCGCTTTCCGCCTAAACTTGCGCCTAGTTAGTCATCATCATCAGGCCGGTTCGATCGATCGGCTCCATCGTTGGACGCACGCACATGTGCTGATGCGCAAGCGTAGGAGAAGGGCGCGGGAGCGGGCACGGGCGCCATCGATCCGTGGGCCAAAAAGCGATCCGTCGACCGGCTTGGCAAATGGGGCGGATCCGAAATGCGACGGGGGGTTGAGGTGCTGGTGGTGGCGCTCATCATGGCGCTGCCGAGCTCGCCGATCGATGGGTACGTACGTGGTACACTCGAACGCGCGCGGGCCCGGCCGAGCTCACGCTCACGCGCGCTTTTATCGCGTGTGCAAAGCCACGGCACGTACGTACCGGCCGGCCGGTTTGTGTTTGTTTGATCGTAATTCGTCCATGCTCTCTCTCTCGCTCTCTCTCTCTCTCGGACGTACCGCGAGTCCCATTCGATGACGTCGCCCGCCGAGGCTTTCACCACGTACGGGAGTGAGCTAGCCCGCATGGCATCTTCCTAGACGAGATTTGTATACGTGTGGATTTTGTGTGGACAGGTCGATCGAGACGTGTGCAGTACGCACCGGGTTGAATTGATGGGAAAAAGCAGGTGCAAAAGTTCTTTAATTTTGAAAACTTAGTTTTTCCAACCTAAAAAACCTTGGTTTCTTTTTTTTTTGCGGGTGAATGTGAACCTGTCAATTTTATGCCGAGAAAATACACCGGGACATCACACAAATTAACGTTTTTTAAACTAAATTTATAAAATAACTGAAAGCGCCCCCCCCCCCCCCCCCCCCCCGGTTGACATTGTGCCAGGTTTTACCCTATCATACCATTTTCTCCAAACCAAAAGGCTAAATACACTTGTTTATTACATAAATAAATCCACTTGTTAGGAGAACGTGCTAGTACTTGCTAGGGGCATTATCGAATCATGTCAAATACCATCCAATTAAATTGAATTATATGAAACCGTGTTAATTTTGTCCAACAGATACTGCTTCACCACACTAGACCTCTGCCACGTAGAATAAACCGGCATCCAATTGGGGTATGAGTTATCGACCTATTCAGCTACCACGTCATCCTGACATGTATTGGTCATGACAGTTTGAGGAAAATAATACTTCCTCTGTTCCAAAATATAAGGTCTACTAGTCTTATTTAAGTCAACCATGTGTGAGTTTGACCAAGTATTTAGAAAAAGTATCAATATGTAAATATCACAAAAAGTATTTTCATATTTTATTTATTTTGGATTGAAGATGTTGATATTCTATTATATAATTTTGGGCAACGCACAAAAATTTGACTTGCATGAAAACTGATGCACCTTATATTCTCGAATGGAAGGAGTAAGTATGAAAATCAACACAAGGTCACACTAAGGGCTAAAAATGTTGCAAGATATTCTAAATAGGTAAATGTTGTCACAAGGACAAAACTAGTGGGTATAAGCAGGAATTTACACCAAATTCCTACCGTGCCTCCACATTATGTTTGATCTTTTGTATTATACCCTTGAAAGTGGTTTCATTTAAATCATTCGTTTATTATTTTGTGCAAGGTATGAACTATGTATGATAGGCACATCAAGATTACTTTTTTTGTGATAAGCTGTCAAAACCACCCTAATCGCTTTCAATCAATTTACTTTGATTGGTGTTGACATTAACGTATATCACATGTTAGTCCAATATTTAGTATATCTGCATATGGGCAGAGGATGGACAATGTCAAGGCGGGAAGGTCCCCATAGTACATTTTTTAAGAGTATCGTTCTCCAATCATACAATAGTATTGCGTCGAATTGCAAAATAGCTATATATTACCCTACGTGGATCTCGCAAACCCTATTGCCGTATATATAGACATGGACATAACTATGGGAGGGATATAAGGCCCTCCCTTGGTACAAGAATTGCAGTTATATGTAGCTGTTCGTGCTTGTTCAAGGATTTTAGTTTTCATGTGGTGCTTTATATCAACTGATTAAGAAAATCGTGGGCTCGCAAAATCTTAGTGATAGTGTAAGAACATCCTCCCTCGTTGCGCTGTACACATGTCGACATATGGGTACACACTATATATACAGCATCAGCATGGGTCGACACATATGGACATGTTATCACACTAGTCATGAGTACCACTTCAGATGCACAACTTCATTACGCAAACTGAAAAGTAGTTCTCGTGAGCACCTACATACATAACATAACAAGAGGAAGAGAATCTAAAAGTACCAAGAGTCCAAGACCAGCAATATATATTTCAGAAGCAGCTTTGCTCCCTACGAGTATAGACTGTCCTATCCAAGGTATCGATTTCATCTCATGCACGGGCCAAGTAGCTAGGTAGACAGGAGGTATCTTATCTCCCACACCAATTTGGCGGTGCATTTCTTCCATCCCCACACACATCTGCGAGGCCCAAACTGGGACGACACCGCCTGGCCGTACGTACCATCCACCGGTGAGTGTGTGAGTGAGTGAGTCCATGACACGCTCTGACAAGCAAGCTAATCCAATAATCCATGATAGCACTAACAAAAATCCAACAAACCATGGCAAGAGAACACAGTGCTCCGACTGTATATGCAGAGAGCATGCAGAGAGAGGGAGAAGAGAGAAAAGACAAATGTTGCGCTCACATGATTGCAGCAGGCCAGTATAATCCTCACATCCATCTCTGACACGGTCCTGTAGTACACCCCGACAGCACCCCCGGCCTGCAAGTTCTCACTCTCTCCTAATCATTCCGATGAGGCAATCTCTGCCATGGTCATCGCCCAATCATGCAGCTGGCGGCATGGCATTATTTTATGTGTCCAAAGTCAGACAGTTAAAAACGAGGCACTTTTCACTAGACACATGCAAGTACATGCGCCCATCCAGGTCCTACATTGTCAGTAACACATGCATGTGTATCTTGTCAAATCGACGAGGTTATTATATGGAACTCATCAGGAATTACAAATTATCTATCCTGAATTCTTGATGATACCTGAGAAGATGGGGTGATCTATATATGGACTGGCCAAGAATGCTATAATGGTCTAATTGTTCGTTTACTCGGAAGAATAATAACTGTGGAGAGAGAGAGAGAGAGAGAGAGAGAGAGAGAGAGAGAGAGAGGTGTACAAGAGGTGGAGTGGTACCAATTGCACAGCTAGCCATGCACGGGTGCATGCACTGTTGCCGCGCACGCGCTTCCCTTGATCCGTCACTTGAAGCCGGCGCCACCGTAATCTCTGCCCGCCGCCGCGTCGGGGATCGGGTTCCAGTCCCAGATCTTGTCGGAGATGGCGGCCAGCGACATCGGCAGCGTCCCCAGCGGCGTAATTGGCTGCGACGGCGGCGCCGGCAGGGGAACGACGAAGTGGTCGTGGTGGCCGCCGGACGACGCGGGGCTGTGGTAGGACGGCAGCTGGGTGGCGCCGTGGCCCACCAGCGTGCTCAGCTCGTCGATGGCCGCGGCGGAGGCGACGCCCATGGAGGCCGCGTTCACCAGGTTGAGCAGCGAGTACGTGGAAGCGAAGGTGTTTGTGCTCTTGGAGTACTGCTGGTAAAGCAAAGCCGCGGCTCCCTCCTGCTGATGATGTTCGCCGGCCGCCGCGGTTGACTGTAGGTATCCTAATGAGCCACCTGAGGGCTTGACGGCGGCTGCTAGCTGCTGCCTTGGAGCCGCCGGCCTGTGCGTTTGGGCGTGATCGGTCATGGGCGCCGGCGGCGACGTGCACTCGCCTGCTTGTAGAAGTTGGAGCTTGGATGGAGTCGGCGGCGGCGTGGGCGTGGACGTCGACGATGACCCTTGTCTGTTGTCCTGTCGTGCCTCAGCGCCGCGGCGGGAGGGCATCGTCGACCGCGCCGAGGAGGGGTGGCCACGGCCGTCGTCGATGCCGGTGCGCTTGTAGACGCGGCAGAGAGAGATTTCTGTCTGCAAATTCATGGACGTAACACGTGAGGATCGATCGCACAAGGAAATGTCGCATGCGAAGAATTGAGGACGATGTCTGCTCTCTAGTTAAAATTCAATTGTAAACTTGACTACAATTGATTCCGGTCAAAAAGATTGAGGAATCTAGGATGGAATTCTAGGTTCTTCATAGCCATATGTTCAAGATGCTAGCTAGTATAGATATACAATCGAGTGCGTATAGGTTGTTCATGACAAGAACACCAGGGTGCAAGTATGTAAGATGAAGAAGATTGAAGCCCTAGCTAGCTGATTACTTGTAGATCTGAAACCGCGTATATATGCACAAGAAGTACAATAAAGGCAAAATTAGATGCCCCAAAATTGGCACCCAACATCAAAGAACTAGTAGTAGTACAGGACTACAGGCGCAGCACAAACCCTAGTTCATGTCTTCTAATGAAATTACCTGCAGATTAATCATTCCGGCCGGCCGTTTCTTGCGCAGATGGATAGATCAGGAGGAGAATTTCTAGGAGATGCTATAATATAGCTAGGATATACCTTGTGGTATCGGTCGGTGTCGGCGGTGGGGAGGCGGTACTCGTTCATGATCCAGCTGCTGCGGACGCCCTTGGGCGCCTTGCCGGAGTAGAAGACGAGCGTCTTCTTGAGCCCGATGGAGCGGTTGTTCTCCGCCCGGATCATCCTGTCCGCCCCCGTCGCCTTCCAGTACCCCGACGCCGTCACCCGGTTGGGCCTGTCCCCGTTCCGGTACTTGCGGTCCCTCGGCACGTAGAAGAACCACTCCTTCTCCCCAATCGCCGCCAGCGCTGCAGTCGCCGGTCAGCCACACACACACGCATGAGAAATTCAGCACAGAGATCTGAATTCTGAAAACGGCAATTGAATTGAGTGATTGTGTTCCAGACCTGGGAGCTCCCAGGGGTCGTAGCGGTAGAGGTCGAGGAAGGTGATGAGCTCGACATTGAAGCGCTTGCCCTCCACCTTGCGGCGGAGGTAGAACTCGATGAGCTCCTCCTCCGTCGGGTGGAACCGGAACCCCGGCATGACCAGGTCGTCCTCGTGCGCGTCCCGGCCGCCGCCCTCCTTGATACTCCCCACGCCAGCTCCTCCCGCCGCCGCCGCGGCGGCGCCATGGCCGCCGCCCTCGTGTCTACTGCTCATGCCTCCTCCCCAATTCGCATAGGTTGCTAGCTAGCTAGGGGCTAGGGCAGCTGGGTGTTAGCTAGGCAGCTAGCTAGGTGAGCACGAGAGCAAGTTAAGTGGCCAGCTGCTTCCTCTCGCGAAAAGGAGCTCGGCCCGGCCGGGGTGCGCGTATGCAAGTGGAGAATCGTTCGAGAAGGAAGGGATAAGATTAGTGTTTGGGCCAATATATATATCGATGAGAAAGCACAAGGATTAGTCGATCGTGGGATACATCCAGTATCTTTACCTAGCGTGAGTATTAACTGGGCGGCTGCTACTGGTCGCTCTAACCACTACTCTACGCTGGCTAGAATGCCTACGCGCGCACAGTGGAGTGGCAATGGCGATATGTGAGCGAGCCCTGACGCATCACACACGGGAGGCGGGAGGTGGAAAGCGACGGAGGAGCTGAGTTAAATAGGGGGAAAAGGACGCCTCAGGAAGAGTACAGCCATGGGCGGTTGCCCGCTTGCAACCCTGTGATTGTGCCCCGGTGAGGTGAGTGATGGATATGGAGTGCGTCTGCATTCTTTGCATTGATTAATGCGGTGGCATTGGTGATTCTCTGTACTCTTTCCTTGGGCCCGGCTACTCTCTTGGGTCCACAATGTAAGTCTGGTAGTAAATGTTTTCAACTTTAATGTCTAAAAAAATGTTTTCAACTTTAACCAAAATATAAGTTCTTCCGCACCTATAATGCATTTTTCTTCTTCTCATGTTGCACCAATTTATCCTCCTTAATTTCATCTTGAATCGAGGTTATTACTCTTCTGGCATAAGTAACTTCATTGTGGCATTGACATTTTAGATTTTACTGGCATCTCCATAAGTCCAAATGAAAGAGTTCCACTAGCACAAACAACATTTGCTAGAGCTAATCAACGATTATGATCTCGCTAAGTTATCATTGATACGAGCATGTTTGCCCAATTTTCATAGCGGCAGTCGAGACCGCGGATCACACATTATCTTTGAGTATTTGATAGCCATCCACTTTTAGTAGGGCTCATTTGGTTGCCCGATATCCCCACGCGATCCCCGCCCATTCCCTGGGCAGCTGCCACGCGTGGAATCCCTTCCCGTGGCTGCATGGCTGTGCATTTGGTCGATGAATGGGTGAGGGATATCCGGGACCATCCACGTTAAATCTCCGGGCTAAAGAAAAACTACCCCTGACCCCGTGGAAGAATTCCCATGGCTCTCTCTCTCTCTCTCTCTCTCTCTCTCTCTCTCTCTCTCTCTCTCTCTCTCTCTCTCTCTCTCTCTCTCTCTCTCTCTCTCTCTCTCTCTCTCTCTCTCTCTCTCTCTCTCTCTTGTCGTCGCCGCCGCTGCCGTTCTGGCCAAGTTCATTTCATATGTTTCCTTCTCTCGCCCCCCCGGACAAGTCTTCCATGTCCTCCCAACTTGCCCTTCCTCACTGTAGACAAGCTTGAGCCGTGAAAGAACGAACTCCCCACATCTTGATCCAAAGATTTTGGATCTTACGGCGTTGTTGCGTTGGTGGTCAACACTGAGTGAATTGAGTCGAGCGAACTCATTGGAGCTGCTTCAGCTCATTGCAGCCATGGGAGATCATATGAGTGTGTGCTCATCCATGGCTAGCTTAGATGCAGCCGCAATTTTGTTGGAGCTAACAATTTTGTGATCAGTCTGTGTGAGTTCCCCATCCGTTTGGTAAAACTAAAGTACGGATTTCCTCCCTTCCCTGTAGCCGGCGGCTGGCTATGCTGATTTGCATGGTTAATCCGAGGATTAAGATGGGTCTCGCTTGCTCGATGATGTGGGACTCAGCTTCAAGAGGAGATCCTCATTTTCCCTTCTTTTCTCTCTTTTCTTCACAAAGGCCAGAAAACCTCATCCCCCGAGCCCCGAAGTGCCAAATGGTGGTGGGAGGATAGCCCGTGGATTTCAAGTTGTAAAGAAAATTACTCCCGTGCTGTTTTTGCCGTGGAATTTCTCACCCTAGCAACCAAACATAACCGTAGAGCACCAGGGGCTGCTAAACCCATCTCCCACCTTCTCTCCCAATGGTCACATTGTTGGGGAACGTAGCATAAATTCAAAATTTTCCTACGTGTCACCAAGATCTATCTATGGAGTCATCTAGGAACGAGGGAGGAGTGGATCTACATACCCTTGTAGATCGCGCGCGGAAGCGTTCAAGAGAACGGGGTTGATGGAGTCGTACTCGTCGTGATCCAAATCACCGATGATCCTAGCGCCGAACGGACGACACCTCCGCGTTCAACACACGTACGGAGCTGCGACGTCTCCTCCTTCTTGATCCAGAGGAGAGGTTGATGGAGATCCAGCAGCACGACGGCGTGGTGGTGGAAGTAGCGGGATTCCAATAGGGCTTCGCCAAGCGCTGCGAGAGGAGGGAGATGTGTCATGGGAGGGAGAGGGAGGCGCCAGGGCTTAGTTGTGGCTGCCCTCCCTTCCCCCCACTATATATAGGGCCAAGGGAGAAGGGGGGGCGCAGCCTTGGCCCTTCCTCTAAGGAAGGGTGCGGCCAGGGAGGAGTCCATCCTCCCCAAGGCACCTAGGAGGTGCCTTCCCCTTTTAGGACTCTTTCTTTCCCTTATCTCTTGGCGCATGGGCCTCTTGGGGCTGGTGCCCTTGGCCCATATAGGCCAAGGCGCACACCCCTACAGCCCATGTGGTCCCCCGGGGCAGGTGGACCCCCTTGGTGGACCCTCGGACCCCTTTCGGCACTCCCGGTACAATACCGATAATGCGCGAAACTTTTCCGGCGACCAAAACAAGACTTCTCATATGTATATCTTTACCTCCGGACCATTCCGGAACTCCTCGTGGCGTCCGGGATCTCATCTGGGACTCCGAACAACTTTCGGGTTACCGCATACTAATATCTCTATAACCCTAGTGTCACCGAACCTTAAGTGTGTAGACCCTACGGGTTCGGGAGACATGCAGACATGACCGAGACGACTCTCCGGTCAATAACCATCAGCGGGATCTGGATACCCATGTTGGCTCCCACATGTTCCACGATGATCTCATCGGATGAACCACGATGTCAAGGACTTAATCAATCCCGTATATAATTCCCTTTGTCTATCGGTACGATACTTGCCCGAGATTCGATCGTCGGTATCCTGATACCTTGTTCAATCTCGTTACCGGCAAGTCTCTTTACTCGTTTCGTAACACATCATCCCGTGATCAACTCCTTGATCACATTGTGCACAATATAATGATGTCCTACCGAGTGGGCCCAGAGATACCTCTCCGTTTACACGGAGTGACAAATTCCAGTCTCGATTCGTGCCAACCTAACAGACACTTTCGGAGATACCTGTAGTGTACGTTTATAGCCACCCAGTTACGTTGTGACGTTTGGCACACCCAAAGCACTCCTACGGTATCCGGGAGTTGCACAATCTCATGGTCTAAGGAAATGATACTTGACATTAGAAAAGCTTTAGCATACGAACTACACGATCTTTGTGCTAGGCTTAGGATTGGGTCTTTGTCCATCACATCATTCTCCTAATGCTGTGATCCCGTTATCAATGACATCCAATGTCCATGGTCAGGAAACCGTAACCATCTATTGATCAACGAGCTAGTCAACTAGAGGCTTACTAGGGACATGGTGTTGTCTATGTATCCACACATGTATCTGAGTTTCCTATCAATACAATTCTTGCATGGATAATAAACGATTATCATGAACAAGGAAATATAATAATAACTAATTTATTATTGCCTCTAGGGCATATTTCCAACAGTCTCCCACTTGCACTAGAGTCAATAATCTAGTTCACATCGTCATGTGATTAACACTCACAGGTCACATCGCCATGTGACCAACATCCAAAGAGTTTACTAGTGTCACTAAACTAGTTCACATCATCATGTGATTAAGACTCAATGAGTTCTGGGTTTGATCATGTTTTGCTTGTGAGAGAGGTTTTAGTCAACGGGTCTGAATCTTTCAGATCCGTATGTACTTCGCAAATCTCTATGTCATCTTGTAGATGCAGCTACTATGCTATATTTGGAGCCATTTCAAATAACTGTTCCACTTGGAGCTATTCTAAATTGTTTCTCCATTATACGTATCCGGTATCTCTACTCAGAGCTATCCGGATAGGTGTTAAGCTTGCATCGACGTAACTCTTTACGTCGAACTCTTTATCACCTCCATAACCGAGAAACATATCCTTATTCCTCTAAGGATAATTTAGACCGCTATCTCGTGATCTACTTCTAGATTACCTTTGTACCCTCTTGCCAGATATGTGGCAAGGCACACATCAGGTGCGGTACTTAGCATGGCATACCGTATAGAGCCTATGACAAAAGCATAGGGGACGACATTCGTCCTTTCTCTTTCTTCTACCGTGGTCGAGCTTTAAGTCTTAACTTCATACCTTACAACTCAGGCAAGTACTCCTTCTTTGACTGATCCATCTTGAACCCCTTCAAGATCATGTCAAGGTATGTGCTCATTTGAAAGTACCATTAAGCGTTTTGATCTATCCTTATAGATCTTGATGCTCAATGTTCAAGTAGCTTAATCCAGGCTTTCCATTAAAAAACACTTTCCAAATAACCCTATATGCTTTCCAGAAATTCTACGTCATTTCTGATCCATAATATGTCAACAACATATACTCATCAGAAATTCTATAGTGCTCCCACTCACTTCTTTGGAAATACAAGTTTCTCATAAACTTTGTATAAACCCAAAATCTTTGATCATCTCATCAAAGCGTACATTCCAACTCCGAGATGCTTACTCCAGTCCTTAGAAGGATTGGTGGAGCTTTGCATACTTATTAGCATCTTTCAGGATTGACAAAACCTTCCGGTTGTATCACATACAACCTTTCCTCAAGAAAATCGTCGAGGAAACAATGTTTTGACATCCTATCTGCAAGATTTCATAAACAATGCAGTAATCGCTAGTATAATTCCAACAGACTCTTAGCATCGCTACGAGTGAGAAAGTCTCATCATAGTCAAATCCTTGAACTTGTTGGAAAAAAACTTAACGACAAGTCGAGCTTTCTTAATGGTGATACTTACCATCATTGTCCGTCTTCCTTTTAAAATCCATCTGTACTCAATAGCCTTACGACCATCGAGCCGTTCCGCCAAAGTCTACACTTTGTTTCATACATGGATCCTCTCTCGGATTTTATGGCCTCGAGCCATTTATCGAAATCCGGGCCCACCATCGCTTCTCCATGGCTCGTAGGTTCATTGTTGTCTAGCAACATAACTTCTAAGATAGGATCACGTACCACTCTGAAGTAGTACGCATCCTTGTCATCCCACGAGGTTTGGTAGTGACTTGATCTGAAGTTTCATGATCACTATCATAAGCTTCCACTTCAATTGGTGTAGGTGCCACAGGAACAACTTCCTGTGCCCTGCCACACACTAGTTGAAGAGACGGTTCAATAACCTCATCAAGTCTCCACCATCCTCCCACTCAATTCTTTCGAGAGAAACTTTTCCTCGAGAAAGGACCCGATTCTTGAAACAATCCCTTATTGCTTTCAGATCTGAGACAGGAGGTATACCCAACTGTTTTGGGTGTCCTGTGAAGATGCATTTATCCGCTTTGGGTTCGAGCTTATCAGCCTGAAACTTTTTCACATAAGCGTCGCAGCCCCAAACTTTTAAGAAATGACAGCTTAGGTTTCTCTAAACCATAGTTCATACGGTGTCATCTCATCGGAATTACGTGGTTCCCTATTTAAAGTGAATGTGGTTGTCTCTAATGCCTAACCCATAAACTATCGTGGTAATTCGATAAGAGACATCATGGTATGCATCATATCCAGTAGGGTGCAGTTATGATGTTCGGACACACTATCACACTATGGTGTTCCAGGCTGTATTAGTTGTGAAACAATTTCCACAATGTCTTAATTTTATGCCAAACTCGTAATTCAGATATTCATCTCTATGATCATATCATAGATATCTTATCCTCTTGTCACAACGATCTTTCAACTTCACCCTGAAAATTACTTGAACCTTTCAATAATTCAGACTCATGATTCATCAAGTAAATATACTCAATATCTACTCAAATCATCTGTGAAGTAAGAACATAATGATATCCACTACATGCCTCAGCACTCATTGGACTGCACACATCAAAATGTATTACTTCCAACAAGTTGCTTTCTAGTTCCATTTTACTGAAAATGAGGCTTTCAGTCATCTTGCCCATGTGGCATGATTTGCATGTCTCAAGCGATTCAAAATCTAGTGAGTCCAAACGGTCCATTTGCATGGAGTTTCTTCATGCATATACACCAATAGACATGGTTCGCATGCCTCAAACTTTTCAAAAACGAGTGAGCCCAAAGATCCATCAACATGGTGCTTCTTCATGCGTTTTATACTGATATGACTTACGTGGCAGTGCCACAAGTAGGTGGTACTATCATTACTATCTTTTGGCATGAACATGTGTATCACTACGATCGAGATTCAATAAACCATTCATTTTAGGTGTAAGACCATTGAAGGTATTATTCAAATAAACAGAGTAACCATTACTCTCTCCTTAAATGAATAACCGTATTGCGATAGACATAATCCAATCATGTCTATGCTCAACGCAAACACCAATCTTGATGGTAGAGGGAGCGTACGATATTTGATCAACCATGGAAATACTTCTAACACATATCATCATCTCACCTTTAGCTAGTCTCCGTTTATTCCGTAGCTTTTATTTTGAGTTACTAACACTTAGCAACCGAACCGGTATCTAATACCCTGGTGCTATTAGGAGTACTAGTAACGTACACATTAACATAATGTATATCCAATATACTTCCATCGACAGCCATCTCATCTACCAAGTATCTAGGGTAATTCTGCTCCAGTGGCTGTTCCCCTTGTTACAGAAGCACTTAGTCTCGGGTTTGGGTTCAACCTTGGGTTTCTTCACTAGAGCAGCAGCTGATTTGCCGTTTCATGAAGTATCCCTTTTGCCCTTGCCCTCCTTGAAACTAGTGGTTTCACAAACCATCAACAATTGATGCTCCTTTTTGATTTCTACTTTTGTGGTGTCAAACATCGCGAATATCTTAAGGATCATCATATATGTCCCTGATATATTATAGTTCATCACGAAGCTCTAGCAGCTTGGTGGTAATGACTTCGGAGAACCATCACTATTTCATCTGGAAGATCAACTCCCACTCGATTCAAGCGATTGTTGTACTCAGACAATCTGAGCACAAGTTCAACAATTGAGCTTTTCTCCCTTATTTGCAGGCTAAGAAAATCGTCGGAGGTCTTATACCTCTTGACGTGGGCACGAGCCTGAAATCCCAATTTCAGCCCTCGAAACATCTCATATGTTTCGCGACGTTTCAAAAACGTCTTCGGTGCCTCAACTCTAAGCCGTTTAACTGAACTATCATGTAGTTATCAAAATGTGTATGTCAGATGTTCGCAACATCCACAGACAACGTTCGAGGTTCAGCACACTGAGCGGTGCATTAAGGACATAAGCCTTCTATGAAGCAATGAGGACAATCCTCAGTTTACGGACCTAGTCTGCATAATTGCTACTATCAACTTTCAACTAAATTTTCTCTAGGAACATATCTAAACAGTAGAACTAAAGCGTGAGCTATGACATAATTTGCGAAGACCTTTTGACTATGTTCAGGATAATTAAGTTCATCTTATGAACTCCCACTCAGATAGACATCCCTCTAGTCATCTAAGTGATTACATGATCCGAGTCAACTAGGCCGTGTCCGATCATCATGTGAGACGGACTAGTCAACATCGGTGAACATCTTCATGTTGATCGTATCTACCATACGACTCATGCTCGACCTTTCGGTCTCTTGTGTTCCGAGGCCATGTCTGTACATGCTAGGCTCGTCAAGTCAACCTAAGTGTTTCGCGTGTGTAAATCTATCTTACACCCGTTGTATGTGAAATAGAATCTATCACACCCGATCATCACGTGGTGCTTCGAAACAACGAACTGTCGCAACGGTGCACAGTTAGGGGGAACACTTTCTTGAAATTATTATGAGGGATCATCTTATTTACTACCATCGTTCTAAGTAAACAAGACGCAAAAACATGATAAACATCACATGCAATCAAATAACAGTGACATGATATGGCCAATATCATATAGCTCCTTTGATCTCCATCTTGGGCCTCCATGATCATCTTGTCACCGGCATGACACCATGATCTCCATCATCATGATCTCCTCGTCGTGTCTCCATGAAGTTGCTCGCCAACTATTACTTCTACTACTATGGCTACCGGTTAGCAATAAAGTAAAGTAATTACATGGCGTTGTTCAATGACACGCATGTCATACAATAAATAAAGACAACTCCTATGGCTCCTGCCGGTTGTCATACTCATCGACATGCAAGTCGTGATTCCTATTACAAGAACATGATCAATCTCATACATCACATATCATTCATCACATTCCTTTTGGCCATATCACATCACATAGCATACCCTGCAAAAACAAGTTAGACGTCCTCTAATTGTTGTTTGCATGTTTTACGTGGCTGCTATGGGTTTCTAGCAAGAACGTTTCTTACCTACGCAAAACCACAACGTGATATGCCAATTGCTATTTACCCTTCATAAGGACCCTTTTCATCGAATCCGATCCGACTAAAGTGGGAGAGACAGACACCAGCTAGCCACCTTATGCAACTAGTGCATGTCAGTCGGTGGAACCAGTCTCACGTAAGAGTACGTGTAAGGTTAGCCCGGGCCGCTTCATCCCACAATGCCACCGAATCAAGATTGGACTAGTAACGGTAAGCATATTGAACAAAATCAACGCCCACAACTACTTTGTGTTCTACTCGTGCATAGTAACTACGCATAGACCTGGCTCATGATGCCGCTGTTGGGGAACGTAGCATAAATTCAAAATTTTCCTACGTGTCACCAAGATCTATCTATGGAGTCATCTAGCAACGAGGGAGGAGTGGATCTACATACCCTTGTAGATCGCGAGTGGAAGCGTTCAAGAGAACGGGGTTGATGGAGTCCTACTCGTCGTGATCCAAATCACCGATGATCCTAGCGCCGAACGGACGGCACCTCCACGTTCAACACACGTACGGAGCTGCGACGTCTCCTCCTTCTTGATCCAGCAAGGGGGGAGGAGAGGTTGATGAAGATCCAGCAGCACGACGGCGTGGTGGTGGAAGTAGCGGGATTCCAACAGGGCTTCGCCAAGCGCTGCGGGAGGAGGGAGATGTGTCATGGGAGGGAGAGGGAGGCGCCAGGGCTTAGTTGTGGCTGCCCTCCCTTCCCCCCACTATATATAGGGCCAAGGGAGAGGAGGGGGGGGGGGGGGCGCAGCCTTGGCCCTTCCTCCAAGGAAGGGTGCGGCCAGGGAGGAGTCCATCCTCCCCAAGGCACCTAGGAGGTGCCTTCCCCTTTTAGGACTCTTTCTTTCCCTTATCTCTTGGCGCATGGGCCTCTTGGGGCTGGTGCCCTTGGCCCATATATGCCAAGGCGCACACCCCTACAGCCCATGTGCCCCCCCGGGGCAGGTGGACCCCCTTGGTGGACCCCCGGACCCCTTTCGGCACTCCCGGTACAATACCGATAATGCACGAAACTTTTCCGGCGACCAAAACAAGACTTCCCATATATAAATCTTTACCTCCGAACCATTCCGGAACTCCTCGTGACGTCCGGGATCTCATCCGGGACTCCAAACAACTTTCGGGTTACCGCATACTAATATCTCTATAACCCTAGCGTCACCGAACCTTAAGTGTGTAGACCCTACGGGTTCGGGAGACATGCAGACATGACCGAGATGACTCTCCGGTCAATAACCATTAGCAGGATCTAGATACCCATGTTGGCTCCCACATGTTCCACGATGATCTCATCGGATGAACCACGATGTCAAGGACTTAATCAATCCCGTATACAATTCCCTTTGTCTATCGGTACGATACTTGCCCGAGATTCGATCGTTGGTATCCCGATACCTTGTTCAATCTCGTTACTGGCAAGTCTCTTTACTCGTTTCGTAACACATCATCCCGTGATCAACTCCTTGATCACATTGTGCACATTATGATGATATCCTACCGAGTGGGCCCAGAGATACCTCTCCGTTTACACGGAGTGACAAATCCCAGTCTCGATTCGTGCCAACCCAACAGACACTTTCGGAGATACCTGTAGTGTACGTTTATAGCCACCCAGTTACGTTGTGACGTTTGGCACACCCAACGCACTCCTACGGTATCCGGGAGTTGCACAATCTCATGGTCTAAGGAAATGATACTTGACATTAGAAAAGCTTTAGCATACGAACTACACGATCTTTGTGCTAGGCTTAGGATTGGGTCTTTGTCCATCACATCATTCTCCTAATGCTGTGATCCCGTTATCAATGACATCCAATGTCCATGGTCAGGAAACCGTAACCATCTATTGATCAACGAGCTAGTCAACTAGAGGCTTACTAGGGACATGGTGTTGTCTATGTATCCACACATGTATCTGAGTTTCCTATCAATACAATTCTAGCATGGATAATAAACGATTATCATGAACAAGGAAATATAATAATAACTAATTTATTATTGCCTCTAGGGCATATTTCCAACAGTCTCCCACTTGCACTAGAGTCAATAATCTAGTTCACATCGTCATGTGATTAACACTCACAGGTCACATCGCCATGTGACCAACATCCAAAGAGTTTACTAGTGTCACTAAACTAGTTCACATCATCATGTGATTAAGACTCAATGAGTTCTGGGTTTGATCATGTTTTGCATGTGAGCGAGGTTTCAGTCAACGGGTCTGAATCTTTCAGATCCGTATGTACTTCGCAAATCTCTATGTCATCTTGTAGATGCAGCTACTACGCTATATTTGGAGCCATTTCAAATAATTGTTCCACTTGGAGCTATTCTAAATTGTTGCTGCATTATACGTATCCGATATCTCTACTCAGAGCTATCCGGATAGGTGTTAAGCTTGCATCGACGTAACTCTTTACGTCGAACTCTTTATCACCTCCATAACCGAGAAACATATCCTTATTCCTCTAAGGATAATTTAGACCGCTATCTCGTGATCTACTCCTAGATTACCTTTGTACCCTCTTGCCAGATATGTGGCAAGGCACACATCAGGTGCGGTACTTAGCATGGCATACCGTATAGAGCCTATGACAAAAGCATAGGGGACGACATTCGTCCTTTCTCTTTCTTCTGCCGTGGTCGAGCTTTAAGTCTTAACTTCATACCTTACAACTCAGGCAAGTACTCCTTCTTTGACTGATCCATCTTGAACCCCTTCAAGATCATGTCAAGGTATGTGCTCATTTGAAAGTACCATTAAGCGTTTTGATCTATCCTTATAGATCTTGATGCTCAATGTTCAAGTAGCTTAATCCAGGCTTTCCATTGAAAAATACTTTCCAAATAACCCTATATGCTTTCCAGAAATTCTACGTCATTTCTGATCCATAGTATGTCAACAACATATACTCATCAGAAATTCTATAGTGCTCCCACTCACTTCTTTGGAAATACAAGTTTCTCATAAACTTTGTATAAACCCAAAATCTTTGATCATCTCATCAAAGCGTACATTCCAACTCCGAGATGCTTACTCCAGTCCTTAGAAGGATTGCTGGAGCTTTGCATACTTATTAGCATCTTTCAGGATTGACAAAACCTTCCGGTTGTATCACATACAACCTTTCCTCAAGAAAATCGTCGAGGAAACAATGTTTTGACATCCTATCTGCAAGATTTCATAAATAACGCAGTAATCGCTAATATAATTCCAACAGACTCTTAGCATCGCTACGAGTGAGAAAGTCTCATCATAGTCAACTCCTTGAACTTGTCGGAAAAAAACTTAACGACAAGTCGAGCTTTCTTAATGGTGATACTTACCATCATTGTCCGTCTTCCTTTTAAAATCCATCTGTACTCAATAGCCTTACGACCATCGAGCCGTTCCGCCAAAGTCTACACTTTGTTTTCATACATGGATCCTCTCTCGGATTTTATGGCCTCGAGCCATTTATCAGAATCCGGGCCCACCATCGCTTCTCCATGGCTCGTAGGTTCATTGTTGTCTAGCAACATAACTTCCAAGACAGGATCACGTACCATTGTGAAGTAGTACGCATCCTTGTCATCCCACGAGGTTTGGTAGTGACTTGATCTGAAGTTTCATGATCACTATCATAAGCTTCCACTTCAATTGGTGTATGTGCCACAGGAACAACTTCCTATGCCCTGCCACACACTAGTTGAAGAGACGGTTCAATAACCTCATCAAGTCTCCACCATCCTCCCACTCAATTCTTTCGAGAGAAACTTTTCCTCGAGAAAGGACCCGATTCTTGAAACAATCCCTTATTGCTTTCGGATCTGAGACAGGAGGTATACCCAACTGTTTTGGGTGTCCTATGAAGATGCATTTATCTGCTTTGGGTTCGAGCTTATCAGCCTGAAACTTTTTCACATAAGCGTCGCAGCCCCAAACTTTTAAGAAATGACAGCTTAGTTCATTTCACTTGTGCTTCTGATATGTGTGTTATTTTGCCCGTGTTTCCTGTCCTAGTTCAATAAATATTGTGTTACATATATTAAGTATATGCTTACCATGTACAAAATTGTTGTTTAATGGATGCTTAGTTAGAGTATTTCCATTGGTCTGAACAATGTATCTGCGAGCAATATGGCCAGCACACAGACCACCTTTGGAGAAGCAGATAGCCCTTTAATTAACTCACTTCTAGGTAAGAAAATTTTTATTTGTTGCATCCACAAGTATACCGGTGGGCGGTGACGGAGGGGCTAAGGGTACCAAAACATGTTCTTATAGATTCAAGATACAAGGTAATTTCATATTAGTAGTTTTTTAAGATTTGGGGGCCCGTAAAATAAACATTGATAACACCTTAGTTTTGATAAAAATGCATATATTAGAACATTCGTCAACCACCACTACTTGAATCATTGCTAGTTTATTTCTAGTGTTCAATGCATAAATGACCGAGCGGTCTGCCGTTTATAAAGATTTTGGTCATACTAAAGCATTATACCTACTATCAACTATTGATTATTATGTTAGTTGCTAAACGTGTATCGTACTGAAACATTATTGATATGTATGTTAGTTTTGCTTGATCTTGCCTCTATCTTTAAGATATAATTGTAGTTGAATAATTACTAGTGCACCTACATATTTCCTTGAGAATTTGTGCTCCTGAAAATACCAATCACAGAATCAGTGAGCTAGATAATGGACGCTAAGACACTCTTCCTATCTAGTATAGATTAGAGTTGAACTAAAAAAAGTTTGTCTGGGTAATCACAAAATAAATAAATCATTTATACTAAAATTTTAAAGCTATTTATATCACATTTTATTATATGCACTTGTATTTTTGATACTTAGTTATGATAATAAACTAGATGACAATATTTATAAATAAATTATTTATGTTAGTGTAGTGTCTATCCTTGAAGAATGTGTGTGCACTATGCTAAAATTGAACATTTTTTGTAATGGAAATTATCTTTTCTATACACCATTCCTAAAGAAGATATTTGAAACCAATCCCCACAAATGAGAACAAAATATAAGAGTACACAAAAATACATGATTTTCATTGATTAAGTTTTGACACTCGTGTGAACTAGTGTATATATCTCCATGTGTATTTTTAAATATCTTGGTAAGATCTCTAAAGCGTAATAATCTCAGAAATATCGTAGTAGCAATTCTTGATTAGGTATACATCTCTACTCCTAATGGACGAGTTGGTTGAATAGTCCCACCACTTTCGTCTGGTTTTTTTCGTCCGGTTTTTTTCGTCTTCCCTCCCACCACCACTCTTCACGTTGGTTTATTTTTCTCTTCATTTTTTTAGCAAAGCAGCACTTTCCTAACGTGCAAAAAGACACGGGCTAAACTTTCCTAATTTATCCAAATCAACCGATATCTCTTATTAATGCAATTTAATTTAGGAAACAAATAACGGATTTTCTAGAAACAAATAATGAGTTTTCTAGAAACAAATAAAGAGATAACATTTTCTTTTTTATAGACACCCCACTAATTGTACCTAGATAAATTAGCACCACCGGATCAGCCAGGGTCGATCAAATCAACCGTCAAATTTAGTCAAACCATCTGATGGGTGTGTACCGCTGGCAGACGAAATCCCACACAGATTTGTTTGGGATGCCCCACGTCCCCAAAATTACGTAATAATCCCCGCTGAGAAGGGAAACTGTCCCGTTGAATCCTCCTCGCAAGCACTTCTCGACTCCTCCCAGCCGCAATCGCTCTGTAACAACATGCACCCTACATCGTCGCCTGAAGCACGCACACCCAAAGCCGGATCGGAGCACCTGGATCAACCCTGAGGCTAGGGAATGGGCAGAGGGGATGCCGACACCGACGCTGGCGGCGAGCTCGCGGCGGCAGATCCGGTGCACCAGCGGCTCCAAGTCCATGGCCGGCCTAGGTGCCACCGTACGGATGTTCAAGGCGGTCGTTGCCAAGACCTTCAAGGTGTCGCCGCCACAACATCGGCTGATCCAGAACACCCAGATCTTGAAGAACGAGAAAACCCTAGCCCGGTACGGTGCGTGCTTTCCCTAATATGCCATGGTCAGTTTGATCAGTCATGCGCATGAGCTTCTCTATTAGACAACGCTATTTCAACAGAGCATGTATTGTTTGTTATACTACTATATTTTTAGGCATCCGCACAACCTGGAGGAGCTTTGTTTTAAGAACCGGAACATCTATGGTGTGCTTTTGTCTAAAATCCGTGAACAAGTAGAGCAATGGCCGACCTTGCATTACCATATGGAAAGAATTTTACTCCCTCTGTTCCTAAATATAAGTCTTTGTAGAAATTTCACTATAGACCACATACGGATGTATTTAGATGCATTTTAGAGTATAGATTCACTCATTTTGCTCCGTATATGGCCCATAGTGAAATTTCTCCAAAGACTTATATTTAGGAACGGAGGGAGTAGATGGTAATACTTTTGCCACGGAGACATCCTGGAATTAAAAGGCTAATAATTGACTAATATCATGAGGTTCTAATATATCAATGACTAATATACTCTAGATATCTTATTGTGGGCGTCCTAGACTAGAAAACTTTTGTCCATGAGTATCCATTAGTATTTCCAGTGTATTTCTGAATTTTCTCACTGTGGACTTGCCACTTTATACCTTCAGGATTCCTGTAATTTTTCAAGATGACTTGGCATAGTTAACTGGAGATGTTCCGTCATTCAAACATGCTGATGGAAGCAAAATATTCAGGTATACTGGAAACATCCATAGCTAGATGCCTATACCTTATAGGCACACTTTACTGTAGTAAGATGCTTATATGCAAAAGTATTAAAACCTGATATACCCAGACTATCGTAATTCATGCTTGTCTGTGCCTTCTAGGTAATATGCCCAACATGCTTCTGCATGAGAATGGCTATGGCAAGTAAGCATGAGAAATATATATGTCCCTTTGATTAAATTTGGGCAATTTGAGGTGTGCCTGCTGGTTATGCAAAAAGATAAATCTGTCTAGCAATTGTATTCTATTGATGTGGTTATTTTTAGAAAAGGAGCAGGACCCCCGGTGTTGAAGATATAACCACTGAGGGTAAACCGCCCAGGAGGGGCCGGTTCACCCTCAGTTATACTGAAGCCCAAGAAAACCCAGAAAATGGCGCTTTACGGATGAAGCTTAGAGGCCCAGAGCTCACAGGCGGTTTAGGGCCCATGATAGTAAACCACCATGATTGTATAAACTTGCATTGTAAGATAAGAAAGAAGAGACCGAGGCGGACACTTGTATGAGCCAGCCTCGGGACTCCGTAGACCGTCCGGGATCCTCCTGAATATATAAAGGGGTGACCTGGCGGCGGTTTAGGGACAGGAAACAACAACTCGAAGCCAGACAAAGCGGATTCGCTCCCTGGTCTTCGAAACCCCAGCAATACCAATCACAACTAGACGTAGGCTTTTACCTTCATCGAAGGGGCCGAACTAGTATAAACTCTTGTGTCCCTTTGTCTGGTTTAACCCCTTCAAGCTAACCCATAGTGATGGCTCCACGACTAAGTCCTTCCATGAGGACATCTGCCGTGACAATTCCACGACAGTTGGCGCCCACCGTGGGGCTATCGCACGATGGTTTCGAGTTCTTGAAGGGAAATCTCGATGGACTGAAGGGATACGCTGTGGGCCGAATGACGAAGAGTCGCCGCGGCAAGCTCTACATCAACAACGCAGGATGGGGTCCCGAGGCTGATTCAATTGAATACGGGTACTGGGTCCCCTTTGGTGGGATTCATGTCTTCATCGGCAAGATCGGCGAACCGGCCCCCGAGCCGGACACCTGCACCGACATCATCGAGATGGCTCGGCACGCAAGTTCTTCACCGGTTCAGCCTGAGGCCAGGCATGTTTTCGCGCGTGTCGTCCACGGTTCGGGTTACGAGGAGGAACCGATCTCCGATGGAGAAAACATAGTCCGCAGTGATGATGAGTCTTCCGGAGAAACCGAATCGCTCTACCAGTTGTACAACGGCCGGATTGAGGGAGGATCCGAGGGTAACAGTATTCCGGATTCGCTCGGTCTGCCAAACCGGGCCGCTGTCTTCATGGCCGGCACACGACCGGCGCCTCATTCATCTATCGCCGCAGCAGTACTCTCCGATTCAACAACGGCCACGCCAACAGGTGCAGGAAGCTCAGCGCCGCCTCCAGCCCAAGTCTTGTCTGATTTTTTCGACGCTCTAGCGGCACTGATGTCCGCGGAGGTAGACGCAGCAGCCAGGGATCAGCACAATGCGGAGATCCTAAAGGTAAAAGATCAGATAGCCCAGGCTAAAGCGGACCTGGCAGCAGAGAACGCCAGGATGGCCATAGAGCGGGCCGAGTTGGAAGCACGGGCTTACCGGATTAGATTAGATCAGAATGCTTCAGAAGAGGTCATGAGAAGAAGGTACCGATCACGTCTCCCATCGGCTTATGAGCCACAAAATCTTTTCAACACGCCAGGTGCAGGAGCTGGTAATCAACCCGCGCCAAACCGGGCGGGGGCACCGGAAGCAGGAGCGCCGGTTCAGCCACGCGCAACAAACCTGCCTCGCCAGAACAACGTTGTATCATCAACGCCGCCCAGGCATTATTCCAACCCGTGGGATAATATTGTGGCCGCCGCTTCACGCCTGGCGGCTCTCCCAACCGACGGCGAATCACGAGTGGCAGTGGAAGAGCGTAGGGCTAGGGATCTCCTTCAGACAACACTAAATCAATAGCAAGCATATTCACACAGCCGTGAGAGGATTCATTCCACTCCCTGTCCAAGCCGGAGTTATAGCAGACACGTGGAGGACGAACCGGCCGTATCCAGTAGCGCACGGCACCGAAATTCGCCATGGGGAAACAACCCGGCCAGGGGAGGTGCTAATGCGCAATATGTTGTGGACCACGCCCGCGCACGACGGGGGGCCGAGTTGACAGCTCGGCACGAAGCACGACATCATACTCCGGTTCACCCCACTGCCTCCATGGAGCCAGGGGTAATGTTCAGTTCCCTAGGGGTTCCATGTTTAACTCCCGCATTGCGTAATGTGCGATTGCCCAAGGATTTCAAGGGACCTCGTAAGGTACCAAATTACACCGCCGATTTGCAGCCAGAGTCTTGGGTGGAGAGCTATGAGATGGCAATGGAGATGTTAGATGTGGATGAGGCGGTTTGTGCTAAGTATTTCACCATGATGCTGGAAGGAACAACTCGTACTTGGTTGAAGAGCTTGCCAACCAACTCTATCGGCTCATGGGCCGAATTAAAGCACCGGTTTATCCAGAACTTCAAGGATACGTGCAAGCAGCCGATGTCAATTGTAGATCTGGCCGCTTGTGTCCAAGAGGAAGGGGAGTCCACGACCAATTGGGTTAAACGAGTCTCGACGATTTTGCATTCGTCAGATCGTATTAATGCAGATACCGTAGTATTAACGTTGGAGGGCAATTGTCGTTTCAAGCCGTTAAAACAGAAGTTGGGAAGGCTCAAACGTCATTGCAGCGACATGTCAACACTCATGGCCGCTTTAGTTAAGTATGCCGATTCAGATAATACCAAGGATCCGGATTCAGAGGAGGACAAACCGGAGAAGGGAAAGAAGAACGGCGGTGCAAAAGGGCAGCACCACAACCAAGGGGGCCATGGGAATAACAGTAAGCGTAAAGCGGATAATTCAGATTTGGTGGCTAACACAAATATGCAGCGTCGCAAAGGTAAACCGCCCCAGCGCGGCATGAATCTGGAGCGTTTGTTAAACCAGCCCTGCCCGAAGCATGGAACCAAGGAGGCCCCTGCCACACATCTTTGGAAAGATTGTCACATAATGAGGGAGTTCAAAAATTCTGATTTATACCGGTATGATCAGGATCCACCCGGCGGTTCAGGCCCAGGTTTCCATGGGGGCGGCGGTTCAAGCTCTGGATTTCAGAACAACCAGGGCCATCAGAACAACCATGGTAATAACCAGCAGAATAACCAAGGGAATCAGCAACAGTCAGGTTACCAGAGTCACCCCAAGCAGTTGAACAGCGGACAGTATCATGTGTTCACTACCAGCTTGTGCAAGCGGGATCAGAAACTTCACAAGAGGGCAGTCAATACTGTTGAACCGGCTATACCGCATTATCTACGATGGTCGGAGCAGCCTATTGTGTGGAGCAGAGAGGATCACCCACCCCGGGTTGACAATCCGGGTCAACTAGCTTTGGTGGTAGCCCCTCAGGTAGGGGGCTATAAGTTTACCAACGTTCTGATGGATGGAGGGAGCAGCATCAACATCCTGTATTATGAGACTTTCCGTCGCATGGGGTTGACAGATAAGAATCTTAAACCGTGAAACACTATTTTTCATGGTGTAGTACCAGGTAAATCGGCATACCCTGTGGGGAAGATTGCTTTGGAAGTTGTGTTTGGAGATGAGCTTGATTCCAGGTCTGAGACGTTGACCTTTGAGGTGGTGAAAATCCAGAGTCCATATCACGTGCTATTTGGACGGTCGGCTTACGCGAAGTTCATGGCGAGGCCCTGTTATGTTTATCTACAGCTCAAAATGCCGGGTTATAAGGGGACGATCACGGTACATGGGAGTCGAAAGATTGCCTTGGATTGCGAGGAAGGTGAAGTGGCCTATGCTGAATCGGGTTGTGCAACAGAGGAGCTGAAATTCTATAAAGACAATGTTGATCCGGCGGACATGACCCCTCTGAAGAAGCCTACAACGGAGCATGACCCGGCCCTGACGTTCAAACCGGCTAATGAGACTAAACTCATTGACTTCGTCCCTGGTGATTCATCCAAGCAGTTTAGTATCAGTACAAATCTGGATCCGAAATAGGAAAGCGCGCTCATCGAGTTCATCCGTGAGAACCGGGACATTTTTGCATGGAAACCTTCTGACATGCCAGGTGTACCGAGGGAACTCGCTGAGCACACGCTAAATATTGATCCTAAGTTTAAACTGGTCAAACAGTACCTTCGCCGCTTTAACGAAGAAAGACGCAAGGCCATCGGCGAAGAGGTAGCCCGGCTGCTGGCAGCTGGGTTTATTGTTGAAGTGTTTCATCCCGAATGGTTGGCTAATCCGGTGCTTGTTCTTAAGAAAAATGGCACTTGGCGTATGTGTGTGGACTACACTGATTTGAATAAAGCTTGCCCGGCAGATCCTTTCGCTCTCCCGCGTATTGATCAGATTATTGATGCAACGGCGGGTTGTGAGCGCCTGAGTTTCCTGGATGCTTATTCAGGTTATCATCAGATTAAGATGGCAGTTAAGGACCAGGAGAAGACGGCCTTCATCACTCCCTTTGGAGCCTTCTGCTATGTTTCTATGCCCTTTGGGCTCAAGAGTGCCCAAGCAACCTACCAGCATTGTGTGCAAAATTGTCTTCACAAGCAGATCGGGCGTAATGTTCATGCCTATGTGGATGACATTGTGGTGAAATCCAGGAAGCAGGAAACCCTGATAAATGATCTCAAGGAGACGTTTGACAATCTTCGGGTTTACAAAATGATGCTCAACCCGGACAAATGTGTTTTTGGTGTTCCGGCAGGCAAACTCTTGGGTTTTCTTGTGTCTAACAGAGGTATTGAGGCAAATCCGGAAAAGATCAAAGCAATCACATCCTTGGCTAAACCGGCATGTATCAATGATGTTCAGCGTCTGGCGGGCCGGATTGCAGCCCTCAGCCGATTTATCAGCCGTTTGGGAGAGAAGGCGATTCCCCTGTATCAGATGTTGAAGAAAACAGATAAATTCGTCTGGACTGACGCCGCCAATGCGGCATTCGAGGAATTGAAGCGGCAGCTAGCTGAACCGCCTGTCCTCGCTGCTCCAGTTGATAATGAGCCTCTATTGTTGTACGTGGCTGCCAACGCCCGGGCGGTCAGTGTGGCGATTGTGGTTGAACGTAAGGAGGCCGGAAAAGAATATCCGGTTCAACGACCAGTTTATTATATCAGTGAGGTACTGATCGAATCAAAGCAAAGATATCCGCATTGGCAGAAGCTAGTGTATGGAGTTTTCATGGCAAGTAGGAAACTCAAGCAATATTTTCAAGGTCATCCTATCACAGTGGTCAGTTCTGCTCCCTTGGGCGATATAATCCAGAATAGAGAGGCAACTGGCCGGGTTGCGAAGTGGGCGATTGAGCTTGGTCCCCATGGTTTGAGGTATACACCCCGAACAGCTATCAAATCTCAGGCGCTTGTGGACTTCATCAATGATTGGACCGAGTTACAGGCACCAGAAGACAAACCGGATAATACATACTGGACCATTCACTTTGATGGATCCAGGCAGCTGGAAGGCTCGGGGGCTGGAGTTGTCCTCACTTCCCCTCGAGGAGATAAGATTTGTTATGTTCTCCGCTTAATGTTTCCTTGTACTAACAATGCAGCGGAGTACGAGGCCTTGCTCCACGGTCTTCGTGTAGCTAAGGAAATGAACTTAAGCCGGGTTCGATGCTTTGGAGATTCTGATCTGGTGGCTCAGCAAGTTTCTGGTACTTGGGATTCTAAAGACCCGCTCATGGCGGCTTATAGGCGCGAGGTGGATATTGTAGCAGGTCACTTTAAGGGTTATCAGGTGGAGCACATCGACCAGCGCAAGAATGAAGCAGCAGATGCTCTAAGCCGGCTGGGATCTCAGCGTAAACCGGTACCACCTAATACCTTTCTAGATATCTTGCATAACCCGTCTGTAAAGTTGCCTACAGAAGAGGATTTAGCTGTTCCTGATCCGGAGGCCCAGTTGGTAGCCGTTCTACATGCCACTCCGGATTGGACGGTTCCATATTTGGCGTATCTGAACCGGGGCGAATTACCAGAAGACGAACTTTTCGCCAGGCAGATAGTCCGGCGGTCCAAGTCTATGGTTGTTCACAATGGCGAGTTGCACCGTTCTAGCGTTTCAGGCGTATTCCAACGTTGTGTTTCTCCTGAAGAAGGACAAGAGATTCTACGGGAAATCCATGAAGGGGATTGCGGTCACCATGCCAGCTCAAAGTCCTTGGTTGCTAAGGCTTTCCGACACGGGTTCTACTGGTTGACAGCTCATTCTGATGCGGAAGACTTGGTAAAGCGGTGTGACGCTTGTCAGAAATTTTCACGTCGTGCTCATGTTCCTGCTCAGGAGTTACGCATGATTCCCATCACTTGGCCGTTTGCTACTTGGGGGCTTGATATGGTTGGACCCTTTAAGCGTTCTAAGGACAAGAAGACCCACCTGTTGGTGGCGGTTGACAAGTTCACCAAATGGGTTGAAGCGGAGCCCGTCAGTAAATGTGATGCAGCCACGGCGGTTCAATTTCTCAAAAAGATTATTTTCCGTTTCGGCTTTCCACATAGCATCATCACAGATAATGGTACGAACCTTTCTAAAGGTGAGATGGAGGAGTTCTGCTAACGAGAGCACATCCGGCTTGATGTAGCGTCCGTGGCTCACCCCCAGTCTAATGGTCAAGCTGAGAGGGCGAATCAAGAAATCCTGAAGGGCATCAAGCCTCGGCTCATGGTCCCTTTGAAGCGGACGCCGGGTTGTTGGGTGGAGGAATTACCATCTGTGTTATGGAGCATAAATACCACCCCAAACCGATCTACGGGATATACGCCCTTTTTTCTGGTCTATGGGGCTGAGGCTGTCCTTCCAAGTGATATTCGTCACGACTCGCCCCGGGTCGCGAATTATGTTGAAGCGGACAACGAGCAAGCACGCCAAGAGGTGCTAGACCTGTTAGATGAGAAGCGAGACATGGCTTTGGCTCGATCGGCGATTTATCAACAAGACCTACGGCGTTATCACAGCCGCCGGGTTAAGACAAGAACCTTTCAAGAAGGTGATTTGGTACTTCGGCTCATTCAAGACCAGACTGATATGCACAAGTTATCCCCACCTTGGGAAGGGCCTTTTGTGGTCAGCAAAAATCTGCACAACGGATCATACTACCTCATTGACGTTCGAGAAGACTCACGTAGCTCTGAGGAGGAGACCCGGCGGCCATGGAACATAGCTCTCCTACGGCCTTATTACACTTAAAGTCACAGGCTTTTCGTATGTACATATTTCAACAATGTATATATTATGATCAATATAATAAACCGGCATCCTTGCTATCAAGCAGGGCCTCCGCCGTTTTCTTCCTTCAAATATCTGTTAACTTGGGGGCTTCCTGTTCAAACATAGGTGTATTCACCAAAGAGAACATAGCGTTACTACCCTCTTGATGCGGCTATCACGCCTTGGGGGGCTCCCTGTTCAAACATAGGTGTATTCACCAAAGAGAACATAGCATTACTACCCTCTTGATGCGGCTATCACGCCACAACAAAGCTTGGGAGCTTCACACCCAAGGGGCCAAAGAGAGTCTTGTTGCTACGCACAACTCAAACATAGGCACCCATTGAGCACAGCTCACAAAGTTACTTGGGGGCTCTTTGCGTCAAATACCAAAGAGTTTGAAAGGACCCTTGTAGCTGGGTATCGACCCACGGCTTGGAAGCCTGGTGTATTCACCTAAAACCCCGGGTTAACCTGCCTTCATCAAGTAAGCCACTCCTATCCAGGTAATCCTGGCACGACCCTTCGAACGTTTGACAGTTACTCTCATTGAGACCCTGAACTTGTCAAAGTTAAAACGATGATTGGTTAGTTGGAGGGCCATCTTAAAAGGCTTTGCCAAAATGGTTTAACTCAGTGGCCTGGCAGCCCATGAAAAGCCTCGATTTGGGCCTGGCAGCCCTCGAAAAGCCTCGACTACAGTTTTTTGTTTGCTTTTTTCTGCCAAGTTTTTATTTTTCGTGAGGTCTACGTTAAACCGGAGTTTTTTAAACCCGGCACGGCTTACGGATCTTCTGTTCAAGTATACAATTAAAGGTAATCCGGCATCCTTCAAAACCGGTCTGGCTTTGACGCTTTGTCTCCAGCAATCGGCCGGCGTTCATCACAACCCGGTTCTATATCATATATATACCAACATGGTACGGTGGAGTTTGGGTTTTCACCCTTCTTCAAATCACAATTGGTAAACCGACAGCAATGTTTTATATCACAGGTATGATTTATTATTTGCTGCAACCATAGTTGCTTACCAAGTGGGATATTTTGACCCGTCCGGTGGTAAACCGCCTGGACAGATTTTCCGTATGCAGACACAGGGATTGCATAATATTGTAAAAATACATAAGCCAGTACTGAAATTCTCATGACAAATCAACGCAAAGTGTATCCCGCTGCACGAGGGCAACGGATCAAAGTATTTCCACTAGCTTATTACAAGGCGCTTGAAGGCCCAAAATATGGTGTTTCCAGCAGAACAAGGTTTCTGGAGCATCACTCTAATTGCCGGATCAAGTCTCATTACCATGTTGCTGCGAAGTTGATGGGTCATCTGGCGTCGGTTCAGCTTCCTCTTCCCCACCTAGCGGCTGGAAGTTTGCGGTGGTCCAGTCAATCCGGGTTAAGGCCTGAAAGATAGCTTCTTCACTGATAAGTTCTGACGGATCAATGTCAGGGGCATAAGTGTGCTTACGGATTCCTGGAATAAGATTTTGCGCCTCCGGAATGACAGGGTTAACCCGTTTGTTGTTGGCATCATAATAAGACCGGTGAACCGTCAAGTTAGCATCCTCTGCCAGCTGACTCGCCAGAGGACGCATCTCCCTTGTCACTCTTTTAAGGGCTGCATCATCAAAATCTGCCCCGTTTTCTTGTGTGCTTGGAAAGCCTTTGGCAAGGTCAACCGGATCCAAGTCAGCTATCCATGCTTTGGCTCGGGTAAGTGCCAACAAAGCGCCGGCCCTGGCAGCAGATCGCTTCACCTCTTCTAGCTGTGCTGGTACCATGGATAGCCTTGTCAGAGTATCCTTGATCAGTGTTGGGGCCGGATTGTCATAGGAGGCTGCACAGATAACCCGTTGAGCACCGGTGTAAAGTTGTTCCAGAAGAGTATATGCTGCTTTCAGCTTCATCCGTACATCTGAGCCCAGATGAGTAATGCGGCTCCCTGCAACGGTTTAAGAATTTCATATTTCAACCGGCACCTTACAAGATGGGTATTTCAAATACTTTGCTAGGAGTACTTACCAAATACTGCGGAGGTCATGGCGTTCACTTGACGCTTTAACCCAGAAAGCTCTTCTGCCACCGGTTTAAGTGCAGATTCGGCGTCTTCAGCCCGTTTCAGCAATGTCCCCTTTTCAGTGTCCCAGTTGGCACGTTCCGTCTTGAATTCTTCTTTCAGTCGTTCTATGGAAGTTAAAGCGGCTCGAAGCTCATCTTTGGCTTTGGAGGATTCTTCTTGGTGAGATTTGATACTTTCTTGAAGATCAGCAATCTGCGTCCGTTGATGGTTTATGTCAGCCTGCCAAAAACAAGAGGAGCATTTCAATATTTTATCAAAAGTCCCAAGCATACAACTGGTTCTACACTTGGCACTTGGGGGCTAATGTGGATTAATTCTTTCTTACTGCTTATTCAAAGTCCCAAGGATTCATACAAGTTTCAATCCTGGCACTTGGGGGCTAATGCGGATTAATTCTTTCTTACTGCTTCTTCAAAGTCCCAAGGATTCATACAAGTTTCAATCCTGGCACTTGGGGGCTAATGTGTGTTTGTTCAAAAAACTTAAAAGTCAACAATGTGCAGTTTGGAAATTCAAAGTCCCGGTTTGTTTTTACAAATTAAACCGACCCTTGGGGGCTACAGGATACAAGGCAGTGAAAATACAAAGATAAGGAGGAAAATGTTTACCTCATAACGTTCCTTCATCAGATTTACCAAGTCAGCCTCATTATCTCGACTTGTATAAAGCCGGTTCAAGAAACCGGAATGAAGATCCTGGGCAGAAAGATTAGCATATTTTGACATATCAGTTTCCATCTTCCTCTTGCCCATTGAAATAAACTCATCCTTGGCGGTATGTTTTGCCAAGACAACTGGATCACCCGGAGCGGTATAAGCAGTGCCAGTAACAATAACGTCATCGTCTTTGGCTGGGCTTGGCGGATTAGCACTTGACTTCAGCGGATCAGCAGCCGGACTTGCAGGCATAACATGTGGACTTGAGGTATCCTCATGTATGGCCGGATCAGCTTCCGGCGGATTAGCATTGATAGTTGGCTCTGGCAGGGCAAAATCATCCACGAGATTATCAAGATTTTTATCAAGATCCTCAGGAGTTTTCTCCGGTTCAACTTCACCGGTAGGGGCGCTGGTCTTGGCCTTCTTACTCAAACGAGCTTGAGCACTAATATTAAAACAAAGATTAGCATGGTCAACTGAGTTATGAAAGAGAAGGGAAGGCTACACACTTACCCAGGGACGGTTTTCAGTGGAGGCAGCTGAGTGGTTGATGAACCGCCAGACGAATTAGAAGATGCCTGATAATTTGAATGAGATGAATTGAGAGGGCATCAGAAGAAACCTTTCAAAAGATAACGTTTTTCAGGAGAACAAGCAACCTCTGGACGACGTTTCCGGTTTGGGGTGTGAGGTAAACCGGAAGAAGTGACCTGTTGACCACTGTGCCGGGTTGTGCGACGCCCTTCGGTTTGCTGTGTCTTCAAAGAAAGTTTTTGATCCAAATGAGCAACAGGGTGAGAGCATTTCACTTTCCGAACTGCACGGCGAAATCGTTGAACCGGCACAAGTTCTGAGTCAGAAGAAAGACAAATTACCTCAATATGATCTGCATGGCTGGCCTCCGCATCATCCTGGGAGTAATCATTATCAGTAAAATATATGGATAGAAGTCAAGGGAGTCAAACTTTACCTCTTCAGCCGAGTCATCAACATCTTCTGGTGGCTCTGAAGACTCAGCGGTTTTCTTTTTGGCAGCTTTCTTGATGACCTTGGTCTTACCACGAGGAGCCTTAGCTACTTTGTCTTGAGTTTTCTTTTTCCAAAAAGAGCTACTGGCCTATGGGATTGCACAAAAGTATTATTATAGCAGTGTCAAAGCGGAGAAGAATAAGGAAAAGTACAAGGTTAAAATATTTACCCCTGGCGGTTTGTTGGAGGCGTAAAAAGGACGAAGACCAATTTGAGTACATACGGCGAGCGGTTCGTTGAGTATTTCTTTACACTTTCACTGACTTCATCGTCCGTCAGTTCTATTGAGTTAAACCGTTGAGGATCATTGGTGCTGCCGGTGTATTCGAACATCAATCCGGGCCGGCGGCTTAAAGGGAGAATGCACCATGAAATCCAGCAACGGACGAGATCAACACCAGTTAAACCGTTGGCAAGGAGAGCCCGGAGTTTGGCGAGTTGAGATGCATAAGCTTGTCGGTCTTTGGCAGGCACTCTCTTAGGTAAGGGGTGATTATTGCTGAGTCGGTGCGGACGGTAGCCCGGTAGAGGATTCTCTTCAGCAGGGGCAGTAGTTTGACAGTAGAACCAAGTGTGGTTCCAGTCTTTTGGATGGCTATGAAGTTTTGCGTGAGGAAAATCAACCTCTTTCCTCTTTTGAATCGACACACCGCCAAGTTCAGTATTAGGTCCATCAGAAAATTCCGTCCGGTGGTTTAAGTGAAAGAGATCTAGAAAGAGATCGACAGTGGGTTCTTCTTGCAGATAAACCTCACAGAATACTTGGAAGTTGCATATGTTGGACACAGAATTTGGTCCAATATCTTGAGGATGAAGTTGGAGCCTGGCAAGAACATCCCGGAAATTTTTTGATCCGGGAGGACTGAAACCTCGAGCTAAATGCTGCAAGAATACAATCACTTCTCCATCTTGAGGTTCAGGGGGGCATTCAGGGCCAGGAACTCGCCAACGGAGGACATTTTTTGAGGCTAAAGCGCCGGTGGTGACATATTCATTGATTTGCGTTTCTGTGATCCGAGACGGAACCCAGTTGCAAGCAGCAAATTGTTTCGTCATCTTACAAAGTCTGTAAAAGGAAAATGGACGGTTTATGATTGGCAGTTCGTATCTGTTTGTCAAAATGTTAAACCGGCAATTCAAGGTATACATATGAAGTGAACTGGGCATGGCTGTTCAAAGTCTAGATGGCGGTTTAAGAGAGGGCTAATGACATATGACGAATTATTAACACTAAAGGATAAACCGCCCTTTGGAGGCAGAACCCCAAGCTGGAAATTTTTTAAGTATGGAACAAACAGGTTTCACAAGTTGCAATTATTATTTTGGATCAAACGGTCGCTTTGGAAGGAAAAATTCTAGACCTAAAACAGTGCAGAGAAGCTCATACACTCAAAGAGAGTTTCCAAACAATGGAAATGAGATCTATTTTTATGCAAGATAAGCGCAAACAATTGCTGCAGCAGTTCTACGTTGTTTTTACAATCTAAACAGGGTATTGGAGGTGAAAACTAACAAGGGTTTGCATCGGGCGGCGATGACCGCCGACGAACTCAACAAAAAGTTCCAATGCAGATCTGAGAAGGGGAAGGAGAAGAACTCATGGACGTGGACGAGCTGCAGAGGTTCGCCGTCGATTTCTGGTCAAAGTCAGGTTGATGCAGCGGCCTGAGTCGGTGCGGACTGGAAGATCAACGACGGCGGCGGCGGCGATACTTGAGGTCTTCGGGTCGCGAGGAGGAAGACGATGCGGTTTGGAAAGGGAGAAAATGGAAGGCGCCCCGGTTTTATTTATAAGGAAGTGGGATAAAACGGCAGGCGCAAAAATCGAGGAATCGGAGGCGACAAAAGAGGATGCAGCTGTCGCCTCGATCTTCAGGAATTAATTAAAGAGAAGGGAATCTTTATAAAACTTTTATATATAGGAATGACGTCACAATGATTTACTACAGTAACAGAAGATGACGTCATGGCGATTCATCAAAGTTCACAGGGAGAAGACAATATGGCGGTTTACGAGAATTACCAGAAGTTCAAGGATTGAAGACTGACATGAACATGTTCAAATCAATGTGGGGCCTAATGTTGAAGATATAACCACTGAGGATAAACCGCCCAGGAGGGGCCGGTTCACCTTCAGTTATACTGAAGCCCAAGGAAACCCAGAAGATGGCGCTTTACGGATGAAGCTTAGAGGCCCAGAGCCCACAGGAGGTTTAGGGCCCAAGATAGTAAACCGCCATGATTGTATAAACTTGCATTGTAAGACAAGAAAGAAGAGACCGAGGCAGACACTTGTATGAGCCAGCCTCGGGACTCCGTAGACCGGCCGGGATCCTCCTGAATATATAAAGGGGTGACCCGGCGGCGGTTCAGGGACAGGAAACAACAACTCGAAGCCAGACAAAGCGGATTCGCTCCCTGGTCTTTGAAACCCCAGCAATACCAATCACAACTAGACGTACGCTTTTACCTTCATCGAAGGGGCCGCACTAGTATAAACTCTCGTGTCCCTTTGTCCGGTTTAACCCATTCAAGATAACCCTTAGTGATGGCTCCACGACTAAGTCCTTCCATGAGGACATCTGCCGTGACAATTCCACGACACCCGGCCTCTGCATTCTATTGATGTGGCAAAGCCTTAATCAGTCTTTGCTGTATACTCCGAAGATTTACAGCTAGATGAAGCTGGAACATTAAGGTACTTGAGTAAGATTCATAAGGATCATCAGCTATTCATGCAAGAGCAAGTCATGATCCATCTCACTTGCATGCCTGTAGGCTGGAGACGAGTCATGTTTGGTCGCACATGGGAGCTGTTCTTGTGAACGTGGGAGATGAGATTGTCGCCAAGCTGCCGAGGAAGGAGCGGGTGACATTTGTACCTAAACGGTATCGAGTTTTGTATGTTTTTTTAATCTCCTACGGTATTCCGATTACGAGTCACATTACCAATCATTCAGCAATTATAGTTTTGATATTTTATTTCCATCTCAATCATTCATTTCTGCCTGATCAGCCATGAACGTGCAACTACTTTTTTAAAGTTTGATCAAAAACTTGTTTGCAAATAGAGGTTAGTGAAGCCTTTTCTTGGCCTCGGCAGACCTGCACCCCACACGCGCCCGACATGAGCTATAACTATTCTACATATTATGAGACATTTAATTTTGTGTGCCGCGTGTAGGCTATTCATCTAGGACATGGTTTCCTTTCAAAATGTATAGTTTGGCCGGATTTCTTTACACTGAGGGGCTTAAATTCTCTGGATATTTCTCACTATTGGGTTTGTATAGTTGCTATCCTCGATCATGATAATTGATGGTATATTTTGTGGCATAGAGATTGAGTAGTGAATGGGCTATATGTTTTTCCTTTTAAAGTCGTTGTTGTTTTGTAGAGGAACCCTATTTTCTCAATGTACGAGATATATAGACATATATGAAATTGATCATGTACAATTTTCTTCATCATAATAGCTTGAGTTTGTTACAAAGTATTGACTCTCAAAATTGGTATGAAGCCATGCCATTATATTGTACTACTTTCTTCATGTTACATGCTCACATGTCTAAAGGGATTTGTTAAAACATACCATGTACCATTTTATTTTTAGGTGGTACAATCTGTTTTTTTGGCTGCAGAGAAATGTTTTAATATACTATAACTTTGAGAGTTACATATCTCTAGCTTGTGCGCATGATGACCAAATACTGCAGAGGAACTTTTTAGTCGATGATGGGAATTCATTTTAATTTATGATCCTTGAAAATATATGAGAATATCTTTGGCACGTCATAGGAAAAACAATTTGAAAGAAAGTTGTGGTGAAATTGGCTATCATAATGTGAACTTGCTTATTTTAATCCTAATGGCATATGTGAATTAAATGTTTTGTGTCATGTGTTAATGCTTGCCTTGAGGAAGTTATGTAAATTGGTGCTTACGTATCTCAATGTGGCTGAAAAAAACTATTTGTAAGATCAAGTGGATTGTAGTGTCTTTCGATATCAACATATCATGATTGAGTAGTGAATGGGATAAATGACGACCTACCGCGACTTCGTTGGCCACACCCATCCCCGCCTCCCAATCACTCCAAAGGAACACGGCCCTGCCGCCCTCTCCTTCCACTGGATCTCAGCCACAATGACCGGCCGCCGCAGGACACTGGCCTATCCCACGCCGCTGCCAGCCGTCTGGGCGCTGCGCTGGAGTCTCTCGCGGTCGCTGGGAGCCGGGGCGCGTTCCTCCACAACGTCGTGATCCAGGGCTTCGTCGACGCGGGCCTCCTGGCCGGGGGGCACTCTTGCTGCCTACTGCGGCAAGCTGGACACTGAGAGGGTGTTTGACGGAGTGCCAACCAGGGACATCGTCACGTACAACTCCATGATGGACGAGTACGTGCCCAAAGGTCTCTTGGGGCGATGGCTCTGTACTACTTTAGGGTGATGCACGAGTTGCAGCATGCCGGAGTTGGGATTATTCGCCGCCCTTGACGCTTGCTTCCTGGAATATGTGTTGATGCAAGGGCATTGGCTGGAGCGAGACGTCAAGGTCGGCACCTCTCTTCTTGACATGTACTACAAGTGTGTGTCGTTGCTTCTAATGAAGGTGGCGAAGATGATTGAGGAGGTGGAGGGGACGCTCGGCATGCCGCCGGAGTATATCTCCAACGCACTCCTTGAGGTGGATCATGACCTACATGGAGACATCCATCCCAAGCTTAAGATGCTCATCAGTTACATCGACAATCTCCCACCAGTGTGAACTGTGAAGATCCTATTCCCTATTTCATCCAATCCGATCTTTATGGTAGTTCTAACATTTGTGTTCTAGGATTTTTTGATGAAACAACATGGTACCGGAAGTGATGTGTTATTTTGATGAGTTGGTCGGGGTTCTCGTTTGTCAAGATTTGGTAACAGGCATAGTGCGATGTACTAAACAATTTATAGCAGGGATAGTCACTCCAGATTATTCCGATTTGTTCATCGTTGAACTTATCCTCTCAAACTACATCAGTAGAAGTTTATCTCTGTTTTCCCTCTACCACAGAACATCTTTTTTCTATATATTTTTCTCTCTTTGTCTTGACTTAGGATCCTTATGATGCATTCAAAGAGAGTCTATCAGTGAGATAATATTTAGCCACAAAACAACTTCCTCCTGCATGGAGTTAGAAGCCAGGAAACTCAAGGTTCTGACCAATCGTATGATGCAATCAAGCCAGGAAACTTTTTCGCCTGCTTCTTTTTTGAGTTTTGAGTTATCATTTATTTCCATGCTTATGTCATCTCTTTGATATTTGTCTCTTTCTAAAATGAGAAACAAGGGCTTTATGTCATTTTCCTTTTCCATTAATGGATTTCACACAACTCTTTGTTGTTGCTTTTCACAGAGTATTTTCCTCGGATGATATTATCTGACCCATGTTTTCTTTGTCGATGACAAATTGGTAAGCATTTTACATTTCAATGTCTGTTTTTTGTACATCATGGTTACAATTTGTGGTTAAACAACAATTAATTATTTTTCATTCAACTAAAAGTAACACTATTTTATTGTGACATGAATGTGTATAGTTCAACTAAATTTGTCCCAGTACTTGAAATAGCTGATGTTCAAGTTGTCAGGTAGTATTGATTTTCAGGATTTATACATCAAAGGTTTTTAAACATTACTATATTCCATACCAAGTATAATGTTATGCATAGAAAGAACAATGAAACTAATTAGATGAGTTCCTGTGTCACTAATTTGTGATTAGATTTCATTGTTCAGGTTCTGGTTTCATTTGTTGAGCTATTTTAATTTCTTTTCATGCGAGCAATGAAAACACTTTATGACTGGTACTACGTAGAAACTTTAATACGTTGGTTGTGGAATCATGGTGGTGATTTGGATTTCTTCACTAAATTCTGATAGACTTCCATTTTGGGGGCTATCTGTTTTGACTCCATGTGATATATTTTGTTACCGAATGGAAAATACAATGTCTTACTCTTGATATAAATAGACATGAGACTTATTGAGAATTTTATCTGCAGCATGTGTTCTCATACTTTTCACATGAAATCTTGAAGTAAAGTAGAACCAAGGCTATGCGGATGGCAGCGGTGGCTCGGAGAAGAGAATAAGCGGGGGTGCGAGGAGTGATGTGGACTGCGGAACGGAAGGAAGGGGAGGGAAGCTGCGCCCATGAACTATGCCCATAGCTTGATGTCAAACTTCATTGCAACTCTTGTTAGATCCTAGAGAATTAGTATGGGGCCCCTTCAGGAATTTACAATTACCCCATTAATGAGTTTTAGTTAATTAATATTCTAGGTTTCATTGTGCCTCAGTTTCCTCTTGGGGCGTTGGCCCCGAGGTGCGAACTTTGTCACCCATGTCGATATAAGGAGCCCGTGACTTAGATCTTTTCCGAGTTATCTCTCAAATGACCCGATGAAGTAAACGAGAAGGTGGCGCATGTTGTGCATGGAAAGGCAATGAATAGGAAGGACAACTGTGCCGACAACAACAACAAACGAGTAGGGTGGGTGGGATGGGCATGTCAAATCTAAGAGTCAGTGGTGTTAGTCCTCCGGTGGCTGCCGCACTCAGAGTAGGAAAGTGCTATGGTGGGTAGCAGGCCGCGCGCCGTGGTGATCGCCCTCGGCTTGACGGCGTGCACTCCTTGGCATCGAGAATCGACCTGGGATGGCCTTGTTATGGAGATCGATGGCGCAACAGCGCGACTGTGCTTGACACGACTCGGAAAGATCAAGCCCAACGACTATGGCATTTTCCCACCTCCTCGCCAAGCCACATAACTATTCCCGAGGTCATCCAACCCACATACAAACAGGTTAGCTGTGGATGGAACTAATAGAGAACTGTGCACCCTTCTTCATGTCCCGTTCGGATCAGGCTGCCGAGGATGCCAAACCCATGGGTGCGCTAGCACTGTGCCGAGGCGTGGACGCAAGAGGTTGTCGGGGAGAGGAGGCGGGCCACGCCGTGGCGAGGAGAGGAGGGACGAGCGACACCATGGAGGGGAGGGGAGGCAGTGTGGAGAGGAGGCGTGTGATTCGCCATGGTGTGGAGGGGAGGGGTAAGGGATGTCGTGGAGGGGAGGTAGTGGGGAGATGAAGGGTGTGATTCGCCATGGCATGGAGGGAAGGTGCCGAGGAGAGAGATGGTGGCGGCGACGCGTGGTGGGGAGATGACATGTGTCGACACATAGTGGCTGACTGGCTGTGCAGGGAGAGCGGGAGGCGGTTGTGCATTCACTGGTAGAAAAAGGGCCTGTTGTCCCAGTTCGTAAGGGCCTTTTGTCCCGGTTCCTGAACCGGGACTAAAGGGTCGGTACTAATGCCCTGCCCCTTTAGTCCCGGTTCAATCCAGAACCGGGACTGATGGGCCTCCACGTGGCCTGTGCGCGGAGCCTGGGCAGGAGACCCTTTGGTCCTGGTTGGTGGCACCAACCGTGACCAATAGGCATCCACGCGTCAGCATTTCTGTGGCTGGGGTTTTTGTTTTTTTGAAAGGGAGGGGGGGTTGGGGGGTTTTGGGGGGTTAATTTAGGTGTTTCATATATTGTGTTAGCTAGCTATAATTAATAGAGAGAAGTGTCCTCTCTTATGTCCGTGCTTGGTCGACGCTACATACTATACATACGTATAGAGAGGACTAGACACGCTAGCTAGCTAGTAAGCAAACGAAGGAAACAGAAGATCGTCATGAACATATATGCATACAGAGAGAAGTGATATCGACCACCTCTCCTTCTCCGAGAGATTGGTCGAACAACAAGTTCTCGTATATCTATCCGACACTACCGGCTACATATATACAATAATTATCTCTTACAAATATAATCATACGGACTCATGGTCCACATAGTATTCTCCGTCTTCAGCGATCACGTGGTCAAGAAAGAATGCCGCCAATTCCTCTTGAATTGCTCGCATGCGAGCTGGTGCTAGGAGTTCATCCCGCTTCCGAAACATCTAATTTGAAGAAGGGGGTCAATACATATATATATATGAATGAATGAAACTCAACACAAATGATGGTAATAAAATAAAATTGTGAATGTTGTTATTTACGTACTTCATATTGTTCGTCAGTGTAGCCCCGCTCACATCGTGTGGCGGATGGACTCGCAAACGTAGTATCCACAGAAATCATTCCCTTTTTCCTGCCACAACCACTTTACAAGAAATAGAGGTCAATCAAACTGATAAGCAAGAATGCCAAATCAATAGGAGATGCGCGGAACATGCTACTATAGTACTTACTTTCGGGTGTCTAAATTGCAGCTTCTTCGGGAGACCTGGAGCTTTTTTGGAGAATTTTTTCCAAACCCTGCCAGACAAAGAAAACAATTACTTGATATATCAGGAAATGAACAAAGTTGCGATATGGTGGATAATGATCGATTTAACTTACTTCTCGAGCATTTGAGTCATGTCCGCATAGTCCTGGGGATCTTTTGGTTTTGAGTCTAAGATAGTTACTAGTCCCTGCTCAAGCTTAATCTCTAGGAGAATATAGTGGTAACTACACACACATGCATAACTCATCAATTACATTACTATAACCTTGACTAATATATATATATATATATATATATATATATATATATAAGGGAAACCGAATACGCACAAGACATTAACACTCACTTGAAGTTGTAAGGAAAGAATATTATATCTTTGTTTTCATTTATTACCAACAATCGTAGCAAGTTGGCCTCGGTATCTGCGGCATGAAATTTAACCTGAGTTGCATCTATGAGATATGTGTTAATGAACCCAATATCACCGACTTGTCTTTTCTTCAATTTGGCAATCTTCAATCTGCATAATATAGTGAGGATGATTACAAATACATGCAATGAAAGAGCTGAGCTATATAGAGAGACTTAATGACAGAAGTAGTACTACTTACAGACAGTAGCAGGTGACCGTTGTTTTATCGAGGGCCAATTGATTGAAAAACTGAAAGAACTCCTCAAATGGAACAGGCAACAGTTCAATTCCAACGAGGTCATGCTCCTTTTTAACTTTCACATACAAAGTACTCCTCCCCCCAGAGTCTCTGCAGATTTTCAAGTACCAATCATGCAATCTTCGCATCATCGTTGATAGAGATCTTTCATCTTTGACGAGAGGCTTCCTGTACTCGTATCTTTGTATCTGCACCTCCATGGGTTCATAATGTACATCGTCGGGAAGGTAATCGGCAAGATTGCTATAACCAGGCACCATCCTCGGATCATTAGCGACATTGTCGCTAGGCACCTTGAGCGGGGGGCACGATTGCTTCGCTTGTTCGCCGAGCTGGGCAATTTGTTTCCCAGCTCGTCGTTCTTTCAGCCTTTGATCACTGACAGTACTTCCCGACCGCTCCGCTTCGGCAAATTCCTTTCCAATAATGCGCTCATAGTTTCCTTTCGGCGGAGACTTGGGTGGTTTTGTCAGGGCAGCCAGAGTGCGCTTCGCTTTTACCGGATCTACCTTCTCCTCCGGAGGTGGATGTCTCTTTGCTTTCAACCCTTGAAACCAGTCATCCACTTTGGTTCGCGCGATCTTCGCGTTCTCCTCCGGGGTCCTCTCGTATGGTAACTTCTCTGGAGTCTTCAGAGAAGGACCGAATCTGTATGTCCTCCCGCCTCTGGCTGTACTGCTAGACGCCGGCCGAGCAGACGGAGCGGCTGTCTTCTTTACTTGCTTACGAGGCGGAGGAGAAGGACTACGAACGCCGGAGCAGCCGGAGCGGCGGCAGGTCTCTTCCGCCCTTGCTGACGAGGCGGAGAAGGAGGAGGCTGGCTGCTCGGGCGCGTCGGCGCAGGCGGAGAAGGAGGCGGAGTGCCGCCACGCGCCGGAGAAGGAGCCGGTCGAGTGCCCTGATCGTCACTCGCCGGAGGAGGAGGGAGGCGGTGGAGGAGGCGGAGTGCCCTGACTCGCCGGAGGAGGAGGCGGTGGAGGAGGCGGAGTGCCCTGACTTGCCGGAGGAGGAGGAGGAGGCGGAGGCGTCCAGTTCGGAAGGTTGATGAGCTCCTTCCGCCATAGGCATGGAGTCTTCAGAGCAGACCCTAGCCTAGTCTCCCCTTCACCGGTAGGGTGGTCAAGCTGGAGGTCCTCAAATCCCTCCGTTATTTCATCCACCATCACCCTAGCATATCCTTTTGGAATCGGCCGGCAGTGAAAAGTTGCGCCGGGTTTAGTAGGATAAACAGAGCCAACAGCCGCCTTGACCTTCAAATTCATCCATTGCGTCATAAGGTGGCAATTTTGAGACTCCGTGATAGCATCCACGGGATAGCTGGCAGGAGCCGTCAAGGCATGCTCCGGCTGAAGCAGCTCGGTGGAAGCCACGCTGCTTCTCCGCTGAGATGGCGGGGTAGCTTCGGGGGAAGCTTCGGCAGTACGTTTGCTGCGATTTGCTTCTCGTTCCTCTATCGCTTGTACCCTTGCTTGCAGCGCCTGCATTTGGGTCTGCTGTAATTTTTTCCTCCTCTCCTGGGATTTGTAACCGCCTGCGTCCGGAAACCCAACCTTCCACGGAATGGAGCCTGGCGTGCCTCGTGTCCGTCCAGGGTGCTCAGGATTCCCGAGGGCCATTGTGAGCTCGTCGTTCTCTCTATCTGGAAAGAACGTCCCTTGCTGCGCTGCTTCGATATACTGCTGAAGCTTCCTGACTGGTATGTCCATTTGATCGTTCGTCCAAATGCACTTCCCTGTTACAGGGTCCAAGGTTCCGCCAGCCCCGAAGAACCAAGTCCGGCAACGGTCTGGCCAGTTAATTGTCTCTGGTTCGATCCCTTTATCAACCAGATCATTCTCAGTCTTGGCCCACTTAGGCCGGGCTACGAGGTAGCCACCTGACCCCGTGCGATGGTGATGCTTCTTCTTCGCGGCATTTTGCTTGTTTGTCACCGACATCTTCTTACTCTTTTCCGATGTCTTGTGGGCCACAAATGCGGGCCAGTGATATCTGATCTTCTCATATCTGCCCTTGAATTCTGGTGTCTCTTTATTTTCGACAAACTTATTCAGCTCTTTCTTCCACCTCCTGAATAGTTCTGCCATCTTCTTAAGAGCAAAAGACTTGATTAATTGCTCTTTAACTGGCTTCTCTGGATCATCCTCTGGCGGTAGGGTGAAATTTGACTTCAGCTCAGTCCAAAGTACATTTTTCTCCATATTATTGACATAAGACACCTCAGGGTCTTCTGTAGCTGGCTTTAACCATTGCTGGATGCTGATCGGGATCTTGTCCCTAACCAAAACCCCGCACTGAGCAACAAATGCGCTCTTTGTCCGGAGGGATTCAATCGGTTGGCCGTCGGGCGCGATTGCTATGATCTCAAACTTTTCATCCGAGCTCAACTTTTTCTTCGGGCCTCGTCTCTTTACCGAAGTTGTCCTCGATCCAGAGGGCTAGAAAAAAGAACAAAGACTTAATTAATATGTGTACATACCAAAACAATGAATGCATCAATTAGCTAATCAACAGAAGCTTAACTAATATATATACCTGGCCGGACTCGGTTCGGTCACCGGAGACGTCATCACGGTCTCCTTCTTGCACCGGCATTGGGTCACCGGAGCCGTCCTCACGGTCTCCTTCTTGCACCGGCATTAGGTCACCAGAGCCATCATAATCATGGCCAGCTGCTTCTAGACCATCGGTGTCGTTGAGAAACAACGAGCAGACGGCATCACTTCCTCATGCGATTATGTCCCCCAACAACTCTTCTTGTACTTCGTCTCGGGTGGTGTCCATAGTTTCTACAAGTATTTACAACATGGCAATTATTATTCAAACATGACAGATGGATATATTAGTGGCAAACGTAGAACTAATGTTAATTAGTGGCCTTGACGCTGCTTCTCTAGGGATTGGGGTGGCCTCGATGCTGCTTCTCTAGGGTTTGGGGTGGCCTCGACAACGCTTCAAGGATAAAAAAAGAAGAGGAAGAAGAAAAAAAAGAGGAGAAGAAAGAATAGAGGAGTAAACTCCTCTATTCTTTCTTCTCCTCTTTTTTTCTTCTTCTTCCTCTTTTTTTTATCGGGAACGAGGGTCGTCGAGGGTCACAAAGCGGTAGAGGAAACCCTAAATAGCAAGTATCGTGGGTGTGAGATACATGTGGCCGTCGGTGTCGGACACTTCTTCTTTTCTTTTTTTTCTTCTTCCTCTTCTTCTCTTTTTTTCTTCTTCTTCCTCTTTATTTTATCGGGAACGAGGGTCGTCGAGGGTCAGGGTTGCCGAGCGGTAGAGGAAACCCTAAATAGAAAGTATCGTCGGTGTGAGATACATGTGGCCGTCGGTGTCGGACACTACATCCACGTCCCACAAGTGGCGCGGGCTTCGACGCCCACGTCACTTGTGGGACGTGGATGTAGTGTCCGACACCGACGGTACATGTATCTCACACCGACGATACTTTCTATTTAGGGTTTCTCCTCTACCGCTCGGCGACCCTCGACGACCCTCGTTTCCGATAAAATAAAGAGGAAGAAGAAGAAGAAAAAAGAGAAGAAGAAGAAAAAAAGAGGAGAAGAAATCTCCTCTTCTTCTCTTTTTTTTCTTCTTCTTCCTCTTCTTCTCTTTTTTTTCTTCTTCTTCCTCTTTATTTTATCGGGAACGAGGGTCGTCGAGGGTCAGGGTCGCCGAACGGTAGAGGAAACCCTAAATAGCAAGTATCGTGGGTGTGAGATACATTTGGCCGTTGGTGTCGGACACTACATCCACGTCCGGCGTCGAAGCCCGTGCCATTTATGGGACGTGGATGTAGTGTCCGACACCGATGGTACATGTATCTCACACCGATGATACTTTCTATTTAGGGTTTCTCCTCTACCGCTCGGCGACCCACGTTCCCGATAAAATAAAGAGGAAGAAGAAGAAAAAAAAGAGGAGAAGAAAGAATAGAGGAGAAGAACTCCTCTATTCTTTCTTCTCCTCTTTTTTTTCTTCTTCCTCTTCTTTTTTTTATCCTCTTCTTCCTCTCATGTTCGACGACCCTCGACCCCTCGACGACCCTAGACCCCCTCTCGACCCCCTCATGTCGAAGTTATCGGGTAGGGGGTATATCGACAATGACATACCCGATACATACATACATACATACATACATATCACATGCATCCATACATATATGAACAAAATTAATATCTACTAATTAACAACCTAAATAAAAAAACTAATACATATAGGAAGAAGAAGAAAAAAGAAGAGAAGAAAGAATAGAGGAGAAGATCTCCTCTATTCTTTCTTCTCCTCTTTTTTTTCTTCTTCATCTTCTTTTTTATCCTTTTCTTCCTCTCATGTTCGACGACCCCCTCTCGACCCCCTCTCGACCGTCGACCCCCTCTCGACCCTCATACATAAAACATTTTCTTCCTTCTATTCCTTCTTCCTAAATATATAAAACTTTTTTTAAAATGAAACTAACCTAAAATGTACTAAATCAGAGAACATAAATAGATAAAAATTTTCTAATTAAAAATCTAACTTTTGCATATATGTATTTTTAAAACATCATTACAATTGAAAAAATACATACATACATACAAAAAACATGTAAAAAAATACATACATACATATATGAACATACATCAAAAAATACGTATATCTAAAAAATACATACATACATATATATATGAAAATCTAAAAACATGTAAAAAATAGCATGTATAATAAAAAAATGCACGGCGGCGGCGGGGGCGGCAGACGTGCGGTGCTCACAGAGGCGGCGGCGTTCGGGGCAGGGGACGGCGGCACGGCGACGGCGACGGGGCAGGGGTGGCGCGCGTCGGGGCAGGGGACGGCGGCGCGCGGCGACGGTGTCGGGCGAGGGCGCGGGCGACGGCGACTCGGGGCGCGGACGACGGCGATGGCTGGTGCGGCGGGCGGCGTTGGGGCAGCCTGGCGGTGTCGATGTGCTCGACATCGTCGGGGGGCAACTGCAAGGGAAATGTGAAATTTTCCTAAGTGCTGGCTTATATAGCAAAGGCATTGGTCATGGTTCGTGGCACAAACCGTGACCAATGCCCCCCTTTAGTCCTGGTTGGTGCCACCAACCGAGACCAAAGGCCTCTTTTCAGCAGCCCAAAGGGCGGGAAGAGGAGACCTTTGGTCTCGGTTGGTGGCACCAACCGGCACTAAAGGGGGGCATTGGTCACGGTTTGTGCCACGAACCATGACCAATGAAGGAAATATGCCCTAGAGGCAATAATAAAGTTATTATTTATTTCCTTATATCATGATAAATGTTTATTATTCATGCTAGAATTGTATTAACCGGAAACATAATACATGTGTGAATACATAGACAAACAAAGTGTCACTAGTATGCCTCTACTTGACTAGCTCGTTAATCAAAGATGGTTATGTTTCCTAACCATGAACAATGAGTTGTTATTTGATTAACGAGATCACATCATTAAGTGAATGATCTGATTGACATGACCCATTCCATTAGCTTAGCACCTGATTGTTTAGTATGTTGCTATTGCTTTCTTCATGACTTATACATGTTCCTATAACTATGAGATTATGCAACTCCCGTTTACCGGAGGAACACTTTGGGTGCTACCAAACGTCACAACGTAACTGGGTGATTATAAAGGAGTACTACAGGTGTCTCCAAAGGTACATGTTGGGTTGGCGTATTTCGAGATTAGGTTTTGTCACTCCGATTGTCGGAGAGGTATCTCTGGGCCCTCTCGGTAATGCACATCACTTAAGCCTTGCAAGCATTGCAACTAATGAGTTAGTTGCGGGATGATGTATTACAGAACGAGTAAAGAGACTTGCCGGCAACGAGATTGAACTAGGTATTGGAATACCGACGATCGAATCTCGGGCAAGTAACATACCGATGACAAAGGGAACGACGTATGTTGTTATGCGGTCTGACCGATAAAGATCTTCGTAGAATATGTAGGAGCCAATATGGGCATCCAGGTCCCGCTATTGGTTATTGACCGGAGACGTGTCTCGGTCATGTCTACATTGTTCTCGAACCCGTAGGGTCCGCACGCTTAAGGTTACGATGACAGTTGTATTATGAGTTTATGCATTTTGATGTACCGAAGGTTGTTCGGAGTCCCGGATGTGATCACGGACATGACAAGGAGTCTCAAAATGGTCGAGACATAAAGATTCATATATTGGAAGCCTATGTTTGGATATCGGAAGTGTTCCGGGTGAAATCGGGATTTTATCGGAGTACTGGGAGGTTACCGGAACCCCCCGGGAGCTATATGGGCCATGATGGGCCTTAGTGGAAAAGAGAAGAGGCAGCCCCTCATGGGCCGCGCACCCCTCCCCTCCCTTGGTCCGAATAGGACAAGGAGAGGGGGCCGGCCCCTCTCTCTCTTTTCCCCCCTCCGCGAATCCTATTCCAACTAGGATTGGGGGGGGGGGGAATCCTACTCCCAGAGGGAGTAGGACTCTCCTGGCGCGCCCTCCTTGGCCGGCCAGCCTCCCCCCTTTAGTCCTTTATATACGGAGGCAGGGGCACCCCAGAGACACACAAGTTGATCCACGTGATCTTTTCCTTAGCCGTGTGCGGCGCCCCCAGCCACCATAGTCCTCGATAATATTGTAGCGGAGTTTAGGCGAAGCCCTGCTGCAGTAGTACATCAAGATCGTCACCACGCCGTCGTGCTGACGGAACTCTTCCCCGACACTTTGCTGGATCGGAGTCCGGGGATCGTCATCGAGCTGAACGTGTGCTAAAACTCGGAGGTGCCGTAGTTTCGGTGCTTGATCGGTCGGGCCGTGAAGACGTACGACTACATCAACCAAACGCTTCCGTTGTCGATCTACTAGGTATGTAGATCATACTCTCCCCTCTCGTTGCTATGCATCACATGATCTTGCGTGTGCGTAGGAATTTTTTTGAAATTACTACGTTCCCCAACAGTGGCATCCGAGCCTAGGTTTTATATGTTGATGTTATATGCACGAGTAGAACACAAGTGAGTTGTGGGCGATATAAGTCATACTGCTTACCAGCATGTCATACTTTGGTTCGGCGGTATTGTTGGATGAAGCGGCCCAGACCGACATTACGCGTACGCTTACGCGAGACCGGTTCTCCCGACGTGCTTTGCACAGAGGTGGCTTGTGGGTGACAGTTTCTCCAACTTTAGTTGAACTGAGTGTGGCTACGCCCGGTCCTTGCGAAGGTTAAAACAGCACCAACTTGACAAACTATCGTTGTGGTTTTGATGCGTAGGTAAGATTGGTTCTTGCTTAAGCCCGTAGCAGCCACGTAAAACTTGCAACAACAAAGTAGAGGACGTCTAACTTGTTTTTGCAGGGCATGTTGTGATGTGATATGGTCAAGACATGATGCTGATTTTTATTGTATGAGATGATCATGTTTTGTAACCGAGTTATCGGCAACTGGCAGGAGCCATATGGTTGTCGCTTTATTGTATGCAATGCAATCGCGCTGTAATGCTTTACTTTATCACTAAACGGTAGCGATAGTCGTGGAAGCACAAGCTTGGCGAGACGACAACGATGCTACGATGGAGATCAAGGTGTCACGCCGGTGACGATGGTGATCACGACGGTGCTTCGGAGATGGAGATCACAAGCACAAGATGATGATGGCCATATCATATCACTTTTATTGATTGCATGTGATGTTTATCTTTTATGCATCTTATCTTGCTTTGATTGACGGTAGCATTATAAGATGATCTCTCACTAATTATCAAGAAGTGTTCTCCCTGAGTATGCACCGTTGCGAAAGTTCTTCGTGCTGAGACACCACGTGATGATCGGGTGTGATAGGCTCTACGTTCAAATACAACGGGTGCAAAACAGTTGCACACGCGGAATACTCAGGTTATACTTGACGAGCCAAGCATATACAGATATGGCCTCGGAACACGGAGACCGAAAGGTCGAGCGTGAATCATATAGTAGATATGATCAACATAGTGATGTTCACCAATGAAACTACTCCATCTCACGTGATGATCGGACATGGTTTAGTTGATTTGGATCACGTAATCACTTAGAGGATTAGAGGGATGTCTACCTAAGTGGGAGTTCTTTAAGTAAATTAACTGAACTTAAATTTATCATGAAACTTAGTACCTGATAAGTATCTTGCTTGTTTATGCTTGTTTGTAGATAGATGGCTCGTGCTGTTGTTCCGTTGAATTTTAATGCGTTCCTTGAGAAAGCAAAGTTGAAAGATGATGGTAGCAATTACACGGACTGGGTCCGTAACTTGAGGATTATCCTCATTGCTGCACAGAAGAATTACGTCCTGGAAGCACCGCTGGGTGCCAGGCCTGCTGCAGGAGCAACACCGAATGTTATGAACGTCTGGCAGAGCAAAGCTGATGACTACTCGATAGTTCAGTGTGCCATGCTTTACGGCTTAGAATCGGGACTTCAATGACGTTTTGAACGTCATGGAGCATATGAGATGTTCCAGGAGTTGAAGTTAATATTTCAAGCAAATGCCCGGATTGAGAGATATGAAGTCTCCAATAAGTTCTATAGCTGCAAGATGGAGGAGAACAGTTCTGTTAGTGAGCATATACTCAAAATGTCTGGGTATAATAATCACTTGATTCAATTGGGAGTTAATCTTCCAGATGATTGCGTCATTGACAGAATTCTCCAATCACTGCCACCAAGCTACAAGAGCTTCGTGATGAACTATAATATGCAAGGGATGAATAAGACTATTCCCGAGCTCTTCGCGATGCTGAAAGCTGCGGAGGTAGAAATCAAGAAGGAGCATCAAGTGTTGATGGTCAACAAGACCACTAGTTTCAAGAAAAAGGGCAAAGGAAAGAAGAAGGGGAACTTCAAAAAGAACGGCAAGCAAGTTGCTACTCAAGAGAAGAAACCCAAACCTGGACCTAAGCCTGAAACTGAGTGCTTCTATTGCAAGCAGACTGGTCACTGGAAGCGGAACTGCCCCAAGTATTTGGCGGATAAGAAGGATGGCAAGGTGAACAAAGGTATATGTGATATACATGTTATTGATGTGTACCTTACTAATGCTCGCAGTAGCACCTGGGTATTTGATACTGGTTCTGTTGCTAATATTTGCAACTCGAAACAGGGACTACGGATTAAGCGAAGATTGGCTAAGGACGAGGTGACGATGCGCGTGGGAAACGGTTCCAAAGTCGATGTGATCGCAGTCGGCACGCTACCTCTACATCTACCTTCGGGATTAATATTAGACCTAAATAATTGTTATTTGGTGCCAGCGTTAAGCATGAACATTATATCTGGATCTTGTTTGATGCGAGACGGTTATTCATTTAAATCAGAGAATAATGGTTGTTCTATTTATATGAGTAATATCTTTTATGGTCATGCACCCTTGAAGAGTGGTCTATTCTTGTTGAATCTCGATAGTAGTAACACACATATTCATAATGTTGAAGCCAAAAGATGCAGAGTTGATAATGATAGTGCAACTTATTTGTGGCACTGCCGTTTAGGTCATATCGGTGTAAAGCGCATGAAGAAACTCCATACTGATGGACTTTTGGAACCACTTGATTATGAATCACTTGGTACTTGCGAACCGTGCCTCATGGGCAAGATGACCAAAACGCCGTTCTCCGGTACTATGGAGAGAGCAACAGATTTGTTGGAAATCATACATACAGATGTATGTGGTCCGATGAATATTGAGGCTCGTGGCGGATATCGTTATTTTCTCACCTTCACAGATGATTTGAGCAGATATGGGTATATCTACTTAATGAAACATAAGTCTGAAACATTTGAAAAGTTCAAAGAATTTCAGAGTGAAGTTGAAAATCATCGTAACAAGAAAATAAAGTTTCTACGATCTGATCGTGGAGGAGAATATTTGAGTTACGAGTTTGGTGTACATTTGAAAAATTGTGGAATAGTTTCGCAACTCACGCCACCCGGAACACCACAGCGTAATGGTGTGTCCGAACGTCGTAATCGTACTTTACTAGATATGGTGCGATCTATGATGTCTCTTACTGATTTACCGCTATCGTTTTGGGGGTACGCTCTAGAGACGGCCGCATTCACGTTAAATAGGGCACCATCAAAATCCGTTGAGACGACGCCTTATGAACTGTGGTTTGGCAAGAAACCAAAGTTGTCGTTTCTGAAAGTTTGGGGCTGCGATGCTTATGTGAAAAAGCTTCAACCTGATAAGCTCGAACCCAAATCGGAGAAATGTGTCTTCATAGGATATCCAAAGGAGACTATTGGATACACCTTCTATCACAGATCCGAAGGCAAGACTTTTGTTGCTAAATTCGGAAACTTTCTAGAGAAGGAGTTTCTCTCGAAAGAAGTGAGTGGGAGGAAAGTAGAACTTGACGAGGTAACTGTACCTACTCCCTTATTGGAAAGTAGTACATCACAGAAAACTGTTTCTGTGACACCTACACCAGTTAGTGAGGAAGCTAATGATGATGATCATGAAACTTCAGAACAAGATACTACTGAACCTCGTAGATCAACCAGAGTAAGATCCGCACCAGAGTGGTACGGTAATCCCGTTCTGGAAGTCATGCTACTAGATCATGATGAACCTACGAACTATGAAGAAGCGATGGTGAGCCCAGATTCCGCAAAGTGGCTTGAAGCCATGAAATCTGAGATGGGATCCATGTATGAGAACAAAGTATGGACTTTGGTTGACTTGCCCGATGATCGGCGAGCAATTGAGAATAAATGGATCTTCAAGAAGAAGACTGACGCTGACGGTAATATTACTGTCTACAAAGCTCGACTTGTCGCAAAAGGTTTTCGGCAAGTTCAAGGGATTGACTACGATGAGACCTTCTCACCCGTAGCGATGCTTAAGTCTGTCCGAATCATGTTAGCAATTGCCGCATTTTATGATTATGAAATTTGGCAGATGGATGTCAAAACTGCATTCCTGAATGGATTTCTGGAAGAAGAGTTGTATATGATGCAACCAGAAGGTTTTGTCGATCCAAAGGGAGCTAACAAAGTGTGCAAGCTCCAGCGATCCATTTATGGACTGGTGCAAGCCTCTCGGAGTTGGAATAAACGTTTTGATAGTGTGATCAAAGCATTTGGTTTTATACAGACTTTTGGAGAAGCCTGTATTTACAAGAAAGTGAGTGGGAGCTCTGTAGCATTTCTGATATTATATGTGGATGACATATTACTAATTGGAAATGATGTAGAATTTCTGGATAGCATAAAGGGATACTTGAATAAAAGTTTTTCAATGAAAGACCTCGGTGAAGCTGCTTACATATTAGGCATTAAGATCTATAGAGATAGATCAAGACGCTTAATTGGACTTTCACAAACCACATACCTTGACAAAGTTTTGAAGAAGTTCAAAATGGATCAAGCAAAGAAAGGGTTCTTGCCTGTGTTACAAGGTGTGAAGTTGAGTAAGACTCAATGCCCGACCACTGCAGAAGATAGAGAGAATATGAAAGATGTTCCCTATGCATCAGCCATAGGATCTATCATGTATGCAATGCTGTGTACCAGACCTGATGTGTGCCTTGCTATAAGTCTAGCAGGGAGGTACCAAAGTAATCCAGGAGTGGATCACTGGACAGCGGTCAAGAACATCCTGAAATACCTGAAAAGGACTAAGGATATGTTTCTCGTATATGGAGGTGACAAAGAGCTCATCGTAAAAGGTTACGTTGATGCAAGCTTTGACACTGATCCGGACGATTCTAAATCGCAAACCGGATACGTGTTTACATTAAACGGTGGGGCTGTAAGTTGGTGCAGTTCTAAACAAAGCGTTGTAGCGGGATCTACATGTGAAGCGGAGTACATAGCTGCTTCGGAAGCAGCAAATGAAGGAGTCTGGATGAAGGAGTTCATATCCGATCTAGGTGTCATACCTAGTGCATCGGGTCCAATGAAAATCTTTTGTGACAATACTGGTGCAATTGCCTTGGCAAAGGAATCCAGATTTCACAAGAGAACCAAGCACATCAAGAGACGCTTCAATTCCATCCGGGATCTAGTCCAGGTGGGAGACATAGAGATTTGCAAGATACATACGGATCTGAATGTTGCAGACCCGTTGACTAAGCCTCTTCCACGAGCAAAACATGATCAGCACCAAGGCTCCATGGGTGTGAGAATCATTACTGTGTAATCTAGATTATTGACTCTAGTGCAAGTGGGAGACTGAAGGAAATATGCCCTAGAGGCAATAATAAAGTTATTATTTATTTCCTTATATCATGATAAATGTTTATTATTCATGCTAGAATTGTATTAACCGGAAACATAATACATGTGTGAATACATAGACAAACAAAGTGTCACTAGTATGCCTCTACTTGACTAGCTCGTTAATCAAAGATGGTTATGTTTCCTAACCATGAACAATGAGTTGTTATTTGATTAACGGGATCACATCATTAAGTGAATGATCTGATTGACATGACCCATTCCATTAGCTTAGCACCCGATCGTTTAGTATGTTGCTATTGCTTTCTTCATGACTTATACATGTTCCTATAACTATGAGATTATGCAACTCCCGTTTACCGGAGGAACACTTTGGGTGCTACCAAACGTCACAACGTAACTGGGTGATTATAAAGGAGTACTACAGGTGTCTCCAAAGGTACATGTTGGGTTGGCGTATTTCGAGATTAGGTTTTGTCACTCCGATTGTCGGAGAGGTATCTCTGGGCCCTCTCGGTAATGCACATCACTTAAGCCTTGCAAGCATTGCAACTAATGAGTTAGTTGCGGGATGATGTATTACAGAACGAGTAAAGAGACTTGCCGGCAACGAGATTGAACTAGGTATTGGAATACCGACAATCGAATCTCGGGCAAGTAACATACCGATGACAAAGGGAACGACGTATGTTGTTATGCGGTCTGACCGATAAAGATCTTCGTAGAATCTGTAGGAGCCAATATGGGCATCCAGGTCCCGCTATTGGTTATTGACCGGAGACGTGTCTCGGTCATGTCTACATTGTTCTCGAACCCGTAGGGTCCGCACGCTTAAGGTTACGATGACAGTTATATTATGAGTTTATGCATTTTGATGTACCGAAGGTTGTTCGGAGTCCCGGATGTGATCACGGACATGACGAGGAGTCTCGAAATGGTCGAGACATAAAGATTGATATATTGGAAGCCTATGTTTGGATATCGGAAGTGTTCCGGGTGAAATCGGGATTTTACCGGAGTACCGGGAGGTTACCGGAACCCCCCGGGAGCTATATGGGCCATGATGGGCCTTAGTGGAAAAGAGAAGAGGCAGCCCCTCATGGGCCGCGCACCCCTCCCCTCCCTTGGTCCGAATAGGACAAGGAGAGGGGGCCGGCCCCTCTCTCTCTTTTCCCCCCTCCGTGAATCCTATTCCAACTAGGATTGGGGGGGGGGAATCCTACTCCCAGAGGGAGTAGGACTCTCCTGGCGCGCCCTCCTTGGTCGGCCAGCCTCCCCCCTTTAGTCCTTTATATACGGAGGCAGGGGCACCCCAGAGACACACAAGTTGATCCCCGTGATCTTTTTCCTTAGCCGTGTGCGGCGCCCCCATCCACCATAGTCCTCGATAATATTGTAGCGGAGTTTAGGCGAAGCCCTGCTGCAGTAGTACATCAAGATCGTCACCACGCCGTCGTGCTGACGGAACTCTTCCCCGACACTTTGCTGGATCGGAGTCCGGGGATCATCATCAAGCTGAACGTGTGCTAAAACTCGGAGGTGCCGTAGTTTCGGTGCTTGATCGGTCGGGCCGTGAAGACGTACGACTACATCAACCAAACGCTTCCGTTGTCGATCTACTAGGTATGTAGATCATACTCTCCCCTCTCGTTGCTATGCATCACATGATCTTGCGTGTGCGTAGGAAATATTTTGAAATTACTACGTTCCCCAACAACCAATGGCCCCCTTTAGTCCCGGTTGGTGCCACCAACCGGGACCAAAGGCCTTGTGCGGCTGCTGCGTCGAAAGTATAGTCCCACCTTGCTAGTTGAGAGGGGTGCGCAGTGGTTTATAAGCCCCACTGCCGCACCCCTGTCAAGCTTCTCTCCATTGCAGGCTTACGAGCCTAATTGTCACTGCTATGCCTGTGGGCCTACTGGGCCTCCTGCGGGCCTGAATCCTGGCCCTTTGATGGGTTTCTAGTCATATTCAGGCCATGTGGGCCCAGTAGGTGGCATTTTTTTGTTTTTTTGTTGCTTTATTCATTTTATTTTCTTTTGTTTTTTGCTTTATTTTTTTAATTCTTTATGCTTTTAGTTTTAGAAAAATTATAAACTTTTTGTTAATGCCATTAGTTTTCAAATTTGAAAACACTTTTTTTTGTTTTTTTGTTTTCTTTGTTGCTTTATTTATTTTATTTTGTTTCTACTTACAACAAAATACTTATTGTTGCTATTTTATTTCCAGTTTTTTTGTTTTGTTTTCTGCATTATTTATTTTCTTTTGTTTTTTGCTTTATTTTTTTATTCTTTTTGCTTTTAGTTTTAGAAAAAATATAAACTTTCTGTTAGTGCCATTTTTTTTGTGATTAACTTTACTATAAAAATAGTTTTTTTCCTGTTTTTTTATTTGTTTTTTGCATTATTTATTTTCTTTTGTTTTTTGCTTTAATTTTTAATTCTGTTTGCTTTTAGGTTAGCAAAATTATAAACTTTCTGTTAGTGCCATTAGTTTTAGAAAAATTATAAACTTTCTGTTAGTGCTATTAGTTTTCAAATTTGAATAGTTAAAATTTGAATTCTTTGAAAATTGTTTGAATCACAAGTTTGTGATTAACTTACTAAAAAAATGAGAATAGATGCGCTTATAGAGAAAATTCAACCTAAATTCCTAGTAAATTTCTATGAATTTCAGAGAAATTCACTATGAATTTAGGTTAAACTTTTCTCTATTAGGGCATCTATTTTCACTTTGGGAGGAGCTCAACAAGGGAGAGAGGGAAGGGCTTATAAACCGGTGTGAGCCCCCTTTGGTTGGCGAGGTGGGACTAAACTCTGCCCGCAACGAGGACCAACCCTTTAGTCCCGGTTTGTGGCACAAACCGGGACTAATGGTCATGGGCCAGGGGCGAGGAGCAAAATTATAAACTTTCTGTTAGTGCCATTAGTTTTAGAAAGTTGAAAGTTGAAAGTTGGCATGGGCCAGGGACTAATGGTCATGGTATTACGAGGGCCGAACCATAAGACATGAAAGCATTTTAAATGAACTCTGAAAAAGTTGAAAGTTGGCATGGTATCATAATTTCACCCACATAGCATGTGCATGTACAAAACGGACAATGGTAGCATGTTCGTGTGTTACAAAGTTGGCATGGTATCATCATAATAGTTGCGGGAGAAAGTCTTCACTTTTTCTTCGCTTGTGTCATTTGCTTATTGCGCCGTAACCATGGATAATCTTCATTGTTTATCAGGATGCTTGGGTCAGCCTTGACATTGAAGGGAGGAATTTCATGAAACTTTTCATAATCTTCAGACATGTCTGTCTTGCCATCCACTCCCAGGATGTCCCTTTTTCCTGAAAGAACTATGTGGCGCTTTGGCTCATTGTATGATGTATTCACTTCCTTATCTTTTCTTTTTCTCGGTTTGGTAGACATGTCCTTCACATAGATAACCTGTGCCACATCATTGGCTAGGACAAACGGTTCGTCAGTGTACCCAAGATTTTTCAGATCCATTGTTGTCATTCCGTACTGTGGGTCTACCTGTACCCCGCCGCCTGACAGATTGACCCATTTGCACTTAAACAAAGGGACCTTAAAATCAGGTCCGTAGTCAAGTTCCCATATGTCCACTATGTAACCATAATATGTGTCCTTTCCGCTCTCGGTTGCTGCATCAAAGCGGACACCGCTGTTTTGGTTGGTGCTCTTTAAATCTTGGGCGATCGTGTAAAATGTATTCACATTTATCTCGTATCCTTTGTAAGAGCGTAGCTGGTAGGACCTTTATACTGCTTCGGAGGCATGCCGTCTTTTTCGTGCAAACATTGCAGGTCCTCCCGTGCCTCAGGTGTATCTTTTATCTTCCCATACACGCCCAAGAAGCCTAGCAGGTTCACGCAAAGGTTCTTCGTCACGTGCATCACGTCGATTGAAGAGCGGACCTCTAGGTCTTTCCAATAGGGTAGGTCCCGAAATATAGATTTTTTTCTTCCACATGGGTGCGTGTCCCTCAGCATCATTTGGAACAGCTAGTCCACCGGGACCCTTTCCAAAGATTACGTAGTGTAAATCATTGACCATAGCAAGTACGCGATCACCGGTACGCATGGCGGGCTTCTTCCGGTGATCTGCCTCGCCTTTGAAATGCTTGCCTTTCTTTCGACATTGATGGTTGGTCAGAAGAAATCGACGATGGCCCAGGTACACATTCTTCCTGCATTTGTCCAAGTATATACTTTCAGCGTCATCTAAACAGTCCGTGCATGCGTGGTATCCTTTGTTTGTCTGTCCTGAAAGGTTACTGAGAGCGGGCCAATCGTTGATGGTCACAAACAGCAACGCCTTAAGGTTAAATTCCTCCTGTCTGTGCTCATCCCACGTATGTACACCGTTTCCATTCCACAGCTGTAAAAGTTCTTCAACTAATGGCCTTAGGTACACATCAATTTTGTTGCCTGGTTGCTTAGGGCCTTGGATGAGAACTGGCATCATAATGAACTTCCGCTTCATGCACATCCAAGGAGGAAGGTTATACATACATAGAGTCACGGGCTAGGTGCTGTGATTGCTGCTCTGCTCCCCGAAAGGATTAATGCCATCTGCGCTTAAAGCAAACCATACATTCCTTGGGTCCTTTGAAAACTCATCCCAGTACTTTCTCTCGATTTTTCTCCACTGCGACCCGTTAGCGGGTGCTCTCAACTTCCCATCTTTCTTTCGGTTCTCACTGTGCCATCGCATCAACTTGGCATGATCTTCGTTTCTAAACAGACGTTTCAACCGTGGTATTATAGGAGCATACCACATCACCTTCGCAGGAACCCTCTTCCTGGGGGGCTCGCCGTCAACATCACCAGGGTCATCTCGTCTGATCTTATACCGCAATGCACCGCATACCGGGCATGCGTTCAGATCCTTGTATGCACTGTGGTAGAGGATGCAGTCATTAGGGCATGCATGTATCTTCTCCACCTCCAATCCTAGAGGGCATACGACCTTCTTTGCTGCGTATGTACTGTCGGGCAATTCGTTATCCTTTGGAAGCTTCTTCTTCAATATTTTCAGTAGCTTCTCAAATCCTTTGTCAGCCACAGCATTCTCTGCCTTCCACTGCAGCAATTCCAGTACGGTACCGAGCATTGTGTTGCCATCTTCGCAATTGGGGTATAACCCTTTTTTGTGATCCTATAACATTCGATCAAACTTCAGCTTCTCCTTTTGACTTTCGCATTGCGTCCTTGCATCGACAATGACCCGACGGAGATCATCATCATCGGGCACATCGTCTGGTTCCTCTTGATCTTCAGCAGCTTCACCCGTTGCAGCATCATTGGGCACATCGTCTGGTTCCTCTTGATCTTCACCAGCTCCCCCCGTTGCAGCATCACCGTATTCAGGGGGCACATAGTTGTCATCGTACTCTTCTTCTTCGCCGTCTTCCATCATAACCCCTATTTCTCCGTGCCTCGTCCGAACATTATAGTGTGGCATGAAACCCTTGTAAAGCAGGTGGGAGTGAAGGATTTTCCGGTTAGAGTAAGACCTCGTATTCCCACATTCAGTGCATGGACAACACATAAAACCATTCTGCTTGTTTGCCTCAGTCGCATCGAGAAACTCATGCACGCCCTTAATGTACTCGCAGGTGTGTCTGTCACCGTACATCCATTGCCGGTTCATCTGCGTGCATTATATATAATTAAGTGTCCAAATTAATAGAAGTTCATCATCACATTAAAACCAAAGTGCATACATAGTTCTCATCTAACAACATATAGCTCTCCAGAGCATCTAATTAATTAAACCATACATTGAAATTATGTAAAAGATTTCAATGCAAAAACAAATGCGATCATAATCACAACCAAGGTAACAATTGATCCAACGGCATAATGATACCAAGCCTCGGTATGAATGGCATATTTTCTAATCTTTCTAATCTTCAAGCGCATTGCATCCATCTTGATCTTGTGATCATCGACGACATCCGCAACATGCAACTCCAATATCATCTTCTCCTCCTCATTTTTTTTATTTTTTCCTTCAACAAATTATTTTCTTCTTCAACTAAATTTAACCTCTCGACAATAGGGTCGGTTGGCATTACAGATTCACATACATCCTACATAAATAAAATCTATGTCACGTTGGTCGGCATAATTTTCATAAAAAATAAATGAACCAATAGTTATAAAGATAATATATATACCACATCCGAATCATAGACAGGATGAGGACCGACGGGGGCGGATACCAAAACCATCGCACTATATAAGATGCAATAATAAAAGTAAGAAAAATAATACAAGTATCTATGTAAACATACAAGTAAGAATATTTTTCCTTTCAGAAAGAAGATAAGAACAAGAGGCTCACCACGGTGGTGCCGGCGATGAGCTCGACGCGGGTGATCGACGGCAGTGAAGACGGGGACGGGGCGTGACGGACCGCTAAACCTAGACAAATATTATGGAAAATGGAGCTTGGAGGTCGAGCTTGGAGAGCAGAAAGCTTACGTAGTGTGGCTCGGGCATTCCATCGAACACCTTGTGTGCATAGGAGGTGAGCTAGAGCACCACCAAGCCCTCTCCCCCTCGGCCAGAGAAAAACAGAGCACTGGGGTGCTCTGCTGGCGAGCGAGGGGTATATATAGGCACCTCATTGGTCCTGGTTGGTGACATGAGCCGGGACTAAAGGGGAGCCTTTGGTCCCGGTTCAAGCCACCAACCGGGACCAATGGTGGTGGTCTAGGAGCAAGGCCCATTGGTCTCGGTTCATCCCACCAACCGGGACCAAAAGGTCCAGATGAACCGGGACCAATGGCCCACGTGGCCCGGCTGGCCCCCTGGGCTCACGAACCGGGACCAATGCCCACATTGGTCCCGGTTCTTGACTGAACCGGGACTAATGGGCTGACCCGGCCTGGACCAAAGCCCTGTTTTCTACTAGTGATTGAGTGAGTGAGAGAAGTGGCTGCTTTTTTATTCTCCAAGAAAAGAAGAAAGGAGCATATGCTATGCAGTGACATAAATGTGTCATAGCCTAACAAGTCATCTTTAGAGAAAAATACCATCTAAATTATCTATATTTACCTACAATTTATAAAAATGGGATTCACATTGTACCATGCAAATGAAGCTAGAGACAACATTTTTCACATTGAATGGAAATATCTTAAACACATCAAGCAGATCCAAGTTTGTGACTGATATTTTGTCAAATCATTGCCCTCTACGTACACAACTTTCTATTATTTTTTATCAACTTACAACACAAATGAAGTTGATTAAAATACTTTTCGATTGTTACACGCTAACATTTCTATAGATGCAAAATTTGACATGCATTATGTTTATATATGCAACTGCAAAAAAAAACATCTCATGGCCCGTGGCAACGCACGGGCATTCTACTAGTAAATCTAAAATTCTAGTGTATATACAATGTTAACAAGAAGTCACTACCAAGGATTGACAACATGATAATACACATAAAAATGAACAACACATGTATGGCAAATATTTATGTGCTACATGGTTATTTAGTTATGAATTTTGGTAAATGCCAAGTGTTATTGAAACAGGGTAAAACACAGATTAACAACATGATGCCTACTTTGAACAGCTCAGATAGTCAGTAAACAAAATGATAAAATCATGCAAATGACAAGTAGATGCAGTACACAGGGATTAACAAAACACCTACAGGAGATGTAAGCCAAATCACGATTGTTAGCATGTGCAGATGAAAAATTAGGTCGACTGCGAAGCTTACCCTAAACCCTACCACCGCCGTTGAGACGAGGAAAGCGGTGATGGAACCGTGGAGAATGGGGGGGGGGGAGCGTGGTCGGGCCAACCGACGTCCTCCTCTTGCGGTTGGAGGACGAATACTCCGGTGGCTCCGGCTGGCACTGCACCTACTTGATCGATTCGTCATCCTATGGATGCTCGACCTTCGATATGTACGCCCACCACCTCCGCCTGACAGCCGCCTTTGGCAAGTCAGTCCGCTCCATCGCCCAGAGGATGAGTTCGATGTACTCCCGCGAAGATCCTACCAGGGAGAAGATCGTCACCCTCTCACTCTCTTTCAGCCTCTTGTACATGGCCTTCGCCGTCATCGAAATCTCCCACTCGTTGTCAAAACTAGAAAGGATCTCTTTCAACCTGGCTAACTTCGCCTAGTCTCCGCCGACAATCTTCCGCTTGTGCATATTCTCCATCGATTTGCTTCTGAGAGGAGCAGTGCTGGCTTTGCAAGACGAGAGGAGAGACGGTGGTTTTGGAATGGAGAAGAAGAAGAGGAGAGACGGTGGTTCTGCAATGGACAAGATGGAGAGGAGCGTCCGACGGCGGTTTAGAATTGAACGATAAGAGCATCTCCAGCCGCGCCCCCAACAGGCCTCCAGGCCACTTTTTCGGCACCGGCGCCGAAAAAATGGCCCAGTCGCGACCCCAGGAGCCCCTTTTCTGCCGGATTGGGCCGAAATTGACGCCGCAGTACCCAACTCAAACCCGGCGCGCTGGGGGTCGCCTGGGGGCACCGGACGGACCGTTTTTGGCGCGAACTGTGATGGGCCCGCCCTGTCAGTGATGCGAGAATCAATGCCAACTGACGCACTGCCGCGCCGTCGCCTCCATTGATGCCGCGATTGGCGCGATGCAGCACGCCGGTCAGCATGCCCATTGATGCCGCGCAGTGAAGCGTCGCATCGCCCAGCGCCACGGCCGCCCGCCACGCGTCGCCTGGCATGCGCCTCCGCCACCCTTGCTCCGGCTATAAAAGCTGGACTCCTCGCCGGTGAACACCGCACCGCAGCAAAAAATCGCCCCCCCCTCCCCCGCTCGCACACTCCACACGCCCACCGACGAGCAATGGCAGCGCGGTACCCAGGCGACCCCGCGGCGAAGAACAGCTTCGGCCGCCACCACCTCCACGAGTGGGAGGCGCGCCTCCTTTTTGAGGCCGACTACCCGGCTCCCCCGGACATGAGGGTGCCGGGCGCGTGGCGTTTGAGCGCCGGCGGCGTGCCGCTGCCACCCGCTCCCACCGGGGCGGACAGGCGGGCAGAGATCGCCCGCGTTAGGTCGTCGCTGAAGGAGGAGCAGCGGCGAACGCCGGCGTACTCCCCCGACAACAACGCGTTCTGGACGATCTACTTCGACCGCCGCTGTGATGGCCTGATCGCCTCCACCAACGGCGTCGTGCCTCGGTGCCGCCACAACCCCCGAGGACGATGTGAGTGGTGGGGGGTGCCCAGTCGCACCCTCGAGAACGTCCTCGACTACATCGAGGCCGGCAACACGCCGTGCCTTGAGTACCCCGCCCTAGCTCCCCCTTCCTTCTCTCTCCGCTGTGGAAGCTCGTGGACGCCGCGGCGGTTGTCGGACGCAACGACCTCCTCCTCCTCGGGCGGCTCGCCGGCGGCCTTCGCCGTCAAGCCCGAGCCGCAGGACACGAAGGGGAGTCCCCGCTAGGGCGCCGCACCCGCAGCGGCGCCCTGACCATCCCCGAGGAAGGCCGCGGCGGTCGCCTGCGCCTCGTCCAGCCGAAAACTGAGCCGGAGCCTCCGGCACCTCGCGATGGCCGCCGCCGACGAGACGGCCATGAAGTGGGCGAGGGAGGACTACGTCTGCGAGCAGGTGGCTCGCCAGCGCCGCGCCATCGAGGAACTGAAGGCGCGCCACCAGCGCCTCGTCCGCGAGGTGGACGGCGTCGTCTACCTCGACAGCGACGAGGAGGAGGTCGGGCCATCCCGCGTCGGCGACCATGGACAGGGCTGCAGCAGGGACGGCGGCGGGTGGCAGGGTGAGGATGACGAGGAAGAAGACAACGGCGACGACGGAGACTACACCGACTTCTATAAGCGCCTAGGCATGTAGAAGCCGGACGGCGGCGAGGCGCGGCGAGGACGGCGTAGCTAGGCCATGTTTGTTTTTATTTATTTGTTTTTTGTACAAATTTGAATGAATGTCGCCGAGTTTGGATGAATTTCAACGAGTTTGTGCCAAAAAAACGCCGAATAGATTTAGCCCTGGGGCCGACCTGGGGGCGACGACTGGGAACACAGTCGCCCCCACGCTGAAAATCTCGCCGGCTCGCCCCAGGACACGTTGGGGCCGAACGGCTGGAGATGCTCTAACAACGGAGGGCTTTAAAAAAAGGCAACCACCTAAAACTTGTACATTTTTATATGTTTTTTTCGAAACGGAGGCAAAAGATTTGCCTCATCCATTAAATAATAGGAGAATAGAGTTTAGAGTTTTTACAAGCGCCCTTGCAACACGGCATGGCAATTACTCTCGTACAACAAAACACCCTAGTTTCTTAGCACCTGCCGTAACCCATAATTTTGCCTCAAGCACGATATTTTGGAGCAGGATAGGCGGCGGCGCGCTGTTACGAAACACCCGCGCGTTTCTCTCGTTCCAAATAGTCCAAGAGACGAGCATGGTGAGGGAGGCCATCGCTGGTCTATTGGGGTTTCGCATGTCGGTCCTTTTATCCCACCATTGCATGAGGGAATCCTCGAGGTGCCAATTGAAGGTGTCCATGTGCACAAGACCAAACTTGTCAATGACCGATCGCCAGAGCCTAATGGAGAAGCAGCACTTGACGAAGAGGTGGATGCCCGATTCTTGCTCACGTTTGCAAAGAGGGCAAAGCCCATAGTTATCCCAACCACGCCGCACCAACCGGTCGGCGGTCCAGTTCCGGTCTTGCAAGGTCAACCAGGCGAAGAATTTAACCTTAGGGGGGCCCCAAGCTCTCCAAACCATGTGGTGAATGGGCGAGTGCGTCAGGCCAAGGAATTGCGCCTTATAAGCTGTGGACGCCGAGTACTGCCCATCATCAGCATGTTTCCAAACAATGTCGTCCTTAACGTGATCGTCAAGATGGAAGTCATGCACAAGTGCCCAAAGCGAGAAAAGTTCCCGGATGTGTGCGGCGGAGACAATAGTGGCATGCTTGATGTGGGTCATCCAAGCGTTCCCTCGCAGGGCCTGGCGAAGCGTCGATCTCTTCCTTTTTGAGGCTTGAAAAATAAGAGGGGCAATATCCTTGGGCTTGCGGCCAAGCAACCACGGGGAGTCCCAGAACGGTGTTTTTGCACCATTGCCAACGATGATTGTGGTGGAGGCATAGAAGAAATCCATATCTTCGTCGGTGCACGGGTTGCCCAAGCCAACCCAAAGCTTGGTAGGCTCCTTCCATTCGTACCATGGCCACCTATGTCGCAAGGCCCGAGCAAACTTGTCGGTGTTGAGGATGCCCAGGCCTCCATAGATCATAGGCCTGCAGACCATGTTCCAATTGACCTTGCATTTTGCGTCGGTCGTCTTGTCCGACCCTGACCAGAGGAAGGCCCTCTCAATCTTGTTGATATTATGAAGTGTGCCCTGTGGCACGATGAGAGATGTGATGGAGAAGACCGCTTGAGAGGTGATGACCGATCTGACAAGGGTAGTGCGCCCAATAGTTGTGATGCTTTGTCCCTCCCAAGTTACTAATTTTCCGGCCGCCTTGTCTTCAAGATACTGGAAGTCGACCTTCCGAAGTTGTCGTACTGAGAGCGGGAGGCCCAAATATTTGATTGGGAAAGCGGCGCAGGTCGCCGGAATGCTACTCAGAATATGCTGCAGAGGAAGGTGGCTGCATCGAATGGGCACATTTTTATATGTGACGTATACTACATGCACAACTTAGAAGGATGTGGAAACTAAAGCAATAACGCATTTGCAGCCTTGTTCTTCTTTCATGTGACAGGAACATCTCCCTCTTTTCAGAAAAGGAAAAATGTGACAGGAACATCTTTTTCAAACTCTGGTGTGATCGATGCGTGCAGATCTCCCTTTGCGCTTGCGTTGGATACCTACCTGGGCTCCCTTTCATCTGCATGCCTCGGGCGGTGTGGGTGCATATGCATGGATGCACGCAGGCGTGTAGCCATTTCGCTATAGGAACAGTGTTGGGTGTCTGTGGATCCATGGCTGCGGGGTCGCTGCTGCTTCCGTGACATTCCTTTCCGCTGCCACATTTCCAAAAAGGAGCTACAGGTGACGCGTGCAGCTGAAAAGGGCGGGAGCGCAGAGTTTGGCCAGGATTAACTGGCCGGAACGGCCGGCTGATCAATGGTGTTCATGATAGTTCCGGTTAGAATCATAGTACTGCACTCACTTCGTTTCAATGAATAAGGCGCACATAGTTGTTCTTTGATCGTAAATTACAACAGGTAATATAAATTTTTTATGACTTTAAAATTATACCATTGAAAACTTCTTTTGAATATGAATTCTATATTTTTATGCCATATAATCCGTATTTTATTGGTCTAATTTATGGTCAAAGTTGAATTTTAAACGTGTTTGGTAGCTCATCGCATAGAGGCCAACTAGGCCCACACGAGAAGAAAATAGGTTGTTTGCTTACCCGTGTTCACTGTTTGGCCCGCATTGCACGGAAGTTAAAGCACCTCCCAACCAAACTCGCTAGGAACGTCCAAATCGGCAGTTTTCAGTCAGTCAGGCCGAGGCGAGGGACATCTAGCGCACATGATGGGCCCTGTTGCACGAGAGAAGACTAGACGGATGCAAGCTACTGTACGCGCTATCTTCTTCTACCTTGAATAAGCTCCTCTTTAATCTCCTTTCTTCCTTGTCCCCTCTAATTTATCCAATGGTGCTTCGATTCGAGATAAGCTCTACATAAAAAAGATGCACATCGATGTTATGTTTTCATCCAGGCGATCGGTTCGTAGTTCCGTCGGCCGTAAATGCTTAATTTTGTGTTCATGTTTGGAGCTACTTTGAACAAATTCTGTCAAATTCGTCGTGCACGGTCAGCCGTTTGAAATTTTCTTTGACCAGTAGCTTCATCTTGCAGTTTTACATGACTTTCGTATTGCATATTTTCTGTTTCAACGATCCTAGACGAGTAGATCTAACTTCTTCCTCGTTAGAACTTACACATGCATATGTGTGATGTGTGTTAATGACACTCCTTAATCTTGATCGCCACTCGCGTGTCATGCTACACTTGCGCCACCGTCGGTGTCGTTCCACTCGTCATCCTCTCCCGCGTGTTATTGCACTAGTGCCATCGCCGGTGTTGTTCCTCTGAACCTTCTTTCCCGTGTCCTACTACACTTAGGCGGTCGTTGTTCCTCTCTGTCTTCTCTCCCACGTCCTACTACACTGAAGCCACCGCCGGCATGGTTCCTCTTGATCTCCTTACTTGCGTCCTACTACACTGATGTCATCGTGAGCATTGTTCTTTTTGGCCTCCTCCTCTGCGTTCTCCTGCACAGTGTCATGTGTAGTTGTTAACCTTGTCGGATGGACGCCATGTTGTGCCCGGCGCTGCCGCCGACGCTGTTTCTATCGGAGTCCTCGCCCTCGGCCTACACTGACGCCACCATCACGAGCACACTGCCAAGGAACTCTACTGTAACTCTTTGTGTTATGTGTAGGTGTTAACTCCTAATCATATTCTGTGTATACAACCAGACACCGTGTACTTACATGAGTGAAGACAATGTAGGACATCAAAGAACATGCCCAAACTGATCCTCTAAAGTAGGAAGTCTAGATGCGGGTGACCAAACGAGGCGCAGATGTTGGATTTTTACCCGTTTTTCCCTCAGCCAATCTTAACTGGGGCATGTATACAATGTAGGCAAATTCGCAGATGACAACTAAACACGCCCTTTAAGATGCGTGTGCGCCTTGTTCATTGGAATGGACGGAGTACATACTTGTGATACAATGATATTCTGAATAACTGATCCCTGTTGACGAATCATAGATCGATCATGACGGAGATTCAGTTGATCTGCGACATGAAATGGATATGATGGAGCAGGTGCTAGCTTCGGTTGATCTATCATCTATGCCCTCTGGCTTCTGCCAAGGAAACTACACAGCATCAATCATAAAAGGCTGTACTGCCATCAGTACGCGCGCAGGTTGTACGTACGATGTCAAAGAGTCAATTAGATTGACGTACTACTACAACTACATGGCGGCATGATTATGCTACTGGTGTAGGGTGGACAACACTTGTGCAAAGGGTCCAAACTCTTGAGTGTATACGTACGCACGGACTGTTCATCAGGGTAAAAAGGTAGAAATGACAGCGGACAAGCAACTTGCAGGACTCAGACAAGGCAGCATTGGACGGCTATTGGCCGTATATGCTGTTGCTACCACGTATACACGTCGGCCCTACTAATTTCCAAAGCAGCTTTAAGCAAGGATGAGACTGTAGATTGTACAGGTGTACTACGTATAGCTGTGTTTTTTTTGCGGGAATAACATCCGATCTATTCATCAACTGTCAAGATAGTACAAAAAACACTTGAAGTAAAAAATACATCTAGGTCCGTATAGCTGTTTATTTACTGTACATATCCTATCATTCCTAGTACAACGCTATAGCTTGTGCCTACACAACACAGGAATGTACTCCTAGCTCAGTAGATGCGCTGTCTGTCACTCAAATTCTCAACTTTGAACTCTATACTACTGGATATTTGTGCTATGTAGGAGTATATCTATGTATATCTATGCGTATGCATGAAGAAATGAGGTGGTCATGGGCGCACGCACCGGAGGAGTCAAGCGAGGCCCGTGACCTCTCACGCCCATGATTTCTTATTTGGCGAAAATCAAATTTTAGTAAACTGTTTGCAAGTATCTCTTTCATTTTCGTGGGTCTTTTGTTTGCGACCGTCCTCGAATGCTAGGTCACAAGCACAGTGCTTCCAAGATGGCCTTTTTACATTAATTACGGGCGGTCGATGACAAGCAAGTTCGGATCCTGGCAGATTAGGCATGCCGCCGCACCACTCCAACCTCTCACACTCATGTCTCTCTCTTCTAGCTCCAGGCCCACGAACACATGCATATCGATCTCGCTTGTGGACACGCCCATCATATTCAAACATCAACTTGCTCTAACTCCAGTTTATATTTTATAGCTGCAATAACAGAAGAAAATCTGAGTTGATTATTAGCATATGTGTTCGATTATCATGCACATCTGATCTGAATCCTGTGGTTCATATATAGGAGCTGATGATATTACGTAACGACGTTGTCATTAATTCTTGATCTAGTAGTATTGCACCCAGTTGGTTAAGTCGAAGTTGGTGCTGTGAGCTGAAAAGATAGTCGACCAGGGAGGAAGAATTTACCCGGCCCGGAGTGCAGAGGAAGTCCACGGCAAGTCTAGCTGCATCTTGTAGTACACCAGTACATGCGTGTAGAAAAGTAGAGTTCCTGCTGGAAAAACAGCGCTAGCAGTTCGGCATCATGAATTCGGGCGACTTTTCCCGACTTGATGAAAATGACTTGATCTGTTTGGGCGAAACAAAGAGACAAAAACATCTACGTGAAAGGATGGTGGTGCTGATCCTATAGCTAGAACTAGAGTAGGGTGTGAGATTGGACGTACGAGCCCTTCTAGTAGGCCCCTCTGGTAGTCTCCACACGTGATATTTAAAAATAATAATCGTGGGTGATTAGTTTCTACTCCCTCTGGTTTAAAATAAGTGTCATTGTTTTAGTTCAAATTTATACTATCACGACACTTATTTCTGATCGGAGGGAGTATTATTAATAGAGATAGCTTTCCTATGTGTGTCAACAATCATGACACTATTCAAGCATTCATTTGCTTTGTTTCTATTTTCTCGATCATTTTCTGGAGATCGTGTTGCATTTGTCATTTTCCTTTCTTTTCTACACGGGAGAAATTTATTGTGGAGAAAATATTCTAGCTAGTACTAGGAAATAACAAGTGGCAATTAGATGGTGACAAGTACCGACCTTGCCGAGCTTTGCGTACGATCTTCTCATGTACCCATCTCTGAATATCTCAGCGGATGAATAACATTACAACTACCCATCTTGCCGAGCTTTGCATACGATGTTCTCATACATCCATCTCTGAATATCTTAGCGGAATAAATAAGCATTCTTTTTGCTACTCTCTCGTTTGATTAGCCAGGCAGCACATGCATGACGATAAATATATTCTACTACAGGGGGTAGTGGACGATATACAGTAGCATTACAATACATATCCTGTTGATGCTACACTCCTAAAACCAACTGACACGCGCCAACAAAAATCATTCATTCATTCATGTATACGGAGACAAAATATCGGGCCGGGGAACTTGAAGAAGCTCGTCTCTTAATTAGTTAGCCGTGTGCATCTTGTCATGACCCACAGACGTGAAGGACGATCGAACCCTACTATACCTGGGGATCGAGATTCCCCGCTGATCGCCCGACACGGTGCACGCGCTCAATTATATGCCCCGGGGCTACAGCTACCGGCCGGCTGCTCGTGAGAGAAGAAACAACACAGACGAACCAGACGCTCTGGATCATCAGTGGACAGTGGCCATGCATCGATCGACCACCTTGCTGTACTGCAGTGCAGAAGAACCCAACCCAACCAAATTAACACATGTACGGCCTGGGATTCCAAGAGAACATGCACAGTTGGCCTCTGTGCGTCTCATCATCGACCTGGTCCTCGCATGCAGTGCTCAGATTAGATCTGACCCAAACCAAGTGACCATGCCTGACCCTCACTGACACACATGTACGTACGTCTCCGATGCATTATCCAGAATGATTGATCCTTCCAACCGTGGTTCCTTGGCACGGTCGCACGCGTGCTGGATCGACAAGCTGTTTCCGTTATCGTACTGCACATATAAAGCTTACGCGCCCCTGATAATGTTGGGCTAAAACACGGATGGCTAAACAGTACAACCTCTTAATGCAAGACGTTTTTTTACCGTCTACCGTCTAAAAAACGTCTTACGGAGGGGGTACTATATTGGATTGCCCTATACACAGTCAGCAGAAGCTGGCAACAGTGTGCGTGGTATGGACGAAAATGCCAAGAGGACACTGACAAGTCAACTCATAATGCAGAACTATACTGCAGCCCAAACAGCTCGAGATTTCATCGATCTGAGAAAGAGAGATTGTTTTGTCATTTCGTACGACTAATTTGACATTAAACTGATGTTACTGTGCTCTTTAAGTGATGCGTCGATACTAGATTTACGACATAATCAAAATGTCAAAATAGACCAAGCTTTATCACAGTGGGATGCAATGCCTTGCTACGATGCCTCTCATCAATTGGTATATGCAATTAGTTAGGGTTAAGTCCAACTGTTTGGTCGTCGGTAGTGAGGGGATGACGCCAACGACGGCGAGAAATAAGTTTTCCCCGCTCTATTCTCGTTCCTTGATGTCGTCTTGCATCTGTGGAGCACGTGTCAAGCTTCGGTCATGACTAAGTCTTTGAGCTTGTATTTTCTTCATCTTGTCTAGGTGATCTTTGGCGCCCTACAAAGAGGAGGATGCGACAACATTCTTTC